>NC_134699.1:31275582-31949332 GCF_050947455.1 Rhinoderma darwinii
TTACATGTATGAATTGGTGGCACAAATTGCTCAATTGATGGAAGCTGGGCATAATGCCCCGTATGGCTTTCCATGGCAGCGACTAGGTGGTTCCCTCAACCCTTTTCATACCCATATCCCTATTCTACACCATTCCTTACACCTATGGAGGCGCTGGCTACATTATGCCTGTTCTTGCACATCCCAAACTTCACCTTGTTCTGGTACAGCCGAGCTATTTTACCAAACGATCCCAGATTCTATCTAAACAAAAAACAATATCTGGGGATAAATGTGCCCCTCTGCAAAACCTTTAATTTTATTTAGGTCCGGTTATTTACAAAAATCCACTATTGAGGTCTACACGTTACCTATACCCACACAATTTGAGCATATATATGTCTCGTAACAGAGGTATTTCTAGTAAATATTTTACTCAACCACTGCCGGACCATAAATAAATAACCTTTTATGTGCAGGTGGGAGCGGCTCTCCAAATTCCCCTGTCCCTACCCGGACAACACCACTGCTCTATAACTTCTAACTGAAGCCATCGTGGATCTCTTGCTGGAATGGCCACCTCAATTCTACACCGCACTTGGGCTATGTTCACGCTTAGCAAAAAACGTCTGATAATATGGAGCTGGTTTCAATGGAAAAACCACTCCTGAATATCAATGTTTTTTTTAATTAACGCGTGTTTTTCACAGCCGTTTTTGGAGCTGGTTTTCTATAGTCAATGAAAACTGCTCCAGAAGTGAAATGCACTACTTTGTCATGGGCGTTTTTTACATGGCCGTTTTTCAGAACGGCCACGTAAAAAAAAAACGCCTCGTCGGAACAGAATGCAGTTTTTCCCATTGAAATCAATGGGCAGATGTTTGGAGGCGTTCTGCTTCCAATTTTTTATTTTTTCGCCCGAAAATAAACAGTGTGAACATACCCTCACCTGGTTCCACAGAAAATCCATTGGATAGAACCTCCTTATGTTCTAGAGGCGACTTCTGTGTGTATTGATTCACATCTCTGCCTTTTTTTTTTTTTTTTTTTTTTTTTTGTTTTTTTTAATGGTAAACTTAATAAAGCAGAAAGCTCCCTGTAATAAAAAAAAATGGAGGCTGCGTGCAGCCATCACTAAACTGTCTATGCCTGGGATTTGGAGCTCTGACTGCTACACAGATAACAACTATAAATGGGGTTCTATGGATGTGAATTATTAATCTAGGCATCCAGCGGAGCATGCTGCTTTTTTTTTCTCTGACTGCAAATACAAAACACTGTTGTAGAAAAGACTTTTCCATATAGATCCCAAATACTTATGTGAATAAGCCCTTATGCAGTATATTTCCTTCCCTTGTAACAGGAGTAACCTTGTCTTCAATTACTGAACTTAAAAATGGATGAACTACAAGATGTCCAGCTGACCGAGATAAAACCTCTACTTACAGACAAGGTAAGACCAGCACTTGTAATCACCTGAAATGTTATCTGGTTATGAATGTGCAAAAAGCTTTTACCAATTATATTTATGCTGGTAAGAAATTAAATGAAGCCACTGCAGCTCCTATGTGAAACGGTCTCCATGGTAACAGACAACAAATGTGTAGTCTGATCCTGCTGTACTCCCTTCTAGTTACCTCTTCTTTTTCTAGTCTACCAAATGTATATTAGGTTGAAGTAGTGGCTAGATGCAGTAGGTATGAGTGCAGGATTTGACTTTACAGGGCTTGTTTGTACTATATTTTAATATTTACATATTTTTCTGCTGTCTTATGTCTTTCATATCCTATCTGACCAGGGGAGAATGGCAGAAGTGTTGTACATAAACCAATATCTGAAATCCAATATTTTTCCATAATAAATTAATTCTACAGATGGAGTTGTCTTGTATAGACCTACAAACGCCATGAGATAACAAGAACGAATTCCCTCTGTATCATGGACGTGATGGTTTTTCTTTTGTGCAAACATGGTGATTGCACGCCGGACTGGAACAAATACTGTTTTGTTCATTTTATATTGATGATCTCTATAGTTGTGCCAGTGGGGCACTGGTACATCCCCCATGGCATAAAGAAGCTTTTTGTGTTCTGCTGATATCAGTTTGTGCCCGCTTATACCAGACGTGTCACACTTTTTTGTTTGCAAATTTGTCAGCTTATCAGTGGGAAGTGAGAACGAGACACCCCTATTGTGCCACAAACATTTTTCCAACCGCTGGAGAGCCACATGTTGAAGACCACTGGTCTAGGCAATCTCCTTAGCTGGACACAACAGCAGTACTTATTTCTTCTGTCTTGGATTGCAGTCTGGCAGCTATTTCCTATGCTATTGCATTGTTACAACCAGCTTTCAGCCTGTCAATGTGAACAAGAATATTTGCATTCACTGAAGGCAAGCAGAGATCTTGACAATTGGGAGAAATGAAAACACAAAGCTTAACACCTTCCCGACCGCCCACTGTCTTTTGGCGTCGCTGCAGGAGAGGCTGATGAGCGCTCGTGTGAGCACTCTTCCTCTAAGCAGGAGCTGTTACTAACAGCTCCTGATCTTAGAGCAGCCTCCTGAACACAGCTGGGGTCGACAAACATTCGGACCCCAGCTGTTTAACCCTTTGATTACCGCGGTCCGTGACCGCGGCATGATCAAAGGGAATTCCCCTCTTTGATCGCATTACCGGGATTCCAGTGATGCGATCAAACACTGGGGAATCCCTCTGCAGTCAGCCCTGGGGACCTACAAAGGACCCCAGGGCTGTCTGTTCCGTGTGCCTGCTGTTCGGGCACACTGTGCTGCCCGATCAGCAGCCTGTGTCATAATGACACAGTGTAATGTATTATCATACAGAAGTATGCTAATACATTGCAAGTAAAAAATAAAGTTACAAATAAAGTTATCCCTTGATGGGATTAAAAAAAAAAAAAGTAACAAAAAAGTGTCTTTATTTTGCATTAAATACACTAAATAAAAACAAAAAACCTACACATATTAAGGTATCTACACGACCGTAATAACCTGAAGAATTAATCTAATGGGTTATTTAGCGTGAACCGTGAACGGGATAAAAAATAAACATAAAAACCTATTCCGAGAATCGCTTTTTCCTATATTCACGCCGTGAAAAAAAAAAATGTTTTACCCCCAAACTGTGGGGAAAAAAAAATACTATTTTTCTTGCATAAAACAAGGCCTCATACAGCCACGTCAATGAAAAAATAAAAAAGTTATGGCTGCTAAAACGCAGAGAGGCAAAAACAGAAAAATTTAGCTGGTCATTAACTCCTTAACGCCGAAGGACGGATATATCCGTCCTCAGCAGCTGCTAGTTCGTGCAGGAGGACGGATTTATCCGTCCTGTGATCGCGTGGGTACTGTCACTGTACCCACGCGATCAGCGGCAGGAGCACGGTTGTTATACTCAGCCTGGCTCCTGCTGCAACTGCCGGAATCGAAGCGCGCGCCGATTCCGGCAGTTTAACCCATTAAATGCCGCTGTCAATAGTGACAGCGGCATTTAATGTGTTTGACAGAGGGGGGAGCTCCCTCTGTCACCCGATCGGCGCCCCCGCAAACAAATCGCGGGTCGCCGTCGGCTTTCCATGACAGCCGGGGGTCTAACAAAGACCCCCAGGTCTGCCTTCAGCATCTGCCTGTTAGGCGATGCCAGAGGCATGACCTAACAGGTTGCCTGTCAGTTTTACACTGACAGGCAATAATGCTTTGGTATACGAAGTATACCAAAGCATTATATATGCGATCGGCACATCGCATAGTGAAGTCCCCTGGTGGGACTAAAAAAAAAAATGTAAAACAGTTAAATAAAGTTTGTGAAAAAAATAAATAAATAATTACAGTCAAAGTCAAATAAAACTACTTTTTTTGGCCCAAAAAGTGGTTTTATTTAGTAAAACGGTCAAAACAAATCACACATACACATATATGGTATCCCCGCGATCGTAACAACTTGACCAATAAAATGAACATATTAATTAAACCGCCGGATGAACGGCGTCCAAAGAAAACGCAAAAAACAACGGCAAAATTCTCTCTTTTCTCCCATTCCCCCCATAAAAAATAAAATAAAAGTTAATCTATAAGTCCTATGTACCCCAAAATAGTACTAATAAAAACTACACATTGTCCCGCAAAAATCAATCCCACGTACGGCCACATCGACGGAAAAATAAAAACGTTACGCCTCTTGGAACGCGGCGATGCAAAAACAAGTAATTTTTTTCTAAAAGGCTTTTTATTGTGCAAACGTAGGAAAAACATATAAAACCTTTACATATTTGGTATCCCTGTAATCGTGCCGACCCATAGAATAAAGTTAACATGTTATTTACACTGCATAGTAAACGGCGTAAATTTATAACGTGAAAATTAATGCTGGAATAGCTGCTTATTTTCAGTTCTCTCCTAAAATAAAGTTAATAAAAGTTAATCAATATATTGTAAGCATCTAAAAATGGTACAATTACAAAATACAACTCGTCCCGCAAAAAACAAGCCCTTATACGGCTATGTCGACGGAATAAAAAAAGAGTTACGACTCTTGGAATTCGACCGTGAAAAAACAAAAAATAATCCTTGGTCATTAACGTGCAAAATGGCCCGGTCATTAAGGGGTTAAGGTCTTTTCAGGCCCGGTCATTAAGGGGTTAATTGTTTAATGCTTATTTACCTTATTTCTTTCTTGTGATTCTTTCTTAGACTACTGGCCGTAGCTTTGAGGATTTTGATGGACAGGTAAGTTGATTGTGTCACAACTTCATGTAAGAAGCAGAAGTGTTAGATCCCATTTACATGAATGTATTGGCCTTCATTTACATTTATGCCAGGAAAAGCTCCTGACGTATGTTTTAAGGTGCGACTGATGCCTAACGGGTACCCATAGGCTATACATTTAAGATATACCTAAAATCATAAACTTTTCATGACCGACTTTAAACGGATGTGATAATAGTCTGAGTGACACTACTGATGGGCATCAGTCACAGGCATCCATTTAACACGTCCTAAAAAGCCCACGACATTTGTTTAACGGATGACTGGCGTATTCCATAAAGTGGCTTGTCACCCGTAGGCTCTTTGATTGGTATGTATTTTTGTGTCTGTTTAGAGTGTACCCTGGGAGCTTTCCTGGCATTCATGCTAAATGTGATGTGAACAGGGCCATAGAGGGCTGGTTGTAGTGACATGCCATCACGGTCTTTGACTTCCTTCCAGAAACTGGCCAGAGAGATTTTCCATACAAATATATAGGTGGGTTCACAAGGACTGGTGGGTTAAGCCTGGCAGTCCTGATTAGCAAAAGAACTAAGTTGGCAACCGACTCCTAAATGCCCATATTATTTGATGGAGGAATTTATATTCTTGTCAAGAAGTCACCTGAATGGAGATGATGCGCGTCTTTATTCTTATCGATCAGGATACATTATGGCTTAAAGAGGCTCTGTCACCAGATTTTGCAACCCCTATCTGCTATTGCAGCAGATAGGCGCTGCAATGTAGATTACAGTAACGTTTTTATTTTTAAAAAACGAGCATTTTTGGCCAAGTTATGACCATTTTCGTATTTATGCAAATGAGGCTTGCAAAAGTACAACTGGGCGTGTTGAAAAGTAAAAGTACAACTGGGCGTGTATTATGTGCGTACATCGGGGCGTGTTTACTACTTTTACTAGCTGGGCGTTGTGTATAGAAGTGTCATCCACTTCTCTTCACAACGCCCAGCTTCTGGAAGTGCAGATCTGTGACGTCACTCACAGGTCCTGGATCGTGTCGGCACCAGAGGCTACAGTTGATTCTGCAGCAGCATCAGCATTTGCAGGTAAGTAGCTACATCGATTTACCTGCAAACGCCGATGCTGCTGCAGAATCATCTGTAGCCTCTGGTGCCGACACGATGCAGGACCTGTGAGTGACGTCACAGTGCTGCACTGCCAGAAGCTGGGCGTTCTGAAGAGAAGTGGATGATACTTCTCGTCAGAACGCCCAGCTAGTAATAGTAGTAAACACGCCCCGATGTACGCACATAATACACGCCCAGTTGTACTTTTACTTTTCAACACGCCCAGTTGTACTTTTGCAAGCCTCATTTGCATAAATACGAAAATGGTCATAACTTGGCCAAAAATGCTCGTTTTTTAAAAATAAAAACGTTACTGTAATCTACATTGCAGCGCCGATCTGCTGCAATAGCAGGGGCTGCAAAATCTGGTGACAGAGCCTCTTTAATGTCTGCCTCCATCCTGAATGACAGGGTTTTTATACATTTTCTGAGAATAACTTGTCTGGACTAGTTCTTGTTACATTTTGCTTCATATATCACAATTGACAACTAATTAGAAGTTACACCTTTGTCCAGAAATTCTAATCTCCCTTTTTAGGAATTCAGCTACCCCCTCATATATAATATCCGTTATCTTAACAATAAAACATACTAGACATTGTTAGTCAAGGTTTTACAGATACTGTTTTAGTCTTCATTAGATAAAGTAATCATAAATTTAAAACTTTTCTATCATTTTATAAAGAATATTTGGCCTCATGTAAAAATCCCACTGCACAAAATAAACAC
Organism: Rhinoderma darwinii; assembly: GCF_050947455.1. Lineage (NCBI taxonomy): Eukaryota > Metazoa > Chordata > Amphibia > Anura > Rhinodermatidae > Rhinoderma > Rhinoderma darwinii. Next base: position 31,282,145 of record NC_134699.1, read on the forward strand.
TTGCACGTTTTAGTCATAATTCCATTGTACTGTTTGTCTATTGCTGACAGCTGTTAATATATAGTTTCATAGGCTCATATAGTCTTCTCTTCCCTCACATACAATACTATTAATCTATGTCGCCCATTAAGATCCTTTTAGTTCTAGTTTTAAAAAGGCTTGCGTTCCCCATAAAATAATTTTCTTAGAACTTTATTGTGGTGTCCCTCTGTTATGCCTCCTGGAATTGTGTAAAGAAACTGATAAGTGGGTGTTTAACATTTACCTTGTCAGATGGGCGTGTCCCTACAGTTAAACGTTCCTATCATTGCTGAATGTTAGATACACCCCATTCACAACTCTGCATTACCAAACCCCATAAGGAGATGGGCGCTGTAATGTAGGTGACAGTAATGCTTTTTATTTTAAAAAAAGATCTATTTTCACCACTTTATTAGCGATTTTTAGATTTATGCTAATGAGTTTCTTAATGCCCAAGTGGGCGTGTTTTTACTTTAGACCAAGTGGGCGTTGTACAGAGGAGTGTATGACACTGACCAATCAGCGTCATGCACTCCTCTCCATTCATTTAGACAGCGCATAGGGATCTTTTTAGATCGCTATGTGCGGTCTTATACTAACACATTATCGATACTGAAGTGTTTAGACCGTGAATAGACATTCCACGGGATGTCTATTCACAATCTGTGCACTTCGTTACTCGTTCCGTGGTAGTTACAGCAGAGGAAGCGTAATCTAGCGAGATTACACTGTAGATGACAGGTTACGAGATTACGCTTCCTCTGCTGTAACTACCATAGAAACAGTAACGAAGTGCAGAGATTGTGAATAGACATCCCGTGGAATGTCTATTCACTGTCTAAACACTTCAGTATCAATAATGTGTTAGTATAAGGCCTGATTTACACGAGCGTGTGCGTTTTGCGCGCGCAAAAGGCATTTGACAGCTCCGTGTGTCATCCGTGTATGATGTGCGGCTGCGTGATTTTCGCGCAGCCGCCATCATAGAGATGAGGCTAGTCGACGCCAGTCACTGTCCAAGGTGCTGAAAGAGCTAACTGATCGGCAGTAACTCTTTCAGCACCCTCGACAGTGAGTTCCGATCACAATATACACCAACATGTGAATCAAAAAAAGACGTTCATACTTACCATGAACTTCCTGCTTCCTCCAGTCCGGTCTCCCGGCCGTTGCCTTGGTGACGCGTCCCTCTCGTCATCCGGCCCCACCTCCCAGGATGACGCGGCAGTCCATGAGACCGCTGCAGCCTGTGATTGGCTGCAGGCTGTGCTTGGCCTGTGATTGGCTGCAGCTGTCACTTGGACTGAATTGTCATCCCGGGAGGTCAGACTGGAGGAAGAAGCCGGGAGTTCTCGGTAAGTCAGAACTTCTTTTTTTTTTTACACGTTCATGTATATTGTGATCGGAAGTCACTGTCCATGGTGCTGAACCAGTTTAACTCTTTCAGCACCGTGGACAGTGACTGTCTCCTGCCGTCGCGTACCCGAACATTTTTTGCCGGGTTCGGTCAAAACGAGTTCGGCCGAACCCGGTGAAGTTCGGTTCGCTCATCTCTAATTTGACACTCCGTTTGGATGTTTTGACAGCTCTTGCGCGAATCACGCAGTTCGCACGGAAGTGCTTCCGTGCGGCATGCGTGGTTTTGCGTGAAAAACGCACGATTATAGAACATGTCGTGAGTTTTACGCAACGCACTCGCGCTGCGCAAAATTCACGCATCGTCTAAAATGCCCCATAGAGTAATATAGGTGCGTACGACACGCGTGAAAAGCACGCGCGTCTCACGCGCGTATATTACGCTCGTGTAAATGAGGCCTAAGACAGCACATACTGATCTAGCAGGATCCCTATGCGCTGCCTAAATGAATGGAGAGAAGTGCATGACGCTGATTGGTCAGCGTTATACACTCCTCTGTACAACGCCCACTTGGTCTAAAGTAAAAATACGCCCACTTGGGCATTAAGCAACTCATTAGCATAAATCTAAAATCACTAATAAAGTGGTGAAAATAGTTTTTTTTTTAAATAAAAAACATTTGTCACCTACATTATAGCGCCCATCTTCTTATGTAGGAGACAGGGCACTTATAATGTGGTGACAGAGCCTCTTTAACTAAAAGCATCAGTTCTAACGAATAAATGAAGTCACCGTAACCTGACCTGGCAGAACATTCAGAACGCCCTTTTACATTAGACAATGCAAATGTTCTCTGACTGTCGTAAATTTGGATTCATACAAACCCTGAATGTGATGACATACAGCAGTACTTTTAGTGGCATTTTAGTGATATGACTTGTCATGGGGATGGGAGCTGGGACCTCCAACAGTCTTCACAATTCAAGGGCTGCAGGATGGTCCATTGAATGACACCCCCCACCCCCCCCCCCCACCCCGATAATACCATCTTCTGCCGCGTCTCTAACATCAGATCATGGTTATCGTAACCTACAAGGCTGCCCAAGAAGAAGGCTAACACACTTAGGCCTTATTCACGTGGACGTGTTATGCGTCCGTGATACGCGCGTCGCATGGACCTATGTTAGTGAATGGGGTCGTTCAGACTGTCAGTGATTTTCACGCAGCGTATGTGCGCTGCGTAAAACTCACGACATGTCCTATACTTGCCTGTGTTTCGCGCAGCACGCACCCATTCCGGGTGCCGCACGTGATTCGCGCTACAGCTGGTAAAGAGAAGGGAAACATAAAATCCCCTCCTTTACGGTGTCGCATAAAAAGGAGTGTCATAATCATGCTGGCTGCGCGAAAATCACGCAGCCACGCCCCATATACACGTCACATGCGCACAAAACTGACACGTTCATTTGAATAAGGCCTTAGTGTGTGTGTGTGTGTGTGTGTGTGTGTGTGTGTGTGTGTGTGTGTGTAATATATATATATATCTCCATCTATATCATCCCGCTGTTGATTAATGGTTTGTGATAAGATATGAGAAATGGCATTTGTCACTTACACAGCACCTGGTAATCTAGGGCGTCACAATTGGCTATGGATAATGCAGCGTGTTTATTTCCAGTCACCCATCCTTATTACGTGTTGAAATCCAATTAGTCGGCAGATAATCCTCTCTGCTCGTGCGCTGCTATTGTTTGTTTGTTTTTGAAAGTTTTGCTCCTGTTGAATATCCTACACGCCACCTTCTCTACCAATGGCTTACCTGGATGTAGACCAAATCTATTCTTCACTGGTTCCATTGGTAAGTTGATGTGCAGGATTGGTTATCCCTGGTTGGGAGGAGGATCACTTTTAGTAAATGAAACACGAATGATCCGCAGAGACTTGTACATGTCTGATAATTGTAATGAATTGGTGTTGAGCGTTGGGTCTTTTATATCTGTACACTGGGGAGTACGGTTGTAGATTACCCCCCACCCCCTCAATTTGAACCTCTATTCCTTTCAACCATGATGTCATTTAAAACTGGGTTTAAAAAATAGGTGTCCTATGTCTTGGCTTTTGTTTTACTATATACTGTGGGTATTTTGGTAATGGGATAAGACCTACAAATGCAACTGGTGGTTTGTTTTGAGCAATTTTATCTTGAGCCACCCGGTTGCTTTCATTGAGTATCTGTGCAGGGCAGGATTTCTAGGTCTGTAACTCTTGACCTCATTACTATAGGGGGAACCCTGAACTATTTTTTTTCCACTCCTATATATTCTATAATTCAGGTTCTAGGGAACTCCTGAGATCAGGAAAGATCTGAGTGTAAAACGTTTGGTGCAGGTGGTTAGGACATACATTCTTAACATTCGTTCTCAGAAGATGCAGTAACAGGACTACCTACTGGTCTATTACGCTTCCTTTATTTTCTTCTATGGATTGCCAACATATTCCACAACGCTGTATAGGATGTGCACCCATCCAACCCTGTCCCAGCAACTCCTAAAACATTCAAAGGGCAATTTCCTAGGTAGACTATTAACCTACCAGACTGTCTGCTTATTAACCATGTACAATACACTGGTCAGAACAGTGCTTAATGTTTACTAGCCCAAGTTTTTCTAAATGGCAGAATTCTGATTGGTTATGTGAAATAATTACCGTTTCGCTTGTACATTAATATATACTTAGTGTAGCTAAACGTTTGACAAGCTTCTGACGTGTCATAGTGACGTGTCAGACGTTTGGATTGGTGGGGGTCTGAGCACTGAGGTGTACAGACTCAATAGAAGGTCTGAGCCCATACTCAGATAAATTTATTTCCGGAAAAAGCCGAACCGACCCAAAGCCTCACACAAGCGCTTCAGCTGCTTTGTTCTAGCGATTGGCGGGGGTCTCCGTGCTCGGACCCCACCAATCCAAACTTCTGACATGTCCCTATGACATGTCAGAAGTTTGTCAAACGTTTAGCTACACTTTCAATGAATCTTGCCATCAATGTTTTGGTTTTTCACCTATGTAGAAATCCCCTGCATAGTTAAATTCTGATGTTCCGGTAGCCACCACTAAGGGGAGCAGTCTGTATACTCTTTATATATTTAACGTCTGTCTAGAGCAGTTCTTCTAACACTGAGGCACAAGTTGTTAGGGAGGCAACTTTGATAAAGGCGATCATATGCTGCACGGACCTTTCTCTGGCTCGGATTCTGCAGCATAATTGACTTGTTTAAGCCCCAGTAGAAGGTGGAGCAGCCCTGGTCTAGAGGATCTGTTTAAAAAAAAAAAAAAAAATGGAGCTCTGGCCACTATAAAGATATGTTCTGAAATTAATACACAATCTTGGACCTAAAAATAAAATGGTTATGTGAACATTTTCTTTAAGCTTTTTTTTTAAAATTAATTAACACTGTTGTGGATATAGATCCTTTAAGTTGCTGCTAAATGATCTTGTAGCACATGTGATATTTTCTGATCGTTGTCGTATGTCCCGATCCTGAGGCTCTTCACCTTCCACACCGCGCATCTGTTAAGTGTAATAATTGGTACTTTTGTTTGTTTTATGTAGGAACATGATATTGAGACCGCTTATGGTGTGCTGCACGTCACTATGCGGGGAACCCCTAAAGGCAATCGACCAGTCATTCTCACATACCATGACATTGGCCTTAACCGTAAGTTTCTGTTTTTATTTTTCGTTGATTATGTTGAAAAATGTTACATTATGCAGTTTACTGTACGTGGTCCACAAAATAACTTGTTTTGCAAAGCACCAGTCGCCTTTCTTTGCACACATTGCAAGAAAGTAAGTTACAAATTGTAGCTTTAGTTCACAAACCGAAGTTCAGACCTGTAATAGACTCCAGCGGGAGCCCTACCCGCTACTGTCTGCAATAGACCAGACAAATAAGCATCAATGCGCTGAAAAAGGCAATATCCCTTGTAAACATGCAATGAAAATAACCATTAAAAGGTGAACCTTATTTTATTTTTTTCCCCCGTTTAAGAAACTGATAAGAAAAAAAAGTTGACATTCTTTTATTAATGGTTTCTAAAAAGGTCACCAGACTCAAGAGTTGCTGCATGAAAAAGCACAAATAAGAACAATATTTTTAGGTTTTTTGTAGGGCATATGGCTTTTTTCCAGCTCCTTAAAATTGATGGCCTAACCATAGGATAGGCCATCAATATTAGATTGGTGGGGATCCAACTCTAGTCACCCCTGCCCATCAGCTGCCGACCGAGAAATGTAGTATTATATTGACGGCTCAGAGCAGAAGCCGCTAATACTTGGCAGCTATCCCCTTTAACGGGAAATCCCCCACCCCAATTACGTCCCTATGTCTTAGTAGTGACAAAATCCCTCTAAGTGTTTTGACGGCAACTGTCTTGTCACATGTTTAATAACCGCAAGATATCATTTCTGTCTGGAGGGCACAAAGCCATGAACTTCCTGCATTACCATCAGCAGCATAGAGACCATATTTAGATTGAAAATTCCACCTTTAAAACAAAAAAGGAAATAAGGTTCGTATGTAAAAACAAGACCTTGTCTTTTCTATATTTTATTTAAAATGTTGATAAAGTTAACAATATAAACTTATATAATCCGGCTTGTCCTCTAGGGGTGTGGAAAGCTCACAATGTTATCTGACTGTCAGACCAGCTTCTAATAACTCCCTCTTCTTCTTTCCTTTTTAAAGTAATACTAAACCTAAAAAATTAACCAAAAAATATCCCAGCAACCCCCCCCCCCCCACCCAATCACCTGATTTTCTTTTGATCTTATTTTGTCTTATATAAATACTGAGGCTTGTATAAAGAAATCCTGTGCATCCCAGGAAATCAGTCATTTCCGTCCTTCTCACAATCCTGTATCTGCCTGTGAGACAACTGACTGCAACAGGAGACTCTGCCCTGTCTGCAGTAGGACACCGATTAAGCCCTCCACTGTTCACAAGCTTAAAATGTTAGAGACCAGCGGGAAATTAACCCCTGATTTCTACAACTTTGTTTGCTTGTTTTAGGAACGTGCAGAAGATCTGGCATACTGACAGTGTGGACATGTTTTCCTCCTATTAACTTTTATCACGAATTAACGTTTTTAGTGTTACTTTTAAATGGGCTATCCACAAAAAAACCCTCATTGCCTATCCACAGGATCGATACATGGCAGTACATTATAGTTTGTTCTTTAACTTGTACAATAAACTAATAACCTCACTTAAGATTATCATGGGACAGCATAAAAGTAACTAGCACAACTGCTCTTTATTTTTTTTATATACATATGCATTCATCCCAAAATAGAGTATAAATGAAGTACTAATGTAAATGTATGTAAAAAAAAAAAAGGCAACGCAAGCTTAGTCCGGCAAAAAACTCAAGCCTCTGTGGTGGGTGAAGAACTGTACATGAACCTAAACCTTGCTGCTTTTTATTTCTTAGTTCTGTCTTTCGGTATCGGAGCTGAATCTTCCAGTTGTTGATAGAAATCCCTGTATTACAGATAAGTCCTGCTACAGCACATTCTTTAACTATGAAGACATGCATGAAATTACCCAGCATTTTGCCGTTTGCCATGTGGATGCCCCAGGGCAGCAGATGGGAGCACCACCATTCCCGAGTGGGTAAGTTTAACTATTGGTTTTAAAAGGCCTGTATATAGAAAGGGTGTATTGGGGGTAAATTGGTAGATACATTGGACCTTCGTTATTATGAGCTTTGACTTATATTGAGTCTTTACATCTATTTCAGGTACCAGTACCCTACCATGGATGAGCTGGCCGAGATGTTATCTGCAGTCTTGACCCATCTAAGGTAAATGCCTCATTAATTACATTTCAAGTGGAAATTGGGACAAACCTTGAAAGGAATGATGTCCACTGAGTGCAATACAGGCAGTGAAATGGTTACAGCTTAGACTCTGTTCACATGACATCTGAGATTCTGTCACACATACATGTTGGTATTGCCCAACGTATGACTTTGATGGAAGACTGTCGTATGCTACAGTATATGAATATAGTGGCGTACGTCCTCCGGAGTCCCCATGTTTAAAAAAATAAAATAAAAAAACATAAATGTATACCACAAGCTGTTTTTTGTTTTTTTAGATGCCTCTGCATTGAAAAGCGGAAAATACTAAGGCCAAAAGGACACTCTTGGAGCCCAATGCCGGGAGTGTTTCCCGGCATATTCCAAATGTAGGGCTCGAATGTGATTTGAACAGAATCTAAGTCTAATCTTTCTCTCAATGTATCTTACCATTGGCCTGAAGGGTTAATGACCAATAGCACAGAACATATAGTTAATTGTTTTTACCTTTCTTAAACTTCTAGCCTGAAAACCATTATCGGAATAGGAGTTGGAGCTGGTGCCTATGTGTTGTCAAAGTTTGCTGTGAGTACAGTTTTTCTGCTCCTTTTAATTTATTTTTTTTATTTGCTCTCACGCCTTTAATTTTGGAATTTAGTTAAAATTATCTAAAGACCATCTTCGGCAGTGTGCGGTCTGACTTCTAGTAACCAATCTTTGAGCAGTGCTAAATGGGTTGAGGTGCTCTGTAGAACCCGTTCATTCTGGGAATTGGTGGTGCTCCATGAATGTGACTTCACCTGTATCTATGACGCTCCAGAACATTGACTGGATTAGTGCTCTTACAAAGGTTTACCCCTCTCATACTTTTAATAGCTGCTTTTGGCCTATTAAAAATGATGTCACCCCTTGACATGGTTTTTGTTTTTAAGTAAATTCTTGTGTTCCCCATGAAACTCAGATTCTGGAGCATTTTTGTTCCTCTGTTGTTCGTCCTGGAAATGCAAGACTAAATTAACAACTGGGGGTTTTCCTTCTCCTGTCAATGGGGTGATTGGACCGTGTCATGTGCAGGGACATGTCCCATTGACTAGGGAAATGGTAATACCCAGTTGTCAATTTATTCATACATTTACAGGAAGAATAATAGGGGAACCGCATAAGGCATAGTTCTAAGATTCTCCAGAATTGTTTAATGGTTAATACAAGTATTTACTAAATTGGTCATGTCAGGAGAGCTAAAGGGTCCTCTTAAGTATTCCACATAATAGTTTCTTCTAATCTGTATTAATTCTCATTGGCTTCAGTGACCAGATAAATTCACAAGTTACTGCAGCTCTTTAGCATTTCAGTGAATTAAGGGGTTTTCCACTGAAGCGACCACAGCGCGCAAACATGCAGGAGAAGCTTTGGGGTTTGTATGGTTGCCTAGGCAACGGTTAGGCCGGTTTTTCCAGGCTGCGTCTCCCTCTATCGACTTTACAATTCTGTCGGGAGACCAGCACCAGCGACACCAGAGGTACCTTTTTAATTTGATGGTCTGTGTGACCTATTCAGTATCCCATGCAGCCGTCCAAGCTCCCACCAGGCAGCAGATCTGTATCTAGCGTTGCAACCAATTTTCCATTGGTGCAATGCAAAAAAAAGGAAGTTTGAAAATACCCTAAAATGTAACTGCTCCGGCTCCTGTGCTGACCTGTGTTCATGGTAACAGACTACAAACAAATCCTATGTAGTCTGACGCTGTGGTCACGTTCTCTTCCATCTGCTCTTCCTTTAGCTATTGAAACTTCTCAAGGACAAATACTTGGTTTATAGTCTTAAAGCCGTTCCTCTTTTTTTCCCTGGTTTTACAGCTCGATCACCCAGACTTGGTGGAAGGCCTTGTTCTAATGAATGTTGACCCTTGTGCAAAAGGATGGATTGACTGGGCAGCTTCCAAGGTAAGACCACGTCCTGCGTATCCCTGAGAGTTCTGTATAAAATCTACGCTATGAATGTGACGTGTGAATAGACCCATACTGAACACAAGGGGCAGTCTGGAGGGATGTGATTACTGGATGTCATTGAACTAAAGGATTGTCCAGTTCTAAATAATTGTCCTATTCTGAGGATAGGCCATCAATCCCATCTGTCGGGGTCTGACTCCCAGCACCCCCACCGATCATCTATTTTGAAGGGGCCACAGCACTTGGACGAGCGCTGCTTCCACTTCGTTGCCTTTGCTACTCACACTCTGAATCGCGAGCACGCTTGTAGCAGCAGTTCATAGTACAGCCTTCTCCCTTTGAAGTGAATGGGAGAAGGCGGTAATTGTGAACAGCCGCTAGAAGTGCCACTAATAATAAAGGAAATGAAGGGGAAGCATCGCTCGTACAAGCTCTGCGTCCCCTTCAAAACGGCTGATCAGCGGGGGTGTCAGGAGTTCTGTCCTGACAGATAAGATATTGATGACCTATCCTGAGGATAGTCCAGCAATTTCTCAGGACTGCACCACTCTTCTTAAATTTGGTTTTGTTCCTTTATTTCTGAATAAACCTTAATGTGTTGTATTGGAATTAATACTCTAGTCACAAGGAAGCTGATGAGAATAATTCTGTTTTTGTTTTTGTTTAGCTCTCCGGCTGGACAACAAATGTAGTGGACACTGTGCTGACTCATCTCTTTGGCTATGTAAGTCTGATTTTTAGATCTGTACTAATGGGTTAATTCCTGACCTCTGTAGTTATGTCAAATTTGGAGCTCCGCGATCAATGCTCATGAGTCTAGTGGTGACGAGTGCCACTGTATGGCATTTGCCTGAGGAATCTGTTTAACGTATATGTCGCAAGCTGTTCCTAATGTATATATTAATCGTACACTGCAAATGACGTGTGAACACTGCCTTGGTGGGTAAAATATCCATTTTGCAGTTCAGAGAATTTGAGGTTTGCGGTCACTTATTGATATTAATTTTATACGTTTCATTCGGCATAAACTCTCCTTTTAAAGAGGTGCTCTGATGCATTTATTTTTATTTTTATTGTGGCACTTGTTTGGAGAGCACACTTGGTAAGAGGATTACCCATGTCACGTGCCCGCACTGACTGTACGACTCCTGCAGCGTCTGCTGTGCGGGCTGGAGCTCTATCACTATAAATGCCTAAGACGCTCAATGTGTGTCAGGAATGCATAGTGAAAGACTTCGGGTCCACACAGCAGACTCTGTAGGAATCGTGTGGGTTTCCCTTTATGATGGTGTAGGGTAACTATATACGGATTGACTGGTCATGGTTGTATTGGCTAAATTGTGTCTGAAGTTGTCTGGCAGCACATCTACTGGAAGTGGTTTATTGACATTGCTGGTGGTCTAGGGTAGAGGAGGGGGCAATACCTGTTGTCCCGTGGTGTACTCCCCCCTACCAGGCTCCAGTAATGTTTGTCGGGTCTCTTTGACTTGAAGTTGGACATGTGCTCCTCACATTGGCTGTCCCTTGCTCAGAAGGGGAAGAGGGTTGAACAGCTGCATAGTTCTTTCTGTGATGAGGCCGAGCACTTCATGGGCAATCCACTTAATCCTCAAATTAACACACCCCTGCCCCCCGGTCCATGGGTCAAATTTGAAATATGTTTGGGTATATGGACTAAGATTACATTGTGCCCTCCAGGTGCCGTGCATACACCATTTTATTTACCCTCTGTTGCCCCAAAATGGCAACCGCGCTTCTCGGTTGAACAGATGCACATACTTTTTGTTCTCCCAATTTCCAGCGCTAGTCACGGCCAATCCCGAGAACAGACAGAGCATCTAACGCCCTATGTATATTGTGCATTGATAGGCTGGGAAGTTCTGCAGCCATTTTGGGACAACAGAGAGGACCCTAAAATGGGGCAATTGGAGGGTACCATGTATTATCACTCCGTATACCCTATGACATTTAAAGTCATGCCCCTGGACCGAAGGGTCGCGTCAAGGTCACTGGGCACCACTGACCTTGGGTTATACTGTATTTTTTAGACTATAAGAAACCCTTTTGGGGGAAGTAATTCAGAAGTGACCGCTAGTCTAGCTGCTTTTCCTGTTGTCACTTTTTAGCAAACATTGCATTGCAAATCTGCTCCGCTCACTTCTTCTAGTTTACGAATATATGGCCAATTCCACACTTTGGGTGGACGTCCTGTTTCTACTTAGTAGCTTTTTGTTTTTTATTTTACAGGACGAACTCCAGTCAAATCTGGACTTGGTTCAGACCTACAGGTTACATATCGCCCAGGATATTAACCAAGAAAACCTTCAACTCTTTGTTAATTCTTATAACAGGTAACTCGCAAGAATCTGTGCACATCAGTGAGGTTATGTTCACACGGCATATTTTTGGCCGAAAAATCGGAACCGGAACACCTCCAAACATCTGCCCATTGATTTTAATGGGAAAAACGGCTTTGTGTTCCGTTGGGCTGTTCTACGCAGCAGTTTCGAAAAACTACCGTGTAAAGAAAAAAAAAACTGCCTTGAAAAAGTGCAGGTCACTTGGGATGTTTTTGGAGCCGTTTTTCATTCTCTGTAGAAAACCGCTCCAAAAACTGCTGTAAAACACTGCGAAAATCACGAGTGGCTTAAACGTCTGAAAATCAGGAGCGGTTTTCCCTTGAAAACAGCTCGGAATTTTCAGACTTTTTTTGGTGAAGCGTGTGAACATACTCTGTGTCCCCTGAAGAGTATGAAAAATAAATCTATCTAAAAAGTGTCACAATCTGCGTGATCCGTATTATAATGACCATTGATGTAAACGAGGGAACGCCGCTCATCACTCAAATAGCAAACAAGTCTGGAAAGCCGAGCTTCGCGTGTTCTGCTCATCCACGTCTGCACACAAACCTTAAGTTTTCAGCCTGTTGCAAATTTACAGAAAATTTTCTTTGTTTTTCTCCCCCCCCATTAGCCGCAAGGATCTGGACATAGAAAGACCACTGCTTGCATGCAATAATTCTGTAGGCACACTCAGGTAGGTGGGGTGAAGTTATTTTTTTTTGCTTTCTATTTGCATGATGACAATCATTGTACAAGATCATACACCCGGCCATCATACATAGCTGTAATAGCACACGTACATTTCTAGAGACACAATCTGGATGACTCCGATCTTCTATTGAGGCACATGGAGATGGTGTTTTCATTATTACAGAAATCATTTACTCAGAGGCCCCCATACAACAGAACTAAGTGAGCCTATTGAGGTCCATAATACAGACCTGTAGGCAATGTGTGCCGCCCTACAGACTTCTTGTACATGGCAGTGCCATGTACATAGTTCCTTCCATTGATTACTACTGAAGATTAGGCATATTGCTTCAGTGTTGGTTTATTATCGATGAAGTGTTTTTTTCATTTTCTTTTACATAGAGGCGAGTTGGTAGAATATTACTGAGAAGGATTATAAAGTGTTTTGATCTCAGACTTTGCAGATCGGACATTATTTAGAAGAGCTGCAGTTGATTTATCACAATCGTGGCATCTGTTGTGTTCCTGGTCCTCAAACATGAATAAATCGCCAGTGTTTTGTTTTCTAGGTGTCCTGCCTTGTTAGTGGTTGGGGACAATTCTCCTGCAGTCGATACTGTGGTAAATATTATAACTTTATTTAGCTGTGTCGCTGCACATAGCGTTACATTGTCCAGACAGAATCGTGTACATTTTGGAGCAGTAAATAAAATGGTTGTAATAAAGAAATGAAGCTACTTGGTTATCAAACAATCGCATGTTCAAGTCTCACAGCGGCCATTGTAATATTGACTTAAATAAAGTTATCCTGTTTATACTGCAGTGAATGGCGTTAAAGGAAAAAAAAAATCGACAAAATTATTGCTGAATTGCTATATTTTTTTCATTCTCTTCCACCCAATTATTTTTTTAAAATTAAAGTTATTTAATACATATGGACTCCATGCTCTGACTCCCACCTGACGTGTCACTGACACGTCAGAAGTTTTTCTGAAAGTTTAGTTTTTACTGTTCAGAATTGTTGCACACTATTCAGGTGCTCTATAGGGTTAAGGTGCCATGTACACTTGATATTGGGAATCTGACTATGAAATGTTAAAGGTCCACGATGGGTGCAAGATCATCAGCAAATGCCACAGAAATTGAGTAAAAAGTTGTAAAATCTGTTTGTAGGTACAACTCCTAACCTTCTTTCCTTGTCACTTGCAGGTAGAATGCAACGCCAGATTAGATCCGACAAGAACAACTCTTCTGAAGGTAACTTTATTACGGCTGCTCACAAGATTTAGAAAACTGCAATGCATTGTACGAGGGCCGCAATCTACTGTAACAATGTACAGCCGTGGAAAGGAAGCGACTTATTTTACATATCTGGCATGAATGGGACAGAGGTTCTTGTCAGACTTTCAGATCTGTATGTAGCCTGTATTCACACAAGTGCCATTTTTCACTATTTTTGCAGTAATTTTTGATTGATCACTGCCACATTTAAGTGAAATGATTGACAGATCTCTCAATCGGTGTATGGGGAGAAATTTGTTTATCCCAATGAGCAGTCCTGGAGAGGACGACTGGCACCATAATTTTTTAAACACGGCAGTCATTATTTAAAGAGGCTCTGTCACCACATTATAAGTGCCCTATCTCCTACATAAGGAAAAACGATCATTTTTGAGCAAGTTATGAACATGTTCGATTTATGCTAATTCGTTTCTTAATAGACAACTGGGCGTGTTATACTTTTTACCAACTGGGCGTTGTGAAGAGGAGTGTATGAGGCTGACCAATCCGTGTCATACACTCCTCTGTACAACGCCCAGTTGGTAAAAAGTAAAACACGCCCAGTTGTCTTAAGAAACGAATTAGCATAAATCTAAAATTGTTCATAACTTCGTCCAAAATTGTTTTTCAAAATAAAACCCACTGCTGTTATCTACATTACAGCACCGATCATATTATGTAGGAGATAGGGCATTTATAATCTGGTGACAGAGACACTTTAAAGGAAAACATACTGCCTTTAACGCCTTGACCCTGTCACTAACTTTTTTTCTGCGCTCAGATTAGGCAGATGAGTTCAGAGACTGGTTCACTTAAAAGGGATTTTGACGAAGGACATTTATAGTACATCCATAGTGGCAGATGGGAGGCATATACTTAGAGGGTAATTTATTAAGACTGGCGTTCCATACCAGAGTCTTAATATTAAGGCAGGTTGGAGTAAGATCCGACACATTAAGAGGTGACCGGCTATATCGCATCTTTCAGCAAACCGTGTTGGGGAGGGGGGCAATGTATGGGGCCTGGCAGATCTCCAGTATAATTTACCGCCAGTTTTTTTTGCATAATATATTGTCACTGTCCCAGTGTGTTCACTTTTGAGAAGCCAGGCCCCGTTTTGGCAAAAGTGGCTTAATAAAAAAAAAAACGTCTCATTGTGTCTTTTCTATGCCAGTTAACTGGTGTAGAAAGGTTGATCAATTCCCCTAATAGTTTCTAATCTGCTGCTGAGATGTAATAAGCCAGGAGGGTTTTGTGTCCTCCATTGCCTAAGATGCTGTGACACTTCCTGGAGCGTCTCCGCACAGACACAGCGACATGTCCGTGTCTTTTTCTCAGGTGCACGAGTATATACATCATTGCTTCAGGTACTGCAGTGGAGGTGGCTTGTTCTGCTGATTAATCGGATCCCCAACAAAAACACATTCATGGCTTATTAGGATTGACCATCCTGGAAAGTAGTTACACTGCTACTCATTTCTGCCTTTTTTTTTTTTTTCTTCCCACCTATAATCAAAATCAAATACCCATCTTCTGGACAAAAATGACATATCTGGGTCATCACTACATAAGAATATACTAATTCCTGCACTTGTATTTTAGATGGCAGATTGCGGAGGGTTACCACAAGCGGTGCAGGTTGGTTATCAATTTATTTTCTAATAAAATAAACAGTTATGAAGACAATAACCGGTTATGTGATTAATGAATCGCTGCTGCACCTCGGTACTTCATACTGATATGTTTATGGCTATAAAGAATAAGCTAAATAGGAATAGTAAGGAACAACAAACATTAGAAAAGAGTCACGTATTTATTAGCACTAATAGTCCTACGTCTGTGTATCTGATGAACTGAATTTATTTATGCTGCAATTTATTATATTATTTAGCCTGGAAAGCTGGCAGAGGCCCTGAAATACTTTATCCAAGGAATGGGATACAGTAAGTAAACTTTATTGTCCTTTTCAAGTATATTTCTAGGTCCGAACCCTCCAAATAAATTTAGATAGCCATAACTCGTGGATCTCTCAAACCCCTATGTTTAGTGGAATCTCTGCAGTAATCTCTCCAGCTCTTACCTCTTTATGAGCGGTCTGTCCTCAAAATATTCCTTCTAGGACTTCTACTGACAGGTGCATTGAACCCATATTTAACGCTTTCTATTCAGGACGCCCGGACCTCAGTGTTGGTCTTTATCTGAAACTGTAAGTTCAGTAAGTTTTTAAATATGGGTACAATAAGCCAGTTTATGGAAGCTCTTAGGCCATGTGCAGACATGGCAGATTATTAGATCAAAATTTCGTAATGAAAATCTGCGACCCGCAGCAAAACTGCTCGATTTAACTGAAATTATGAGAAAATGGTGCAGTTTGGTCATGATTCGCAGCAACAAAAAAAGAACACTGATTGTGACATGTGAACCCAGCCGCCACCTATGTTCACACGAAGGATTCCCGAGGCTGACCCTGGGATTTCTGCCAAGGTTTTTCAGTAAAACCAGCAGTGTTTCTGTATGCAGACTTGCAACATTTAGTGGGGTTAATCTGCATATGTCTACCAGATGCTGTTGCCATGGCGATATACACCACGGAAAACACGTCAAGAAGTGACGTCACTATTTTTTTCTTCAGTGAGGTGGTTTGCAATTCTGCCCAGTCTAAACAGGGAGGTCTCCCGTTAAAGTAATGGAAGCCTTTTTAGAAGTGGAATTGCCGCAGTCGGAATCGGTGAATGTTTTTCTATTGTGTGAACAAGGCCTTAGGATAACCTTACACGTAGCAGATTTCACCGCTTTTACACTGAAATGTCTGAAATCGCAGTGAACATCCAGAACAGAATGAGCATTTTGTAGATTTGAAAATCCGCAGGATCTGCAGATTTTTTAAAATCTTGTCCACTTGCCTGCAACAGTTTGTTCTTCAACTCAGCCCTGACCCTCTACTGCTGACACTTCTGAAAGAACTTCATGTTATTAGGCATGTGACTTTTCTGTCACCAAACGGGCCATTTAATCTGCCTCCTGGTATTTCCCTGTGGATCAGTCCATAAATGCAAGCAGCAGATGTATGAGTATATATGTAGCTGCCACTATTGTACAATCGTTGTTTTCTTTCTACTCTTTAGTATTCTATCATCTTTACAGCTTTATTTGTGGTATCCTTTGCTCCCCCCAAAAAATTTGACATGCAAATTAAACCCTGAAGTGCATAACCGCATACATTCGTTATATAATAAAGTTATACAATTTTCCAATGTACTTTCTGTATACATTCCACAGTTTTTTTCATGAGCTCTGCTTGCTGTCATTCGAAAGGAATCTTTGCTTTTAGTGGATAAAAATCCATCCTGGGTTTGTGTTGGAGACCGTTGCACGGCTCGTAACATGACAGAGCTCTGATAACAAACAAGTTCAGCAGCTGGATGTCCAACTTATAAGGATACAGTAGGTTATACACTAAGTACTATGAAGGTTCCTATGGAATGATAGCAAGCAGAGATCTTGAAATCCGAGAAGAATTGATACAGAACGTATGTTGCAAAATAACCTTTACTTACTGAAACCTTAATTACTTTTTTTTTTTTAAATCTGATCACGTTAAATTCTGGCTGTCTGAATAATGCGTAATGACTAACCCTTGACTTGGTGAATAGTGTGGTATAAAGTCAATTTCTTGTGCTCCTAACTGTTTCCCATGTGTGCCCTTTCCCCTTGTTACGTGTCCCCACAGTTCCGTATGTTCAGCTCAGTCACTTGAGCAGTGAATCAGGTATCTGTAGTGCGGTGTTCAGCACGTCTTGTGGTGTTGCTCCTGTTTGAGCACAATACATTGTGATTTGTGCTTTGCTGGTGAATGTTTTCAGTTGTATTGTACAGTGGTTTGGCATGTTGGTGTTTATCGACCAGTTACTGCATGATGCATGGCAGCATTTCATATATGTGCTTTGAGTATAAGGTTAAAGGGGCTCCCCGATTTTGTGTAACTTAATCTCTACATAATTGGAGCTGTGCATGTTCTGCTATGTGATTCATCCCCAGAGCAGATGCTGAGGCGTGCAGAACGGACAAGTTGTGTCTAGCATTGTTCCTGTAGCCATTTTCCTAAGATCCGTCATTAGAAACCTGAATGCTGAAATATTATGAAGGTTTGGAACAAACTTAAGGTTTTACACAAGAATGGGGATCCCTTTAAGATGAGATCTGACTCCAAATGGTGATGTAGAGCTCGGGGGGGCACATAGTGTGCTATATATGGCCACAGCATCTGGTCAGCCCTGGTTTATTGCTTCATACAATAAACTGTAAATTTCCGATGGATGAGTTACAGCCACATCTATTGTATTCACTAATACCCGTCTCCTTCCAGTGCCAACATCCAGTATGACCAGGCTTGTACGTTCTCGTACCCACTCTGCCTCAAGCTGTGGCTCGACCGAGGTGCCTCGTAGCCGCTCCCAAACGAGCAACGCCACGCCGGACACCGTGCCAGGCTCTGCAACGACGAACGATGCCCAAGAGGCGGCTCAGACAATAGAATTATCTTGCTAGATCACGACACTCGCCCGTCTGCTGTATTATGGACCCTGCAGACCTGCAACCTGAGCGGCTGTGGAAATAACCTTTCCCTCCCATGAAACATCGACCTGTAACTTGTGCATGAACAATTCTGTATCCTTATCAGATTAGTCTTTGATACCTATTTTCTTTCTTTCCAGTAAAACTAACTGCGGTAATCCTATCCCTTGTATCATTCCTGGAGTTTTGTTGTGGTTGGACTGTTCTGTGACCAGCTGAATCTCACGTGTTTGTTTTCTAGCCAATGAGGGTTCACTTTTTTTCTTTTTTACTTGGAGGGGGAAAAAAAATCTGCTGGTGTGGTTGTTTCTAGATTTCCTGTAGTATAATGAGCGTTTCTGCACTTAATGTATCTTTATTCATACTGCTATAGGCTTTAGGAAAATACACTGCCAGTATATCATATAAGCTAATCTGAGCCTTCACAAGAGACTAAGGGATCCTCTAATGCTTTTAACCTCACAAATGGACTTCACACCAATATCTCGGTGTTTTTGACCTACCTTTTGTCCTAGCTGCTCGTTTTTTTTGTATTATATTTGTTTGCCTTTGTCATTCCAGTGAATAATCCCCAATAATTTATGAATGTCCTTTTACCATGCAGAAGGGAGTAGATAATATGAATACACTAACAATTAAAGGGTTAACCTGGGATTAGAAAATAAGGTCTGCTCCCCACCTCTCCAGAAACTGTGCCTTTCTTGTCTATATGTTGTGTCTATTACAGCCCCGCTCTATTTACTTGAATGGGCATGAGCTGCAATAAGAGACAGCCCGTGCATTTGTGCCGTTTCTGGGGAGGGGGGGCAGACCAAATTTTCTAATCTTTTAATTTATTTTTAAAGGACCTGACCGTTCTCCTGACATGTCTGTTACAGTAAATAGTTGTACTCCCCAATTCTGGAGCATCTTTTCATAGAACTCTGCATAGTGCCATTGCTTTGTTATTCCTCCTGGAAATGTGTGAATATATTTGACAACTGGGCGTTACCATTTCCTTTGTCACTGAGGCGTGTCCCTGAACACCATATTAACGGTAACACCAACGGTTGTCAATTCCTCTATACATTCCCAGGAGGAATTAGGGCCTGTTCACATCAGCATTGGCTTTCCGTTCAGGGGTTCTGTCGGAGGTTTCAGTCGTGGAAAGTCAAACGGAAACCACAGCTTCCGTTTGCATCACCATTGATATCTATGGTGATGGAAACATTGCTTATGGTTTCCGTTTGTCACCATTCCGGCAGGTTTCTGTTTTTTGACTAACGCAATAGCGCAGTCTACTAATCTGAAACCCTCAAAGGAAAGCCAACGCTGACGTGAACAGGCCCTAACCGAGCAATGGTTCACTGCAGAGATCTGTGAAAAGATGCTCCAGAATTGTAGTACAAGTATTTACTAAGACGCATGTATGGAGAGCTAGAATTAATACTATATGTATAAATAAATAGATTTGTACCAGGACAGAGCCTTTTTGTTTGAACAACTTGGGCCAGGACTCAGGAGCATCATGGGTAAATTCTCCTGCTTCATATGCGAGTGGTTGGCATAAGGTCATTTGCCTCATTGCACACCTGCATTGAAAAAACATGCGGTTTTTAGATGTTTTTTTTCTTTACCACATCTCAACCACAATGTCTGAATACACCCTGGAGCCGCAGCGGCAGGACATATATTGTTAATGACACTCCTGCCATGACAGTGTTAAGCTGCAAGAAAGCAGTATATGGAAATAGGTCGGCCTTATAGAATGAGGAAAACCCAGAATAGAAAAGATTGGCTAAATAGGGGTTGGGTCCAGGTGAGGATAGATCTATCATGACATTAACTTAAGTCACTTGTTCAAATACCAAAAATACTGTTTCTATTGAAATGCTGCGAGTTCTAGGTTTCTAGAAGCCGCAGCTGCTGATTTATGATCCACATCTTACCATGTCCCCTAATGTAGAATGTAGAGTTCTCCATGTAGTCCTGTCTGTTTTATTTGTATCTTAGATCTGTGCCCCTCCTCCGCACGCCCTTTGTGGGTTACAGATGGACATGACTGTTTTGTGCCTAGTCACCTCTTTAGCCAGCAGTAGTAATAGACCAAGAAGACTTAAAGGGATTGTTACTACTTTCTATCTTCTAAGCAAGCCTATATTATATATTTTTCCTGTTGTTGGACAAGAATGTAGACTCGATATAACCGTTATTATAGTTTTCTGCTGTTTAAATAAAAGCATTGTCATTCTAATGGACTATGGTCTTACTAATAAAGAAACTGCAATGTGTCCTGTGCCTGGGTGTCCTCTTCTACAGCTCATCTCAAACTGACCATGGAATTCATACATTCAGATCTTGGGCCAGGGCTCCAAATCTGTTTTAGTCCCTGCTATACCCATACATTGTCTGTCATGTGCCTGATGTTTTCTTTGCTACCACGAAAATCACAATGTCTCTGTTGCAATCATAGGTCCTTCAGTGAAACAGCCATATAATGGACCTGCATAGGCTGAACATTTGGGATAGCTGTAACCACAATTATCACACTTTGTGGTAGATTACAATGCAACATTTGGTGTTGTGTATAAGAGGCCCTGTCACCTCTCCTGATGTGTCTGTTTCAGTAAATAACTGGAATGGTCATTTCATACAGAATCCAGAGCATCTTTTCTTAGAACTCTATGTTGTGCAGTTTCATTATTTCTCCTAGTAATTTATTAATAAATTGACAACTGGGTGTTACCATTGGGGGGGGGGGGGGGGGGGTGTCCCTACACAGACTGACCATGTCCAATCAGTGCTGACAGAGACTGAAGGGACGCATGCCCCTTTGAAAAAATTGACAACTGGGTGTTTCCATTCCACTTTTCATACATTTCTAGGAGGATTAACCCCTTCCCGACATTCGACGTATCCATATGCCAAAGTCTGGTTGGGGGGAGGGGGGAGTATGGAACGGGCTCATGGAGTGAACCCGCTCCATACGATCTGGGTGTCTGTTGTATATTACAGCCGACGCTTCAGAGTAACGAGTGGGATCGTGCTCTAATGCGATCCCGCTCATTTAACTCATTAAGTGCTGCGGTCAATAGCGACCGCGGCATTTAAATCGTTCGAAAGAGGGGGTAAAGATGGAGGTCCGCCATCTTTGTGCGATTAAGCCCTGCCGGAGGCCTGTCAACCACGATAGACGTATACATTAGGAATTAAAAATGTGTAAAATAAAGTTTTGTTTTTTTATGTACAAAACAAATAAAAATATTAGAAGTTCAAAAAAACCAAAACCTTTCCCCCCTAGAGCAGGGGTCTCAAACTCGGCCGGGTAGGTGGGCCACATATAGAAAAAATGGGAAGTTGACGGGCCGCATTACTTTCAAATTTGATACAATACAACATTTTTGTTAATCAATTAGTTATTTGAACTACTACAACACTATATTACTACTACATTACTATAATAATAGCGCTAGGTTTAAAATGAGATATTTCTCCACGTGCTTATTTCAACAATCCAGTTTAAGTGTCGCTAAATGCAGTCCGGCGGCTCAGTTAGCAGCGTTTGACAGACAAATGTCAAGATTGGGCAGCCCCTTTTTAGATGCTGCCGCAGTGATGTCAGGCTTGCCCAGAGCTGGAGTCCCGGAGCAGAGCTGCTTCTAGCACACTGCCTGGGATTCCAGCTCTGTCCATATATGGACAGAGATGTTAGGGACAACCCCGGAGCTGGAGTCCCAGGCAGAGTGCTAGTAGGCTCTTCCTGGCACTCCAGCTGTGCTCCTGACATCACTGGGACTCCTGCTCTGAGGAAGCCCCTGACATCATTGTCGATGTATGGACACCAATGTCAGAGGCTTCCCCAGAGCAGAGCCTATACTAGCGCTCTGCCCGGGACACTGGCTCTGGGGAAGCCCCAGACATCGCTGTTCATATGTGCAGAGCGATGTCGGGGAATTCCAGAGTCTCTTAGCAGAGCCGATACTAGCGGCTCTGTGTCCCGTGGGCCGCAGATGACAGCCCCAGGGGCCATGTGCTTGAGATGCCTGCCCTAGAGCATAGTAAAAAAAAAAAAAAACAATTGGTATCGCTGCATCCGTAAAAGCCTCAACTATTACAATATATCATTATTTAACCAGCACAGTATATGCCATAAAAAATAAACGCCAGAATCGCTTATTTTTTTGGTCACCACCTCCCACCAAAAAATTAAGTAATCAAAACGTTGCATGTACCTGAAAATGGTATCATTAAAAACTCCGGCTTATCAAGCAAAAAATAAGCCCTCGCACCACTAATCAACAGAAAAATAAAGTTATGCCTCAGAATTTGGCAACACAAAATAAATTATCTTTCACACTTAGGTTTTTACTTGGAAATATAGGAAAAACTATATTTGGTATCGCCGTAATCTTATTGACCCGCAGAAAAGTTAACATGTTTTAATTGCACAGTGAATTCCGTAAAAACAAAGCGCAAAAAACAATGGAGGAATTGCTGTGTTTTTGTTTTTTTTTCGTTTTCTACCCCACCGGTTTTTGTTTGTTTTTTTTCCCCCCCTTTCCTAGTACATTATATGGCACAATAAATGGTGGTACGAAAAACTACAACTCGTCCCGCAAAAATCATGCTCTCATAGGACTATATCGACGGAAAAATAAAGTTTATGGCTTTTGGAAGGTGGGGAGGAAAAACTAAAATGAAAAATGGCTGCGGCAGGAAGGGGTTAATCGAACTCTGGATTGTGCCGTTCATGTAAGACTATTATTGCCCATGAAATTACTTATGTT
Source organism: Rhinoderma darwinii (assembly GCF_050947455.1). Taxonomy (NCBI): domain Eukaryota; kingdom Metazoa; phylum Chordata; class Amphibia; order Anura; family Rhinodermatidae; genus Rhinoderma; species Rhinoderma darwinii. The sequence continues at coordinate 31,304,985 of NC_134699.1, forward strand.
CCAGAATTCTTCTTACTAAAATAGACATGGCAGGAGAAGTGACCCGTTACTCTTTAAATAAATTCTTAATACATAAAATTTGCAGCAATTTTTAATGGTTAGGAGAGGGTTGTGATGTTTGGATATATGTGGACCACTAAGGGTATATTCACACTGTGCAGTCAAATGGCATTTTATTGCTGCGATTACCGCAAAACTGCCTCATTTTAACCGCACTGTGAATATACCCTTATTTGCTATACTGCAGATGGACGTGCAGTGTTTTCTTTCACACTTAAAGATTTCACACTACAAAAGCTAGATTAGATTTAAGACCGCGTACACTTTGTGAAGGCAGTCAGAAGATGCACCAAGTTTACGGTATAACTTGCACCACTCCAATTTTTCTGCCTTGTACCAGTTCATGGTTGATGCAAGTTTTGTTTTTGCGCCCAAATATTGGCGCATTTTTCACCCCTTTTCTAGACCCTTTAGAACAGTGGGTAGTGAGGTGCTGAAATCTGACTTATGCCAAAAAGTGCAATTTAGTAAATCTGCCCGATTGTGTCCAAACAACTGGAAAAGGGCTGTCTCTGGTGCAGGGGCTTCATAAATGTCATTCACCCTGAATGCCACTACTCTGACACAAACCTGTATTTGGGAGAAAAGTGGGCATTGCGTCAGAGCCACATGCCAGGTGATGTAGAAAAGTGGTTTGAGTATCCTGATAAAAGGGATGGGAAGATGCCGCCTGATGTTTTAGGCCTGGACCATATTCTTCACCAGGTTGTGTACCATGTTTAAGAATATAGTGCGCTAGGGCAGAAAGTGGCACACTGCTCAAAGTGCACCGGTATTACATCACCACTAAAAATGTGCAGCAAGTTCACTCAAACAGCTAGGGGACTTTTTAAAAAAATAAAAAAATTTAAAAAAAAAATCATGTGGTTTGCCAGGTCATGGCAGAATTGATGCAGCTTTCTTTAAATTCGTCCAAAACGTCACTTTTCTCTAGAGCTAAAAATGGCCACACTATCACCACCCCTACTCCTGGGCTAATACAGGTGGCATTGCTAAATACATACTTTATGGACATATCCAAAAAGTTTAATTTGCTATATTTTTATACCTCTTTTTAGGCTGGGTTCACAGTTTTTTGCAGGCAAAAAATCTGCCTCAAAATGCCGTTTTGAATTTTGAGGCAAATTTTGCTCTGCCTGCACGACTATTTTCGTGGCCATTGAGCGCCACGGGCAAAAAACGTAGCGAAATACGCTTTCTCTGCTTCCCATTGATGTCAATAGGAGGTCAGAGATGTAAACGGCTGAAGATAGGGCATGTCGCTTTTTCCCGTGAGCCCTTTTTCTGCTCGCAGGGAAAAAAAAAAAACTGCCTCCATTGAAATCATCGGGCGGCATTTTCGGCCCATTTTTTGGTACGTTTCCGAGTAAAACGTGTAAAAAAACATTTGTCATTCAGCCCTCTATGTAGGAGTTACACTTCTCTATATAACAGGGGAAAATGCATGTACTTAAAAAAAATAAACTACTGAGTGTAGGAAAGAGGCCTTGGAGTGCGACTGCCTTTGGGATCATCGCCACTGTGTAAAGGCCTAAAACCACAATCTGCAAGCTCTGGCTCTCCAGCTGTTTAACTACTACTCCTATCATGCCCTGACAGCCATTGTTTAACAGTAGGCGAGCTAATGGTTAAACTACTGGCCCATTGCTTGTTTCCCGCTGCTAAAGAGAAGCATTTATCTGTGTACAATAGTTAAATTAATAGACGGGCCATTCATTTCAGAGGTAACAAGTCCTGCTGAGCAAGAATCACTGTGCCCTCATATTACCTCCTTCGGTCATTATACAAGATATTTTATGAATCAAACAACCCCCCCCCCCCCCCCCCCCTTAAAGTCATTTAAAATAACCAGAATTCAGTTGGATTCTTTCAATCAGTCACTTTCAATAATTTCATCAACAGCTAGACTATAAAACTGTATCTAAAATACCAAACATCATGCAGTGTTACTTCCACTAGAGGGAGCAAAATCACCGCCTGAGTCCATGAGGTTTTAGCGATGACTTATAGAATACGGTTTGAAACTTTTTTTGTTGCCATTTTTTTAAGGTCACACAACCTCAAATGTCCCACTATGGAAGCCTCCACAACTAATGAAACTATTGCATAATTTCCATACCTGTTCAAGTCAATGGTCAGACATTGAGTGCTACTGTACGTTGAACCATAAACCGTAAAGCTACTCTGGTTATGCCTATGGGGTAACTGTGTAAAAGTGTGTCGTTTCTGTACATGTATCAACGTATGGCCTTTCATATGCCCTATGATCTTTTGCCATAGGGTTTATTTATTTCTTTTCAAACCTGCATTCAAGCCTGTAAAGAGCGCCTAATTTATTAAGCGGCTGCATCCCCTAATAAATTAGGCACATCTCTGGCTGTCTGTGGACCACGAAGGGAGACCTACATCAGCGACGAGCTGGTGTTGATTTCTGCTATAATTTGCAGCAGACTGCAGGTGCCCCTGTACCCTTCTGCTAGGCCCTGCCCACAAAAGATTGTGGTAAGCGGCGTAAATTAGTAGTCACAAATTTTTGCACAAGTTGTGACACAAACTGGCATCGAAGAGTTAACAAATTTCCCCTCATGTCTGACAATCTTGCGTATCATAGTAATGGCTTAACCTACTTGGATTAGTATATTTCGCATACCTCCCAACATCTGCAGGCCACTTTTAAGCCCTGCCTCCAAGCCACATGAGAACACCCCCTTATGCAAATCTGTATAAACCCCACCCACTTTGCAACCCGTTTGCAGAACAATCTCACAAAGACCGGAGGCAGGTGGGAGGTATGCGCTTTAACATCTTTGCCTAAGGCCAGAGCTACCTAGCTTTATAGTAGTACTACTAAGGGCTTCTCTACACGTAACGGAATTGAGTTAACAAATGTCATCCACACGCTGCGGAACAATTTAGTCCAGAAATTCACCTGTGGTGCATAATTTTAGTTCCACAGCATGTCAATTATTGCTGCATAAAGTTTTCCTGCGTTTTTTGGATGTACTGCAGAATGTGCTGCAGCATTTCTTACAGGGGGTGTAAATGACATCACAGGAAGACTACATATCACCATCACACAGTCCTTGAAAAAAAAAAAAAACGCAGCAAAAATCAGCACTATTTTGCATATTAAAAAAAACTCATTAAATAGTGCGGATTTTGCAGTGGATTGTCTGCTAGTTGATTTGTAAATGCTGTGGGAATTTTTGGCAGCAAATCTGTTACATGTGGACAAGCTGGAATTGATTAACTATTGCGTAACAGCTGCTGCCCAAATGAATACATTGAGTTGCGTGCAATCTTGTGGACTGCAGCTGACACTCAAGAATTAAAATGAAACCGTAGCACTACAAAGAGGCTCCGTGTATTCCTGGCCTCTGTGTAGGAGTGCCCCAATGTACCCTGGGAGCTTGTAATGCAAACGCCTCGTTTGTTCGTAGACATGTAGCGCTTCAGCTTCGGGTGTCAATAGTAATATATAAGATACTTAGAAAAGCGGTAAATACACTTAAGGTTTTGTTACGGAACATTGTTTGGAGAAGTGAAAGCTTTACCTTCTTTGTAATAACTCTCATAATGTAAATTATTTCTGTGAAAGGTTGTTTGCATAAAGAGAAGACAAAGCCTCTTGTTGTTACAGTAAATGGTTGGCGACCATGTCTGAGTTACGAGGGTTTGACTCTCTTATCTTGCGAACAGTCCTATACACACTCTGCTAGACCAAGAAACACCACTACTACTGATAACAGAAGCAAAGGCCTTCAGACTACGACTACAATATTTAGCCACAACTATTTTGGCAAGCATGGACAAGAATAATAAAACAGTTCCTTTTGGTCCTCTGATCTGAGAAACGTCAGTGCAACTTTTTAGAATGAGTAATTTAAATATTTAAGTACGGAGCTCCCTCAAATTATAATAGTAGTTCCAAAATGACCATCGTAACTTGAAAATAATGTAACACGAGAAAATAAGGGTATGTTCACACGGCCTATTTACGGACGTAATTCGGTCGTTTTTGCCCCGAATTTCGTCCGAAAATAGCGCCTCAATAGCGCTGACAAACATCTGCCCATTGAAAGCAATGGGCAGACGTTTGTCTGTTCACACGAGGCGTATATTTACGCGCCGCTGTCAAATGACGGCGCGTAAATAGACGCCCGCGTCAAAGAAGTGACCTGTCACTGCTTTGGGCGTAATTGGAGCCGTTATTCATTGACTCCAATGAATAGCAGCGCCAATTACGTCCGTAATGGACGCGGCGTTCAAGCGCCTGCACATGCCGCTACGTCTGAAATTACGGGGATGTTTTCAGGCTGAAACATCCCCGTAATTTCAGCCGTTACGGACGCCCTCGTGTGAACATACCCTTACTCTCAAAAAAGAAAAAAAAAGTGTTGAATAAAAAAAAAAAGAAGCAGGTCACTAATACAGACAAAGCAAGTCCTAACATATAAGGGTGTGTTCACATGGTGTTTTCAGGCGTATTTCGGGACATTTACGCCTCAAAAACGGAAGCTGAACGCCTACAAACATCTGCCTATTGAAATCAATGGGGAAAAACAGCATTTAGTTCATACGGGATGTCTTTTTATGCCGCTGTTTTAAAAAACGGAGCGTAAAAAGACGCTCTGTAAAAAGAAGTGCATGTCACTTCTTGAGGCGTTTTTTGGAACGGATTTTCCATTCAACACTATGAAAAACACCTCAAAAGAAGCTTCATTTTCAGCATCAAAAACGGCTGAAAATCAGGAGCGGTTTTCCCTTGAAAACAGCGCTGTATTAGCAGACGTTTTGACTCAGCGTGTGAACATACCCCAAGAGTCAAATCAGTGTCAGTAATTGTCAATTTCCGTTAGTTTTCCCCAACATGTGTAGTTAAGATTATTGTCACTGAGTCTCTGACCTGTTTAGGGGATATATAAATTGTCAGTCAACGCTTCACTGCCAATGTTTGTATCATAAGTATGTCGGCTTATACAAGATAAATTATACAATGGATCAAGAATATGTGTCTGGTGCTTTCACACTTTGCATTGACACAAAATAAATTAATCTAGTGTGGTAGTTAATAATGCTAAAAAAATAACCACGTATATTTATGTCCAGTTTGTACCTTAGTTACTATCTATTTTTATTTGTTTTTATATGTTTGTAAACTGGACATAGAATATCAGAGATATAGGTGGGGCCCAATAGCCGCACCTATAGAGATCTGCACAAGGTAGAAAGATTCAATCCAAGTCCCGCACGTCCAAGTTAGGTGCAAGGAATATTGTTCAAGTGCTAAGACCCTTAATTCCTATCCTACCCACTATTAGCCCTACACGTTTCTTTGCTATCTATTTCTGCCGCAAATCTTCAGGGACCACAGCAATCAATCTATTAGATCTTCTAGCATTCTAGAAGTCTAAGTGTACAATGCACTGAATGCAACAAATCGTGCTACAACGTGGACATAGTAAGCTAGCCACTGTTGGTGGCCAAACACTACATCTTATAAGGTGGAGGACACTCCCCCCACATGAGCATATTGAACCAATGGAAAGGGCCCAGCGCGTAATGCCAGTCACACCCACACAGGTGGGGGCGATTCCAGGTCAGCCAATCATAGTGCAGCATAGTGCCGCCTCCCCTGAGATGACGTGTGGGGCTGTGATTGGAGACTATGCGCTGTCAATCAGCGCATGGAGCGTCCCCAGCAGCAGTGGGCTGAAACACTGTTCCAAAATAACCTCCACGTCAGGGGAATGTGACAGGCAATGCTTTCTCTAAGTGTATATGCGCTGTGCCCACATTATGAACATTGGTAAGGGGGTCACAAAACTACGTGGGAAAGACCATCCCGGAGTTTAGGCAAAGAATTCTGGAGCACATGGGAAATATCCAAAGAAAAGAAGATACGTGTCTAGCGAGACACATGCTAGAGAAACATAATAACAACACTGAGGAAATGACTTCAAGTAATAGAGGTAATGAGATCGTCAGTACGTGGAGGGAATTTAGATAGACTCCTCCTCCAAAAGGAATGTAGATGGATCTATCTATTAAAAACAACAAATCCTGAGGGTATTAATGACTACATATCCTACACTAGCTTTATTTAACATTATACTTCACCCAGTCTGTTTATCTTCATCTCTGATCCACCCATTGATCTGAGCTACTGCTAGGATTTTTGTAACATGATTTTGTTATTTGCGCCTATCATTATAAATCTAGAGCATCATAGCCTTTATTTTATGATATACCTGCTCACACCTTATGTTACCCCCTTACCAATGTTCATAATGTGGGCACAGCGCATATACACTCAGAGAAAGCATTGCCTGTCACATTCCCCTGACGTGGAGGGGTTTTTGGAACAGTGTTTCAGCCCACTGCTGCTGGGGACGCTCCATGCACTGATTGACAGCGCATAGTCTCCAATCACAGCCCCACACGTCATCTCAGGGGAGGCGGCACTATGCTGCACTATGATTGGCTGACCTGGACGCGCCACCACCTTTGTGGGTGTGACTGGCATTACGCGCTGGGCCCTTTCCATTGGTTCAATATGCTCATGTGGGGGGAGTGTCCTCCACCTTATAAGATGTAGTGTTTGGCCACCAATAGTGGCTAGCTTACTATGTCCACGTTGTAGCACGATTTGGTGCATTCAGTGCATTGTACACTTAGACTTCTTGAATGCTTGAAGATCTAATAGATTGATTGCTGTGGCCCCTGAAGATTTGCAGCAGAAATAGATAGCAAAGAAATGTGTAGGGCTAATAGTGGGTAGGATAGGAATGAAAGGAAGGCTGTCGCGAAAAAACATTTTTTTAGATCAATTTGCTTTTAGTGTTTTATTAAAAAAAAGTTATTTATTTGTGTGTTTGTTTTACTTTTTCTAACTTTTACTTCTCTATGGGGGCTGCCATTTTTTTTTCATCTCTGTATGTGTCGATTAACGACATACAGAGATGGAATACGGCACATACATCCCCATAGAGAATGCGAATGGGAGCCGTTTGCATTCACTATGGTGTACGCCGTCTGTATGGGAACGGCGCATGCGCCGCTCCCACACAGTCCAAATGGAAGGTCTTCGGCCGAGCGACATCCGGCGCGATTTTCTTGTGGACCGGAAGCCGCGGCCGGACAGTAAGATGACTACTTCTGGTCGCGACATGTGTTCTGAAGCAAGCACTAGGAGCGGAGGGAGCGGCGGCGGCAGGAGCAGGTAAGTTATGTCTGTGTATGTTCGTGTTTTAGTGTGTGATTACCACTGGATGTAATCCTACTACACTGTGTTAGCTCAAAAAATGGCGGCACACAGTGTAGGAGGTTTGAACATTGAATCCCCTCCTTTCTCCTGGCACTAGCCAGGATAAAGGAGGGGGGATTCGGTGAGCACACTAGAGCGTGTGTGTTTACACCAAATTTGCAGCATAAAGCAATGTGGTTGCTTTACCACATGCCAATGCTGCAATTTTGGGAATTGCTCCCTCTAGTGACCAGCACAGGGAAATGTTATAAATTAGAATCGAATTTATAATATTTCCTGACTTGTGAAAAAATTATAACAATGTCTAATCATGTATACACTAACTGTTTAAGGGTATGTTCACACGAGGTCATTACGTCCGAGCTCCTAGCATCATAGTTATGTACGACGCTAGGAGTCCCTGCCTCGCTGCTGGACAACTGTCCCGTACTGTAATCATGTTCGGTCCGGTACTTGCGGCCGAAATACGTCCGTCAATTACGGACGTAATGACCTCGTGTGAACATACCCTAAGGGTCTTGGCACTTGAACAATATTCCTTGCACCTAACTTGGATGTGCGGGACTTGGATTGAATCTTTCTACCTTGTGCAGAGCTCTATAGATGTGGCTATTGGGCCCCACCTATATCTCTGATATTCTATGTCCAGTTTACAAACATATATAAAAATAGATAGTAACTAAGGTACAAACTGGATATAAATATATGTTATATGTTATTTTTTTAGCATTATTAACTACCACACTAGATTAATTTATTTTGTCTCAATGCAAAGTGCAAAAGCACTAGACACATATTCTTGATACATTGTATCATTTATCTTGTATAAGCCGACATACTTATGATACAAACATTGGCAGTGAAGCGTTGACTGACAATTTATATATCCCCTAAACAGGTCGAGTCAGAAAGAACTAAAATAAATAAAATAGGAATTAAAAAGTCCTGTACACAGGGGCATATCCAGGGGGAAGAGGCGCTGGGTCATTGGGACCCCTGTTTTCACAATCTGTGGATAGGTGATCATTTATGATTTTGGGAATACCCTTTAAGATATATTGCAATTAATATATTTTTAAGTTATATAATTACTTTCACTTCATGTAAATAAATAGGTTGGTTGCGGTACCAGGCCTCTAAACATTACAATCAAAAAACATTTATCTGACTCTATAAAGAGCAAAAGCTTCCAACCCGTCTGATGTGTACACTTATTTCAATGCCATGGTCGTGATTTTCAAATTTTTATTCTTTGGCATTGAAGTGGTGAAAACCCCTTTTAAATGGGTGTGATCATCGGAGTTCTCTGCTGAATCGGGAAGCCTATAGGGATTTTTGTTCTCAATACAAGATATCCAATGGGCCTTAAACACCGCCGTGACCTTATATATCATTACCAATAATAGTCTTACAGTCCAATTTTTAAGATTTGTTTCCTTCTTTTAGGCTTTTGCATACTTCCTTACACAAGATTGTAAATGCTTTAGGTTTAATCTATATGATGTGAGATCATCTGACATGCTATGATATGTTGAACTAAATAATATGATTGAATTTTTTCTGACGTGATGTATTTAAATACGTGTGTGGTTTTATATTATGACTAAGAACCATGATCTAAAGGAGATAGTCAGGGATCATTACCATGTATATTGTTTGCAAAAATATTATCCTCACACATATGTATATACATTTCAGTTCTTTGTGTAATATACTGATATATAATAAGTTCTTTGTTCATGTCGGACACACCTATGGAAGACACCGCCCCCTGGAATGCAAGAAGAGTGAGTCTGAGAACTTGCAGCTGAGAAGCCGTTGGGGGCTTGGGCACTCCCACATCCCTAGGAAGGAGGCATGTGTCTTTTCCTGTGTTTCTTTGTTCTGAATAAAGTCAGTTCGCTTCCTGCTGGACTGAGGGAAAGATGTCTACCAACATTTGTCTGTGTGGTGTACTTCTTTCCAGGCATGCCTTCAGCTTTCAATTTACAGAGGTGGTTATTCGGTGTGAAATAACAGGGGAAAGGAAGATACCCTGAAATACGGACCTGACAATACGGTCTGAAACGCATAAGCGATTTACAGATGAATACGTTTTAATGCTCCTGCAATAAGAGTTACTTTTTACGGGAAACGCAAGTGTTAAGATTTATATTTTACATTGATAAATTGGTGAAAGATTGGAGAATGGCTTAAAAACGAATGCAAAAATGCTTCTTTTTTTTCCTATTTTTTAATAAATGATGTCTTGTCTTATCGCAGTATTGCTGCCATTTTCAAAAAATTGTCGACAAAAACTAAACTCATATGTTTGCACTGGTCCACCAGAGTATATCACAAGAATTTAAATGAAATGGAATATGCACTTGTGGTCTGGGGATCACTGACATTTGAGAATTGAATGTCTTTTCAATTTGTTCTTTTTATTAAAGAGGCATAAAAACAATTTGTACTTTCCATGACCTATGTGTCTAGTGATATTGCAGCACACAATCCATGACACAAATAAGCCGGCTAGTGATGTAGTTTCAGACACTCCTACAATTTATACACTCAGGTCTCCCTTAAGAGTTCTGGGAGTGATGTCAGTGACAAACCTGTGGGCACGTCGCTTGTAATGTCACTAGAAGAGACGTCCCACATGAGATGCTGGTGACACTATTTGCTGTTCATTAAGAACCTTGCAGTCAAACTGGAAACCTCCTCCCTCATTAACTCTCAGTGCGTGAACCCAGACCATGCTCAGCTGATGAAAACATGCGAATAAAGTAAGCTTTACTATGTACTACCATCAACTGTATGTATCATTTAGCAGAGCGGAGTTTGTCAGAAGTAGTAGAGCCAAATTTGTAATTGAGATGTTTTAAACAGGACTAAAGGCAAGTATACTGAATTATCTTACCACAATGCATAAACAATTCAGCTCTTCTATATCTGTAATAAATATATGGATGTAGCCATCTTTATCTTGACTGATAACTTGCTGCAGCGTGATATCACACAACAAAAGCCATTGAAAAAGTAAAGGATCTTCCCACTGTTTATTTAGTGTGTTAAAAGTCAAGATAAAGATGGCTACATCTATCTATCTAATATCTATCTATCTAATATCTATCTATCTATCTATCTCATATCTATCTATCTCTATATCGTGTTTGTTTATCAATCTTAATATTAATTTGAAATTGAGCTACAACCTATAGGCTCTGTTACCAGTGTTTATTATACTTGTGGAGCAAAATGTAGAATTACCTCTATAGTAACACAGTGGGGCACATGTACAAATATTGGCCCACACGGGGTAAAATTAGGAAAAATGGTGCGTGTACAATGGGCCATAAATACAACTTGTTACATAATACCACAAACAGCTCAGGTCATTGCACATACTCCATACATAGGAGACTATAGGTGCTGTTTATTTTGGCCTGTTCTCTGATATCTACGGTGAGATCACTGCTCCAACTAAAAGAGTGACTCGGATAACATTATACAGTAAAGTTCCTTTAATGTAGCATTGAAGTCAAATATTCTAAACTATCAAACAGCCGTAGAAAAGTATATGAACCTCACTAGTAACAGTTGGGATTCTTTATGATCAAAATAAAAACAAAATGTTAAATAAAAAGAATGGTTATAGAAGCAGATTGTCTGTTAAGGGAAGTTTCTAATTTGCTATCTCCGGTTTATCTTCTACTTCTGATCTTTTGAAATTCCACATTGTATTGCAATTCTGCGCAGGAAACAAGTGGCGGATTACCAGAATTAGGTCTGGTGGTCAGACCCACAGCCGGGCCGGGATTAGCAGGCATAATACGGGCCCATATTACTGTGGTCTGAAATGCTGGATAGAAGGAATCTCACAATATGTAAACTAGAGGTTTTTAATACCAGTTGCCTAGAAGTTCTGCTCATCTCTGGAAATCATTCCATTTGATCATTTGTTATTAAACATTTGTGTTTATTCAGTTTTTCTTCCTGTATACCTATAATTATTCCTATCCATTACATGTAACTAGTCCCTTTACCTGTATAATCTGGCAAATGTTTCCCCTTCAAATGCACCTTTTGGGAATACACTTTAGTTTCATGTTTCTATGTCCTTGTCTAGAGGAGTGTTGTATTCTGTTTTGTTGCTTTTTGCTGCTGTTTCAGGTTCTGTGTGCACCAACATCTGCCAGGCAGCGAGTGTACAAATGCCTAAAAAGTGTGTCTTTCTAATAAACTACAGCTGTCAGAGTTTGATCATGTGTATTGATAAGATATCTGTATGTAATATGTGGACACTGGGGTCAGATTCATTGTATGTATATTGCTCCATTATAATATTAGTAGGCATTGTAATCCACAGGCAATAATGTGCTGGTTCTGTGTATGGCATAAATAGCAATTCTATAGTTACCATTTGCCAAGGTCTCTAGTTATTAAATCTTAGCTGGTCACAAGTTGTTCTTAAGAAAACTGGAAAGTAAACTTGGATTTGGAACCAAAGAGGACTTCAGGATTATATTTGGTGGTTCATTTGATTGTCTTGGATATGAGGTGTCTTTTAGGGTCCTAGAAGTATGGCGCACCATGGTTATAGCATATTTGTGTACTACCGTATAAAGCATACAGAACAAATATTCTACTCAATTTGTCACTTCATGTAAGTGGTAATAATGTCTCTGGAATTTGAAAACTAGAAGCGTTTCTCAGTTAGTCTGAAAAAGACATTACTATGAAAGTATACTTGGATCTACAGACAGTGACAGATGTAGGTAGATACAATGTGCACAGCGCAACATAATTTGTTGGCTCTAAATATATATAATGGATAAGAAATAATAAGATAAGTAGTTGTGAATTAACCAGAGTGTGGGGGAGGCACATTTTACAACCTGCAGCTATTAGTTTTTTTCTTCCTTTTGGGGATTACAGTGAAATGGAGATTAGAAAGATGGGCAGGCGGGGACCTAAAGACCCTTTTAGACGGGAAGATTTTATACCCGGTAAACATGTGCCGATCGACGCTCATTTACTCTATTTAAACGGAGCAATGATCGGAATGTATGTGGGCGAATGATCATTGCTGCGATCGCTGGTTCCCATACATTTCCATTTTATCGGCAGCACATCCCCTGTTTACATGGCGAGATGGGCTGCATAACAGATTTCCCCAGGGTGTTTGCTGCCCTGTTTACAAGGGGCAAATCCTGACACCACGGTCTTGGGCATGAAAAAAAGCTTTGGTGAGATAGATAGTCTTTGATTATGTAACGACATATTGATAAATATAAAATAATAGAAAAAAAAAGGAAGTACAAAGACCATGTACTTGCCTATATGAACTCCATAGCACTACCTAGCTTTCACATGAATCCCATATTTTTAAATAAATGGATATGTGGTCCTCTAGGTTACCAATATACTGTATGGTAAAATGTATTAAGTATTTGCCATATTTCTACATCTAAAAATTGCCAGACAGACTACACCAATTCAGACCAGACTTACATCGTAGACGCAGAGTTTTATTTTGTGGCATTAGATGTTTTCCTGAATGGAAAAATTTATAAAAGAAATCAAACTTATTACTGATCAGGTTTTTAAAATGGAAAGTTTGTAATGTGGCATAATTCATTCTGAAATCACGCGGAGGTAAACCGTCATCATTATCTTAAATACGGAAATATTCCGATGGTGGCTCAAAAGATTCAATGAAAATCCAGCTCCGCTACGTCTCTTCTCATATCAATTTCTCTTTCTACCCAAATATATGTCATTATCTATGTCATTTTACTTTATCTACTTACCGACACATCTCTTCATCTAATTATCTATTCATGTAATATCAATTTATAAACCTACCTGATCATCTCATTATTTATTACCCATCTATGTGATAATGTATTTATCTACTTACCTGACTGATCTGTTCATCAATTTATCCACTATCTATTTATCTTATGATCTATCTCATATCCATTTATTATGTGAATCTTATTCTCTCCACTATACACCGCACTATATTATCAGAGCCTGTGAGCTTTATATTACAAAAAGATAGGATGATTATCACGATTTTCCATATTGCAATGTAACTAGAAGCAGATAGGTTTGAAGAATAGTTCCTTGTAATGCAGGTGTAGAGAACATAAACTGCACTTGGCTTGTGGTTTTTTGATAATGGTGGCAGTGTAAGCTTACAATGTGCAGGAGAAGCTGCGGATCCTGGAGGCCGAGCTGTACTTACTACAACGATAGCATTCAATTTTCATTTCTTAACTTTCTAAAATGAATTTTCGCTTTTGTGAAACCTCACAGAATCATTTTGTAAGTAGCTCCCAGTACTAGTTAACACAGAAGGTTAAAAGTGGCTGCATGGAGCTCCATCACAGAGCTTCTGTGCAAAGGTTTACTAGCCCAACCACTTGGTACCAAAAATTTTCCATTAAAATCTATTATTTATTGCTGATGGATTGAAACCACAGGTCTGCTCAGCTTCCTGGACATGTACAGGGAAAGAAATGGGCAGCGATCTGCCAATCATTATCTTCTCAGCGTCACTGGTGTCAATGTTTATTAATGATATCTAGATACCAGCAGTTTTCCGCTGTTACCGGGAAACTGTCCAACAGGATCCACTTTAAAATGTGCACAATGTTAACATTAAGATAACGGATTTCGGTTGTTTAGATAATAAGAACATCAACGGGGGGGGGGGGGGACATTTGCTACTTTAGTCTTCAATACGATTACTGGTCTCATAGCCAAAGTAAACCACCAAGTGCCCTTTGGATTCTCCTATGTATGCCTATGCCTACACATGGGAATAAAGTAGTGCGGACTGTAGAGGTTCTGTCACTGCTATATAACATGTTAAGGTATGGAAGAGCCAGCACTAGATGTTTCCAAGCCAATGTAGACCAGATGGGCAAATGTCAGCCTCTGCAAATCAAAGCCATTTAGTGTCACTTTGTCACCTTCAGAGCTCACATTTTATGGTGTTAGTAGTAAACCCTTGTCAAATAAGGAAACTCATTATCTGTGTAACATAAAAGCCAACCACAGCTTCACGGTCTATGGGTCTGATAATATAAGGAAGGCGCCACCTATGAGCAACATGTTGATATATTTGTTAGCCATGCATTGAGAATTAGAGCTCGGTGAGTGATTTCAGTATTAATATTACTTCTCCTTGCAGCTTGTCTTCCCTGACAGCTCACCATGAAACCCTTCTTAGTCAGCATCAGTCGCTAAATGATCTACTGTAATTGTCTACTAGGAAACGCATTGACTTTCTAGAGTAATAATAGCAGCAATCGTGGTGCATTTTGGCAGAAAACTCAATGGGGCTCATGTATCGAACTGCCTGCAACAGAAAAATGGGCACTTGAATTAGGTCCCATATTTATCAGTGAATTTCACCATTCTATTGCCAAAATACTGACACCAGATGTAGCTACCAGCTACAAGTGTATTAAATGAGTAATATATGGAATATTAGGAGAGCAGAGGTCCCTGATGTGCAGTTACAGAAACAGCCATCCCCTACGTATGGGTGGTCCATATTGGCGTAATAAGTTACAGCACAAGAAAATTAACCGTTAATGCGGCATACAGCCATAAAATAACATGTTCATGTGATGTTACGTCACTATAGATGCAACGTCACTGCGACCTACTCACACAGGACCAAAACAATAAAACACTGGCATTTGAGCCCAGAGGAAGGGTTTGGAGTATGTTGTATTTTTTTCTTCTAGTTTTTAAAGCTCACCATTTTATTTTTTTTTAAATGTCCACGTCCCAGACAATCCATTTAATAAAAGTATCCACAGATAAGTGTATGTATCTCTCCCCCACACACAGTTTTCAATGTTTTTGGTTTTTAATTAACAATTTTTTAGCTACAACCCCCAACATGCTTTAAACCTGTAGAAAAACTGCTGTGAGAAGCATTTCTACAACTTTTCAGCCTACAGATGATCTATGCATTGTAAATGTAGTTATAAAAGCCCCCGTATACATCTCCTGCTGATTTCTACAAAGTCTTGCAAAACAGTTGTTACATTAAAAAAAGCATTATTACAAAGTAAAAAATAAAATGTGAATTGTGGCTTTTCTTACTTGAGTACCAGAGACTCCTCTGGTGGGCCCAGGTTCTGACACAATAATGTGCCCCCCGGATACATCAGAGTGCCCCAGATGAGTAGAACACAACCTCATTTGGAGGTGACTTTGGAACCACTCACTTGCTACTAGGGTCTATTTCTTATGGGGTGATTCACAAATAACCTGTTCGACCTTATTGATGATCTGTCCTACATGTGTAATGATGATAACAAAGGGGGGGATTTATTAAACACTGAACTTGTAGGAAAGTCGCAATTTTATTTTTACGCCGCCAACACCCCATTTGAAAAATAAGTGGGCAGGGTTTAGCAGGAGGGGCGTGTCCACCTATGGTCTAACAAATGTATTATCATTTATGCCAGAATAGCTGGTGTAAATTTGACTTTCTGGCGCACGGGCAGCCAGAGATGTGCCGAATTTATTAGGAGACGTGCACATCTTACTCCAGCATGTTTCAGATTAAGACTGATGTATGAAATGCCAGTCTTGATAAATTCCCTCCAAAGTGTACAATACTATTAAAAGTGGATGTGCACTTGTTCTGTATAGATGGAGAAGACCTTCAGAATCATTTCCTCTGGTGGGCCCAAGAATCCCATGTCAAACGCTGTTTACGGTTTTGATTTCTTGTATTAATCTACCCCGCTCCCCCCAAAAGAATAGAAAATAATATATAATGACATAATATCTACATATACTAAAGCTTAGCAGTCTGCACCCTCAATACAGCCACTATGTTATTTTTCCTATGGTTTTAAACCTCAACCACAGGTGGGAGGCAACATCTATATATAACTAGGTTCTAAGAACACGTTAAATTATGTTATTATTTTACGAATAAGGCTTCATCCACACGAGCGTATCTGATTCACGCAAGTGAAAAACGCGTGGGAATCGGGTCCGTGTGTGTTGCGTATGCATCAGTGTGCTTTGCGAGGGTCATGCGTTATTCACGCACTCGCAAAGCACTTTTTAAAAAATATATAATTTTCAACTGAATTGATGGGCAAATCACGCACAACAAACACGGATGGGCATGCGTGTGCGGTGCATGGTTTTCACGCACCCATTGACTTCAATGGGCGCGTAGGTGCGTGATAACGCACCAATATGGTACATGCATTGAGTTTCACGCAACGGATTCTCGCTTCGTGAAAAATCACGCATATGTGAACGGCCCCGTTTCAACGCACAGCATACGGACGTTATTCACTACTCGTGTGAACGGGACCTAAATGGGAGCAGAAGGAAAGCTTATCCACACTAGTAATCCTCTTGTGTCCATCACATTCTAAATATTCGACAGCACACAGTCCAATTGTCCCCAGCAGTAGGGAAGACACTATATGGCGCCAATAGGTCTTTTATCAGGGCTAGCCACCGGACAGGGGGTTGTCCTAAAAGTTAGCCCTGTTTTTCCTTCTCCCATTAGACCCAGGCTACAACTAGACTTTTTGTAGAGCTACTGATTGATTTTAACTATTGAGCTATAGCTGCAGTCCAAGTAAATACATAGAGTTGCATGTGATCTTGTGGACTGCAGCTGTTATTTAAGAGTTCAAGTCAATCAGTAGCACTACAAAAAGTCTAGGTGTAGCCCTGTCCTTAGGGTTTATGCAATTTTTAGGGAACCTAGGCATAGTGACCTCTACCGTACTCACAATGTCTAGAACTTTTACTCTGCAGATGCCAATTACAGAACAATACGACAGACAAGGAAAGACAGTACTACTTTTTTGGACCTCATTGCTGGGAATAATTGGATGTATAAAAAATATCTGCAGAATATTTATAATACTGTCCCAGGGTGCTATGTGGTTTTTGTATATTTTTTACAAGCATGTGATTTAAAAAGTTTATTTTACTAATTAGTGACACCATTCTCTGTGATTTGATTTTGGAATTATTTTGTAAGTTATATTGCGCCATCATTGGGCAATTGCTGTGAATTTTTTATAATAATACATAAAAATTCTGTACATATAAATTTACACACATACACATGGTAAAAGCTAATAAAAAAAGGCTGTCTATTTGAAAAAGAATAATTGGAGTACTCTGGTGCCCATCCCTACCAACATAGTAGTGTGCCACTACAGGGAACCCAAACAGAAAGTTGATCTTTATGGGTTAATCCCTTATGTTGAATCTGTAGGTACTCTTGTAGGACTCATGATAGGTGCACTTTAAAATATTCCCTTTTATACTTTTTGCATTTTTATGACCCTATGTTGGCTGTAACTTTTCCACGTACCGTCTTATCACCCGGCAGTTCTCCCATCACCCACATGAAATGAGTGTTTTTTTTAGTGTATTATTGGTAATGTGGAATCCGCACATCATACACCTGGAACACAGCATGTATGATTTTCCACCGTACAGGAGAGATAGACATTCATGTATTAACAATGTATATGTGATGAATAGGTTCATGTTTCACTTCTACTTTAAAAAAAAAATAAGTTATCAGGTTTGTAATCTTTACAGTGGTTTCCAAACCATTCTTGGTCTTTCATGGGTAACAGAAATCTTGTGAACGCTTTCGTTGGAAGTCAGGTGCATAAACTTCAGTGTATATCTATCTATTGTATATATAGCTGTGATATTACAAGGTCTTGTTAGTGGTTTTGCATAGGACTGCAGTAACCGGTTATGATGATGGACAAAAGAAATTACAAATTCAGATCTGCTACATCAGTATATGGAAAAGGTTACTCATAATAGATGTGAGAATGTTCTCTATACATTGTTATAAAGTGTGTCAGCAGTATATACAAATAATTGCATTTTTTTATTTTGGTATTGAGTTTTTAAACCCGCAGATACATTAGAGCTGAATTTGTCACATGTTCTATTGTAGTTTTCTATAGGACTGCAGGTAATCCTTCTATATTACCTTAAAATAAATGTCCAGTCTTAAACATCATGGTTTGTTTTACTCTCTCTAAGCCCTACATTCTGTGCGCATTCATTAATATATCTTTATATCGGTCTGAGCTCGGTTTTTCTGATATATAGAGCTGTAAATCTCTTTAAAAGGGACTTTATATTGATGGCCAATCCTTAGGCTAGGTCATCAATGTCAGATTCGTAGGGGTCAGACTCCCGGCACCCCCACTGACCAGCGGACTGAAGGGGCCACAGAGTTTGTCGCCATGGCCTCTTCATAGTTTACCAGGCACAGCACTGTACACTTCCGTAGAGGCTGTGCCAGGGATTGCAATTCCGGTCCCATTCAAGTGAATGCCGTTCTTCGCTGCGGCCCCTTCTGACAGCTGAACGGTGGAAGTGCCAGGAGTCGGACACTCACCAATTTGATATTGAAGGATAGGCCATTAATAGACAAGAAAAAATAATTGACTTCTTGTTGCCTGTAGTCACCACTAGAGGGAGTTTAGGAGCTTATTGCATACTATTTATACATTGAACTCAATAATACCACATTATGCAGTAAGCTCCTAAGAAGTCGATTTTTATCATTTAATTGTCTATGCATGGGATTTGGATCCCTGTATCACAAATGCGAAGCACTGACCTCAATATAAACCATATTGAGAAATTTAAATCAGCACAGATTGTTGGACTTAAAAACGACAGTGTAAAAAGGTAAACTGGCTTACATGTCCTTAGATTTAGGATAGGGTAATATTAACCTATTGCATAATTTTAAAGGGGTTGTCCTAGAATCGACAATTATCACCTATACACAGGATAGGTGACAGTTGCCTGGTCGCAATTGGGTGGGACCCCCACCGATCGCAAAAGCGTGGGCCCCAAACCCCCCATTCCTCCTCACTGAACCCCCGCACTGAATACCTCCGCTCCATTCAATGTCCTCCGAACTGCGGTTGAGCAGTGAGGAGGAACAGGGGGTTAGAGACCCTATTCTCGCAACTGGAGGGGGCCACAGCGATCAGACAATTATCACTTATCCGGTGGATAGGTCACAATTGTCGATAGTGTAAATACCCCTTTACTTTATGAGATGACCTAAAGGTCAAATTACTGAATGAACTCTGCTATATCTGTTGTCATTGGTGGCGATTCAAAGTAACTATTATAATCCATGATTACTATTGTACTTGTGTATCCAGGTGTATAACACATAATCCCATTAACAAATAATTATAAACAGGCTGTTTGTATAAAAACCTGCCTCTTATTTCCGCCAGATTTTTACTACTGAAGGAACTTCACTACTGAAAATAACCTGAGGAATGGGGAGCTTGCCCAGCAAAAGGGGATATTCAGCTATAGAGGCCGGCATGTCCAGCGTGGAGATAAACCCTGTTGGTAAGAATTGGACTCTTTTTACTTTACATTTCTAGTGACAATAATCTTCGAGGGGTTCGGTTCTCCAATACTATATATCTATAGATCTCAAAAAACAGAGCACAAGTCTAGCAGAAGATCCTGAGCTTTAATTTTGGGGGTCCCTACTGTAGGGGCAGTTTACATATGCTATTCTATATAACTAGGATGCATGATATGTAAATATCCCTCATCCGTGGAAATAATCAATACCTTCCCAGCAGTCACAGTCCTAAAGGGACTAAAATTGCAACATAAGGGATATTAGGAAATTAGAGCATGTCTCGTGCTCTGTTAATTGATCTGCAGTGATGTAGTCCCGGGGGACCCCTATAATCCACAGGACCCTCAGTATGGCATGCACAGCACCATTAGTACTACTGCAGCAAATAGGAAATTGTTCTGTATCTTGTCTGACAGTTCCAGTTGCAAAGTGTAAAATTATTTTATGTGCAAAGTAAATAAATTAATTGTTATAATTTGCTTCAAAATTGTGCTGGAGTGTAAACCATTGTTGAATGTGCCCACTGCTAAGTGCCCTACTTCTGTGTGCTGTGCCAGGAGCCTGCCTCCACTGTGCTAAGCTGCAGTATTCACTTTTTCCATTGCTCATAATGAAAGACAACACAACGACATGCAAATTATTTGAATCTCCTGTTATCTGAACCCAGTGACGCTTTTAATTAATTGTCAGCCTATAATATTTTATAAGTTTAACCCTTCCACTTCAATGACCTGCATGTGCCCATCTAAACTGTTATTAATAATTGCCAATCCTAGTATATAGCATATCAAAGTGTTTGTTGTAGTCTGTTACCCTGGAAACGCATAGATCTGCATAGGAGCTGTAGACACAAAATGATCGTAACTTTGACTATTAGCAAATTTGCTTCATCTTTTATTTTAGACGTATAGGTGCTAGAGGAAAAAAGTTAGATGAAGGTGGACTTAGCCTAGGGGTGGTCTCAACTAGACAAAAAATTGTGATTAAGTTAATATAGGTGGGTCTCCCGGGCACTACCCTTACCTGTTGGCTAAGGGATCATGCAATTGGTTGTATTACAGCTATGTGCATATATGGCGAGCTGTATATTTCGTGCCAATATAAAGACCAGATCTCATCTTGTTCGATCGGAAAAGGCTTTCCCAATCATATAGGACAGGATTAGATCCCATCCTTAGCTCTAAATATACAGTTCATACATGGAGCTGTTATATGGCCATGTGAATGAGCCTTAAAGTAGACCACTACAATCCTTACAGTTCTCAGCTCCAGGGGACCACAGGAGTACACAGATAGAAATAACTGCTGATGATAGGGGTCTACGGGACGATCAGGAGCTCTTAGAAGATCTCTGGATCAATTCATTCCAGTGAGTGCAAAACACCAAAAGGGATTCAACCATCTTCATTAGATATATTAGGGAATTTCTGACTTTCTTGGTTCCAAGCAGATATTAATATCGTGTTCTTGTATAGCTGGTTCCAGAAATCATCTAAATTTACACTACATTTACAGAATTGAATTGTCTACCATTTCAAGTAAGGAACTGTAAATCGTGTTTTTCCACTCTCACTCTCAACATCCTCATCATTTATATGCAGCTCTACTTACTAAGCTACATGCTCAGGCACAGCGTGTGACATTTTCTATAGTGTTGTATAACATGGCTTTCTGTTTTTCAGTAGTGGACAAGTGCGTGTTTGTGGCTTTGTACAATTTTCCAGCTGGTGGTCGAGGTGATTTAAGCATTCGAATCGGCGAGCAGCTAAACATCCTTTCTGAGTAAGTGACCTCATAATGCAGTGTTTTTCCTGCAAGCTAAACATGATGCAAATAAATATGTATTTAGGTTACCATAGTTTGAGATACTCACCCTGGGCAATGTACATGATCCTAAAAAAACAACAACTTTGTCCAAATAAAATTATATATAGAGTCTGCTGGGTCTAAGAACTGTAGGGAGGATACACTTCAACCGAACCCTTAATTCAAACGTTATTTTAGGCCTCATACCAACAGCAGGGTCATGTGCACAGAGGTGGCACGGAGGCAGAGTCCATCTGTAATACACATCTGTAGGCACTTCATGGTACCTCAATACGGCTCTGTATTACAGGGATATTCTTGCATTATTTCTAGGGAAGAATCATTCTGTAACATGGCATCCAATGGAGCATGCCATAAGAAATGGGAGGGATACTAAAAAGGTACACTGGTGCCCCATAGACTGCTATAGGTGCCCTATGACAGATACAACCTCAGAGTTGTACGGACCCGTAAAACGCTAGTGTACATGAGCCCTTCATTTGAATTCCATTTATTCATCCTACAATTAAAGTTAAAACAACTTAATCATATTAGGAAGGGATTCTGATAAAAGATGTGCAGGGTTGTGGCAAAATCACGCTCTGTTCTACAACCTCACCAGCACCATTGGAGGAATATAGATACCTTCAGTTTTATACAGGTTCCATTTACAGCAGCCTGTATTATGAGCTTCTTGCAGAAGCTGTGATGTGTGCATGTGTATTGTGAGTTGAAATATTCCCAGGTTAGAAGTGAAGTGGCCCTCTGGTTTAGGAAGACACCAATATCCCTTCTGCAATAGTGTTTTAGATATCACAACAATGTCTTCATTGCTTGTCCTAAATATATATGAAAGTGTTAATTTTTACACCAATGGAGTTACCAGGTATTGGTGGTAATCATAATAAATTAAACTTCTGAGCAAGACAATTGGACCTTTCCTAAGTAAGAGATTACTCAGCAGGAATTAGGCGCACTTGTAAATGCAAGGATGCTATCCCTATAGAGCTCTCTGCAACTGCATAACCAGGAGCACATACGAAGACTAAAAGGTCAATAGATTTTAGTCTGTCTAGCAATGAATGAATGGATTCTGGGAGTGACAGAATATTTCTGGGATGCGTCTCTTGAGAGAGACATTGAACATTCGTCGACATGCTAAACAGCTATATGTAGGTGATGGTATCAACATATTATAAGTGAATACTGACAAAAATATCTGTGACTGATGCTGGTTAATATTTTCCAGGGACGGTGACTGGTGGAAAGTAAAGTCAGTTCCTACTGGACAAGAATGCTACATGCCGAGAAATTATGTTGCCAAAGTGTACAACAGGTAAATGTTACTATGCGGACATCGTGCATATACAATTGCACATAAGGCTGCTGGTTAATAGAATTGCTATCTTGGAACATGGCGGCCATGGGTTCAAATCGAACAATGTGTAATGCTCCCGTGTTTGTGAGGGATTTCTACATATAACTAGGTTGAATATAAGTGGAATATTACTATGATCATTCAACACTATTAGAGGCTACTGGCTTTTAGGTGTCCTATGAAAAACACATGGCAATATAAGGAGTTGCACCATACAAACTCAACTTTGCTATAGCTGCCTAAAAGAACCCAATTAATTGTATTGTGACCTCTCCTGTGCATATTGCTATAATTATCCGAATCGTCTGGGAACGAACACATTGTGGGGCAGATTTATTAAGTCTGATGTTGGATTACTGAAGGCCGGTAGAGTAAAATGCGGCCATTTTTTTTACATTTATTAATAACTTGTTGCTGCGAGCTGGCGTGTATTCCTGCTATAATTTATGCCAGTTTCTGGTGTAAATTATAGTGAATCTGCAAGGCCGCTGTTGGCCTGCCCCCTTCCACTAGAAAAACAGCAAAGAGTTACAAATTATTGCGCAAATGTTCTACTTTTTATCGCCATGATACAGGTGTACAGCCGTTCTAAAATTCCCCCCCCCCCCATGTTTACTTCCTCTATACAGATTTATCACAAAAATATTTTCCACAACATGACGCATAAGGAATCAGGCAGTGCCTAACCTCAAGTTCCTGATTATTTTACAGGTGGTTATATAAAGGCATCAATCGGGAGAAAGCAGAAGAGTTGCTTCTTGTGAGCTGTAACCAAAGTGGCTCCTTCTTGATCCGAGACAGTGAAACCAGAAGAGGTACAGTACACGATAGCCAAGTGCTACTTCCTCTACGAAAAAGTACAATTCATCCACCACATATAAAAAATAGAAGTAACAATTAAATGCAAAGTGATAAATATATCTTTAGCTGAATATTTCAGCATCTAAGGAAATTCATACATTCGGTGGGTAAGCGAGTAGTAGTGGTCAGATAGGAAGGAGTAGACACATGACTGTAGGATCAGGCCACACAGGGTTTATTTATAGTCTGTAAACATGGAAACACATACATTTGCACATAAGCTGTATATGCTATACACTTTTTAATCTAGAATCTTTGTAAAGTTGGCCATAGTGGATTTTGGTTGATAGAAACAGTACCTGATGTTAACATACACAATATCAAAGAATATATATATATATATATATATATATATATATATATATAAAATTGGATTTATATATAGCCTTTAACATTGTGTATTTTAATATCAGATGCTGTTTCTATCAACCAAAATCCACTATGGCCAACTTTACAAGGATTCTAGATTAAAAATATCCTACCTTAGTGTGTACACAGCGCCTATGCAAACAATGTGTCTCCATGGTTACAGACTATAAATAAACAAAACAAGTGTAGTCTTGTAAGATTTGCCCGGAAAGAGACTGACAAGAACAGCTGCCATGTTATTTGGCAGTTAACATGTTGTGTTATGGATGTATAAGCCATTTTCTTTCAGGAGAGAAGAGGAGACCTGATGGGCGTTGTGAAGGTGTTGTGTATTATTATACTGGTTTTTTTTTGTGTTGTTGTCAGAGTCAGGTGGTTTGGAACATAATGGTGGGGAAAATACCACCCTTGGGCGCCATGTTATCCTGACAGAAGAGGGTGCTGTAACAGGAAACCCTGTAGTTTAGACATGCGGTGATTGGTTTAGCCATCTTGTGAGTGGGTGGAGCTAGCAATAAAAAAAAAAATGGGTGGGTTTCCTGCCTATGCTTGTTGATCTTTAGTTTTGCAGAAGCTGCTGTCAGAGGTGGGGGTGAAAAGTTGCACTGCATGGGACTCGAGCTGGGCCATGACCGTAAGAAGAGTGCCACATGTTTCCAAGGCAGAGGGACTAAAGGGAGGGGCTGAGACTGCAAGAAGGCAGTGCTCAGAGTGAGATTACCCCTGACAACAGGAGCAGAGATAATGAGACAGAGTGGCAAAACTAGCCTGCGGAAACATAATCCCAACCGCTAGGCTGAGACAATCCTGAAACTGAGCATTGTACCAGTGTGTGACAACTGGCAAGATAGATAGAGATTTCAAGATATATTTCTATTTCGATAGATAGATAGATAGATAGATAGATAGATAGATAGATAGATAGATAGATAGATAGATAGATGATAGATAGATTATATATAATGTGTTATTCGCCTCCAGAAGTAAACGGTTGTGTTTTGTAAAGACCATTATGTAAGTTGTTACCGCACTATTCCTTTTGCGTGGCGGTCACCACAGACCCCCTCGTCTTGCAAGGGGTTCCATGTCCCTTTGCTCGGTCCACTATTTAGTCCTTTCTATCTGTCCACTGCTCTTGCTAACCCACCAAATGTATGAATTTCTTTAGATGTATATACCTATAAAAGAAAGAAGTTACACATTGAGGGAGATTGTTCCCTAATGGATAACTCCATCTTAACCTGGAAATACAGATGTAACTGCAGTTAACCCCAGTGATCGACTCCCCCATTCCTCCCCATGTCACACTAAGGTTATGTTCACACGGTCAGGATTTCCAGTAGGCGAATCCACTGTGGCTTTTAAAGATAATTTGTGCCATAAATCTGCAACTGAAACTTGTATTTCTGTCACGGATTGGCATGTGGATATGCAAGCAGGTTAGTGTCATTGAAATTCATAGCGGAATCCACGTCAATAATGGGTATGCTTCAGAAATTAAAAACTGCAGCGCTTTCATTATTCTGTACTGATTTTTTTTCCAGAGCATGTGAATGGGGCATAAAATTCCTCATTTACATAGATTGCCAATGGAATGGTTGTGAATAAGTCCTAACAAGGGGAGAAAGGGACATTGGGGAGAACTACAATTGCTACTGTATTTTCAGATTTTGAGTGATTTTGACTTTTGTTTCCATGGCAGTTAAATTTAATAACTTGGCCCTTTAAATAAAACTGCTGCCCTTTATCTTTAGTCTAAACCCTAACAAAACAACAAATATTTATGGGGATGTAGCACACCTATTGGATTGTAATGTACATTATTCGGTTACCTCTGAACTCTAAAACAAAATTCCTGCTATAAACAATATCAATCCTCTATAAACTTGAAATATCCACCATAAGTCTGATAGGGTCGTACTTCTCAG
The DNA here is from genome assembly GCF_050947455.1 of Rhinoderma darwinii. Lineage (NCBI taxonomy): Eukaryota > Metazoa > Chordata > Amphibia > Anura > Rhinodermatidae > Rhinoderma > Rhinoderma darwinii. Next base: position 31,331,087 of record NC_134699.1, read on the forward strand.
AGAGCACGGTTGTCTGCCCTCAGGAAGTCCTCACACCTGTCAAACAATATGTGGTGTTAGCTGTGGAAATGATGCATTGAAGACATTAGTAACAGGAAACCATATAGCCTGGTGTTTATACGCAGGTGCCATGCACTATTTGTTCAGTCAGTCCTCCCATGTGATTTGCTGGATACCATAAAACAGCAGCAAGCATAACTCAAGTAGTGTGATATAGTGGTATGGTGTAGTAATATGGTGGTATGATGTAGTAATATGGTGGTATGATGTAGTAATATGGTGGTATGGTGTATGGTGTAGTAAAGTTATGCGGTGGTATAGTGTAGTAGTCTATATAGTTTAATTGGGGGTATGATGTAGTGAAGTGATATGGTTTTGATGGAGTATAAATTGAGGAGGTGTAGGGGTAAGCTATAATTTTGTGGCTTGAGGGTATAGTTTGGGGGTGTTTTGATATATACATTATATATTAAAAATTTGGTATGGAAATATTTATTGGCAGAGTTTTATGCTCTGAATATATTGTCAAAGACCTTTTTGGATGGGAGTGATATATAAATGTTGTGCTTTAAACTCAGACTCTTGTAATAAATGAAAGTGAACCTGTCAGATCAGGAGATCAGAGAATTGATGTCCTCATTTAGACACACAGCGTGGTACGCAAGAGAACACCTTAGCGGCTCTTTGGGAGCATTGGAAATTCCCTAGATGTATTAGGGAGAACGATATTGGGACCATACCAGGTATAGTTAGACTACTTGCATAGGTGCTTACGGGTGGGACGGAGGGTGGGCCGTGTCGGAAATAATTGTAACATCTTACTTGTATGGACGTTCTAATGGGCATTATTTTGTGTAGGATAATTGATGTCGATACATTTTGGCAAATGTTAATTTGTTCTTCAATGTTTAATGTTGTATTGAATTGTTATTATGTAAAATTGGAAAAATGCAAATAAAAATGAAGGTTTAAAAAAAAAAAAAAAAGTGAACCAGTCTGAAAACTGAAAGGTACAAACTAGGTAAAGACTTTTGTTCTTACATCTAACCATGAAGATGTAGCTCAGATCTATAGAACTCCTATTTATATAAGATATAACTTCATTATAGGGTGTTACAGTTTATCAGTACGGAAATCAACGCAAGCTACCCCGGACTCTATCAAGCATTATCGTATTAATCAGTTAGGAAATGGCTGGTTTTATATTTCTCCTCGTCTGACCTTTTCAACTCTCCAGGATATGGTGAACTACTACTCTGGTAAGACCATATAAAACTGTAAGGATTTTGTTTACACAAGGTGTTTAAAAGGGTTGTATGAGAGTAGAAAAACATGTTAATTTTCTTCAGGAAACAGCACCACTCTTATCCATTGGCCATGTTTGGTATTGCAGCTCAGCTAAGATGCAGTACGTGACGTGACACTAGGAAAAGAGCGGAGCATTTTCTGGAAGAAGTACAGATTCATTTTCAAATCTCATACAGCCATTTTAAATATAAGGTTTTAGGTTAGCCATTTAACATAGCACAGAAAATCAGTAGAGTGTTCCAACTATTAAGTTTCTAACATGTCATGAAAATTTAAAGGAGCATTACGACAAATGTTTTTATTCTCTGGCCCGTTGGAAAGGCACATTATGTAAATTGTGGTGAAGGTCATTTTCTTAGCGGTGGCTGTATTTGTAGGAAATATATGTGAGAAAAGACCTCCAGCTCACCTTGGGCAGAATCCCACTGCCAGCTGCGCTCGGATCCTCGTGTCGGCACACGGTGTGAATAGCAGGCAACGATGCAGGGTAGGTTCCAGCGCAACAAAATTTTCGTAGAAAGTGATCATTTAAAATGGAAAAAATTCCAGTTTTATTTGAACAATGGTAAAACAGGGAGACAATATCCCACGAAGAAAGGTGGATGAAAAATAAACCACGCTGAAGCCATGATAAAGGACGCGGAAGCCGTCTGAAACGCGTTGGCAGCGTGGTTTATTTTTCATCCACCTTTCTTCGTGGGATATTGTCTCCCTGTTTTACCATTGTTCAAATAAAACTGGAATTTTTTCAATTTTAAATGATCACTTTCTACGAAAAATTTGTTGCGCTGGAACCTACCCTGCATCGTTGCTGGCTGTATTTGTGTTATCCACTCCCTTCTGGTCCTTAGCTGTGTTATGACCAGTAATAGAACTCTCCAACTGCCACAGCTTCTCATGTGTGGACAAGAAGTCAGTTTCTCCATTCATTCCTATAAGACTCACATTGCGGCTGTGATAGTAATAAATGGAGAAACTGACTTCCTGTCCACACATGAGACGCTGTGTCAGTTGGAGAGTCCTATTACTGGTCACATGACACAGCTGAGGACCAGAAGGGAGCGGATAACACAAATCCAGCCACCGGTAAGAAGATTCCCTTCACCACAATTTACATAATGTACCTCTAACGGGCCAGAGAATAAATATTTTTGTGGGAGTGCTTCCTTAAGAATAAAACCATAAGTTTACAAAGAGATGAGGGGATAGCAATATAGACCAACTTGAAATGGGACCTTCTCTAAATTATAGGTCCTCCTCTCTTAAATTGCCACAATTCCCCCCCATTCCATGATAGTAAGTTTCAGTGCCTGTTATTTTCCCCTCTTTTCTTCCATTGGAAGCCGGACATTTGGTTTGAAAATTTTGCTGTGCTTGTGAAGGAGTATAAGGAAAAGTTGGTGTTAATTAGCTTGGCAACCAATCAGATTATAGCCATAATGTTGTAGGTTACTGTAGACTAGAAAATGTGACCTTACGTTGCCCTAATGGACACCATTACTTTTTCTTTGCTCTAATTTTCATCTGTTTTTTTAAGGGGTTGCTTAAAAATAGGAAAAGGCTCTACTTTTTTCCTCAGAAACTCTTGTGTATTGGCTTTGTACTGTATATGCAACTCAGCCTCATGCACTTGAAAGGAGCTCAGCTGTAAAAGCAGATACAGCCTATGGACCAGAGCGAGCCGGTTAATGGAAAAAAAAAATAGTTTTTAATTCTCAATCTCTTTGGGTAGGAACACACACAACGTAAACACTGCGGATATTCCACAACGGATTCATTGCGGAAAATCCGTTCCGATTAGAGGGGGGTAAGCATGAACGGGTTTTGTTTTTTTTTTCCGGCGCCGCTTCGAAGAGGAAATTCCGCTGGAAAAACGCATCACAATGTGGTGCTATTTTCCGGACGGCATTCCCTGCAGTGTTCAGGGCGGATACGCTGCACAGCCTAACACAGTGTATCCGCACTGAATACGTTGCGTGCGTTCCCACCCTTTAAGGGAAGTATGGGGTGGGCTCACAGGCTGGGCCTGCTCTATAATTAGTGGGTGTCAGCTGTAACATACAGCCGACACCTCATTACAATGGCCAGGATCTTAGATAACTCAGATCCTGGCCGTTTAACTACAAGGAAGCCCGGCCGTTTAATCCCTTCCCGACATCCACTATATATATACAGTGCACGTCGGGTGGTTGACTATGAGCGAGTGTGTCGGTTGTGTGTTACAGCCGACACTTCAGGTTATCGAGTGGGACCCGCTCGAGTGCGATCCCGCCAGTTTAACCCGTTAAATGCCGTGGCCAATAGCGACCGTGGCATTGAAATTACTAGAAACAGGGGAGCGGCCCCCTGTAACGTTCCAACCTCCCCCCCCCCACCTGCGACACCATCCGGGGGGCTCCGTTGGTTGGTCTGGGGGCCTGAAGAGGGTCCCCAGGTCTGCCATCTTTGTACTCCTATGAAACCCTGCCTTAGGCAGGGCTTCATACTAGATAGTCAGTATCACGATATACTGCAATACATTAGTATTGCAGTATATTGTGCAATTGATCCAATGATCGCTGGTTCAAGTCCCCTAGTGGGACAAGCAAAAAAAAGTAAAAAACAGTAAAATAAAGTTTTTACCATTTTCCCTCAAGCACAAAGTAAAAAAAAAAAAATGAACATAACTGGTATTGACGCGTCTGTAAAAGTCTGAACTATTACAATATATATCATTATTTAGTCCGCATGGTGAACGCCGTAAAAAAAAAAAATAAAACCGCCAGAATCGCTGTTTTTTGGCCACTTCATCTCCAACAAAAATTTTTATAAAAATTATCATAAAGTCTTATATACCCCAAAATGCTACCAATAGAAACTACAGCTCGCCCTGCAAAAAAAATAAATAAGCCCTCATATCACTCAATCGACGGAAAATGTAAAAAGTTATGGCTCTCAGAATATGGCGAAAAAACGCAAATTTTATATTTGAGGGTATGTTCATACGGCATATTTTCAGGCATTTTTCGGGTCATAAATGCACAGAAAAATGGCTGAAAATACGGGGGCTGAACGCCTCCAAACATCTGCCCATTGATTTCAATGGGAAAAACTTTGTTTCGTTCCGACGGGGCGTTTTTTTACGCGGCAGTTTGAAAAAATGGTGTGTAAAAAAAATGGGCCCTGTAAAAAAAAGTGCATGTCACTTCTTGAGCCGTTTTTGGAGCCGTTTTTCATTGTCTCAATAGAAAAACAGCTCCAAAAGATTGATGCTTAAAAAACTTCTGAAAATCAGAGGCTGTTTTCCCTTGAAAACAGCTCAGAATTTTACAGCAGTTTTTTGTTTAGCGTGTGAACATACCCCAACAATCAGTTTTTTCCTTGTAAAAGTAGTAAATCATAAAAAAAACTATATAAATTTGGTATAGCTGTAATTGTATTGACCCGTAGAATAAAAGTTAACATGTAATTTTACCTCAAAAACAAAACTCCCCAAAATATTGAGGAATCGCTGTTTTTTTCATATTCCACCCCACAAATATTTTTTTCCCATTTTCCCACCACATTATATGGTTCAATAAATTATGCTATGAAAATCTACAACTCGTCCCGCAGAAAACAAGCCCTCGCACGTCAATTTTGACGGTAAAATAAAAAAGCTTTGGCTTTTGGAATTTCGGCAGGAACGGCTGCGGCAGGAAGGGGTTAACTACAATGAAAAGCGAAAACCCATCAAAGCAATGGCTGAATCTACGATTTTTTTCCCCATTTCACCCCACAAAGATTTTTGTTTTTTCAGTTTCCCAGTACATTATATAATACATTAAATAGTGCCATTAAAAACTAGAACTTGTAACACACAAAACATGCCCTCATACGGCTTTATTGATGGAAAAATAAAGAAAGTTATGGCTTTTGGAAGGGGGAGAGGAAAATTTTTTTATAAAAAATACCTTGAAATTGGCTGTCTCTCCAAGAGGTTAATAACGTTTAGTACTTTATATGTTATAAATTATAAGTTCGTCCTGAAATGTACATATTAACATATATAAAACATGGCAAATAATCAGATGATTTATGCTAGTCATATGCACCTTTTTCCATTTATCAGTGTTTAATTTGCTTCATATAATTTTCCTTTTTTTTTTTTAAGAAATGGCAGACGGAATTTGCTGCATCTTAAAGGAGCCCTGTGTTGTACAAGGTTTCATCCCTCCTGCTGCTCTTTCATTAGAACCCATCATTGTCAGGAAACCCACACTGAACTGGAGAGCTCTAGATAGGTAAATTACAGATCATATTAAGAAATCCCAAATAACCATGTCCTCCTTTCCAACGCCATCAGAACATTGTGGGATTCTTCTATTATTATGAATGTGTCAAAGTTACGTGATAAATTAGTGGCCGTGGGGCCATCACAAACAATCTGACATTCGTAAACGTATTTAAAAAAAGGGGCCCCGCAGCAGAGTAAAGCTTGCGGCCCATCTCAGTGATGCTATCTAAGTTTGATTCTGCTGTGGGGTCCTCTTATTTCTGTACATCCCTGAATATCATATTGTTGATTATATAATGGGTCACTATTTTAGCACCACCTTCATTTCTCTTGACAGGCAGGCCCTTTGCTTAACCACTATCCTCCTCCCCATTTGCTGTTCATTATAGCAGAAAAAAGGGGCTTGATCTTTGGGACCCTTGTGGTGTCAATGAAGAGGGACAGCCCTGAAAAGGACATATGTAACCATAGTGTAATTTTATATATTAGGAAAGACAGGAGCTTACAATCTATACAAAATTAGGGGCAAATACAGGCAGTGAGGGAGCAAGTTGGTTTGGCAAATGGATATACTATATAAACCGTAGTTAAATAGAACCTGTCACCTTTCCGGAGATGTCTGTTTTAGTAAATACCTGTATTCCCCATGGAACAGGAATTCTGAATTATCTTTAGTAGAATTTTGCCTGGTGTGCCCTTTATGTTGTTCCCCCTGGAAATGTATGAATACATTTAAGCCTCATGCACACGACCGTGTTCGGTCCATGATATACGGACCCCATGTCGGCTGCATTTCCCAGATCGAACACAGTTCAGGGAGCCGGGCTCCTAGCATCATAGTTATGTATGACGCTGTGAGTCACTGCCTCCCCGCAGGACTACTGTCCCGTATTGTAATCATCTTTTTGGTACGGGACAGTTTTCCCGCGAGGGGGCAGGGACACCCAGCGTCATACATAACTATGATGCTAGGAGCCCAGCTCCCTGAACTGTGTTCGGTGCGGGACACGTGTCCGTATATCATGGACTGAACACGGTCGCGTGCATGAGGCCTAATAGCTGGATGTTACAGAGTAGAAAAGCACCTTGTTGGCAAGGGGAACTGTAAGTCTTGATTGGACAGTGGCAGAGTGTGTAGGGACATGCCCCAATGGAATGGTAACACCCAGTTGTCAGTTTAGTCATACATTTCCAGGATAAACAGAGGAGTGGCACAAAGGCAGAGTTCTAAAAAAAAAAAAAAGTACAACAATTGTTATTTCATGAGGAATACAAGTATTTGATAAATACTTAAGGTCCTCTTTAAAGAGGCTCTGTCACCACATAAGTGCCCTATCTCCTGCATCATCTGATCGGCGCTGTAATGTAGATAACAACAGTGTTTTTTATTTTGAAAAATTATCTATTTTCACCAAGTTATGAGCAATTTTAGATTTATGACAATTACTTTCTTAATGCCCAACTGGGTGTTTTTTTTACTTTTGACCAAGTGTGCGTTGTAAAGAGAAGTGTATAACGCTGACCTATCAGCGTCATACACTTCTCTCCATTCATGTCCGTTTGTACTCAGCACAGCGTGATCTCGCGAGATCATGATGTGCAGTCACATACACCCACATTAACTTTACTGAAGTGTCTTGAGAGTGAATAGACATCACCTCCAGCCAGGATGCGATGTCTATTCACAATCCCGACACTTCGGTAATGTTTGTGTGGGACTCGATGTGCTGTCATTTATAGCGTGATCTCGCTATCTCGATAATTTCACAGACCCTGGGATAGGACATGTTTTATAATTGCATGGCCCCATAGAAATAAATGGGTCAGTTTGCTATCCGCATTTTTACGGTGCATGAGTCCTAAGGGGGATGTTAAAGTATACCACCATTTCTGATCTTCCATCCGACCTGACATGAAGTTTGGAGAGATACTCCTGCACACTGAGAAAGTATTGTTCATGGTTCCCAATCTAACAAAGAGGACAACTCTCCAGGCGTTGCAAGGTTGCCATGGCAACTGTATTGCCCAGTGTACAGGAGCGTCTCTTCACGCCGAGGTCAGTTCGAACGGGAGATCACAAGTGGAGGTACACTAGGTAAATTTATAAGCTTGTTTGAACAGGTGAACCTTCAAGGTTTACTAAAGTTTCGGTAGTTTCGAAAGAGGAGGATATCATGAGACAAGAAATTGCAGAAAAAAAAGGAAAGTCCCAAATTAGACAGAATGAATGTGGTTTAAAGCAGCAAATATGTGGAAGCCACGTTGGCTAGAGCTTTATCTTATTAAATTGTACTCTGTGAGTAACGGACTGGAAGATGCGGACATTGCAGTAATCTACCAATGTGAATTCAGTGCTCATATCTGTGACCGCCATACCATTGCTAACCATCTTTTTATTTTATTCCCTAGCTCTGCCCTATTTACTGACAATACCAACTTAAATGAAGAAGATTGTCCGGTCAGCTTGGGTCTCAGGGAGGCGGTCAGTTCTTACATGTATATGACAGAAGATATGGACTCAATGACCGCTCTGGAGAGAGAGCGTCTGTGGAAGTCATGAGCAGTGGTTTCATGGTCTGCCGACTCACCTCATTGTTTGGGAAATTTCACGTAACAGTTGAGAAATGGACAATTTTCATGAGCCAATGGACTACAGTGAATCAGTATCTGTTCAGCAAGACGTTGCAGGCCAATGCTGTCTGACTGGTGCTGCAAAGGACATTACTATATTTATTGCAGCTGTGCTGCTTTGTTGTTTGTAAAGAAATTTGTGTTTGCTATTAACAGCTTTTTGAATTGTCCATTATGAAATAAACGGCCTCTGTTGCCTTGGACAAACCAATATACAACCAACATCAAACTCAAGAAAATACAGAAGCAAGACAGGCTTTGGTGAATTCAACACGTGAACATTTTTGATGAACCACAATAGTAAATAGGGTAGCAATTTGTGAATTTAAATCCGCTTGTTCTAAAACTGGGGATAACTGAACAAAAGGACCTGGGTATTTTGGTTACAAATAAGCTAAGCAGCAGTACTCAATGTCAAGCAGCAGCTGCAAAAGCAAATAGGGTTTTAGGGTGTATAAAAAAAATATTAAAAAAAGAAGAAAAAATTAATTAAAAAAAGAAGAGATAAAAAGCTGTCATATCACCCCTCTATAAATCCCTTGTAAGGCCACATCTTAATGAATTCAGTTTTGGGCTCCAAATTGTGAAAAGGAGAGCGACTAGATTATTATAATGGGATGGGAGGTGTCTCTTACAATGAAAGGCAAAAAAAATTTGGCTTGTTTAGCTTGGAAAAAAAAAGACGCCTTAGAGTTGATCTGGTTAACATGGTCAATACAAAGATGTAGCACATAATCTGTTCTTTCCAAGAGCTTTACAAATGTAAGAAAGGCGCTTCAGAACTAAATATAGGAAAGGATTCTTTACAGTTAGAGTAGTAAACTATGAAATGCCCATCCCCAAAAGGTAGAAAGGGCAGATACTATGTCAGAATTTAAAAAAAGGCTAGATGTTGATTTACTGACGAATGGCATTGGGGGTTATAATTAATCTAGCAATGAATGACGTGTAATTGATAGAGGTTGAACTTGATGGACCTGTGTCTTTTTTAAACCTATGTAACTATGTATAATACTATGTATAAACTGGCAGATTCAATGACCAGTGAACACTAATGCAGAGCCCTGCCTGTTAGCTCAATTTTCTAGGTATTTAATAGTCCCACTGTGATAACATTAAAGAATATATTGGACAGCTGCTTAAATATTAATTGCAGTGTGATATAATTGCGGAACAATTAAGAAGGAGCTTCATTTTAAGAAGCTACTAATTGTATCAAGGACTCTGATACTGGGTTTTACATGTGGCGGTTAAAATAGGAGTGCTTATGGCTCCACAGTACAGAGCTGTAGCGACTGCTGCCATACAGGCTCTGTGTAAACTGATGCAGTGGTGAAGGTTAAACGTAGTGACAGGGCAATACAAGGAACACATACTATAAGACAAGTTGGTGTGCCACACAACCCAACAGCCCACCAATCAAGACTCAAGGATTAACCCTTTTATTGCTAGCCCAGCCAAGTAATAGTACCCCAGACTGCTAATACAGAACTCTGTTAGACACTGCAGTATTGCCTGTGTATTTAGGGGGCTAGGTGCTACGTATGCCTCTAAGTTTTGTAAATGGTTTGCAAGAAGGCGTAGCATAGAGGGTCAATCCCTTCAGTATTTAAATACATGTGGACAAACGAGAATATCCGTTCAATAACATAAAATAGAATCTATTTGTCATTATCTCAACTGTACAATGACACGTTACATTCTATTTACGCCTGTACATAATGACATCACGTGACAACCACAGCCAATTGAGAGCCGTGACAGCACTGGAATAAAGAAGAATCCCTTTGGAAGTATACCGGAAAGTTTGTTTGTTTTTTCTCATCTTGTGGCCATAGGCCTTAAAGGGAATGTGTTGCCAGCAAAACATGTTTTTTTTTTTTAGTTAAACAATTAGTGTATAGGTGATTAAACATTGTTCTAATTATTTTTTTTTTTTTTCACGAGTCAGGAAATATTATAAATTGGATTCAATTGGATTCTAATTTATAATATTTCCCATTGCTGGTCACTAGATGGAGCCATTCCCAAAATTGCAGCATTGCATGTGGTAAAGCAACCACATTGCTTTATGCTGCAAAATTGGGTAAAAAGCCCTCGCTCTAGTGAGCTCTCAGCATCCCCCCTCCTTTATCCTGGCTAGTGCCGGAAGAAACGAGGGGTTTGAACGGTCTAACCTCCTACACTGTGTGTCGCCATTTTTTGAGCTAACACACAGTGTAGAAGGTTTACATACAGTAGTAAACACACACAAACACAAACATACATAGAAATCCCTTACCTGCTCCAGTCGCCGCCGCTCCCTCCGGTCCATCCGCTCCGTCTGCTGCTCCATGTGCACAAGTCCGGAAGCCGCGACCGGAAGTAGTAATCTTACTGTCCGGCCGCGACTTCCGGTCCACAGGAAAATGGCGCTGGACGGCGCGCATTTCAAATTGAACTGTGTGGGAGCGGCGCATGCGCCGTTCCCACACAGCGGCGTACATGTTAGTGGATGGAACGGGCCCCGTTCGCAGTCCCTATGGGACTGGAGCTGCCGTATTCCATGTCTGTATGTGTCGACACATACAGAAATGGAAAAAAAATGGCAGCCCCCATAGGGAAGAAAAAGTGTAAAAATAAGAAAAAGTAACACACAAACACACAAATTAATCCAAACGTTTTTAATAAAGCACTAACATCTTTAACATATTAAAAAAAAAATTGTGGTGACACTGTTCCTTTAAAGGCAAAATTATCTTCGGACAAAATTACAGTACATTGGTGAAGTTTATGATGATCATCGATTTCCAGAAAAAAAAATATGGTGAAATCCTGCTCCATGTAAAATCCCCAAAAAACGACAAGGGGGCACTCCCTCCGTCTGGAGAAAAAAAAAGGTTCAATTGCAGAGGTGACAAGCCTTCTTTGATGTGAGAACTGTGAATCTGCGGAGCAATGTTTCCTCTAAGTCTTGGCAGCTACTAAGCGGGGCATAGGGAGCAGGGAAAGTCCCCATCAATGGTGCGTGATCTGATGACCAAAAGTAATACCCTCGTAAACACTAATATAGCGACTAAATAAGAGAATAAGAAAACTTATTTTAAATTAGTTGTAATTACTTTTTTAAATATTACAAGTACACCTGTAAAATAGACAGTTATAAACTACAATTATAGGCATCAATGAAAGAATCCCGCTATTACACCACTGACCCTATAGATAGCACCACACAGACCCCCTGTAGATAGCATCACATACAGCCCCCTTGTATATACTGCCACAGAGCAAGCCCCGTTCCCCTTGTATATACTGCCACACAGCAATCCCCCCCCTCCCCTTGTATATACTGCCACACAGCAATCCCCCTCCCCTTGTATATACTGCCACACAGCAATCCCCTCCTCTCCTTATATATAGTGCTACACAGCCCCCTTCCCCTTGTATATACTGCAACACTGCAATCCCTTCCTCCCCTTGTATATAGTGCTACACAGCCCCCTTCCCCTTGTATATACTGCAACACAGCACCCCTCCCCTTGTATATACTGCCACACAGCAATCCCCTCCTCCCCTTGTATATGGTGCTACACAGCAATTCCCCCCTGTATATAGAGCTACACAGCCCCCCTCTCCCCTTGTATATACTGCCACACAGAAAATCCCTCCTACCCTTGTATATACTGCTACACAGCAATTCCCCCTGTATCTTACCACAGCAATTCTCCCCCTCCCTGTATATACTGCCACACAGCAATCCCCCCTCACCTTGTATATAGTGCTACACAGCCCCCTCACCCCTTGTATATACTGCCACACAGCAATCCCCCCCCCTGTATATTACCACACAGCCCCCTCAAAAAACAAAAGATTGTACTTACCTTGCCCCGCTAACGCGAAAGAATACACTTACTTTAAGGGGTTGTCTAGGATTATAAAAACATGGCCGCTTTCTTCTAAAAACATGACCACACCTGTCTTGAGGTTGTGTTTGGTATTACAGCTTAACCCCATTCACTTTAATGCAGTTGAGCTGCAATACCAGACACAACCAATGGACTGGTGTGCATTGTTTTTAGAAGACAATCCTGTAACTGGCATGCCTTAAAGACATCCCATTTATCTAGCCGTCAAGGCAGAACAGAAGTTTTCCTCACAGGGTCTGCACAGTTTGCAAAAAGGAACCAATAAATCCCTGCGACAATCCCCAATTAGTCTTCTGTTACCCCTTTCCTCAGTCATCCACCAAATATGTGGTTTGGACCTCACACACAATACAGGTGAATGCTGAAAAAGAATTATGTTATCACATCAGATGTCTAGCAAAAGTACACAATGGTGTCCATGATGGAGGATGAGAAATCGAGGAGGGAGCTCAAGGGGCTTGGCTGATTTATCCATGTGAGGCCCAGATACTTCTAATGACAGCACTGCTAACAATTAAAAGGGCTCCACGGGTATATTACATTGGTTAACAAAATGTGAACATGAAGTGTAATTTACTCTCTTTAAAAAAAAATGTGCCGCCTAAAGCAGTTAGAAAAAAAGTCTAAGGAGGAAGCAGTGAGACAAGCAAGAGGCTCATCCTTGCACGCAGCTACAAGCGAAAGCTTGCTTTCATATCACTTATACTCCTTATATATTCTATTCGATCCTGCACTCTAATATGAAAAAAATCTCTGTTTCTACAAGTAACTGTTCAGCAGACAGGCTATATGCTGATGAGAGATCATATTTCTTTTGTGTTAAAACTCAGCTCAACGTAAGCTGGCCATGCACATCTGTCGAACCTGTCGATTTCGGTGTGATCGACACACAATATCTATGGGGGTCAGGGAAAGAAGGATCAGGCAAGTTGGCTTCAACATGCCCGTTCTTTTTCTCCTGCAAGAGATAAGCCGCTGCCAGATGGGTCTAGTAGAAGCTTATTCCGCTCTCTCTCGAATTAAAAAAAAAGTGTACACTCAGCCGACCGTGCATGTTTTTAGTGGAGCCAGGAGGAATAGCTGACTATCAACTGCTGTGTAAAGTATATGGCATATAAATGAAAGAGGTTGTATGAGATTAGAAAAAAAAACGGTCTTTTCCAGAAACAGCGCCTATCTTGTTTATTGGCTGTCCTTCTGGGAGAGAAGGTTTCATTGTGGCTGCTCTACACTCCATATAACTGATGGATGCAACCAATGAGCCCCCCTCTATAGTATGAGGATGCCCCTAAATAGGGTCTTTGAAAATTGGTTTTCAACCAGACAACCCCTTTAAGTTTACATGAGTGGACATGGGAAACATACATAAATGTTTTATTGTCTTAGGCTGGGTTCAAGGGTGGGATCCGGCCGGTTTGCCCTGCTTCTCCTGAACCGGTTGTTAAAATTACAGCCGGTGAAGCCGGAAACCGGAACCGGTCCCCTGCACTCAATTGTATCCGCGTCCTTGGAACGCGGATACAATTGAGTTAACTAGCGTTGCCCGGACAAGGCACATGATGCCACGCCATGCGCTTTAGTGATGATGGAGTCGGTGCAATTAAGTCGTCGTTACGCTGTAGGACTGGCGTCGCTGGAGGATGGCGCGGGAACGGGACAGGTAAGCATATGTTTTTTTTCCTTTTACTGTGGGCAGTGTTGGGGGCCTTTTCCATAGAGGACACTAACATCAGGGAGGACTATATACTAACTACAGGGGACTATATAGGGGCCCCTATCTACAGGGGACGCCTCAGGGGGCACTATCAGCAGGGAACGCCACAGGGGCCACTTTGAGCAGGGAACACCACAGGGGGCACTATCTGCAGGGAATGATAGTAATAATAATGCCACAGTGGGCACTATCTACAGGGAGCACTATCTACAGAGGGCACTACGGGGAGCACTATCTACAGGGGGCTCTATAAGAGGCACTCATTACAAGGGGCACTGTGTGTGATGCATTACTTTACAGTGTTTGACAATTTTATTCATGGACACAGTGTATGGTACTATTATATTCAGGAGAACAGTGTGTAGCACTATTATATTCGGAGGCACAGTGTATGATACTATTATATTTAGGGGCACACTGTATGATACCATTATATTTAGGAGCATACAGTGTGGCCCCATGAGAATTCTATCTTCGTTTATAGGTGCGGAAATGTTGGATAAGTGAGGAGTGAAGACTTCTGAGCAGCAAACGCTGCAGAAATGGGTCATGGCCAGGAGGCGTCATCATAAACGTCTGGACCAGGTGGAAAAGAAAATATAAAAAGAACGACTCCACTCTGAGAAGTCGTCACCAGTGAGTCAAGAAATGTAAATGTTTATTCTCCCTGTGACTGATCAGTACTGTAGTAACTGTATGATCTGCAGCGGGATGATGGGTGTACCGTTCTTTTTTTGTGAAACCACTCCCAGCATATCCTTACCATTGTTCTGGCTATACTGGGAGCTGTAGTTTTATGCCGTACAAACTTATATGGCAGGGGTTAAACAGAATTTGCAAATGATCTCTGTATTGATTTGTATTTGTGCTTGTGCTATATTTATGTACTAAGCTTGGCTTCTGGTTCCGTACATATGTACTGAGCTTGGTTCTTGTGTTATATACATCATAACAACCAAGCTCGATACATATATAAAGCACCAAAAAGAAGCTCATTACACAAGACAACTCCAGAACCAAGCTCAGTACCTATATACAGCACCACAACAAAACTCAGTACCTATATACAGCACCACAACAAAACTCAGTACATATATACAGCACCAGAACAAAGCTCAGTATATATATACTGCACCAGAACAAAGGTCACTACATATATACAGCTCCAGAACCAAGTTCAGTACATAAATATAATACCAGAACCAACCCACTATATATATATATAAAGTACTAGAACTAAGCTCAGTGCATGTATACAGCACCAGAGCAAAACTCAGTACATAAATACAGCACCTGAACCAAGCGCAGTACATAAACACATCAAAACATATCTACATGTACCGAGCTTTGTTTTGGTGCTGTATTTATGTACGGAGCTTAGTTCTGGTGCTGTATTTATATGCTGAGCTTGGTTCTGGTACTACGTATTGAGCTTGGTTCTGATGCTGTATATATGTACGGAGCTTGGTTCTGGTGAGTATATATATGTACTGAGCTTGGTTCTGTATTTATGTAGTGAGCTTTGTTCTGGTGCTGTATGTATGTATGTGTGTGTATGTATGTATGTATATATATATATGAGCTTAGTTCTATCACCATATCTGTGCATTAGCCGGGAGATTTGTAGCGGCTTACTGCGCATGCCGCACTGTCCTCCACCTTTCACACAACTAAATGGGCTGAGCACGCTTAGGATATTGAATGTGCGCTTATAGGTCTATACGTAATGGGTGGGTTTAACCCCTTCACGACTGCCATACGGCTATATACATTCTAACTGCCAACGCCCCGTGCAGTTAGCACGTGTATAAATGTTGACAGACTGGAACGGGCTTAATGAGTGCAGTGCTGCTTCAGTGTGAGCAGCACTGCACTCATGCCTGACGGAGCTTTGAGAGCCCCGTAATATACCCCCCATTGTAGATAGTGCCACCCACAACCCCCTGTAGGCAGTGCAAAACCCTCTCTAGATAGAGATACCTAAGCTCCCTCCAGCATAGGAATCCACGGCCAGCGCTCTGGCCGAGGATCCCCCTCCTAGAGGGAGCCCCCACCGTCTCTCCATCCCCGGTGTAGATAGCACCACCCCCCTGCAGATAGCAACCCCCAGCTGTAGATAGCATCACACTCCCCACTGTAGATAGCGCCCCCTGAACTGACTCTAGGTGCGGAATCCCCGGTGTCAGATCACATTGGATTCCGCTTCTAGGGAGAGCCCCTGACGTCACTGTCCAAATGGTTAGTTAGTGGCTCTCTCTAGGAGCGGAATTCCGCTACTGGAGAAACCCCTGGTGTCACTATCCATATATGGACAATACCGTCAGCGGCTCTCTGTAGGAGCGAAATCCACGGTGTTAGATTGCTCTGTTGGGGATTCCACTACTGGAGAAGCCCCTGGTGTCACTATCCATATATGGACAGTGACGTCATGGGCCACTCCTGAATCAGAATCCCCGCTCCGGCAGGGGATTCCGCTTTTAGAGTTAACCTCTGATGTCACTGTCCATATATGGACAGAGACATCAGGGGCTTCCAGTAGGAGCGAAGTCTTCGGTCAGATGGATTCAGCTCCTACATTTGGATACAGTGGTGCTATTTACAGGAAGGGGGTGCCATTTACAGGGGGGTTGGCGCTATCTGCAGCGGCGATATTGCTAAATGCAGAGGGGATGTTGCTATCTACAGGGGGTGGCGCTATTTACAGGGGTGTGGTGCTATCTACAGGGGGTGCTATATACGGGGGGTGTGGCACTACCTATATGGGTACTGTGGCATCACTATGTTTGGCACTATTTGGGCATTATCTACAGGGAGAACTGTGGCACTATTTACAGTAGGCACTGTCTATGTGGGCACTGGCACTATCTATGTGGGCAATGTGGCAATCTCTACAATGGTATTGCGTCACTATCTACATGGGCACTGTGGTGTTTTCAGGGGGTTGGGACAAAAAACCCTAATGATTAAGATTCATCCATTTTTATTTTTTTTAACGTCCATAAAAAACGGATGGCAAATGCCAGTTAAAAACGGTCAGATGGCCGAGAAATGGATTCAAAGTTTGAGAAACATTGATGCAAAAAAGCCATGAAAAACTGACAGTTGATCCGTTGTTGACTGTCATTTTTTTTACGGTCGTGTGTATATAGCCCTCTTCACTCTCCCCTCACAGCGATCCAGGGTGACGGAGAGAGAAAAGGACTAATTGTTAGAGCTCAACAGTGTATGTATAGAGCTATATAAAAAATTATGAAAAAAGTGTTGTTTTTTTAATTTTTTGTGATTTGTATGCTCATAATAAAAATGAAAAACACTGAATTAATGTAATGTCAGGATAGGGAGACAGACAGGTGAGCCCTAATCTACCCGAAACTCCCAGTCCCTGCCTACTTGCACAGCCCGTCCTAGGCGATGGCGTACAACTGGGCGACGGTCCCTACGCTGAATATGTGCACGACAGACAAAACAAGACAGGGTACACAGAAGCAAGGGAAGTGGAGCAGTTGCCCACGGCAACTCCGTGAGCAACAGAGAGTAGTGAACGAGCCGAGTCAAACCAGGAGAGTACGTGGTAACAAATGCAGAGCAGGAGAATAGTCAGTTAAGCCAGGGTCAATATAAGCAGAGGTCAATGGTAACAGCAGAGCCAGGAAACAGGAGAATCACAGGCAAAGGACAAGCAGCAAATGAAGGTATAAGTAGACCAAGGGCGGGAGCTAGAACCATCTGGCCAGGCTGCGATAGTCTCTCCCACTCCTCAGCCTACCAGCCTGAGTGTTAGCAGATCGAGTCACACGATCGTTAATATACTTTTACCTCTCTTCTGTCAGAGGAAGAGAGGATCGAGAAATTAAACGGAAAGCAACGGTTCCGTTACAATTACTATTGATTTACTATTGATTTCAACGGTAATTCTTTCATTTCAGTTGCTTTTCGTTTGTCTCCGTTCACTAGGTTTCTGGTTTTTTTCACGGAAACAAAAGTTCTGCAGACTGCAATTTTGCTTCAGTTAAAAGAACGGAAACCTAGCAAAACTGAGACAGACGGAAAGCAACTGAAACAAAAGAATTACCATTGAAATCAATAGTAATTCTAACGGAACCGTTGTTTTCCGTTTAATCTTTCTATCCTGTCTTCCTCTGACAGAAGAGAGGTAAAAGTATATTAACGATAGTGTGAAAGAAGCCTAACAGTGAAGAAAGAGACTGACAGAACTAATAAGGTTTTTATTTATTTAGAAAAGACCCAAAACTATCCGAACTACAATATAAGAGTGGAACACAAGTAATGAATATATTGAAAAAACTAAAAATACTATAAAAGGAGTTAAAAAAAAGGATCAGATGAAATTCAGATTACATGTATAAAAGTCCATTTCCTTTTATAAAAAAATTCATTTTATAGGAGTTGTTGGTGTATATTGGCCTCACTCATGCAAGATTTAAAAAAAAAATATTTTTCACATAAAATGCGTTCCTCAAGAAATATACTGCATTTACAGTCAAGCTTTGGTTGCAATATTTTTTTGTATTAAAGAAAGATGTATAATGCATATAATAATAATAATAATCAAATCTATTTTCAGCGATGCACACAAACGTTATAATGTGGGAAATGGTTAAGGGTTAGAAAAACAGGACTGCACCGTCCATACCTGTCCATGGGTTGTATCTGGTATTGCATTGAAGTGAATGGGGCTGAGCTGCAATACCACACACAAACTCTCTAATTCTGGACAATCCCTTTAATTTTATTGTATTATTTATAATAAACATTTATATGTACCAATTACCAAAATGAAATAAAATGCATTTTTTGTTAATATTTATATTGCAGTTGTTGAAAATTTGAAACATAAGAAATTTTGTGAGAGAGGTATATTCAGGAATAGATCTGTCATACGTGTTTGATGTTTAGATAATGATTTAATTTATTAGTAATTTATTATATGTACAATGCATTAGCGATAATGTGAATATCGTTACCAAACAGATAATCTAGTGTAAGAAGCAGAGATGGAGAATTATTTTACAAGTTGGTATGTACATAGGGATATGAATTTCTTTTTCCATTAAAATTACTTATCTAACTTTTTTAATTTATTTTGTGTTTCTCAGCAAAATTTCAGAAACTATTGTTTAGTATCAACGATCAATGTAAAATTGTTACGAGCATTGAAAGAGCTATTAGACAATGTGGAAGATTTACCAGAACTAGTGAAAGGTAAAAGTAGAGATATCAGGTTGCAGTTTTTATTTTCCAAGAGAACTCTAAAAATTGGGAACTGGAATGTGACTGGTTGCTATGGGCAAATCCCCAACTGTACTTCTGTACTAGTTTTGATGTCTCCCCAAATGTATTTTGTAGAATCCGTAGTTAATTATATTAATAAATGCCCAGGTAATGCAAATCACAAAAAGAAAAATAATTTGAAATAATAAGTTAATACAATTAAATAATCATTATTTTAATGAATGTTTAAATTCCAAATTTCTTAATCACTATAATATTCAAATAAATAACACAGTATATTACCATGTATGCTCACCTTTTGCAATCATAAAAAAATATACTGCGGAATACTTTAATAGAGTTAAGTAAAGGGTTAATTTTGGACTTGTCCCCCTTTAGCTGCACGAATGTTCAAAATATATTTTATTTATATTATCCTCTATTCCATAGGCTGCTGTTTAGTGCAGCCTGTAACCTGTAAAAATTCTCCAAAAATCATACATTGAGATGGCTGGTGTCTGTTGTCCCTCTACCTTGCGTGTTTTTTATCTGAGTACAGTATATTAAAAGGAGCAACTATACTAAGAATTTTAGGATATTGTTATTGAAGTAATTTTTTGAGACAATCTTGTAGGTTCATCAACATTTAACTTACCCTTTATATACCCTAAGTAAAATGCTGCCAGCTTTGTCACGGCAGTGTTAAGAATATTTCCATTCTGATTGTGCCCAATCTCAAAGAACCGTGATCTGTGAGTCAAGCATTTTCCTAAAAGCAGTCTCTGTTGCTACATGATATTTCCACCCTATAATCTGAGCTAGTTTGTGATCATCATTAGTAGGTTAATTTCCTTTTATACAATGAAAACAAGAAAGAGTAATATTTCTTCCCCCGTGGGAGGAGGACATGGCAGAAGATTTTGCCTGAATCTCTACCAGACGTGTGAGTCATTGGAGAGAGCTGCCTACAACCTCAAGTTTTGAACAGGGCCACATGACTCCTACAGTCATTTTAAGGAGAGCAACCGCAGGGGATTCCTTTTTAACAAGAAGTTATTTATCTGAATTTGTACAGCTGAAAATGGAGAAGAAAACATCTGTAACCTACCATTTAAAGGAGGACTAAACTAATTTGCCCACAACATGTCATACTGATCTACAAGATGGCATAATATTAGTAAAAGTGAAACCAAATAAGTAATTACCCTTACTGGTGGCAGCACCTTAGTTTGTCTCAGAATTAATATTGGTGGCATATCGATATGATATTCCGCCAATGCCCAATCGATCTAACTACTGTGACCACTGACAATCACTAGAATGAAGTGACAGCGACGATAGGAAAGCAATGTGCCACCACTTTTTTTTCAGGCCGATCATGCTCCTCCAAAGAAAGCCAAGCAAAGCCGACAGGAGACAAGGTAGCACGCCACTCTCCTAGCACCACTGCCACTTCTTTCTAGCGATCAGTGGGAGTCACATTGGTCGGACATTGGTAATATACGCTAGTGATATGCCACCAATGTTTATGCCGAGACTACCAAGTGAAGCAGTAAAAAAAGCAACAAAATGCTTTACTTTTTCCCATCCTTAATGAGGAATTTAAGATAACTCTTCTTTGTAGAGCTGCTTATACCCAGGCACATAGGCATGAACTGCTGGCATCAGGTTCAAAGGAGATGGAAGGGAAAACAAAGTTGCTGAGAAAGAATTTATTTTGCTGTGCAACTTTATTGAACCACTATGGGAGCCATTACCTCCAAATAGGATAGATCCCCTGGGGTGATTGGCCTGCCAAAATTACTGTGAGCAGCAAACAACTCATTCAGAGACCAAGTCACTCACAAGACAATAAAAAGTGATCCAAAAGTCGCATGTATTTAAAAATAGTACCTATAAAAACTACAACTCATCTCGCAAAGAAACAAGCCCTCAAACTTATGGTCCTCAGAACAAGCATTGCCTTACTCGGGAGAAATTGCTTTACAAACGTTGGGGTTCTTTTTCTGCTTTTATTTGTTGAGAAAATGAAAAACTAAAGCTACATCTTACTGGAAAAAAAATTAATATTTGTATTTTCACTGCTCAATTCTAATAAAATCTATGAAACTCCTGTGGGTCAAAATGCTCATTTACAGCCAAAGATGAATTCCTCAAAGGGTGTAGTTTCGTGAATTGAGTCACTTTTGGAAAGTTTCCACTGTACTGGTAGCTTAGGGGCTTTTCAAAAGCGACATTGCGCCGAGAAACCAATCCAGCAAAATCTGTGCTCCGAAAGCTAAATGGCGCTCCTTCCCTTCTGAGCCCTGTCATGTGCCCAAACAGCAGTTACAGGTATTTCCATACTCTGGAGAAGTTGCTTTACAAATGTTGGGTGGCTTTTTCTCATTTATTCCTTGTAGACTAATGGAGAAAATACGACATCTTATTGGAAAAAAATTACCATTTTTCATTTTCACATCCAAATTTTAATAAAACCTATGAAACACCTGTGGGGTCAAAATGCTCACTACAGTCCTAGATTAATTCCTTGTGGAGTGTAGTTTCCAAAATGGGGTGTTCCCTTTGATTTTGGCACCACAAGACCTCTTCAAACCTGACACAGTGACTAAATTTATTCTAATAAAAAGAAGGCCCCAAAATCCACCATGTGCTCCTTTACTTCTGAGGCCTGTGCTTCAGTCCATTAGCACCTCCACTTTAGGCGTTTCACAGGAATTAAAGCAAAGGGTTAAGAAATGTTCTAAATGGTGTTTTGAATACTTTGAGGGGTGCAGTTTTTAAAATGGGGTGATTTATAGGGGTTTCTAATATATATAGGCCCCTCAAAGCCACTGCAGAACTGAAGCTTTTGAAATTTTCTTGAACACGTGAGAAATTTCTGCTAAACTTATAAGTCTTGTAATATCTTAGAAAAATAATAGGATGTTCAAAAAACAATTCCAACATAAAGTAGATGTATGAGAAATGCTAACTAGTAACTATTTTGTGTGGTATAACTGTCTTTCTTACAAGCAGATACACTTAAAGGGGTTTTCCCATAAGAGACATTTATGACATATCCACAGGATATGTCATAAATGTCAGATAGATGTGGGTCCCACCTATCTCTAGAACGGGGCCCCCTAAACCTCGTTCTACTGCTCTGTGTTGTGGCTGAAGCGTGTGATTTCCGACCATGAATTACGGAACCAGCGTAGCTTCGCTGAGCTACGCTGTTTCCGTAACTCCCAGAGTAGTGAATGGCAGTTACGGAAGCAGCGTAGCATGTGAGCTACACGGTTTCTGTAACTACTATTCAGTTCTATGGGACTTACAGAAACAGTGTAGCTCAGCAAGCTAAGCTATTTCCGTAATTCATGGTCGGAAATCACACGCTTCAGCCAAAATACAGAGCAGTAGAACGGGGTTTAGGGGGCCCCTTTCTAGGTATAGGTGGGGGTCACAGAGGTGGGACCCCCATTTATCTGACATTTATGACATATCCTGTGGATATGTCATAAATCTCTCTGATGGGAAAACCCCTTTAAATTTAGAAAAATGCCTATTTTTGCAAATTCTCTCTCAATTTTGGGGTTTTTCACAAATAAAGGCTGAATGCATCAACCAAATTTTAACTCTGACAAAGTGCAAAATGTCACGAGAAAACACAGAATTGCTCGGATAGGCAAAAACATTCCAAAGTTATTACCACAAAGTTACACGTCAGATTTGCAAAATGAGGCTCTGTCAGAAACGTCAAAAGTGGCTGCAGCGGGAAGGGGTTAAGGATTGCTAATCTAAAATTTTTTCTTTCTGGACAATTTATGACAGACACAATGTTTACGGACAAATTGAAAAATCATAATAAATCATAAAGATCATAAGTAATATAAGTCTAGAGAATACTGATATGAACACATAAGCAGCATGTCCGGTGACCTTTAATATGATCATTACAAAATCACGGATGCAATAATTTTTTTTATGAACACAGAAATAAAATCTATCTGTACGGACGGTAGGAATGTCTGCACTGCATTGGGGAAACCATGATGCCACCACCACCCACCCTCTCTGATGATCGTTCAGACATTCTATCCAGCCGAGTGTGTGGCTCTCCCTTTTGGAGTCTAAGGGCTTATTTTCAGAGACACGCAGGACCCGCTGACACTGAACCCGTCAGTGCCGCTGACCTGACGGATTCAGGTCTCAGAGCTAGATACAGCTGCTCTGTATACAGAATACAAAGCTGCTGTATCTCAAAAAGTGATAGAAAGTATTTAGAAAGTTGCATTAAACACGCTGATACACATTGTACATAGCTTTTAACTCTGATAGACTTCAGGGAAGAGGATGATGGGCATGCATGGCCTCTCCTATAGCTGGCTGCAATAAAGTCAGATGGGGTCTGGGTTTCAAAGGTCGGGGCCCCACCAACCTTAATATGTCCCAGTATTTATCTGTATAATCTGTCAGATTCGTATGCTAGTTATATATTATTGTAGGACTGCTGGACATCAGGATTTTTTACTGCACTCCCCTGATGCACAAGTCTTTTAATGTAATGTTGTTTTGTTTTGTTTTTATTACTGTGACTGTAAGATGTCTCTTAATTTGACTTTTATTTGTAAATCGGCGTTCTGTAAGAAAGCCGCTCGTAGGAAGTACCCCACCTTTTCTCACAGATCTCAAAGTCATGCTAGATATGCAGCCGCTTCGGACACCAATGACGTACATTGTTCGGTGCAAAGTACAATTCAATGTTATATGTCCCCATGATCAGTAAATTGACTGCAAAAGCTGAAAACCATAATAAGTGGGTGGCTAACAGGATTATTTTTAGTACTATTTGATTAACTGCATGTAAGGTATTAGTTCAACATCTAAGAAGAAACTTTACAGATGGTGACCCTTAGGCCAGATTCACACAAGCGTGTTCGGTCCGTGATATACGGACCGTATGCCGGCAGTATTTCCCGTACCGAAAACGTGATTACAGTACGGGACAGTTTCCCCGCAGCGAGGCAGGGACTCCTAGCATCATCGATAACTATGACGATAAGAGCCCGGATCCCTGCAGTGTGTTCCGTTCGGGAAATTAGGCCGACAAATGGTCCGTATTTCACGGACCGAACGTGCTCGTGTGAATCCGGCCTAAGTATAAGCTCTACCAGAATGAAATATTTCTGTATTGTTAACTTAGGAGCCGAGGTACAATTAATAGTCAAATAAAATAGCTGTCTAATTCGGTTATCGATGTCAATCCTAATTGTAATCTATTGTTAGTGTAACTTTGCATTAACACTTTTAGAAGTTATATATTTGTAGTATGTTACACTTTATAGAGAGGTGGAACAAATTTGTATAAATTTGTAAGTGTGTGTATGCGCGCACATGTGTCCATGGGGGGAGAGATACTGGCACACCGCTCAAATGTGTCACCAGTATTAATAATGACAAGTAAGTGACCAAGTATAATCCCAATGTTGTGAGGTCTGAGGAATTAGATATAATACCAATAGCCCACATTTATAAAGAACGGCAGTCAAAATGGATGAGTTAGTTGTAGTGATGTGCACAAATATTATTAAAAATTGCATGCCTCTTAATAAATGTGGTGAATTTTGACTTCTAGTACAAGCAGAAAATATAATTTAGATTTGCACCAGACATTTTCACTTAATTTTATAAATTTAATCTAAACTATTACTACTTGGAGACCACGCCCACTTTTCTAACTTTTATTGACGATAAAAGTTGCAAAAATTTTCCAAGTCACGTCTGTGCACTTTACGACAAACTGGCATAAACTTATTAGTAAATGTAGACCATAGACCATCAAAGATAAAGAAAACCTTTTTACCATTGAACCCCACCTCCTTTTGTTAGAAGGCTTCCCCAATAATAAGCTGATCACAGGATTTCCTGTTGTACAACCAGTGATCATCAGCAGAGAACCTGGAATTGTTTAATTTACCTGTAACGCCGCCGCAGCAGAAAATGAAGCATTACGCAGTTTTAAATAAAATCTATGGGGTGTCCATGGGATGCACAGACGTCTTGAGTCATCTGGAGCAAAAGGGGCTCTTTGTAGAAACAAGAATCCAGAAAAAGGGAGTCCCGTCTATCAACGCAGAATTCCCTAATATGGTTCTTGAAATTGGGTTTTCTATACCAAACATGCATATGCTGCAGAAACAACCCCTTTCAGATGTACAGAACGGATTTGCAGAAATATCTGCAACAAATGTAAAAATTGGCCATATATTAAGTAATCAGTTTGGCCAAAGTTTATTTAATTTTTAAATTTTTATTTTTTTACTTACTTGCCATTTTCTGTTTGCC
This sequence comes from Rhinoderma darwinii, assembly GCF_050947455.1. Taxonomy (NCBI): domain Eukaryota; kingdom Metazoa; phylum Chordata; class Amphibia; order Anura; family Rhinodermatidae; genus Rhinoderma; species Rhinoderma darwinii. The sequence continues at coordinate 31,356,459 of NC_134699.1, forward strand.
ATTTTTGCAAAAGGGACAACAGGAAGTGCCATTTTGTGGTCACTTATTAATTAGTTAATTTAACCCAACATGCTGAAAGTTTGCAATCAGTTTCTGAAAAGCGGTTTCAGAACCAATATTTGCAAAGAAATAACTGTCACAATTGATTAGAGATTTGCTAAAATATCTTTAGGTAAAAGAAACAAAATTAGCAAATGTTGGATACTGTAACTTATAATTTACTAATATAGGAGGCTCATTTTTACATTTTCAGAGACACGCAGGACCCACTGACACTGAACCTGTTAGTCCCGCGGACCTGACGGATTTAGGTCTTAGCAAACGATACAGCTGCTCTGTATACAGGATACAGATCAGCTCTATCTCAAAAAGTAACAATTATTTATAATAAAAACTAATTTGAAAGTTGCACCAAGAACACTGATACACATTTTTTTTTTTAAATGTACAAAAAAGCTATGTACACCTCACTTTCGAAGGAGTACCTAGCTTTCAAAGAGAACCGTTGAGTAAATACTTTGACAACTCGGCATTATTATTCCCCTAGTCAATAGTGTGTGTCCCTGGGTTCACACGTTGCAGTAGTGTGACGTGTGGCTATAAAATGTGTGTCAAATCCTTATGAGAATTGCTGCAGTTTGCGATGTGGTTATTTGTTGCACATTTTTTACAGATGAAATATGTTAAAAATATATGTGTTTCACCTGCAAAAACCAAGCAATCAGTAACTGGCAATTCGTGATAAAATGCGCACAATTTTAGCTGAGTGGCACACTACCCCAACGTGTAAACCCAGCCTATAACGGTCAGCTCTGATTGGACTGTATGGAGACATAACCCTTTGCCAAGGGGAATAGTTACTGCCAGCTGTCAGTTTATTCATACATTTCCAGGAGGAATAATAGAGGAACGAAACAATGCAGAGTTTAAGAAAAGATTTCCAGAATAGTTTTTTTTATGGGGAATGCAAGTATTACACAGACTTGACAGGAGAGGTGACAGGTCCTCTTTAAAAACATTTTAAATGCACATTTCGTTATATATAGCACATGCTTGTGAAAATGAAAATTGTTAGCGTATTTTTTCTTTTACTGAGCACTTATAAAAGTAAAACTTGTGACAAAAATATAAATCACCAGTATTAACAATATCCTATTACCACAAGTAGAAGCAGTAATCTATTCTGAGAAAGACGTGCTTTGATGCGGTTCACAGGATGAACTCATTTTGCTGACCAAATTTCCAAAACACTAAAGACCACTAGCTGTAAAGAGCAACCGTCAAACCGTCATTTCAATTTCTTTTATTTCAATCATTAGCGCATGTGACTTCATGTTTAGTGCTCCAGAAACCCTGCTGAAGTGTCCTGCAAAACACTATTCATACATACCCAACATGGCAGCCACTGCTCATTGCCAGGGGAAATCTGTATTCAATACAACCGACCTGTATTAATATTGACTGATCGTCGAGTTGCAGCTTACTGAATGATCAGATATGTATAGGCACATTGGTTGGTTGTTGTAGCTGGTATTAGAAATTGTGCATGAAATGATAGGTATGCCTTAAAGGGGTTTTCCACGTTCTGACAACTGATGACCTATCCACCGGATAGGTCATTCGTTTATGATTGGTGCGGGTCAGACACCCGGACCCCGCACCGATCAGATGATCCGGCTATCTCCGGGCACCGAATGTTATGCAGTAGTTGGAGCCGAAAGCAGATGGCTCTGATCACTGCATAACGGCTGTTTGGCAGAACTGCGGCTCTGCTCCTATTCACTTGAATCGGGGAAGAGCTGCAGTACTGCAGCTCGGACGCTATTTGACCGGAGCATCTGCATCCGGATATATCGTCCAATGCCCGGAGGCAGCCGCAGCAGCTGATCGGTGCGGGGTCTGGGTGTCAGACCAGCACCATTCATATACTGTTCAGTTGTCAGAACATGGAAAATCCCTTTAAAGACTACACCTTCGCAACCAATTATTTTATAATTCCAATGCATCTAAAATGAAGCATATACAATGTAACAGGATTTTTACATTTCATTATTAGGATATGCCATCACTTTCTGAATGGTGGGGGGGGGGGGGGACTGCCAGGATCCTTACTGATCATGAGAATGAAAAGGCCACAGAGCTAGTTTAGCACTACGTCCTCTTCAAAGTTCCCTGCACAATGGGTGGCCAGTGCGCCGCTTGAATGAGGCTATGCTCCAGTTGGCTGGAGAGTTGCAGGTAAAACCAGCACCTATTCATTCTCAGGATCAGTGGTGGTCCCGGCAGTCAGACCCCTGATGATCAAAAGACTATGGCCTATCATAGCAATATGCCACCACTTTATGTGATGGGTAAGCCCCTTTAAATAAAAATGAAAAGCAATAAGACACTTTTAATAAAGACTATTTAATGTGCGACTGCTACTCCATTCAAAATCCTGCGATCGTGTAGTTAGGAGGAACGGGGGTCGGGCCACTCGTTCTAGAGATCGGTGGGGGCCCCGACGATCATACATTTATCACCTATTCTGTGGATAGGTGACAATTGTTATTTGTTGTAAATCCTGTTAGGCTGGGTTCCAGTGCAGATTTTGCATGTATTTTCTAAGCCAAAACCAGGAACAGAACTTAAAGTGTAGCTAAACGTTTGACTAACTTTTGGCATGTCATAGAGATATGCCAGAAGTTTGGATTGGTGGGGGTCCGAGCACGGAGACCCCCACCAATCTCTAGAATGAAGCAGCTGAAGTGTTCGTGTGAGCGCTCAGCTGCTTCGTGTCTGTTCGTCTTTTTACGGAAAGCCAATGTATCAGAGTACGGGCTCATAGACTTTCTATTGAGTCCGTACACCGTACACATTTATTTCCGGAAATAGCCGAACAGAAACAAAGCGGCTGAGCGCTCACATGAGTGCTTCAGCTGCTTCGTTCTAGCGATTGGTCTGGGTCTCAGTGCTCGGACCCCCACCAATCCAAACTTCTGACATGTCACTATGACATGTCAGAAGTTTGTCAAACGTTTAGCTACACTTTAAACATAAGAAATATATAAAGAAAGGCATTACAGGTCTGCTCTCCTGGATCCAGTTCTGGTTTTGGCTGACAAAATGCAGGCAAAATCTGCAGCAAATCTGCACTGTGGGAAGCCAGCCTTGGAGGATCTGTCACTAGTTTAGTAATGCCCAATATCCTATCTAACCTAATAGGCGCTGTCAAGCTGATAATGCTACTGAAAATTGTGTCCCAAAACGTTTGTTATTTTAAAATTTATGAGCTTTTTTCTAAATATGTAAATGAGGCTATACTAGACAAGTGGGCTGTGGTGTGATTTTTTTGGCCAGACTTTCCACTGCGGTAGAAAAAAAAAACTTTTATACTTACTGTGGTCATTGTCATGGTGACGCGTCCTTCCTTTGCCGTCCAGTCTGGCATCACTGAATGACGCTGCAGCCCATGTGACCGCTGCAGCCTGTGTTTAGCTGCAGCAGTCACATGGGATGAAACGTCATCCCAGGAGGCCGAACTGGAGGAAGAAGCAGGGTTCTGGGTAAGTATGATTTTTTTTCTTTTTCTGAGTTGCGATTTTTGCAGTGGAATCGCTATGATTCTGCAGCAAAACTCGCAACACTTGGCTATCTGTTGTGTGTTTTGCATCGCAATTGAATTCAATGGGGAAAACCCGCACAGAAAAGCTACGAAAACGCAGCTTAAACTAACATGCTGCGTATTTAATTTCCGTACCACAGGTCAATAAATGTTTTTGTTGCGTTTTTTCCCCACAGTGTGGGCATGAGATTTTCAAAATCTCATCCACTTTGCTGCTACTGTAAATTTACGCACAGAATTCCATTGTGGAAATTTCGCCGCGTTTATGCTATGTGGGAATCGGGCCTAAGCATTGCAAAGGGTGAAATACACTGTGAAAAATCGCACCATTTCCACATGAGCGTACAGCTTTGTACTAGAGAATTGTAGGCACAAAGCAGTATTCTATTTTTAGGAATAAATTATTATACATTTACTTTGTTAGACCTACAGTGTAGCATGTTGTTTGTATTCTAGATATCTATTGAAAGGATGTTTCGCAGTCAGTGACCACAGGAAGGGGATGCTGATCTTTGACATACAATGGTTAAATTAAAAAACAAAACACAAAAAAAACAACAAAGCAGAAAGACCAAACCCAAATGCTAAACATAATAAGTAGGACACTTAAAAATTCTAGAAGCTACACCTAACCCCAAAAAACATACAGGCACATCTTTTCGATGAGTGACCTACTACGCCAGTTGAATAAATAACATGCTTGTTTATGTAAGACAGCCTGACAACACTGGATACAATAAGAATAAAGCCTTATGCACAAGGCCTCCAAGTTGTACGGAGTTGTAATGCGGCACCAGTAGACTCCTACCATACCTCCGTATGCAGCAAGTTTCATACGGAGGGATACAGAGATTTTTCCTAACAGACTCTGTATGTATCTGACAAAAAACAAATTGTGGCATGCTTCATTGAATGCCATATTACGGAGCATTGCTTCTGGGGGAGAATAACCCCATAATACGGTGCAGCATGGAGTACCATATGCACGGCACACAGTGCCTACGACTCCATAATTTGACACACAGGGACTTCATGTGCCAGCATACATCCTCCTGCACGTGGCTCTGAAGGAGCATTTCCTTAAAAAAAAAAAAAAAACAACCCAGCAACAATGCTGCATGGCTCAATGTCACGCTGTGTATTAAATGCGGCAAATCGCAAATCCACAGTGTAATACAGTACCAGCAAAGTAAATGAGGTTTCAGGAAATCATGTACACTGCGTTTTTTTTCTGCACGGAAATGGACCTGCGGTGCATATTTTACAAACCGCAGCAAGTCAATTTATCTTGCGTTTCCGCTTGCAAATTGTATCTGTCTAGTTGTAAGGAAAAACGCACCAAAACCCGCAGCAGAAAAACGCACCGATTTACGCATCAAAATTTAAAAAACGCACAATTGGGTTAGGTATTTACCTGTGAATTTTCTGCGTTTTCATGTGTTTTTTTCCGCAGCAAAACGTGCAACGTGTGCATTTAACCGAAGGGCCTGTTCACATCACCGTTCGCTTTCCGGGGCTCCGTCGGAGGTTTCCGTCAGGTGAACCCCGCAACGGAAAGTGAAACCACAGCTTCTGTTTCAGTCACCATTGATATCAATGGTGACGGAAACATCGCTAATGGTTTCCGTTCGTCACCATTCCAGTAGGTTTCTGGTTTTCCGACGGAATCGCTATTGATTCTGTCTGAAAACCGGAAACCTGCTGGAACGGTATAAAAGCACAAATACTATTTTGCTTTTTATGTGAATCCACTCCTGGTTTTGGCTGTAAAAACTGCGTAAGAAAAAAACCAAACATGATCAAGACTTGTTTGTGTGAATACACCCTAAGGCCTGGTTTACATGAGCATGTGCGTTTTTCGCACGCAAAAAACGCTGTGTTTCGCTCGCTCAAAAGGTACATAACAGCTCTGTGTGTCATCACCATATGATTTTCGCGCAGCCGCCATCATTATGACACTCCGTTTGAATGTTTGTAAACAGAAAAGCACGTGGTGCTTTTCTGTTTTCATTCATCCTTTTCAGTGCTGTTGCGCGAATCACGCTGGTCCCACGGAAGTGCTTCCGTGTGACATGTGTGGTTTTCACGCACCCATTGACTTCAATGGGTGCGTGATGCGCGAACAACGCACAAATATAGGACATGTCGTGTGTTTTTTGCAGCGGACTCACGCAGCGTAAAAATCACTGATTGTCTGCACGGCCCCATAGACTAATATAGGTCCGTACAACACGCGTGAAAATCACGCACGTTGCACGGACGTAATACACGTTCGTGTAAACAAGCCCTAAGTTTCACTCTATGGTAAAGGTGTGACTTTGAGACTCACCCCAAAGCCACGTGCAAACAGGACCTAAGGCCCCATGCACACGATCGTAAAAAATCTACGTAATTGCGGATTGTAATACGGTCCGCAATTACGGAACCGCCCGGTTCTTTTGGCCGTGGACACCTTTCCGTATCGCTACGGATAGGTATTCGTGCTGTAGAACCGTCCCATGTCCCGCAATTGCGGGCCGTGATTAAGGGCACAGCCATGTGCATGAGGCCCTGGAGGGTTAAATAGTTACATATGCCATGCACCATTTTTATGACTCAACTATGGCTGAATTCACACCGTGTTCAATGTGGGACCATTTGAAATGGCCAGATGTTAGCAGCTGTATGCCTATAGTTACATATGCCTGCCATGAAAATAAAAACGTATTTCCCTGTGGTATACATGTTTTTGTATGCAGTATCATTAAAATGACAGTAAACTGCAATTACAAATACAGTTGGGGCTGCAGGATTCTGCCAAACACTCTTTATTGAATATATATTTGGCCCTTAAAGAGGCTCTGTCACCAGATTTTCAAACCCCTATCTCGTATTGCAGCAGATCGGCGCTGCAATGGAGATTACAGTAACGTGTTTTTTTTTCAAAAACGAGCATTTTTGGCCAAGTTATGAGCATTTTTATATTTATGCAAATGAGCCTTTCTTAAGTACAACTGGGCGTGTTTAAAGTTAAGTCCAAGTGGGCGTGTATTGTGTGTGTACATCTGGGCGTGTATTGTGTGTGTACATCTGGGCGTGTATTGTGTGTGTACATCTGGGCGTTTTTACTTGTTTTACTAGCTGGGCGTTGTGAATAGAAGTGTATGATGGTGACGAATCAGCATCATCCACTTCTCTTCGTTATCACCCAGCTTCTGGCAGTGCAGACACACAGTGTGTTCTCCTGAGATCACGCTGTGACGTCACTTCCTGCCCCAGGTCCTGCATCGTGTCGGACGAGCGAGGACGCATCGGCACCAGGCGACAGAGGCTACATCGACTTACCTGCAAACACCGATGCTGCTGCAGAATCAACTGTAGCCTCTGTCGCCTGGTGCCGATGTGTCCTCGCTCGTCCGACACGATGCAGGACCTGGGGCAGGAAGTGACGTCACAGCATGATCTCAGGAGAACACGCTGTGTGTCTGTGCACTGCCAGAAGCTGGGTGGTAACGAAGAGAAGTGGATGATGTTGATTCGTCAGCATCATACACTTCTATTCACAACGCCCAGCTAGTAAAACAAGTAAAAACGGCCAGATGTACACACACAATACACGCCCACTTGTACATAACTTTAAACACGCCCAGTTGTACTTAAGAAAGGCTCATTTGCATAAATATAAAAATGCTCATAACTTGGCCAAAAATGCTCGTTTTTAAAAAAAAACAAAAACGTTACTGTAATCTACATTGCAGCGCCGATCTGCTGCAATACGAGATAGGGGTTTGAAAATCTGGTGACAGAGCCTCTTTAAAGTGTATGGGCCAGCGTACATATTGGGAGATTTTTTTTACTGGTGTATACACTGACAATGTACCACAGACGAGGTGTGAATGGAGCCCAAGACATTTGTTTTGAAGATGCTTATGACACACTTGATTTTTATCATATTTATGATTGTCCAAAGAAAGAAAAGTGTTATAACACTGGACAACATGCATGACAGGTGAGACCCAGTGCATAGCTTGTGCCGGTTACAATACGAGGCCATATTCACACATATATTATGGGCTTGTAAAAAATAAGGGACATTTAACATGACAAAAAAAGTTTACAATCACAAATTACAACTTTGACACAGAATAAACACTTATTATAATACAATACTACCAGTCATACAGCGTCAAATACAAAGAACAAATAAACCCCAAATGTCCAGCAACAGTCCCACATCCAAGTGTTATTACAGCTCACAGATCTATTGCTATGTAAAAAAGATGATACAGCTCACCAGTCACTGGGATGAAACTGGTCACAAAGTCTCCATATCTCTGGTGTAAGCCGCTTCCAATGTGTCTGCAGTGTGTGGTTTCCCCACAGCAGGAGCTAATCAATCCCTCTCCCCTTCCCAGCAGCTACCACTACCTAGATACTTTTTGGAGTATGTCTTTTTGTTGACCTGTATACTGACATGAGACTTTTTCTTTTTCATATTTTTTTTTGCCACTGTGATTTTACAAAAATGTTGCTGCAATTATGAAACACATTTCTATAGGACTCAAACACATGCATCAATCTGTCATAATCATTTGTTTTTGTTATTGAGGTCAATGGGTGATGGATGAAAAATGACACTAATGTGGTTTTGCCACGAAATGCAGCATTTCTTTGGCCATACTTTTTTTTACGTTTTTAATATGGACATCACATGCTAACCTTAGCCTCTACATTTTAAGTGTGGACGGAGTAAAATCGTGATGCAACTTCAGTTATTTAAAAGGTGCTAGCGACTGTGTGACTATCACTAAAGTTTAATCAGAGTCATAAACTTTTGCAACAGTTGCAAGGTGGCTTGCAGCTTCTTTCAACCACTGGGACCCCCACCACTGTGCAGGGAACTGCAACAAATCTCCAATCGGTCAGGAAGTTGCGTATCTTAGCAATATGGCATTATGTATAATGGTTGGAAAACCCCTTTAGTGTCCGTTTAGACGTTGCTGTGCTGTTACAACTGCATTGAAAAAACAGCAATTTGGTGTGTTATTCAATGTAGTCGCGGGTTTACCGCTACGGAATTAACCCCTTAATGACCAGCCTATTTTAGACCTTAATGACCAGGCTATTTTTTACGTTTTTCCATCGTCGCATTCCAAGAGCTATAACTCTTTTATTTTTGCGTCGACATAGCTGTATAAGGTCTTGTTTTTTGCAGGACAAGTTGTATTTTTTAATAGCACCATTTTTAGGTACATATTATTTATTGATTAACTTTTATTAACTTTTTTGGGGGGGGGGGATAGAAAAAAATCTGAAATTTCACCACTCTTTTTTGCGTCCTAAATCTACGCCGTTTACGGTGTGGTATAAATAACACAATAAGTTTATTCAGCGGGTTGTTACGATTGCAACGATACCAAATTTGTATAGTTTTTGTATGTTTTACTACTTTTACACAGTAAAAACGCTTTTTTTTCAAAATGATTTGTTTTTGTGTCTCCATATTTGAAGAGCCGTAACGGTTTTATTTTTTCGCCGATGCAGTTGTATGAGGGCTTTTTTTTTGCGGGAAGACTTGTAGTTTTTATTGGTACCATTTTGGAGTAGATGCGACTTTTTGATCACTTTTTAATCACATTTCTTTAAAGTCAGGATTCACAGAAAACAGCAATTTTTCCATCGTTTTTTATTTAATTTTTTACGGCGTTCATCGTGCGGGTTAAGTAATGTAATAGCTTTATAGTCGGGGTCGTTACGGACGCTGCGATACCAAATATGTGTAACTTTTTAACTTTATTTTTTTAATAGTAAAGCATTTTGTAAGGGGAAAAAGTGGGTTTTTAATTTTTTTTTCACATTTTTTTTAATTAACTTTATTCAACTTTTGTTTTTACTTTTTTACTAGTCCCACTAGGGGACTTCACTATGCGATCATGCGATCGCTATTATAATACTCTGCAATACTTTTGTATTGCAGTGTATTATACCTGTCCGTTTAAAACGGACAGGCATCTGCTAGGTCATGCCTCCGGCATGATCTAGCAGGCAGTCGCTCCAGGCAGACCTGGGGGCCTTTATGGCTGGGTTCACACGACCATGTTACGTCAGTAATGTACGGAACGTATTTCGGCCGGAAGACCCGGACCGAACGGAGTGCAGGGAGCCGGGCTCCTAGCATCATAGTGATGTACGATGCTAGGAGTCCCTGCCTCGCTGCAGGACAGTACGGGACAGCTGTCCTGCAGCGAGGCAGGGACTCCTAGCATTGTACATCACTATGATGGGTGAACCCAGCCTATTAGGTCCCTGGCTGCCATGGGAGACACAGACACTCGGCGATCGTATCGCCGGGTGTCGGTGGGAGAGAGAGGGAGCTCCCTCCCGCTCTCTAAAACCACTCAGATGCGGTGCACGCTATTGAGCACCGCATCTGAGGGGTTAAACGGGTGAGATCGATACTAATATCGATCTCACCCGGCAGAGCAGGGACGCTCCCAGCCCTCAGCTGCCTGTGGCTCTGGAAATTGAAGTAAAAACACTTGCGATTTTCAGATGCAGTGTTTCGATGATGTTTTAACCACACCATAACTGCAGGGTGTGAATGGAGTTCATGCACACATCAGAGCCCTATGCACATACCGTGTATTTAGGTGAAAGCCATACAGCCAACTCTGTTGGACCCTGTTGAATTCAATGGGGAAAACCTGCAAAATCAACAAAAACGCAGCATAAATTGACATGCTGAATTAAATTCTGCACCGCAGGCCAAATTATTAACGTTTACGCTGCGTTCTTTTTCTGCAGCGCGGACATGAGCTTTTCTAAATCTCATCCACTTTGCTGCTACTGTAAATGCTGTGGAATTTCTGCACATAATTCCGTTGCGGAAATTCCACAGCGTTTACGCTACGTGGGAACCCGGCCTAAAGGGATTGTCCGGGGTTTAGTTGATGACCAGTCCATAGAATAAGCCATCAATGAATGATGGGACCCCCACTGATCAGCAGAATGAACGGGCTATGGCACGTGCTGCAAAGACATATCCCCTTCATAGTTTATCCAGAGGCAGCGCCGTACAGATGGGTGTGGCTGTGCCTGGTACTGCAAACACAATACACAGTTGTCCATGGGATATATCTGGTATTGCAGCTTAGCCCCATTGACTTAATGAGCGACAATACCAGACACAGCCCATGGACAAGAGTGGCGCTGTTTTTGGAAGAAAAAAAAAAGCTCACCCATTTTACTGATCCTGGACAACCCCTTTAACCTTCTTCACAGACAGAGTCACAAAAGGACAATAGAATTGCCATAATTAAATTCTGTTTCAGTACGGTAGGTCATTTTTTAACCTAGTTAAGCTAACTTAGGCTTGATAAATTAATTTCGTAACTGTTTCCTTTAAAAAATTGAACTACAATGATCTGATGAGGAAGTTGTGTCTCAGTAGTGGATATTGAAATGGAACTGATGTAAATGATAAGATTTGTATCTGAAAAAGTTCTTATTATTGCAAAAGCGAAATTGAATCAACAGTTTTTTCCTCAGTCAAATAGAAGTTAAATACAAAAATATCTAGAAAGTGATACATGTGGTTCTAGTGGTGAAATGTGAAGTGTAGGTGTGGGATGAATGGTGAAAGATTATCTACACACTGAAGGAATTAGGGTGCGGCCACACGGAGCGGCCCTGACACGGTCGCAACACGTGGCCTTGCCCTAAAACTGAAAACCTTTATTAAAATAGCTGACCATAACTTTTCTATACATTCAATACAACTAGCAAATTTTCTTGTACATGTTGTGACCAATTGGATGTGTCGTATAGCAGACGTTCAGTCACAAACAGTGCAGAAATCTTCAGTAGGTATAAGGCCGGGTTCCCACGGGACGGATATGCTGCGTAAAAACCACGCAGCGTATCTGACCTGGAACCCACAGTACATTCTGTCCGAAAACCTTTGTGGTGCGTTTTTTCGGATGGAATTTCCGCTGCGGAAGGCAGCAGTAAAAAAACGCTCATACTTATGTAGGCTGTTGTTATGGCGAAGCGTCCCTCGCAGGGTTGCCAACCGTCCGTAAATCTACGGACAGTCCGCAAAAATGGGTGTTTTTTTCTGGCCGAAAAAAAAGCACCGTCCGGGATTTTTCTGCAGTCTCCCGGAACTTTGCACTGCGCATGTGCCAAAATGTGCATGCACGGTGCAAAGGAATAGTAGGCTGCGGCCGCTGCCAAATAAGGTTGGTGCCGGCAGTGGACCAATCCAGTCACCTGACATATAGTCAGGTGACTCAGGTCAGGTGACTGGACTGGTCCAATCCTGTGCTGTCACCGACCCCAGTCAAAAGTGATCCTCCTCCGCTTCACTTCACTGCATGACCACCTCCTCCTCCTGATGGTGAGTAGTGTCAGGCAGAGCGGAGAATGGTAGCAGTAGGCTACCGCTCTCCGCTGTTTGCACTAAGTGTAATGGAAGGGGAGGGAGGCGTTGCGGCGCTACTTTAGAGGGTGGGGGTGGCGCTATCTAGAAGGGGGGCTTTGTGTGCCTATCTACAAGGGGGCTGTGTGTGTGGCTATCTACAAGGGGGCTGTGTGTGTGGCTATCTACAAGGGGGGGGCTGGCGCTATCTACAAGGGGGCTGTGTGTGACTATCTACAAGGGGAGCTGTGTGTGGCTATCTACAAGGGGGGGGGGCTGTGTGGCGCTATCTACAAGGGGGAGCTATCTACAAGGGGGGCTGTGTGTGGCGCTATTTACAGGGGCTTTGTGACGCTATCTACAAGGGGGGCTGGCGCTATCTACAAGGGGGGCTGTGTGTGCTATCTACAAGGGGGGGGCTGTGTGGCGCTATCTACAAGGGGAGCTATCTACAAGGGGGGCTGTGTGTGGCGCTATCTACAGGGGCTTTGTGGCGCTATCTACAAAGGGGGCTGTGTGTGCTATCTACAAGGGGAGCTGTGTGTGGCTCTGTACAAGGAGGGGATGTGTGGCTATCTATAAGGGGGGCTGTGTATGTCTATCTACAAGGGGGGCTGTGTATGGCTATCTACAGAGGGGGCTGTGTGGCGCTATCTACAAGGGGGGGCTGTGTGGCGCTATCTACAAGGGGGGGCTGTGTGGCGCTATCTACAAGGGGAGCTGTGTGGTGCTATCTACAAGGGGGTGCTGTGTGTGGCGCTATCTATAGTGGAGGCTGTGTGGCACTATGTACAAAGGGGAGCTGTGTGGCATTATATACAAGGGGGGGGGGTGGCTGTGTGGCTATCTACAAGGGGAGCTGTGTGTAGTTATCTACAAGGGGGCTGTGTGGTGCTATCTACAAGGGGGGGCTGTGTGTGGCTACCTACAAGGGGGCTGTGTGGCGCTATCTACAAGGGGGAGCTGTGTTGTGCTATATACAAGGGGGGGGGGCTGTTTGGCTATCTTCAAGGGGGAGCTGTGTGGTTATCTACAAGGGGGCTATGTGGTGCTAACTACAGGGGGCACGGTTACTGAGGGGCACTTTTATTGTGTTACGAGTTTGTTTAGAGGATGTTGTATATGTGGGGAGGATGCTGGAAAAGCGAGAAACCAACATGTCTGTGTGTCAAATTCGGCAGAGACGAGTCGTGGCTGGAATAAGTGGTCACAGTGGTCTGGGCCCGATGGAGAAAAAAAAGGAAAATGAATGACTCAAGTCAGAGAAAAGATGACCTAAGTTAGTGCGAGAAAGCTACAAGCGGGGCTGTGATTGGTGAGTCACTCCCAACACACTGCACAGTGCATAGGCAATGATTTTGTAATGTGTCCGTAAAAATTTTGGTCTGTCCGTGAATTTTTGCTCAGTTGTCCACAAATTTCTGAAGTGGAGGTTGGCAACCCTGGTCCCTCCTGCGCAGTCCGATCCGGCCTCTCTGGATGATGTTGCAGCCCATGTGATAGCTGCAGCTTGTGATTGGCTGCATCGGTGGTCACATGGGACGTAAAGTCATCCCAGGAGGCCGGCCCTCTGACATCATCCAGGCCGGCCTCCTGGGATGACGTATCATCCCATGTGACTATCGCTGCAGCCCGTGATTGGCACACATGGGATGCAACGTCATCCCAGGAGGCTGGACTGCAGGAAGGAGGGCGGTCTGGGTAAGTATGATTTTTTTTCCGTAGTTGCCTTTTTTTGTGGTGTAATCGCTGCGAATACGCTGCAAAAGTCGCAACACTTGGCTTTCTGTTGCGGGTTTTGCATCCCCATTGAATTTAATGGGGTAAAATCTGCAACGGAAAATCAACAAATGCTGAATTAAATTCCGCACCGCAGATCAATTTATTAACGTTTACGCTGCGCTTTTTTTCCGCAGTGTGGGCATGAGATTTTCTGAATCTCATCCACTTTGCTGCTACTGTAAATGCTGCACCATTTCCTCACAGAATTCCATTGCGGAAATTCAGCAGCATTAACGCTATGTGGGAACCAGGCCTAAACAAAGGCACACGGTGGGGGAGGTCTGTTGAGCATTATTCCCTATCCTAGCAGCCAGATATATACATCCACACAGCACGGATGCGTTTGATCACAATAAAGACATTTTTTACACTTGAAAGGCCCAGAAAATAACTGCAGTTTTCTTGACTGTGTGATCCTGGCCTAACAGTTTTTTTCTCATGGATTGTGAAGCCCTCCTATATAACAGATGTAGATCAAGTTCTCTCTGCTCACCCACATTTGTATTAGGCCAGGATCACAAACACAGTGTTGATGCAGTTTTTAGTGCAGTTTTTGGCTACGTTTTCTTTTAGCCAAACACAGGAGTGGACACAAAAGAAAAAAAGATGCATCAGTCTTTTCTTTATGGGTATGTTCACACGGCAGCGTCCGTTATGGCTGAAATTACGGGGCTGTATTCAGGAGAAAACAGCTCCGTAATTTCAGCTGTCGTGGCATGTTGAGGTGCTTTTTCGCTGCATCAATTACGGACGTAAATGGAGCTGTTTTTCCATGGAGTCAATGGAAAACGGCTCCATTTAACGTCTGAAGAAGTGACAGGCACTTCTTTGACGCGGGCGTCTATTTACGCCTTTTGACAGCGGGGCGTAAAAAAAATGACCGTCGGAACAGAACATCATAAGACCCATTCAAATGAATGGGCAGATGTTTGCCGACGCTATCGAGCCGCATTTTCGGACGTAAATCGAGGCGGAAAACGCCCGAATTACGTCCGTAAATAAGCCGTGTGAACATACCCTAAACCTTATCTTCCTTTTGGATCTACTTCTGACTTTGGCTAAAAATAAAAATTAAATGCACCAAAAAACGTCAACTGTGTGTGTGATCCTGGCCTATGGGTATGTTTCAGTGGTGTAACTACAGCTGTAGCAGCCATAGCGGATACTATTGAACACTATGGCAGAGCAGGGAGGTATCTCCCTGCTCTGCCATTTACTAGCCTACAGGCCACGTTTGGATCACACCGGCCTACGCAAGGATCCCGCTGAGGTGGGGGTGGTATCTACAAGGGGGCTGTATGGCACTATCTACAGGGGGGAGGTGGCGGCGCTATCTACAAGAAGGGCTGTATGGCACTATCTACAAGGGGGAGGTGGGGCACTATCTACAAGAAGGGCTGTATGGCACTATCTACAAGCGGGAGGTGGGGCACTATCTACAAGCGGGAGGCTGGGCACTATCTACAATGGGAGGGGGGCACTATATACAGGGGGTAAGGCTGGCACTATCTACAAGGGGGAGGTGGCGGCGCTATCTACAAGAAGGGCTGTATGGCACTATCTACAAGCGGGAGGTGGGGCACTATCTACAATGGGAGGGGGGCACTATATACAGGGGGTAAGGCTGGCACTATCTACAAGGGGTGTATGACACTATCTACGGGGGAGGCTGTATAGCACTATCTACAGGGGGGGCACGATCTACAGAGGGGCACATGTTCACATGTAGAAATTTCTGCAACTGTTCCATATAACTGAATGGGGTTTGTAAAAATGCTGCAGAAACAACTCCATTCAGATGTAGGGAAAACAGTTTTAGTAGCAAATATTTCTAAAACAAATATGCCATGTGTGAACACTTCCCTACGGTGTCTACGGATATTTTGATTAGTTTAGATACATTAATTTACGGTATGTTATTGATTTGGTTTTTCCATTTCATGTCTTTTGTCTGATAATATGTACATGTTCACTAGTTGCCTTATTAGATGAAAGATCTTAGTTAATAAAGTAATTTAATCAATGTTGCCCCCTGGTGGATGATACTGAATGCCATCATATACTGGTAATGCACTGTAAATGTCTACTGCTGGGCTACTTCTGTATTTGCTCTCTTGCTATGTACATTTTAAAGACATATCCATAACACCTCTTGTTCATATGCAGGACTTGTTCTCCCCTTATAAATTAAAGAGGCTCTCCGAGGCTAGGAAATACAATTTACTGAACAGAGAAAACACCATGCTCTGTACAATGTGCAGCAATTCGGCTCTTGTATTTGTTTGTATAGACCATGCTCTGAGGCACTATATCGCTACAAAGCATATACAACACAGTATAACAAAGCGTGAACACGGAGTGGCAAATTTTTAACCGTATTTATGGGATTTTTTTAGCGGATTTTTTTTTAAATATATATATATATATATATACAGTATAGGCGGTTCGGGCCAAACGTCATATTTATGAAGACCCTGTGCTGAGTTTTCTGTGGCTTTTTTAATGTTTTTTTTTTTTTACAGTTTTTTTTATTCATTTTTTGGTGGGGCCAGATGTTACATTAAAGGGGTTCTCCAGGCATTTTATATTGATGGCCTATCTTTAGGATAGGCCATTAATATCAGATTGGTGGGGGCCCGACTCCTGGCACCCCTATCGATTAATAGGACCACGGCGTTTGTCACCGCAGTCTTTTTCCCGGATTACAGGCACAGTGGTCCGTTCATTTAGGTGAATGGGACTAAGCTGCAATACCAGGCACAGAAGCTATGGATGTGTATGGACGGTGTGGCCCCTTTGGTCAGCTGATTGCGAGGTTTGTCGGACTCACACCAATCTGATATTTTAAGGATAGGAATCAATATAAAATGCCTGGAGAGCCCCAGGCAATAGTGAAATATGAAATGCACTATATATAACTGCGTTTTGGTTTGTAGCGTTTTTGTTGCTTTTTTGTAGTCGGTGTCGTCAAAACACAGCATGCTCTCGGTGTGCCATTTTTTTATGCCATTTTTCCCATGGGCTTCTCTATAGGACATCAAAAACGCCAGGAAAAAAAAGCATGAACAAAATGACACTAATTTAAAAATGTCACAAAAACGTAAAATAAAAATGCTTTTACTTTTAACAAAACGCTGGGGTTTTAACGTGCATTTTTTTCATGCAGTTTAAAATGCCAGAATGCCTCCTGTGTGTGAAGGAGGCCATAGCACCCAAACTCATTTGTGCCGCTGAGAGATTTTCAGCAATTGGGATCTCTCATACAACCTACAAAGGGCTATTCAAATCAATGAGGGCTATCTGAGCAGTGCCAGAGTGGTCTTATACAACCTGTGATATGTTTAACCTCGGGTGTACATGCGACATCTCTAGGAGCTGGTCGCACACTTGATTTAGAAACGTTGAAAAAGCATGCTATAGAGTGCCAGAGCCCCTTCATTAAAATCAGAGGAAGTCATGGACTTCACCATGATCCTATAAGGGCCTGTTCACATCTGTGTTGGGGGCTCCATTAGGGGCCTCCGTCGCAAATCCAACCTAAATGACCAGAAATAATAGCGCAGCAAGCGGCGCTATTGTTTCCAGTAAAACCACAGACACTCAGTTACCCGATGGAACCCAGTAAAGGCAATGGGTTTAGTCGTCTGCCGGGGGTTTCCGTCATACAACGGAAACACCACTTCCGGTATTTTCGTTGTTCTGCTACTCTGACGGGGCAGAACAATGGAAAAACCAACGTAGGTGTGAACCTGTCCTAACCGGTTAGAAGATCATGTTTGACTATAAAATCAAAATGTTATGTTTCCAATACGTCATCACAGTTCTCATTGAATAAATTCGACTTGAGTCAAGTTTATTTTGGTAAATTATCAATCACATCCTGCTATAACCTTATACATCTTCTGTCATTCTACATGTTATACAGTGGAAAACAATATGGGAGGTACTCTCAGCCAAAAGCGGCATCACATAGATCAGTTCATTTCAGAGTTATATAAATGTAGTAAATAATAAGTTGCGTTAGAAACTCCACACGGAGTAAGGAACCCCACCTCCCGTTGTTGTCGTCATCTACATAGGCAGTAATAGGAGCAACGCCAACATACCTTTTATTTAAGACAATTTCATCATTTCCTAACACAACAATCAAGTTTACAGCCATTTGCTGCAATACAGTATAATGTAAAGACAATACAACTGTATGTCTGTCACCGTGCAGAAAATTAGACTTATACAGAAAAAAGTAGAAAAACTAAATTAAGGCTGAGGGCCTCATGAACCACAACTCTTTTAGAGTGGCTGTTTTACCGACAACAACCAATCAGAGTCCACGTTTCACTTGTCTAGTGCAGTTTACAATATGGAAGCTAAACTCTGATTGGTTACAATTCACAACAAGGATATTATTCTCTCACACAATTTTGATACATGAGGCCCTGACTGTTTAGGAAAAGCCTGATAAACTGACAATGATATATCATCCTATCTGCCCTCTGATTTTAGAAAGTTCACTAGTATAGCAATAATAGGGTGAAGAGGTACATACAGATTTCCCCTTTAAAAGTGTCAATTTATCATGACAATCCCTTTTTATATTTACGTTGGCCCAAACCGGCCTTCTGCAAGTCCGGCTTTAGAAACTCAAGCCTATCAGTTTGCAATACATTTCCCCTGCAGCGACCACTGCAGGGGAAATCTAGTATTACATGCCGACCATTCAGATAAGTGGCCGTTCATGTAGTACAAGGATAGGCCAGGTCCACAAGAAAGACATCTGCTCTTTGTTAACGGCTAAGGTGAGAGTGGGGGTCCCGGACAACTATATGGCCTAATATGTGCTATTAATTGACTCCCTAACTGTTATATTATACAGCAGATCGTTTATGTAGGTGAAATATTTCTACATTAATAGGTATAAGTTTACATTAAATAAAGCCCTGCATTGGCATGTACACAACCCCTTTCCTGCCAAGATATATGGTACAGTATGATAGGTACAAGGACAAGGCTTATAAGGACAACAAAGATAATAATACTAATAACAAATATAATAATAGTAGTAATAATCAATTATTATGAAAATTAGAGCAAAATACAGTTAGTTATGGTAATGTCCTGCTGTTGCACCTAGAAGCGCGGCCAAACTAGAAACTAGTCTATAATTGTTAATATCTGGAATTGTATTCTCATGATATGATGTATTATCAAAGTAAGGTTACCAAAAAATCATTAATTACAGACCGAGATATCAAAGAAACAAGAGATATTGCCTGGTTTTTTATCTTCTACCGATATGACTAGTTCTCCTTATCGTATTTAAGATTGAAAGTGTGTTGAAGATCGAGAAATCAGATTGTGAGCGCCATTGGAGACAGGCGCTGATGCGAGAGATTCTATATACCGTGCTGTGGAATAGATTGGTGCTTTACAATGGGAAATGAATACATTTGTTTGGGCAACCATCATAGTAGTCTCTATTTTTATCTTACAAAGCAATTGTTGGCACATATACTAAGGATAAAGGAATGAACAATTGGACAAGCAATTCTTACTCAGAAAATAATATTCGGAACTCAGAAAATAAAATGTGCTAAATGTCCGGATGTACTCTAACTTTTACTAACGCCAAGAGAACTTAGGGGCCACATTGTTTACTTACATCTCATCCATGGCTGAGGTAAACTCATCAAGTCGAACCCTGCCGTCAGAGCCCTGGTGCCTGCAAAGTGATGTACAGTGCTCAGTGTATAGAAAACATGAGGTAGAGGATATCCTAATGTGCTCAATCAGATAATTGCCAGAATGTTGTTCCATGGATGCTATTTTTCTTGGGAAGAAAACCTCTGTAATACGACATGCAATGCACAGTAGGCAGCCTAGGCACAGTAGGCAGCCCAGCTGAAAGGAAACCTGCTAGTCTAGCCTGTTGGAGCTATCTAATTACCAAGTTGGGCCAAGTTGGGCCTGACTAAGAGGCAATCATTTATTATGGGACATACAATTATTAAGGTGTAGGTGCACCTTTACAGTAACTTACTGAAAGTAAACCCACACATGTATGAGGGACTTGCTTTGGGTATGGCTGTATTGATGGATGCCTCACCCTACAGGCTCTTAGAATGTAAATTGTTAGAGCCCAATGCTCCATTCAATGTCTGTGAGAATGGCGGAAACAGCCGAGCGCTGTACTTGACTGTTTCCATCATTCCCATAGATTTAGAATAGAGCGGCAGCGATTTTCGTTTAGAAAATGGTCACCTATCCTGTGGGTAGGTGATCATTTTTGATTCTGGGATAATCCCTCTTTTTGCATCCAAGATTTCTAAAGCAATAGAGCAAATTTATTAATGCAACTTTATTTATCAGGTTAAAATGTGCGACACACTGATATGGATCAAACGTAGGGACTTTCCTTACACAAGAGTGACATTTGGGAGCTATGTATGCTTCATTTGCATCGTTTTGTCAACTATAGAATTATGAGATGACACAATTTTCATGGCCATGTTGTTATTTAAAAAAAAAAAAAAGAAAGTATTGGGATAACTGGGGGAGATTCATTTCAATTGATGAATCTGGAGTAGGCTAAAAATGCAATCGGCGTAAAAAAGTGGCGAAAATGATAACAAATTGACGCAACTCTAAAGTCTTGTGCATTTTTTCTGTCAGTTTCGGAAAAGCAGAGACCTTGTTGCCATAGCAACCTAATCAGAGTCTATGTGTAGGTTAAAAAATGAAAGCTAAATTCTGACTGGTTGCTATGTGGAAAAAAAAAAGATTAAAAACTGAAGTTGCATTGGTAAAACAATATGACACTCCTATTGTACATTATAAATAGACCTGTGCGTATATTATACATATCATATACTGGCCCTCATTCATCATGTTTCTCAAACATAAGTATCCTTGTTGCCCATAGCAACCAATCACAGTCCATGTTTAATTCTGCCAGTGCAGGTTGGAAAATAAAAGCAGAGCTCTAATTGGCTGCTATGGCAACAAGGACTTGTTTTGATTATTACTTGAATGGTTGGGTTATCTTACCTTTTATATTATGCCTAGTGCCAGAAAAACGTTCAGAAATAACTTTTCCATTATTGCGCACTAGTTGCTTTACGTAAATACATTACAATTGTTTTAAAAGGTAAAGATTGTCTAAAGTTCAAGAGTAAAATTTCTTTACAGTTAAAACCTAATAAATAAGACCAGGCAGAAATGGCATTTTCTTAAAAAACAAAACAAAAAAACCCCCCACGAAATGTAATAAAAGTTAGTGCAGTCTATCTAATGGAATATAAACAAAGCAATATAACGTTGAGTATAAATATCAGGTTTCACAACCTATATAATGTAAAATACATACTGACTCACATGTAAATATGTTTTATAGAAGTAGCAGAGGTGAGCAGGTCCCTTTCTACATTTTATTTGCTTTGTATACAAGACATCGTGCTTCTAGACCCCAGGGGACTGAGGGGACAGAAATATGTGTATAGGGTTGCTGATAAAGGCTCCATCGTGACACTTGACAAACCCCAAGAAGTTCTGTCTTGGAGCAGAAATGAAGGTCCTATTACACTAAGGGCCCATGCACATGGCTGTATTACGGACACGTGTAATATGGATCTGTAATACGGAGCCTATAGACTGCTGTGAGACCATACTGTACTTCACTGATCCTCTGGTTTTATACACAGGCACACCAAGGTCAGGGTCATGCTCCAACACAATCTATAATATGGAGGTAATCTTCCCTCGAAGCTTTGCACCTCATAGAAGTACCATATGGTAGCACAAAAAGTACGTACAGCTCTGTAGTACAAAAACCGTAGGGACTTTGCATGCCGCCTTACGGGGTCTGCAAATGCCATGTGCACTGACCTTTATACTAAATCCTGCCACCTGTTGCGGCACAGTAAATTTTCATCACATGAAACAAATAGAAAGGGACCTGTCGATAAATAGCAAATTCAGCTCTGCTACATCATCAGTATAAATTGTGGTAATGCACTTTATCAGTGAATTTATAAAATACCAGTTTTTTTGTCTATTGCATCTGGTATGCAAAGCTCACAGTGATTTTACTGTTCAATTTATTTTTTTAATTGATAAACCAGTTCACTCATGCATCATTAATAGTAAATAAAAAAGACATTTACAGTATATTATTGCAAATGATTTTTAGTAAATTTCCATAAACATGTCAGAAGATGCAATGGTGAACTTGGACAACCACCCACTTAAAGTGAATTTTTTCTAATTAGTGAAATGGACCTGACAGGGTCATGTAACATACCAGGGCTGTAAATTCTGTCACGTTGGTTCCCCAAATGCAAGTTTCCAAAGTGCTCCGTACACTATAGGACCTTACCACAGAAAAAAACAAAATGGCCGCAATGGCTGTACAGGAGAAGTTTCTATAATGTTTGCTCCCTCTGTGACATCACTTCCTGCTCTGCAGCTATTGGCTGAAACTGCACCTCACAAACTCCCTGCTCTGCCCGCCCCCTGCCTGCACTCTGCACATACTACTGGTAATACTGAGAGTTCTCTGCTCCATTTTAGATGCTTCCTCTTGTATTTGGTCCAAAAAGCAGAATTAAAAAAATAAAATGGTGCAGAGAGCTCTCAGAATGACCAGTATTATGTGCAGGCAGGAAGCGGGCAAGGCAGCAAGTCTGTGAGGTGAGGGTTAAGCCTATCCTTAGGATAGTTCATTAATGTTAGATCGGTGGGGGTCCGACCCCCGCCATCAGCTGAATGAAGGGGTCACGGCGATGAACGCCACTGCGTCTTCAATGCTTACCAGGCCCAGCACCGTATACATCTGTAGCTGCTGTGCCTGGGATTGCAGCTCAGTCCCATTCACTTGAATGGGACTGGAACTACAATCCCATGAACAGTAATCTATGTACTTCAAGGTAATGAATGACACAATATTCATATCCACAATCCAAAACTTCATATGGATATGTAATTATTTAATAAACTAACTGCTCATTAAGGTTATATACAATTGGCACATTTAATAAAGCCAATTAGTCATTAAACTGATGCTTTAGCCATGGTTAACCAGGGTCGATTTAGGAACCAGAGCCACATCCTGTACACCTCATTCTCCCCTACTCCATATTTAAATGTTCCTAACCTATGCGTCTGTATACAATGAGTACATTACATTATTTCTATGTGATGCCAGATGTAATTGTTTAGAAAAATGTTAGAAACGGCCGCATGGGTCTGCGAGCTTTGGCCCCAGTCTCCTCCTCAGGAGACGCCAGCTCTCACTTCCACTCACCTCGGTCGGGTCCCGTAGGGTGCACGCGCATGCTCGTGCCCGCTCTTAAAGGGGCAACGCGTGCACCAGACTTTAATGTGAAATCAGCCCATGAGTGCCCTGGACTATAAGAAGGGCCCAGACCCTTGCTTCCATGCCTGAGCGTTGTTTGTCGTATCCTAGTTTGTCTAAGCAAATGGTCTCCTAGTGTTTTCCTGTTCCAAGAGTTCTCTGTTCCTGTATCCGTGCTATCCTGGTCAAGTGCCGTGCTGTATTCGACGCCTGTCCTACTACTCCACGCCTGACGTCTACCTGCTGCCTAGTCAACAGCCGAGCCTGTCTTACTACTGTCCGAGCTGCCACAGGTACCCTATACGAACTATAGACTGTGACCTGCGTCCTGTTGGCCAGCTGCCATACCGCCAAGGTGGTACGGCCCAGTGGGGCCATCTTGCCTGAGCCACTAACAGCATTTAGAGATTTGCTTTACAGCAGCCACGTGGACCATAGGAACCTGTAGATTGGAGATGAATCATTGACCTTTATGGTAGAGTGTTCTAGGCATGGTCTGTGATCTGTACAGAGGTCATTGTGCAGGGTGGCAGAGGCAGGGAGCTGTGTCCATCACCTATTCTCAATGGCTATCTATGTTATGATAATGAGATGACTGCTGAGAAACTACCTCTACGGAACAGGAAGTGTCAAATCTATTATGAGCCTCAATGGTCAGTGTGAAAACTGCATGAATATAGGCTTATTTTTTCAATTCAGATAGTGACATGAAAATATATTAAAAAAAAGAAAACATTTCTTCAACATTATGTTTAACATAAAATCTTGATTTGAACAATAGGTCATTTTTTGATGACACATTCCCTTTAAATGGTTATTAACATTCAGCAAACTTTGCATAAATTAATAGTATAAGCGAATACAAGAAACTTATTGTTAAATATCTTGCTAGAGAAAAATCCCTCTTTTTCCACTTATCGAGCTCCCCATTTTTCCCTCCTAACAGTTCGCTCACTCTGAGTTTACTGCTCAATTCAGAAGACGACACAGACCATCTGGCTCACTGAAGGATCAAGTTACAGTTGCTCATAGAAGTCTATGGAGACAGGAGGGGGGAGCAGGAGCAAACTGAGGGGCACACAGAGGGGCTGCAGCTGCTGGTGTTTTCTATCACTCCAGTGCTGGATTCACAGCTACACTGCTCATTACTGCTGTTTAATGTCTTCAATGTAGCTACTATTTCTGAGGACGTGCTATAAAAAGATTGGGGAGCAGGATATTCTCTTCTCTATGTGTGCTGTATATGGGAGACATGATAGCAGTTAGGCTCCACCCACAAGATCAGGCAGAACTGAGAATTAGAGATAAAGCCTGCAGAGGCGAAGAAGGAAGAATACAAGTCATATAATGGTCAGAAATCTTCTTATTCCTCATGTACATACACATGACAGCTTATCTGAAAAGTCACCTGAAAGTTTAGGTACGCTTTAAGAAAAAAAAAGCCACCTTTGCACTTGTGCCACACTGAGCATAAGCATCCCACTGATAAATGACCTACTATCACTTGTCTCATCCTACTTTAATTTCTTAGACCATGGCTACGCAGCGTCATATTGTGGATGATAATTGCACGAGCATGTTTACATCAGAGTGCAGTGCTGTATTGCGCGACATCACCTTTAAAGTCTATGGGGGCAAATGAAATGGCTTGTAAATATTCGATGTGATACATCAGTAATGGCAAAAAAATACAATACTATTAGATTCTTTGCTATTGTTGAAGCAATGCGTTAAGTATGTCCTACTCTGCTTGCCATGAACTTGACCCAGGTTCTGATTTACATTTTTTGTTGGTAATACTTAAGCTAGGGCTATACGGCAACACAGGTCGCACGACCAAAAATTACTGTGTCGCCCTGCCTTCCTCGCAGTTAATGAATGCCAATGTTGCGACCCTCAGATTGCCGTGTCCGCGACACGACAGTTGCGAGAAATCCAAACCTGCTGTCACAAAAGGGCCCAAAAGTGTTAGGTCAAATTTATTATATTTTACACTAGAAAACTGGCGTAAATTATAGCGGAAATCTACACCAGCTTTCTCAGATCAGACTACGCCCCCGCCATAGAACAATTAAAGAAAAAAGTATACTCACCTCCTTTTCTCCCCTCTGGCTTCCTGAGCATGTAGCAAGTGGGATGTATGGGCAGCAGAAAACCAGATCAAAATAAGGGTAAAAATGAAACGAGGAAGAGCCCGCCTGCAAAGATCAGATAATTATTCTAATATTTTACATTAATAGACCAGTTTGTTTTCCGAAAGGTACACATACAACCATATATACTATGATGTACGAGAAAAATCCTCAAATATTATATTACCTTATACTGTAAATTATCGAAAGATTGTATAAATGCAACAACTATCGACCCAAAGTATTGTGAGACAAATACTCCAACAGGTAAAGGAAAGTATGCTTGTAATAGAATATTTTGGTACTATAGACATGGCAAATTTCACAACTGATGTTCTTTATTGCATCAGATAAAAAATGTCAACATCAGTGGCCTACTTATAGTATTCATACAATTAGAAAGAAATGTTATACCTCCCAAAACCTCAATCAATATAATCTCACCAAACCTCTAATGTCCTACAGTAAGAATTCTGATAATAGGTTCTTCAGATGTATCAAATATTTTTTTTTTTTGTGTGGGATACAATGACCCAACTAAAGATTCAGATAGAAAGGAATAACGAAGTATGGTAATACTCGCTGAGTATATATTGGCGCTATAGGTATCTAACGATAGAAAAACCCGGAGGGCTTCTTTAAAGGACGGGTGTCGTGGAAAAAACTTTTTTATGTCAATTTGCTTTTAGTGTTTTATTAAAAAATCTTTTATTTATTTGTGTGTTTGTGTTTTACTTTTTTTTATTTTTTAACTTTTTCTTGTCTATGGGGGCTGCCATTTTTTTTTTCATCTCTGTATGTGTCGATTAACGACACATACAGACATGGAATACGGCACATACAGCCCCATAGTGAATGCGAACGGGACCCGTTCCATTCACTATGCTGTACGCCGTCTGTGTGGGAACGGCGCATGCACCGCTCCCACACAGTCCAAATGGAAGGTCTTCGGCCGAGCGACGTCCGGCGCTATTTTCTTGTAGACCGGAAGCCGCGGCCGGACAGTAAGATGACTACTTCCGGTCGCGACTTCCGGACATGTGTTCTAATACGAGCACTAGGAGCGGAGGGAGCGGAGGGAGCAGACGGAGCGGACGGACCGAAGGGAGCGGCGGCGGCAGGAGCAGGTAAGTTATTTCTGTGTATGTACGTGTTTTAGTGTGTGAGTACCACTGTAGCTAATCCTCCTACACTGTGTGTTAGCTCAAGAAATGGTGGTAGGAGGTTTGAACGTTCAATCCCCTCCTTTCTCCTGGCACTAGCCATTGTTTGAGGACGCTAGAGCGAGCGTGTCGTCTCAAATTTTGCAGCATAAAGCAATGTGGTTGCTTTACAACATGCCAATGCTGCAATTTTGGGAATTGCTCCATCTAGTGACCAGCACTGGGAAATGTTATAAATTAGAATCTAATTTATAATATTTCCTGACTTGTGAAAAAATGTAAAAAATTAGAACAATGTTTAATCATTTATACACTAATAAATTTCTAGCGACACATTTCCTTTAAATAACTGTTCAATCTTTCCACTATTTTATTATTTGGTTTTATAGTGTATTAGCAGCAGACTGATACATTGTCATACTCTCCCCCATTTTGTTCTGTAAAAAATGCTTCATTGCTTTTTAATTGGATTTTCTCAAAATGAGAAATGTCACATAAATAAAAAAAAATTTGCTAAATATACATACAGCTAAAAAATCTCCCTGCATGTACACAAATTGAAATGTTGTCATTTTTTAAATAAATGCACAATGTTCATTTGGCAAATATGAATGAGCAAGGTATAAATGTAAAATATTGAGAAACTGCGAATATTATTTGACCTCTGTATCCTTTGTGTCCATATTAGTAAAAAAAACAACCTAAATTCTAAGATAAAACAACGAAAAGTTTTTTTTTAAAGAAAAGAAAGACCTAGAGAGCATAGAATTTATTATTCAAACTCAGGCAATTAAAAAATGAAATAAATAATCATAATAATAACATATTACAGTATTTCAGTATGAGTAGTTATGGAATTTAAATGGATTCTTACTAGTTACTTCTCTGTTCTTTTACATTGTCACATTCAGCAAAACCATTTTAATATATTTCCTTTTTTGTTTTTTCGATCTGTTTTATGTTTCTACATGAGTACAACATTTACCAAATATTGTCACTGGGCAAACATGTTTTTGAATCTCCGTCCTAGGCTCCACACAAGACCGCAAACCGAGGAAATCTTCCGTTTGAACTGTAACAACTATTCATGAATGCAGGCAGAGAATGCCAAATTCAATAATATATATTTAACAACTTTTGTATGTAATTATAATTCTGACCAGCAGGGTTTGAACAAAAAAAAGAAAAAACAAAATGAGTTCCTCTTTGTGCATTTAAGTGGCGAGTCATATGGAGGAACAGATGTTTTTAAAGACCTTCTGTGACAATTCTTTGCCTTTGTGTGCTTGATCTTTTTCTGCTCAAATTGATTTAAGAAACAAGTCTGAAAGTATCTGACTTCAATGAAGAAAGCTGGTTTCCAGACAAGTTCTCAGCTACAGTCTTATTCTTTTTTCGGTTTTTTTCTGAAGAAAATTCCAAGCAAGTTACTCGGCGCTCAGAAAGTGAACCGAGGAAATGGCACACTAGAAAAGATACAAGTATGAGGCAGTAAGAATGAAAGAGGCTCCATTGTGTAAGGCCATCTCTGTATACCATAAGGTCTTCCCTTGGTGATACAACTGGGACCACCATCGATGAACGTTTGTTTCCAGTCTGACCAGTGGACTTTGGATCCCAGCATCCGCTTAGCCCTCATATGAACTAAAGAAAACAGATCCAGATCCTGTCATACCCATTCTTGTACGGGTCGTTTGTAGTAATTAACGTTTTGTTGTACACCTTTGTTTTTAAATTGGAAAATAGTATATACCAAGACCAGGATGCACAGGGACAATATACAAGGGATTACCACTGCTATAGCGTTTACGGTGCTTGGCACATCATTTATTGTCACCATAATGTCCACATCATCGTGTGGTAGGTGTCGGTCTTTGCTGTTGTCCACGTCTTTTTGGTTGCAGCCCATCCAGTCTTTTACAATTGACCTTGGGTAACCCACTTCCACAGACAGCTTTTGATTATCAAATTTCCAATATTCTTTTCCTTTATAGAAATAAGTATAAGCTGTGAAAGACAAACATACTGAATTATTAAAGAATTTATAATATACACATCATAAAGCAGTGGCAGAATACTCAAAGGGTTTGCTTACTTCTGTCCTCTTGCTCCCTTAAGCCGAGTTCACATGGGGCGGATACGCTGCGTAAAAACATGCAGCATATCCGCCCTGTGCGCTGCAGGGAATTCCGGGCGAAAAACCACATCAAACTGTGGTGCAGTTTTTCGCTCTGAATGTCCGCTGTGAAAAACTGTAGCACTAAGCCGGCTAGCAGGCCGGCCTCTTGGGATGACTTTTCATCCCAGGAGACCACTGTGGCCTGTGATTGGCTGCAGCAGTCACATGGGATGAAACGTCATCCCAGGAGGCCGGCCTGGGGGAAGAAACACAGACTCCTTGGTAAGTATAATTTTTTTTTTCTTCTGAGTTGCATTTTTTGTGCCGGAATTGCTGTAAACCCACCGCAAAAAAAGCAACAACTGCTATTTGTCTTACCTTCAATGGGGAAAACCGGCAACAAATAAGACGCTTTTACGCAAATACAATTGACATGCTGCGGAATAAAATCTCTGAGCGTTTTTTTTATGCCAGTATTTACGCAGCGTGTGAATGAGATTTGTTTTATCTAATCCACTTTGCTGCTACTGGATTTTTCACATCGAATCCTGTTGCGGAAAATCCGCAGTATTTACGCAACGTGTCAACTGACCCTTATGGGTAAAATAAATAGCCAGGCTTGCCATCCATGCATCCTGCAGAGGTACCTTGAAAGGGAACATCCCATTACTATATTACCATTGGAGGCAAGTTATTATATGTGTGTAATGGTCAAGAGTAAACAAACCCTTTAACCCCTTAATGACTGCCGATACGCCTTTTTACGGCGGTCATTAGTGGGCTTTATTCTAGAGCGCCGCTATTCTACGTCGCTGCTGTAGAATAAAGTAAACAGAGCAGGGAGCCGTGAAATCTCCCTGCTCTCAGCTGCCAGAGGCAGCTGAGGGCTGGGGGCGTCCCTGCTCTGCCGGGTGAGATCGATATTAGTATCGATCTCACCCGTTTAACCCTTCAGATGCGGTGCACAATAGCGAGCACCGCATCTGAATGGTTTTGGAGAGAGGGAGGGAGCTCCCTCTCATCTCACTGACACCCGGCGATAAAATCGCCGAGTGTCTGTGTCTTCTATGGCAGCCGGGGGTCTAATAAAGACCCCTAGGTCTGCCTGGAGCGAATGCCTGCTAGATCATGCCGCAGGCATGACCTAGCAGATGCCTGTCCGTTTTAAACGGACAGGCAGTAATACACTGCAATGCAAAAGTATTGCAGTGTATTATAATAGCGATCGGAGGATAGTGAAGTCCCCTAGTGGGACTAGTAAAAAAGTAAAAAAGTTTAATAAAGTTAATTTAAAAAAAAAAGTGAAACAAAAAAAATGAAAAACCCACTTTTTCCCCTTACAAAATGCTTTACTATTAAAAAAAACTACAATAAGGCAAAAAAGTTACACATATTTGGTATCGCCGCGTCCGTAACGACCCCGACTATAAAGCTGTTACATTATTTAACCCGCACTGTGAACGCCGTAAAAAATAAAATAAAAAATAATGGAAAAATTGCTGTTTTCTGTTAATCCTGACTTAAAAAAAATGTGATAAAAAGTGATCAAAAAGTCGCATCTACTCTCAAATGGTACCAATAAAAACTGCAAGTCGTCCCGCAAAAAACAAGACCTTATACAGCTATGCCGTCGCAAAAATAAAAAAGTTACAGCTCTTCGAATGTGACAATGGAAAAATGTCAAAAATGGCTTGGACATTAGGGCCCAGAATGCAAGCAGGGGGAAGGGGTTAAGATCATGTAGTCTATTCTATTACAGTATGTTAGAAAAAAACAAGAACTACACCCACACTTCAAAGTCAGAACTTCCAACTCGAAAGTCTTAGAAGAACACTATGCACGGTTATAAAAATAAATCTGTATAAGGGTACGTGCACACTGGGAATTAGTTGCTGCTTTCCTGAAATAAATTTAATTGTGGATAATCTGCAGCGTATTACAGTAGCTGCAAAGTGGATGAGATGTGAACCAATCTCATCCCCAAGATACAGAAAAAATATGATGAGAAAACATTCATGAATTCACCTGCGGTGCGTTTTTTTAATCCACAACATGTCAATTTATGTTGCGGTATTTCCCCATTGAGTTCAATGGGGAAGTAAAAGCCGAAACAAATAGCAAAAAAAGCTGCAATTCTAACACAAAAAAAATGCAAATCTGAAAAAAAACAAAAACTTTTTTCTTGTTTAAAAAAGACCTCCGGTGGTAACACAACTTTCCATGTCTGCATTCCCCACCTGACTGTATACCACACTCTAGACTTCTTTTATGTATTCTGTACTTACTTTTTGAACTGCTGCCTTGTCTGTGCTTAGAAAAAGCCTCCATCTTGATTTTAGATTTCCCCAGCTTTCTCTTCCTCTCTGTCTTGCTATCAATCCTATGATGCTTCAGCACAGCATCACATGACCAGCTAAAGACCATACCATTTCTGCATGCTGGGGGACACTGATTATCATTCTCTCTATATTCTCCTAAATAAGCTGAGTAACCGTAAGTATACAGAAAGGGAGGCTGCACCGAAGCGTGCAACCCGGCCTCCTGGGATGATGTTTTATCCCATGTGACTGATAATGCCAATAACAAGCTGTAGCAGTCACCAGAGGGAGGCGTCACCAAAAACCTGCCGCACTCTTTTGGAGCGTTTTTTTTTTCATTTGCTTCAACAGCTTAAAAAGTGCGCGCAAAAAATGCTGCAAAAATACGCAAAGAAAAAAGCGTCCAACAACGCTACCAATTCCATATCTGCCTCAAAATTACTGAACGAATTTTGAGGGAAAGATTTTTTATGCCTGTCAAAAAACTGTGTGTGAATTAGGCCTAAGAAGTGTTGCCTACTCTCCTGGAATGTCAAGCGATTCACATAAAAAGGGGACATTGTTTGGATTCCTGAAAGAGTAGGTTATTCACTAGAACAAGGGCATTGGGAGGGAGTAGTGTGCAGTCGGAGAAGGGGCAGAGGGGGAGTCAGATGAGGCACTAAGCATGAAGCTTTTGTTGCTAAGTGGTAGTGAGTGGTAACCATCTGGGGTCTGCTAAACTGTTTGGGTGCGAGGGTCTGCTGTGTCTAAGTGTTGGTGAACACAGCCTATGTGTACATACAGGGAACTAGAGGACTGTCTAAAAGTGCAGTTATACAACGTATATCAAAAAATAAGAGAATAATTCACATATATCTAAATAGAGGCGTCCAAACATGTAAACCAAGAGTAACTTGGTGCATTGACCAAAAACATATGAATCAAGCCTACAAAAAAAGGTCAATACTAGCACAAAAGATCATGAACATACCTATGTTCATGATTCTGCACAAGGGAGACGCCAAACCCGACACACGTTTCGGCTGATGCCTCCCCCGGACGAATGCATCAGCCGAAACGCGCGTCGGGTTTGGCGTCTCCCCTGTGCAGGACCATGAACATAGGTATGTACCTTACTCTTTAGGCTTTTGTCCTCTTCAGCCCTGTGGCTACTTAGGTCTGTGACGATGCCAACGCTCTGTCCATTGTTGCACATATACATATGTTTTTCTACTTCCATGTCACTATTATCAGTATGATATATTGCTATTTCTTGTAGAAATCCTTTATATATACATTTCCTAGTCAGGTGTGTTTATTGGCCTTGTCCTCATCCCTGCATCCACATGTCTGTATATTACAATTTATGTATGTACATGCCTTGACTCTATTACATCTTTTCCTGCTTAGGCTGACGCCATGTTTTTACATTGTTTGACTCATTCTTTAAATGTTTTGTATCTATCCCCTAATAAAGTCATTTTTTTTTATAACAGTTCATGATCTTAAGTGTTGGTGAAGTCTGGGATCTGGTATCTTAGTTTTTGTGCCTCACACTAAGACGCAGAAATTAATTTATTTCAGTAAATTTCATATGCACCACTCAAAACCCATGTGATACGGGCATAGTCTATATATTAAGGCGTGGAGTATTACATGTTACAAATGTCTTACATTTTGACGGTTTCGCCTAAAAACATTTCTCAAAAGTCGTGAAGAAAACAAGACTAGACAAGGAAAGAGTGGAAATATATGTCATACATTGTATGTTATACCTTAAGGGGGCATTTCCATCTTATGAAGTAATGGCATATTGCTAGGATATGGCATCACTTCATAAGATGGGAATACCCCTTTAACTAACATTTACAGAAATCACACACTATTATCTTTCATTACACTGAATAAAATCAAAGTTGTCGAGTATACTGGCATCTCCTTTATTGATTCTTCTCCGTATTATCTTGAGATCTTGTTGAGTGTAGATAATAGTACTTACTCCCTTCTTTGCTCACAAAGGCTCCTTGAGGTGCTTCCGGGATCCCTTTCCAAACAGTTATCGATTTGGGGTATCCAGGATCCGCTGTCCTCTTCTCTTCATTGTATCTCCAATATCTGTCCCCTTTGAAGAAGTAGGTTTTCCCAACTGGCTCCCATCTCAGAGCTGTGTCAATACCTTCCCGTGGGAGACAACTTCCCAACTCCACCAAACTGTGTGGATACCCAGGTTCTGCTGTTACTTCTTTAAAAACCCAGTATTTGTCTCCTATATTGGGAACCGAATAACTGAATTAACATTTCATGAACTAATTGTTACGTTTCATTCGCTATATCACAATAAATACTGGACAATGGGAGAAAAGTTTGTATGGTTGTCAGTTGTCTTCTCCAGTCTTGATCAATGGATGAGGACCAGAACTGAGAACGTGTTGATGCTTTTTTTTTTTTTACTAGTACAAATGATAAAGTCTCCACTATGCCAGGAAAATAAATATAACTATGGGTACAAGTCTATGTGGGAAGGAGCAAGTTCAAATCCATTGAACGCAACTATCTACACATGCATGCTCGCCATTACTACGGTTCTCAAGAGATCAGGTGCTGGACTTCAAAACCGAACAAACCACATAAATGTAAGGCCAGAGATTTGCCCTGTCCTAAAAACCATGCACATTCAAATTCAATGTGAATGGGACTTTTGAGGTAAATGGTTGGTGCTTCAGGAAGACAGGAGCCCATTACATAAAGCTACTAGTGGAGAGAATTACTTTCTACTATTGATGGGTAACTAGAGGTCACTAGTCATGACTCAAGGGCACAGGGCAGTCGCAGCTCGCCGTTATCATAATTACACAAACAAGGGGATCTTGTATGATCGATGTCTACTTTATTAAGACAAAGATTTGCAGGTTTGGGGTGATATGCAGAAAGTACCTTTAAAGAAGACAAATTTCCCATCTGATCTCTCATAAGCGGCATCTATTTTAGGTGGGAGTCCTTTCCAGAACTGTTCAATTTGCATTGGATATCCTTCCTGCACTTTGTTATTACGAAGCCGCCAAAACCAACGATCCTAGAAAAATAAAAAAGGCAAAATATTTGTATACTGACTAAATTTTACATGTTTATTCTTAGGACTCATGCACATTGTCGTGCCCGCAATCACGGCCCGCGATTGCAGGCACGGCCGGCCTCCGACGGCTGCATTTCCGGGCCGTGCTCCCATACAAAGTATGGGAGCATGGCCCGTAAAAAATGAAAAGTAGGACATGCTCCATAATTCCCGGCACGGTTCTACGGCACGGACACCTATCCGTAGCGATACGGAAAGGGACGGGGACAGGGGTTCGACTCCCGGGACCCCGCCAATCGTACAAGCGCTGCTTCCCCTCACTTGCTCACACTGTGAATCGCTGACACGTCTGTGTCGGCGATTCAGTGTGTAAAAAAAGTGACCGGAATGAAGGGGAAGTAGTGTTCGTAAGAGCGGCTGTACCCCCTTCAAAATTGCTGATTGGTGGGGGTCCCAGGAGTCGGACCCCGTCCCATCAGCTCCAGCAGACCGTGGTATTAAACTTACCCTCTTCTTCGGCCGCAGCGGAGGTCCTGACTCTATCCAGGGTCGGGATGTTGTGCGCAGCGCATAGCGTTGTGACGTCATGTGTTGCACAGCGCTGTGACGTCAGGATCTCGGCTGCGCTCCGGAAAGAGGGGGGTAAGTACTGTCAGTTACTATAGTAACGGGGGCCCGTGTAGTTTATTACATAGGCCCCAGTTACTATAGTAACTTTTCAGTGGCTTCGGGCCCGGTCGCAATTGCAACCCCTTTAGTTACGCCACTGCTAACAAGAAACAGTGACAGACAGATGAGAAGAACCAAACCAAGTCCTGCTGACAACAGCAATTCTCAAAGTAAAGCAAAGGCCAAAGACCTGAGTGAACCTGACAGCAACATCCAAGTGTTTTACAACTGAAGATAAGTGACCAGGAGGAGGGAAATGATAAATTCCCCACTGGACACCACGGTACAGTCTGACTCCATAATTGTGTGGGTTACCCTAAGGGCGACAGTCAGTGAAGAGCAGAAGACAGAAGAGGATGAAAATGTACAGGACTTGTCAATGCACTGATGGAACCCTATACCCAAACCTGAGATTGGTGATGGCTTTATATTATTAAGTTGTGGCCCTATTGATATATTGTTTGAGGTTTATAATCATAATATATCATTTCTGTAATTTAATATGAGAAAAAGGGGGGTTTGTGATGAATGATCCATTTGCTTATATTCTCTGTATTAAATT
The DNA here is from genome assembly GCF_050947455.1 of Rhinoderma darwinii. NCBI lineage: Eukaryota > Metazoa > Chordata > Amphibia > Anura > Rhinodermatidae > Rhinoderma > Rhinoderma darwinii. Next base: position 31,391,610 of record NC_134699.1, read on the forward strand.
ACATTGTAAATGATCAAGCAGGAGGCCGAATTATACAGAGATATGGTTTAGATCCCACCTGCAAAGACTTTCTCCCCGTCTCAGGAGATATTTGTGCATGTATATATATATATATATATATATATATATATATATATATATATATATATATTATAAATGCTGATTTTGTTCTTCAGCTAACTATATGTTTCTCTGAGTTGTTATCTAAAGTTTGATAAGGAGAACTGTGTGTTTGACCTTGGGGGAGTTACAATTGTATGAACAGACTCTTCATAACGAAGAAGGGGAGTGAGATGAGAATAAAATAGACACTGATGTGGCCTCATGGGAAAGAATAACTAAGGAGGATTCTATTATATTCTTGCCGATAGAAATAGACCAGGTGTTACCTGATAATGAAGAATTATAATAATGCATTTGAAATATTCTCATTGTATGCTATTGGCTGAGCAGAATTATTGTCACATTGCCTCTGATTGGTTAACCTCAAGCCTACACCCCTTTTGAATGATATTATTGCAATTGAGTTTGGCAATAAACCTCAGATGAGTATTTTGAGCATACCAGCAATGTCTGTGTTTTATTTGTCTTCTCTCATATCAATATGAAAGTTCCTGGCGTGAGTGTCGGTTGAAACATTCGTCTAAATTTCAGTTTAATATTTTTTGAGCCATTGACTTCCACAACAAAAGGGACCAAATATTCAGTGCCTGGTTTCACACGAGCACGTTACGTCCGTAAAGGACGGAACGTATTTCGGCCGCAAGTCCCGGACCGAACTCACTGCAGGGAGCCGGGCTCCTAGCATCATAGTTATGTACGATGCTAGGAGTCCCTGCCTCTCTGCAGGACAACTGTCCCGTACTGTTATCATGTTTTCAGTATGGGACAGTAGTTCCACAGAGAGGCAGGGACTCCTAGCATCGTACATAACTATGATGCTAGGAGCCCGGCTCCCTGCAGTGTGTTGGTCCGGGACTCGTGGAAGAAATACGTTCCGTCCTTTACGGACATAACATGCTCGTGTGAACCCAGCCTAAGGGCTTATTCAGACGAGCATGTAACTCGTCCGTGTGATGGCCGTTAAAACAACGGCCGTCACACGGACGCATGTATTTCACACGGCCGTTGTTTTAATGGACCGTGCGAGGGGTCCGTGGAAAAATTGGACATGTCCTGTTTTCGTCCGTTTTCACAAATCTCTCAATAGACTCAAGTCTATGAGGGATCCGTGAAAACGGGTCCCGCACGGGTGCAACTCGGATGTAAAAAACTGCAGTTTTTCACATGGAGTTTGCACTCGTTCGTATGAATCTGCCCTAAAGGTGATTTATTAATAAGGCACATTACATGGTATCAAGTGGAGATCCGTACACTAGTCTACATCATATGTTGGAGAGTTGTTTTTCCAAAGTAGTGGAGTGTGGGGCAAAAGAAAAGATAAGTACATTAAATGTTATACTACATAAAGTGCATTATTTCAGCAGAAAATGTAAATGGCTGCATTATTTTTACCACTATTGGCACTTTAAAGTGCTGTGCTACATATGTGTAAATGCAAATACGATGTGCTCCATGAGGATATTTCTCATAACAGCAAACCTTGTGGTTAGGAATGGCACTACAGGTAAAAAAAAGAGCGAAACCTATTAAATATATTCATTGTGAAACAAAAGCATTATGTAACCGGTCTTCAGAATGTATGAAAGGTGATAGAACTTGAACCATATAGAATATATATGTTGGAGTTTTGCGTCCTTTAAATACCTTAAACACAAACATTTCTCCTCTAAAAAGGGCGACAGTGTTAAAATTTCCATCACATATATTTGGCCTGTTGCCGGGATGGGAAGGCTTCTCTCCAGATGGAGGACGAGGCCTGGGCTGTCTTTCATGTTTTCTTTCGGACGTGGATTGTATCCTGCGTGGTGGAAGTGTGGGCAAAGGTCTTGTAGGCTCCAGTGTTTCGGCAGGGGGACCTTGAAGCAAAAAAAAAGTCAAACAAATTATATCACAAATGATATCACAGATGAATACTTTCTTACTCAATAGTGAACTCTATGAAAACATCTATCTCTGCTCCATCTGCTTGTAAAATAATGGAATTGTAATGTCGGGGTAGGGAGACAGACAGGTGAGCCCTAATCTACCCGACACTCAGTCCCTGCCTACTTGCACGGCCCGTCCTAGGCGACGGCGTACAACTGGGCGACGGTCCCTACGCTCAATAAGTGCACGACAGATAAACAGACAAGGGTACACAGAAGCTAAGGCAACACCGTGAGCAACAAGAGTAGTGAACGAGCCGAGACAAACCAGGAGTGTACGAGGTACCAAACGCAGAGCAGGAGGGTAGTCAGTAAAGATAGGGGCAATTTGAAGCAGAGGACAATAGTACTAGCTGGAACAGCAGAGCCAGGAAACCAGACAGAATCACAGGCAAAGGAAGAGCAGGAAATGAAGGTATAAATAGACCGAGGGCGGGAGCTAGCTCCATCTGGCCAGGCTGTGATAGGTTCTCCCACTCCTGAGCCTACCAGCCTGAGTGGTAGCAGATCGAGTCACTCTATCAGACCTAGGAACAGATGCAGACTGATTAACCACGGGCGTCGACACAGAAGCTGTGTCTGGCAGATCCTTTACAGGAATGATAGGTTTCCACTAACAGTTTATATTATTATATTAGTATATTATTCATAGATTTAAATGGAGAGTCACCACCCATTCTTGGACTGCTCTGTTCTCAGGATTGGTGGTGGTCCAGCAGTCAGAGCCCCATCGATTCTACTTCTGTGATATATCCAGTGTAAAAAATCCCTTTAAAAAAAGCCATGTGCAAATGCCTCAACTTGTAAGATAAGCGGTCTCATGGATAAAATCAATATATCATGGTAGAGGGCTCAGGGCAGAATCTGAAGGGGGTGAGATCTGAGACATACGGGCAGCATCAGTGTAGAGATATAGGGGAGAACCCATAGTAACACAGTGATATTGTAGTACTGCCTGGGACACATGCCCTGAGGGTTTGTTACTGGATAGTTGAAAATATTCTTAAAGCCAGGAATTCTACAAGTTCTGTGTCTCTACTGCTATGTCTTTTACATCTGTTTGTTACATAATCAGAATTCAGACAGGACAATCTGTATCGTCTTTGTGAGTCAGACGGACTGGTTGGGTTGGCTGTGTTGGCAGTCACGTTGGTTTAAATAAGAAGCGCAGGGCTGCGTGCGCCACTAACGTAACTGCCTAAATCTGTTATCTGATCCGAAGTCTGCCAGTGTACTTGAGAAACGTGAAGTAAAATATGGCTTGTAAATCCATTAAAAAAAATTACGCCTTAGCTGGTACCTACCTAGACATTATATTGCACTTAATTGAAAGGACTTTTGACAGGTATTCTGGGCAAGTACTGGCAATGTGAAATTTCAGCAACCCCACAGATTATTAGAATTGTCCTGCAGGTTACCCAGTTGCGACATTTCCTGGCGTCATTGGACCATCCTGGAGCGCAAATACGAGACTGCTCCTCATTTGAACTCCTATGTACAGGTACGGGCACGATCCGTCACTCGTTTTCCAGACTCTATACGCTCTTGATCTCACCCTCCAATTTGCCTCCACCCTCTTACCTGCTTAGCTGGGACAGGGACTTGGGCGAAACATTCACCCCTGAACAACAGGAACGCTTGTTCACCATGACACATAAGTCCTCCATGGCCAGTAGATTTCAGGAGGCAGGGTTCAAGATTCTGTGTCGTTGGTATAGGGTGCCTTCCAGATAGCATGCAATGGTCCCGGCGGCCTCGCCATTATGCTGGAGATGTGGGGACCATGTGGGTACAATCATGCATATTTTCTGGGACTGCCCACTCCTGACTAGGTTCTGGTCCGAGGTGTGGCGCATTTCCTCAAAATGTACAGATTTCCCCCTCCCGCGATCCCCGAGCTTCTTCCTGCTTCATTTGTGTGAGGTCCCCCTGTCCTCGTATAGACGCTCGGTAGCTCGCCACCTGGTGAACGCGGCTAGGGCGTGTGTTCCTGCACTGTGGAGACAGTCCTGTCCCCCGACAGTGGGCATGTGGTTCGGCAAGATTCAGGAGATCATGAAAATGGAGGACATCACGGCATCGATGAAGGGGACCCATGCCTCCTTCCTAAAAACATGGCGTGAATGGATCCGATTCCAAACAACCGAGGAATATAAGACCATCATGGCCTCGTGAATTCCCACCTAGATCCGGTGTGTCAGGTCAGCTCCCCCCCCCTTCCCCCCTTTTTTTTTTTCTCCTCTCTGTTTTTCCTCTCCCTCTCACTGTCTCTGCTTTTCTATCCTCCTTTTAATGTTCTCATGCTCGCTTCTGGAATACCATGCACGGCTGCGGGTTCAGGGTGCATATCGGAGATTCCTTAAACATTTGTCTCCAGCGACATGGTACTCTCAGGTGACCCCATGCACTTATGTGATGCTGATAACTGACCTGTGACCTATTGAATGTTTTGCACTGCCATTTTCGACCTATGTTGTGTATACTTTGAACGTTTTGTGATACAAAATGAAAATAAAAGAATTAAAAAAAATAAATAAATAAAAGAATTGTCCTAAGGCTAAAGGGAGCATTTCCTACAATAATCTTATATAAGGAAATTGCTATTTAAGCAGTTCTTTCATATATTATTTAAAGGGGATCCACACTTTGTTTAATCCTGATGAGGCTGGCAAGTGTCCTACTCCTGAAGGACTCACAATTAATGGTGGAAATAATGGGTCATAACAGATTGTTCAAAGGGATCAAAACAGATCATAACAGATCTGTCAGTTCCGCCAGTGTGAACAGAGCCTAAGTCAAACATTACTGCCAGTAAGGCCCTTTTAGCATTGTGTTTGGATTCCCTGACATATACTGGCAGTATATGGTTTTTTTAATGGCTACCTCTGTATGGAATCGCACAGTCTGCTGCGCTATTCCTTACAGCAGAAAAAAAGGTAAACCAACGTATACCATAACCGAAGGAGACCAGAAAGACACTTTTGGTGTCCGTTGAGTGAATGGGGGCCTATGAATACATTTAACGTATGCACTGGGAGCTTTCCCGATGCATACGGCTCTGCAAAAGCAGCATAAAAGTAGCTTTATGGTACATACAAATTACTACACATGTGCTCACTTATACCTGTAATGAAAAATCTGGCTTTACTAGGCCACGAGTTCTGTTTCAAACATAGTCTATGAACATACGGAAGTATTTTTATATGAGAAGATGTTACTAGCTTGTATATATGACTTGAAACCTGGTCACAGTAGAAAGCAGCAATCACCTATAGCTGTAAGATCTTATGAGCACTCCCAGTATTTGCCACTAGGGGTCACCCTTTACTGGCCAAAAATCAACAATTGGTAAAATAAATCTGATATCATGGCAAATCTCAAGACAGTGTACACTTCATAAAAGGGTTTCAGAGAAGCAGAAGTGCCCGTCAGTACACATTTAAGCATAATTTATACCCACCAATAATTCTGTGAACAAAGTAACTAAAGAGGACGTAAGATGCTGTTAAAATGGATGAGTCTGCCTGCGGTGGTAACGCAGATCTTTTTAGTGGCTGAAAGGACATCAATATTTGCAACTTTATGTGGATATGTTAATAATACAGCATGAACAGATTAAACCACCAATATAAGATGCATCCTGTCAATTCATATAAATATGGTATCATCTAATTATAACACATGTTGGATAATGAGAGCACACACGTCTTAAACAACGGTGCTAAACCATTAGTACGGTTTTATTCATGCTCCTACATTATGCCCTGCGTTGAAACGGGAGCAATTCCTTTCTTGGGACCTCTCTCCCGAAAGTGAGCTGATCACCTGGGTTCCTCTGGCTATCAGCCAATATTACCAGGGATAGCTGGCGATGCATCCACATGTCCGCTGCAGGGATCATTTACAATTACATTGACCCTTAAGCTCAATGGGTGACTATGTAAGAGAAGTCTAAAATACGTGATGTGGGCAGCACAGAGTACCTTATGCCTGTAGATGGAGACCCAGTTCATAAAGTAACATCGCATGTCATTATACTATGCTGCCCTGTTTAATTATTGTAAAAATGATTGAACCCTTTGGCTAATAGAGTCGTATAATGACCAGTCACTAACGGGCTACCGTGTATACAGATAGATACAAGGCAGCAGTCAGTCACTAGTGAGAGGGGGAGGACTGCCCTTGTGAATACAGATCACTCTGTAACTCTGTACAGATAACTATGTCCGATGTATTATTTGTTAGGCTGTATTAGCCAAATGGCACAATTTTTTGTGTTGATTTGGCTAATAGTGCAGCGAACCTGTCCCCATAACCTTAAACAGGAGAGCATAGTGGACCCGCTTTAAAAAACAATATGGTTTTCAAGAGTTAATATTCATGTTAAAGAAGCAGCTTTATTAAATATTCCAAAAACGGCTTTTTTGGAAAACTGTGTTATAGTTATTGCATATAAAGAACAGGGTAAGATTTTAACCTGCGGCAAAAGATTGAAAAAAGTTCGACCATAGAGCCATTCTCATATATATATATATAGCATCTAGCTCCAATCTGTGGCATGTGGTGGCATAAAAGCCAGATTGAAAGCAAAGTTTTTTAGCCACACGAAACCTCAAAAATCGGATCAAGTGTATGTGGGATGATTGTGCGATTCCTCCAGTTCGTCGACATGTAAGTTATCACCGCTTGTCACAAAACTGAGAGGGACAGAATCCTCAAACTGAGACCTTGGTTTCTCACCCCGGCAGATCGCTACGCGCGTAGGCCGAGATGTCAGCACTGTTCAATGTCACATGTCCCGGAGGTTGGGAGAAACACAACGAACAGGTATGACAGCAAGAGATGTGCGGAGGCGAACCTCTGCACGGACAAATCGTCTGATTGGAAGAATGGCGTGTAGTGATCCATTCCGTACTGCAAGTGAAATTGGATGTCAGATCCCAAGCCTAGGGCGCCAACCAATAGTGACACAAACCATCAGAAGGCATTTGCATGACATTGGGCTACGAGCCAGACGTCCACGAAGTAAAAATTGTTCAATTATTGTCATTATTATTTTATTGGGGGAATGGAGATCTGGACGGGCGGCTGGAGATGGGGACAAGAACTGGGAGATTGATCATAATCGTGTGTAATGGGGTAATTACATGTAGAATGTGCAATAGTGGGAGGAGAAAAACAAAGAGGGAGGACATCAGTTGTGATTCTAAAAAGTAGATTGCGTCAAAGAATGGCTTCCAGACCAAAATCCTTATCCCGGCCCTCCTGGGGTTGACCAGTTGCTTTATTCCACTTTAACCCGTTCCCAACATTTGACGTATGGCTACGTGATAGCTGGGTAGGGGAAGTATGGAAGTTATGGCTTTTGGAAGATGGGGAGGAAAAAATTAAAATGAAAATTGTTTACGACTGGAAGGGGTTAAGGAGTTGTTATAATGCAGCCGGCGACTCCTGTGACATTTCTTTCTCCAGCAGAGATGACCATAGTCGTGCTGTGATCTCCAGAGTCCGATCAGCGGAGGAGCGGCCCGCATGATACCGGGACATCGTGGAGAACAACTGGGATTGGACAACGACATAGCGGTCAATGATGATGTGTATTTAGTTAGTTGCATGTACAGCTCTGATCCTGGGTTCTCGGACTGATCGCCTTTTCTCGGGATCAACAAGGAATTTTTTCCCTAGTGAACAAATTGGCCAAAAAGTGTGCAGGGTTTTTGCCTTCTTCTGGATCAGCAGCTTAGAGTAGGAATTGTATTTATTGTATGTATCATGTTTAACAATAGAGATTTGTCTCCTCATTTCTCCATATTATCCTGCAGTCATCTATTATATATTATGGGAGCTTATTATGGTTATTTTGCTTCTGATTATCCAATATGACTGTATCCATGATGCATTGGATACTATTCACATACAGAAAGATAAAAAAGGAACGCTAAAAGTAAAAAATACATAAACTAAAAACCTAGATCAGCTATTTTCCCCTCCTCCTTCTTATAACAACGTGTCAGGCTGTATACGTCCGCAAGCTGTAGAAGGAGCTTCCCCACACTGCTCTGTTTGCAATATTAGACAAAAAATGTAAGCCCCACCCCTTTACTAAGCCACACCCCTCCGTCTTCTGCCAGTGAAAATTAAAGCGATCGGGAACCCAGCAGCAAGTGTTGGATTTCACTGCAGTTGAAATCCATAGGTTGTATGTGTAATGCATGGATGTGTCGATCCTCCAAATTATGGAAAGTTATGCAATTTTTCTTTATACTTTAGGTTCCAATACCTCACCATTATCATAGCCAGATGATCTGAACAGCATTATGATACTTGTCACTATTGAATTTGCTGCAATACCAAAAAAAGCCTTTGGACAAGAATGGCGCTGTTACTGGAGGAAAGCAGCCATGTTGGTCCAATTCCAAGTATATTAGTGTACAACTTTTATTATTTTTCCTCTACTAGATGGCGATGATGCTCTGCAGCGGAATACAATATACTGAATGAAGTCAGATCTGCCTAGCGCATAAGAAAGAAATATGACATTTGTGAGATTTATAGATTCCTTTGTCTTCAGTGCTTTGTCGGCTGTCTCTGTAGTAATAACTATTTGTTGTGCTTTTAAAGAGATGGGTTGATCCACTGCCGCCCTACCTCGCCGTGTCTATAGTGAACACCACCTTTCTATCCGAGCATTGAGAACTGGGTGTTACCATTCCCCATGTTCTAGGGCTGTGTTCCTACATACTGACAGTCTCCAATTATCGCTGACAGTATCACACTGTTTAAGGACACTCCTCTTGACAAGGAAAATGGCAACCCTCAGTTGTCTATTAGTCCTGGGCTACATGAAGACTTTTAGTTGAACATGAGGATTTCCTATAATAGACATATCAGGAGAGGTGACAGCCCCTCTATAAATCCAGACATTTTCTTTGATTGCAGACGTTCTCCTTCCTTTTCCTCTAAATCCGGCCTAGTGGCTGTGACAGGGAGACTGGTCAGGGTTGAAGGGAAGATGAATGGAACAAAGTACAGAGATATTCTTAATGAAAAGCTGATCCAGAGTGCTCTGGAACTCAGACTGGGCCGAAGGTTCACCTTCCAACAAGACAATGACCCTAAGCACACAGCCAAAACAACACAGGAGTGGCTGAGGGACAACTCTGTGAATGTCCTTGAGGGGCCCAGCCAGAGCCCTGTCCTGAACCCAATGAAACATCTCTGGAGAGACCAGAAAATGGCTGTCAACCGACGGTCCCCATCCAACCTCACAGAGCTTAAGAGGATCTGCAGAACACAATGTCAGAAAATCCCCGAATCCAGGTGTGAAATCCTTGTGGCATCATACCCAAGAAGACTGGAGGCTGGTATCACTAACAAAGGGGCTTCAACTAAGTACTGACCGTCATCAGTATAAGTTGAAAAGTGGAATTCCCCTTAAAGGGAACCTGTCACCAGAATTTCACCTATTAAATCAGTAATACCTGGTGGTGGTGGGTGAAATATCATTTTTGTGTAACCTATAATTATCTTCTAGGTCGGCACTGTAGCTTTAGTATTCTGTTTTTAAGTTTCCTGTGCTGTATGCTAATGAACATAAGAGTCATATCTTTGTTTGAATAGTCATATCTTCATTCCTCAAGACTCTTCGAGTTAACTCCGCCTCCTTATTTTTGATTGGCAGCTCCTCGCCTCCCCCCAGCACATACGAAATCCCATGCTTGCACATTGATGTCCTGTTCTGGTCCCTGCGCACAACCGGAGACCATAGCGGCACATGCGCAGTTACTAGATTTGAGGTCTGGACGAAGCAGGGAAGGGTGTCGGACCATACATAACGGGCGCATGCACATTATCCCAGACGAGATTTCGGCATTCAGGGCGGGCCAGTTTTTGGCGGGGGTGGGCATAAGAAGAGGAACGAACGAGACTGCCGGATTATTGCCATAAAAGGCACAACACGTTTGCAGACCATTATTTAGGGTCGGATGAGGAGTTTAGGAGCGGGGATAACGGCAATGAACTTTTGACAGAAGCGGCCAGCGAGTGCTGAGTAGAGTTCAACAGGTGAAATGCTGGTGACAGGTTCCCTTTAAAGAACTAGTCACATAGTCTGCTGCCACATATGTAGCATTGCCTGCTGAAGATAGTCCCAAAAATTGCATTCTGTTTTGAACATTTTGTACTAAGGTAAATTGTGTTCTGTTTTATGTACATTTTGTACTACGGTACTAACCTACTTATGCAAGACCTATAGCACTGTTTATCCAAAGGTGTCTATATACTAGTACTATAACTATATGAATTACTAAAGGACATGGATACAAATGCAACATCAGTGCACAGAAAAATACTGGTGTCATCCATATGAACCTATTACAAATATTTTTTTAGAAAAGCTATTAATGGCAGCTATCAATATTTTTATTTGTAACCTTTACTAAAATATGACAATATGATTGTTACTAGTCCATGTAAGTAAAATACATGCATACATACACTTACCATAGATTTTTTGTATTCCCAGTAAATCATCTTGGGGAAGCTTGAAGTTATGTGTTTCCATATATTGATAGAAAGGTGCCATTATTGCACTGGGATCGTTGGAATGCTCCAAACCCAGGGCATGGCCGAGTTCATGAACAGCAACTAGAAAGAGGTCGTTACCTGCAAGGACAAATAAGAACAAACTGTAAGCACAGGTCATGAGGCACACATAGTAGCTGAAACCCGCTGAAGGGAAAGATCCCGTACATTGACGTTACGGAGGGTCGACATGGAATTATAATCCTCCCATATAAATTTTGTTTAGGGTTTTGTTTAGCTGGATGTTCTCCTGCCCATTATTTCCGCCGGTATCAGAGAACTTTTACCACCCTGGTAACGGCAGATCATTGTCTCAAGTTTTGGCCAATCTGAGCTGTTGCTGGGGAAGATTTGGAGTTCCACCTGGTAACGGTGGGGTAATTGATACCCCGGGAAGCCCATGTGACATTGGCTGTGAGGTTAGATTGCAGGTTTAATAAAGGAGGGTCTTTGTTTAGAGCTCTCTCTGTAAGCCAGAACCGCATTAATGGAGCTCTCTACTCTGGGGGTCGGCAATAGAAAACTATGGTCGTTCTTTGAGTTGCTTTGCTTCTGCTGCTAGAAAATGATCTGTTGACAAATAGGTTTCTCCGGCAATATCGGCTGATTGGAAGACCCCTGGAATAAGCTGTAGTCGATGGGAAATGCAAACTAAGATGAGGTGGTCCAAACTAGCCAATCCATTAAACAACTAAGGATTTAGCATTCAAGAAATCCAATAGACACGGGTACATAGTAGAGTACAGATAAAAAAAGTTATGAAAAGAAACATCTAGAATTTCATGTTCCTGGATGGTCTTCTTGGATGTCATAAATGGACAAGAACATAGAATCTATTGACAGCTTCGTACAGAGACTTTTGAGAAATTAAATAATTGGATTCTTGACCAAGCCAAGACTAACTTTGACCAGACTGAAGTGATCTTATTCCATATACATTATGAGAAGACCCTGCATATTGAAAAGACAATAATGTTTTTGAGAGCTGGTGGAAAAAGGGTAAGAACGAGACCAGCGACAAGATGCATCCATACTACCACACAATGAACAGCCCGATGCCCCAAACAAAAGGCAATGCATTATGGAGAATCACTATTCACCTGATCGCAAAGAGTCAAAATCAACTTGCAGGCACATAATAATAATAATAATAATAATAATAATAATAATAATAATAAAGCATTTTAATATGTTACATATCATGTGCTACAGAGACTGGACCATCCATACACTGTGTTGAAACGTAGCCGATCCAACTAATGCACTGCACTACCTGGAGAAGGGGAAAATGTTTCCCAAAGTTACCACTATTCCAGTTATTAATACAAACTATGGAAATCAAAGGGGAAGATATTGGGTAAATATTAAATTTTTGTTGGAATTTATCAAGTTCTGATGACTATAAAATATTTCCTTACATTTCATAAAGGAAATAATAAAATCATATTTATCCTAAGGTAGCATCATCAGATTTAGCTATAAAATGTACCTATGCTTACAGTGAGACAGGAGAGACTAAGGCCTTGTTCACATCTGCATTGGATCACCGTCAGGAAACTCGATAGAACCCATTAAAGTCAATGGGTTCCATCGGGTGCCGATGATGTCGGTCATGCAAAGGAATCGGCGCTTCGGGTATTCTCGTTGTTCCGCTCCTGTGACAGAGCAGAAGAACGGAAACACAGACATATATGTGAACGTGGCCTCAGAGCAGGAACATGAAATTCCTAATGGCTGTTCTCTCTGGCACCACCTGTTTATAGTATTATGTGTATGGTACCAGTCGTGGTGGCCATCCCTAGGTGAACCTTAGCAATTCACAGCTAGACGGCAAACTGAGTCTGACAATCATATGCAATGTGTCCTATTATAATCCATAGCCCTAATTGTTCTCGGCACTTATCTATAACCCCGGCCCGAGTGGTGATAGACAGAAGGATTTGACTATGATATAGATAGAATTTTTTTTCTCATAATGAATCCGAGAGAAAGGTAATTGTGACATATTCTATATTACAGTTATATTCCCCTAGAAGCATGACTTACATAATACTGTGAGGTCCAAAGGCACTATATGCCGGCACATGGAGTGTCTACAAACTCCATATTATGGGATCGCAGGGACTCTTGTACATGACACCTTAATGGGTCTGTTGATCACTACATTGGTCATTGGGGCTCACCATTTACTGCAGCCGCCCATTTCCTAATCCACAGTGGACAAAGTCCGGATACATTCAGATACTGGATTTACAGTCTGAATGCAGAATAATTACAAAGTCTATCTCAAAGAGTGAGTAAACCATGGGAAGTAATTTACAGTTCATTTTATGATAGAACCCCTAATAATTTACTTTGTAATACAAAAGTGTATTTAATAAGGTAACATAAATGCAAATGTGTGCATCTTAGTTCTGTCACAACTCAGCAACAATGGTTACCTGCATAGGAAAAGACTCTAGCAGACCCGCTCATTGATTGTGGCCATGCAGTTGGCAGTCAGGTTCATACGGAACCCCTTTAGGGGGAGTTCACACACGTTTTTTTACGCGGAAACCGCGCCGCAAAACGTGACAAAAAAGGCGGAAAAACCGGCTCGCGGGAAAAAGGGACATGCCTTATCTTCGGGCGTTTATGCCTCTGACCTCCCATTGATATCAATGGGAGGCAGAGAAAGCGTATTTCACTGTGTTTTATGCCTGCGGCACTCAATGGGCGTGGGCAAAAAACGCTGTGAAAATACGCGTGCAGGCAGAGGAAAATCTGCCGATTTTCCTCCTGCAAAAAAACTCAGTGTGAACCCAGCCTAACATGGGTTTAACCGTGTTATGTAAATAAAGCTTAATATATAAAGAAAAGTTCTGCAACTCTCGTTGTGTTTCAATCCCTCGCCAGTTTTAAGTTTTTGTTTATATCCTGGGGCTGAAAACGCCTATATATCTCATACATTTCACAGCCGAACACAATACAACATATCAAGTCAGGGCTTCTCAAACTTTTTTATCCGGACCCCACCAACTATACCATAGTGATACTTTAGCCTCACCAGTTGTTGACATTCATGCTAAAATAGGGACATGTAGCGTAGCTTCAGTGCCAGCCAGAGGGTCTCCAGTCACCAGTCTTCGGCTGCAAGAAGGAAGTTAACTTGTAACGTCCTGGTCTCGTGCCAATCTGAATAGGAGAATGTCTTCCTGAATGAAGTGATCTATGATAGATACTTCTGCCAGGACAGAAGAGTCGTGTTCCGAGAAAATTAATGGGGCTAAGCTGCAATAGCAGAAACGGCCCATGAACAAGAAGACCCTTTTTTCTAATCTTGTACAACCCTTTTAGCTTTTTCCCACAATGTTTTTTGTTATTGCATCTATTGTGATTCCATCAGTTATGTCATCTGTGTTGATGCCACCAATATTGGCATATCAATCTTTTTGAGGACATAGTTATACCATACCACCCAGTGCAATGCAGCTGAATGAGAACCATTGTAATACAGCCAATGCTGGGAGCTGAGGGAGCACCATATTAGATATCTTAAGGTGAACGGAATATCTCACCATCATGATTGGAATTCCCCAGTGTCCAGGGCTCATCCGAATCAAAATGTGTATCTCCTCCGATTCCAGGTCCAGGAAAATAGGCATGTGCTAAAAATCCACCCTCCCCATCAAATGGAGAACTATCTCCGTGAAATCCAGAAGCAAAAAATATCATAATGTCTGCTTCTTTATGCGACGTTTTAATTTCTTGATAGGGGATTTCTTCAAATGTAAGTGGAGTCACCTTCTGCCATACATCAAAGGCCTGGCGGATTGCTTTTCTAGTGTCCAATTCTCCTACTTTAGGAGTATAATTGTGTATGCTGAAAAGAAAGATAAGGGAGATATAAATTCCCGCTTGTTATAAATGTTTCTAGGACAATTTATCTATAAAGCGGTATGTTCACCTTTGGACGCCAATTTACAGTTTATGTGCAGCATTCATTCATATAAAAAGTCGATCAATTTTGTAAATACATTGCATTACTTATCTTGTACTGATTCTGAGCTAAGGCCCTTTTACACGGGCCAATGGTTTGGAGAATAAACACTCATATAAATGCTCGTTGGCGATCAGTGCCCTGTGTAAACATGCCAATGACCAGCCAGCAAACAAGCAAATGCTTGTTTGTCAGCTGATCGGATCTTTGCCCATGTAAAAGGGCTCTTTTTGTTTGCATTATGCCTCATTCACATAGATTTGCCGATTCTGCACCAAATTATTTTTTTACAGAACAATTCATGTGGATGAGATTTTCAGGGATGAGGATTTTAAAATCCGGAGAATGACCCTTTTTACATAGGTTAATGCTATGGATAAACTGGTGTTGAAAGGTGACAAAAGGTCCCTTTACTCGGGCAGATTTCTGCCCATAACGTTTGCCAATCGACGATATAAGTCAATTGGTGCTTGTTTAAAGGCCCCTTTACATGGGCCAATGTAAACTACAGTATATATGGACGTCAATACATGGGGATAACTAGGCCAAGTATGTTAGAGATAAGATGTGCTTTCAACCATTGAGGCATTTACTATGACACGTAGAGATTTTCAAAAATGTTGGACATTTCTAGACAATGAATTCGAGCCAATGAGAAAATAGTAGGTTGTCGTCGACTACTTATGCACATTGGAGTGAAGAAGCTGTGAATAAGTATTTGGCCTTCACCCGATTTCTTCTATTTTTCCTAATTTGTCACATTTAAATGTTTCAGATCATCCAACGAATTTCAATAGAACATAAAGACAACACCAGTAAACACAAAATGCAGCTTTTAAATGATTATTCCATTTATTGCGGATAAAGATTTATTCAAAACCTATATCATTCATGGTTAAAAGTAATTGCCCCTCTAGATCTAATAACTGGTTGTGCCACCCTTGGCAGTAACAAATGCAATCAAACGTTTGTAATAACTTCGCCGTGGTTTCCTTTTGGCCCAATCTTCTTTGCAGTATAGTTTTCATTCGGTTTCATTGGAGGGTTTTTAAGAATGAACTGCCCGTTTAAGGTCTTGCCACAGCACCTCAAGAGGATTCAAACCAGGACTTTCACTCGGCCACTCGAAAACCTTCATTTTGTTTCTTTTGAGCCATTCAGAGGTGGACTTGCTTGTGGTGCTTCGGATCATTGTCCTGCTGCATAACCCAACTGCGCTTGAGCTTTAGGTCACAAACTGATGGACGGACATTCTCCTTCATGATTTTCTGATAGAGCAGGATTCATGGTTCCATCAATTATGACAGTGATTATGAGGCCAATAATTGGCTGCAGGGGTCACGTGTGTAAACAGAGACTGGTGGGAGCACCGGAGTGGCGGAATTTGAGCGACAGGGCATTTAACAGGTAAGTTATGCTACTTTCATTACTTGATGACATTTCTCTTCCCCTGGTGCACTGTTTGGCGATAACCGGACAACCCAATTGGGGTGTGGAGTTCTTTAGATGTTAAAACCCTTTTACATGGAACAATTATGGGGCAAACGAATGTTCATGTTAATGCTCATTCTCGATCATTGTCCTGTGTAAGCAGGACAACGATCAGTCAATGAATAAGCAAACTCGTTCATCGGCTGATCGTATTGTTTCTGCAGAATAAAATATCGTTTTCGGCAGTACATCTCTCTACGTAAACTGGGAGATATGCTGCCAACATAATAGAAATGCATGAGGAAGAGCGATAATTGTAACGAGCACTCGTCCCTAAACATAACTCCTTTATGAAAGGAGCAAACGAGCGCCGATCAACGAGCTGTCTCGTTGATCGGCGCTCGTTTACACGGCCTATGTCGGGCCATGTAAGAGGACTCTTAGAATGGGATCCTTTTGTGACCTCCTGGATAAATCGTCAAAAAGGTGATCTTGGAGAAGTTTCGAAAACTGTTCCAAGTTTTCTACATTTGTGGATAACGGCTCGCTCTGACTGTGGTTCGCTGGAGTCCCAGAGACTTAGCAATGGTTTATAACCCTTTCCAAACTGGCAGATTTCAATGTCTTTGTTTGGCATCTGTATTTGAATCTCTATGGGACGTGCCATCATGTGCTTCTTTTTGAGACCTTCTAACCTTTTGTGTTTACTTGGTTTATTTTTATCTGATATTATTATTTTTTTTTGATGATCTGAAACATTCAAATGTGACAAATAAGCAAAAATATGTATGTATATGTCTCACCAACCATACAATCCGCCTGTGAATGGCCTCCCTTATGCCCTATATACCCCGATCTGTGCCCATTCTTTTCTAATGAATACAAGTAAAACATGTTGGTAGGTGGCCCCTGATATGATTTTCATACATGTGATGCATGGAGTGCAACACATCGACACATGTGTAAAGTTAAAAAAAGTAACACATTAAATTGGGATCGAAAGATCTTGGGAAATATAGTCAAGGTGAAATTAGTAGTCACTTTACAAAAACTAGAAAATTATTTTCAATCTTTTGTCACAAGTATTCATTATTTTTCCATTCCGTCTATTCAATTCCCCCTGTTCATTGGAAAGTTAATAATGTTGTGTATATACCACAATGGAAGAGTAGAGTAGAAGGTCTTGTAGGCTGGAAAAAGTGTGGCTACAAATGTGACCGGCACCATTAGCTTTGTAGAAGCCCCACAATTACTCATCTTTACAAGCGAAGCATACCTGTATGTAATGTGTTTCTGCCTCCACTTCTGGCCTGTTAGTGCATATCTCTTGTTCCTTCTTTTATGGCTTAAGTGAGGAAGGTCAGGCACCCCGCAGCGAGGCTTTTTCATCCACCTACATGATCATTATATAGGAAATGAAGAGCAAACACCACTGTGATCACTGAGCCACAAGAAATACATCAAAGTTAGCATTCCTTATTACAAGCGGCCACAAAGCAGCGCTAACAATAGACCTGAAGCTTTGACTATATGGTAAATTTAAGTTTTTCCTGAATGACGGCCATTATATTGCATTTTATTTTTACAGTGTGTCATAGGCATTTTGTACTCATGTCAAAAATTGCTATGCTCTATGAAGTTGACTGAAAACCCTGACATACTCTGCACATTGTGCTATGGCGTTCTTAGATCTAATATATACTAAGTAAAAGATATGTATATTTAATAAGAGAACGTCTCGAGAATATGTCAGACCTGAAGGTGTGTGAAACTGGTTAATGTTCCATTCCGATTTAAGGCAGCGACATAAAAAATTCCAAATTTAACTTTATTGAAAAACTAAAAAAGAGGGCTTTAAATTATTGCTGGAGGACATTGGGAGGTAACTGGTTAAACTACTTATAATAATCCCAAGGACCATTTTTAATCAATTTACTGTATAGGGACTTAAAGGTGCCTAGTACATTAGATGACAGTCGGGGGTGTCCTAACTCTCCCCTGAATGCAGATATATTTCTACATGCCCGATCCCTTGACCCTGTGGGAGAAAAGTCTGACAGTCGCTTATTTCCCTCTCCCTATTGAAAACATTGGGGGCGACAGCTATCTAAAGTGTATGGGCAGCTTAAAGCGGGCCATATACATGAGATCGCTGTCGGTTGAGTCGTATCTCTCTCAGCTCAAACATAAAGGCAGTGGCTTATCTCCTGTTGGAAAAAATATATTTTTTGGGGTTGCCCCATACACATTAGATTATTTGCCAATATTGATCTAATTTGTATGCCCAGTTCACTGTGAGAAGATAAATATGGCATACACTGTAACAAGTATTAAGAAAAAAGTTAACATATCCTGTATGTACAGAGTCATTATGTCTGTCTCTATGGTGCCAATCCAAATTTTTAGGGTCAATGAAAATTTGTTCAGCCGCTCTAGAAATGTATCACAATCACTTAAAAATTATTCTCGGCCACTCATCATAATTGCGAAGACATGAAGTTCTCATGTGGTGCTCAGCTGGAAAATAGTTCTTAATGTACAAAAAAAAGAGATGCAACATTTTTTGGACCAAGACAAATATACGTATCTGGTACAGTATTGTGTCAGATGAATAAATGAATGAATAGATCTAAGGAGGCCTTTTTGTTTTTTCAAGTTGGTCTTTTTGAACGAATGATGGGTTTGTTTTTTGTCTTGTTTTTTGTACTGGTTGTACTTTCTATATGCAACATTTTGGTGTTAATACATATATATATATTTATTTATTTTTTACCTTTTAATCGTTATTTTTTTTAAAATACAGAGAAAAAACAAAAACAACACATTGTTTTTCTCCAATATTTTTTTTGTTTTTTTTTTAACCCCATTTGTAACCTAAACGAAGTGAATATATTTCTACTACAATTTGTTATGGTCATAAGAATACCAAATATGTGAGCATTACGTTACATAATATAGTTTTTATTAGACCAAAAATATATTGTTGAAAAATATGTCTGTGTCACTTTTTTAATATTATATTTTTTTTTTTGCATTACATATTTTTTGCCTCATATATGGAGATCACTCGAAAACATTTCTTTTCTAACTATAATATGCTTGAAAATTTCTGTATGTCAGAATATTGACCCTGTGTAGAGTAATATGCACAGGCACCTATTAGAGCATACTGTCTATATGCCCTAATAAGCAATTGCATGTGGCAGCCCTGGTGACCTTTGATCGCCGGACTGACAAGGTTAACTGCTGATAGCAGAGATCCCAGCAGCTGTGCCAAGAGTAGGACTATGTATCACAGCCACGCTCCAACCGCTGATCACATGGGTGCAGTCGCAGTACTGATGAGATCGTTATGATAAATATATACATTACAGTGCTTCATTTATTTATTTTTTAGCTGTCATGCAGAATATGAATGTGGTTTTATCAAATCAAAAATTCCAATTTGATTGAAGCAGAAAATGTAATTTGGGAATGACTTACTCAATAGTCATTTGGTCCAGCACACCGGTCACCGGAATCCCGTAGAACTGTTGCATTGTTGCAACTGCGGACTGCATAGCTTTTCCTGAATGTAAAGCTGATATCCTGATATCGTATGGGAGCAAATAGCCATATGTCTTCAACCAGCTCTGTGGAGAGAGAAAAAGGTCAACCGTGAATTTCAGGCTGGTCTTAAAAACATTCCTTGTTGCTTTGGTCATCGCCAAAAATGTGGCTAAACATTTGACAAACTTCTGACATGTCATAGTTACACTACCGTTCAAAAGTTTAGGGTCACTTAGAAATTTCCTTATTTTTGAAAGAAAAGCACAGTTTTTTTCAATGAAGATAACATTCAATTAATCAGAAATACACTCTATACATTGTTAATGTGCTAAATGACTATTCTAGCTGCAAACGTCTGGTTTTTAATGCAATATCTACATAGGTGTATAGAGGCCCATTTCCAGCAACCATCACTCCAGTGTTCTAATGGTACATTGTGTCTGCTAACTGTGTTAGAAGGCTAATGGATGATTAGAAAACCCTTGAAAACCCTTGTGCAATTATGTTCGCACCGCTGTAAACAGTTTTGCTGTTTAGAGGAGCTATAAAACTGACCTTCCTTTGAGCTAGTTGAGAATCTGGAGCATTACATTTGTGGGTTCGAGTAAACTCTCAAAATGGCTAGAAAAAGAGAGCTTTCATGTGAAACTCGACAGTCTATTCTTGTTCTTAGAAATGAAGGCTATTCCATGCGAGAAATTGCCAAGAAACTGAAGATTTCCTACAACGGTGTGTACTACTCCCTTCAGAGGACAGTACAAACAGGCTCTAACCAGAGTAGAAAGAGAAGTGGGAGGCCCCGCTGCACAACTGAGCAACAAGACAAGTACATTAGAGTCTCTAGTTTGAGAAATAGACGCCTCACAGGTCCTCAACTGGCAGCTTCATTAAATAGTACACAGACATTGGACAGAGGAAGATTGGAAAAAAGTGTTATGGACAGACGAATCGAAGTTTGAGGTGTTTGGATCACACAGAAGAACATTTGTGAGATGCAGAACAACTGAAAAGATGCTGGAAGAGTGCCTGACGCCATCTGTCAAGCATGGTGGAGGTAATGTGATGGTCTGGGGTTGCTTTGGTGCTGGTAAAGTGGGAGATTTGTACAAGGTAAAAGGGATTTTGAAAAAGGAAGGCTATCACTCCATTTTGCAACGCCATGCCATATCCCGTGGACAGCGCTTAATTGGAGCCAATTTCATCCTACAACAGGACAATAACCCAAAGCACACCTCCAAATTATGCAAGAACTATTTAGGGAAGAAGCAGGCAGCTGGTATTCTATCTGTAATGGAGCGGCCAGCGCAGCCACCAGATCTCAACCCCATAGAGCTGTTGTGGGAGCAGCTTGACCGTATGGTACGCAAGAAGTACCAATCAAGCCAATCCAACTTGTGGGAGGGCCTTCTGGAAGCATGGGGTGAAATTTCTCCCGATTACCTCAGCAAATTAACAGCTAGAATGCCAAAGGTCAATGCTGTAATTGCTGCAAATGGAGCATTCTTTGACGAAAGCAAAGTTTGAAGGAGAAAATTATTATTTCAAATAAAAATCATTATTTCTAACCTTGTCAATGTCTTGACTATATTTTATAGTCATTTTGCAACTCATTTGATAAATATAAGTGTGAGTTTTCATGGCAAACACAAAATTGTCTGGGTGACCCCAAACTTTTGAACGGTAGTGTACATGTCAGAAGTTGGGATTGGTGGGGGTCCGAGCACTGAGACCCCCACCAATCGCTAGAACGAAGCAACTAAAGCGTTTTTTCCGGAAATAGATGTATCGGTGTACGGATTCAATAGAAAGTCTAAGAGCCCGTACTCCGATACTTCAGCTTTCCGTAAAAAGCCAAACAGACACGAAGCGGCTTCGTTCTAACGATTCATGGGGGTCTCAGTGCTCGGACCCCCACCAATCCAAACTTCTGACATGTCACTATGACATGTCAGAAGTTTGTCAAACGTTTAGCTACACTTTAAGAAATCTATAAGGAGTAAAAAGGCGCCACATAATGCAAATAAACCAGAGAGGATGGTCAGAAAGGTAGCGACTAAATTGCGTTCATCTATACAGGTTGTGCTAATTCAGGCACAACTCTGATGCAGCCAAAGGTTGTATAAATCCGTATGCTGCTGCCACGTCCGTTCCAGTAACAGGTTGTATTATCCGTAGAAAAAATAGTTTTGGGACATAATTTGTTATCACGCGTTAGCCTTTTAGCAATAAATATTTAATTTGTTATCACACATTTGTTTTGGGACTATGTATTTTGGGTCCAATTTTTTCTATGGATAATTCTTCCCAAAAATGACGTAAGAACATTAAAACCAATAAAGATAAGTGAGAATATTGATTATTCAACATTTAAATGTCAAAAGCGATCTTTAGGAAAATATAATGACCTATCAGCCATGGTTCTTAGCCATGCACTTCGAATATTTACTGCTTAGGGATCGACCAAATGCTATAGGCTTTAGGAGAAAAATGACACTTTTTTAGGCCCCAACAACAAGAACTTTGAACATCAATCGTAAAAAAAACAAAAACCTGTGGACATTAACAACTCATCAACGAAAGGGGTCGGAGGAGGATGTCAGAAATCGTTCTGACGAAAAGCAAATTGCAGCTGAATACAACGCTGGTGCTCCAACTAATGTATCCGAACGCACAACTCAACGCAACAACTGTTCCTCAGCATGGATGGGATATAACAGCAGGCGACCTGTTCTAGTGCCATGGCTGTCTAAGGGAAATAGAAAGACAAGACTCCAGGTGTTCAGGCTGACGGAGGTTGAGTAATGGTGTAGGGAATGTGGGGGTAGCTATGGGAGGCATTATACTGTGTGGGGGCAGCTATGGGGAGCATTATACCGTATGGGGACAGCTATGGGTAGCATTATACTGTATGGGGCAGCTATGGGCGCATTATGCTGCATGGGGGCAGCTATGGGGCATTATGCTGTATAGGGGCATCTGTGTGGGCATTGTACTGCATAGGGCATCTATGTGGGCATTAGACTGTATGGGGGCATCTATGGGTCAGTATACTGTATGGGGGTATTATACTGTATGGTGGCAGCTATGGGGGCATTATACTGTGTGGGGGGCACTATGGGAGAATGATACTGTGCGACCGGAACCGGGAGTGTATGGGCGGGGATTGGGTGGGATTAGAGGCGTGGCTTAAAATAAAAAAAATTCTGCTGCACGCCGCATCGATTGTCCCTCTTTGTGATGCTTTAAAGTATAGCACTGTCTACAGGGGGCGCTGTATGATACTGTCTACAGGGGGGCTGTATAACACTGTCTACAGGGTAGGCTGTATAGAAATGTCTACAGGGGGGGCTGGATGGCACTATATACAGGGGGCACTATCTACAAGGGCGGGCTTTGTGTGGCACCCAAGGGAGGGGGGCCCAGTCAAAAGTTTGCTATGTGGCCCAGTGTTTCCTAGTTATGTCCCTGAGCAGGACACTTCCTGCTACGGAGGACTCTTTGTGTCTAATTACCATACGGTGCGTAGAGGTATTTAAGTTGAGTTTTGTAGTTTTACAAGAACCAAGACATTTAATAAAGGTATGTGGGCAATAATTTTCACAATACCAAACCAGCAGTGTAAGCGGCATGGGTGGGGGGGACTTATTAATTTATTTTGATGGCTGCACGTATACACATAGCTTATAAATGGAAAACACCAACGCTATCCTACCACACAGCATGTTAATCATATTATGCCATAAAATAACTTCCAATATTATAGTTCATTGTACTACCTTTTTGTTAGATATTAGACAGTTTTTTTTTATATTACCTCCTCCATATATATGTGACCTCTTATGATCTCTTTGTTGTACACCGTACTGTCTGTTTTGTGTTTTTTTTTCTTACATGCCATTGCTATTGAATATACAGAGGGGTGCATAATTAGGTACAAAGGGGGAGATTTTTCAAAAATTCCAATTTTCTGAGGCAATTTTGAATGAAGAAACACAAGGAGATGGCATTATTAGAATAATAACTTGGTTCGATGAAGCCAACGTCAAACTTTCAGGTGCTGTTAATAGGCACAACTGTGTTTATTACTCAACAGAAAATCCCCCTGCAACAATTGAAGAACAGTTGAATCAACCTGGGGTTACAGTTTGGGCGGTCCTTTCATGTAAAAGGGTAACTGGACCTATCTTCTACAATACAAGGGTTACCATGTTAAGGGTACCTTAACATGCTCCAAGAAAATGTAATACTACAATTGTAGTTGGAGCATGAAAATGAAGACTTCTATTTTCAGCAAGATGGCGCCACTCCTCACTATGCTTTAGCTTTGCGTAATTTTCTTGACGAGAAATGACCCAATAGGTGGATAGGTAGACGAGGCCCGGTTGAATGGCCACCACAATCACCAGACTTTACCCGATGGACTTTTTCTTTTGGAGAGTTATCAAAGAAAGGGTATATTCAAGAAAACCACGCACGGTAGATAACATGATTCAGTTAATAAAAGAAGCATGCCAAGAAATGAATGCCAATAAAGAACTTTGTGCCAAAGTGTAAAAACTAGATTAAGCAATGTGTAAATAATGGGGGTTACTGATTTAAGCATATAAGAGATTGTACTTATTTGTTTTGTTATTCTATAAAATACTATTTAAAGAGGCTCTGTCCCCAGTTTTTAACTGCCCTATCTCCTACCTAATCTAGTGGGCGCTTTAATGGAGGTAATAACAGTTTTTTTTTTTTTAAACGTTTATTTTTGAACAAGTTCTGATCATTTTTAGTTTTATGCTAATTTGTTCTATATGCCCAACTGGGTGTTTTTTTTAACTTTTCACCAAGTAGGCGTTATAAAGAAAAGTTTATGACACTGACCAATCAACGTCACTTCTCTTCTTTCCATCCCAGCTTGTTTCACAGTACAAGTGATATCGAGAGATCACGCTGTGACGGGACTTCCTCCCGCAGGTCCTTCACCAAGTCAACAGACATCGCCTCCAGCCATGTCAGGACGCTTATCCGAATAATCAGTCTTCCATGGCTCCGCTGAAGGACCTGTGGGAAGAAGTTCCGTCACAGCGTGATCTCGCGAGATCACGCTGTGCAGTGAAACAAGCTGGGCATGAATGAAAAGTGACGTTGATTGGTCAGCGTCATACACTTTTCTTTACAACGCCCACTTGGTGAAAAGTAAAAAACATTTAGAACAAATTAGAATAAAACTAAAATTGATCAGAACTTGGTCAAAAATAAACTTTAAAAAAAAACAAAACAACAAAAAAAACTGTTGTTATCTCCATTAAAACGCCTATTAGATTATGTAGGAGATAGGGCAGTTATAAACTACATAAATACTATCATTAATTTCTGCATTTTCATTGAGTAGCAGCGCCGTGGTTATATCCCTCTTTTTTCTACTTCAAAATCGCCAAACTGGAGACAGAGCCTCTTTAAACTGTATACCTATTATTATATTTATCTACGATTATTATTATATTTACCTATTATTTAAACTGTATACCTACTTATGAAGCGCCCTGTATGGATGACTCTGATGAATACTTTGTATTAGATTTTTGTTGATCATTTGCTATATGTCTATTTTTCATTCAATATATACTTTTGAAACCAAAAACAAGGGGTAAAAATTTTGCAAGCTCTAGTCCTACGGACTAGAAATCTAAGAGTCTCCCTGCAGATTGTGGTAGGCCTCTGTTATTAAAGGTAAAAGCCTGGCTCCTATGGACGATAAAGCAGTTTTAAGCAACCCCAGTAAAAATGTTCTACCATCTATTTCCATCTCTGTCCCACTGGGCTGCTGTAAGCCTGGTCGTTTTTCTCATTCAGTCAGATACTCCTGTGTCAGCGGAAAGATTTGCATATTCATGAGAAATCCAGTGTCTAGCCCTCCCACCCAGAGGCTTCTCACGTGAAGAGACGAGAAAGGTGAAGAGTGCAAAGAAATTGAAATTTCTTTTTCTGTCGGTGTAAAAAATGACATCACTGATATAGACTGCCTGTAGAATGCACACAAAAGTACGGCCAGGAATTATTACTTACTGATTTTATACGGAGGCATACTGAGTTTTTTCTCCTCCTATTTCTTCAATTTTTTTCCTTCTCTTGGACTTCTATTAAAGTCCGCAAAACAAAAAATTGTACCTGCTACCTGTATACTGTATTCCGTGCTACCTTGTTCCTGTGCCTTAGAAAGTTGGAGTCGTGTTGTGCCACCGGTCACGCCTGCTGTGTTACACCACGCCTGGTGTCTGCCGCCAAGGTCCCATATCTGAGCCTAGCCGTTACTACTGTCTGAACTACTACAGGTACCCTTGTGCTTGGACTATATATACATTGACTTGCTACACTGTTTAGCCAGCTGCTATCCCGCTACGGCGGTACGGCCCAGTGGGTTCACATACCCACAGATTGTTACAGAGCTAATACTACTTCGGACCCGAAAGAGATAAATTCTAGAGATCTTTGGTGCTAAGCGATACGATTGCCTTGTGGAAAGAAGCTCGCAAAAATTTTCAGAAATCCTTTCAAATATCTAAATACTAAGTATTAAAACCTCCCGAATTCCCCCAGGGTAGAGAAAGTAAACTATTTCTAGAATGGCGAACTAGAGGCATCACCACAGTTCGTCATCTATTATATGACTCTGTCCCCCGTTGGTACACCGAAAATAAGCTTAAAGCGAAATATGGTCTACAACCTGCACAGTGTTTACAATACGCGCAAGTGCAGAGTTTGTTTTCTTATGACCCACTTAGTAAATGTTCGTAAACAGGTAACTCAGAATGACATGGACAAAATCTTGATCCCAGGAACAAGATGTACTTCCAAATAATTGGTATACGAATGCTTGAGTGGGGGACTTTCCACCATTTCGAGCAACTCCTTTTTTGATGCCTGGGCTAAACAGCTCAATCATCCGGAGGTAGGAGAGAAGATTCTCCTGCGGTGGAGAGCAGTCCGTCGTCATGTTTTAAATGAAGACTGGAGGGACACTCATTTTAGAAGTATGCATAGAGCAGTCTTTGCCTTTAATTTATTGCCAACCCCACCCAAGCCAGATAGGATAGCTCATTGCCCTAAATGTAATGCTCCTAAAACTGACTTATACCATGGCCTATGGCAATGTGGAATTGTTCAATCCTTTTGGTCCAAGGAAAAGGCATTGATCCACAAGGTGATTTACGGTGCCCCTTTCTCCATTGCTATTTCTCTTTAATTACTCTGTGGATATGGGGGGTAGTGAGACGGGTAGTGGGAGATACCTGCCTACTTTAATCCATACTATCTGTCTAGTAGCTAAGAAATGTTTGCTTCGAAACTGGTTGCAATCTACGATGCCTACTATTCATACTCTGACAGACCAAATTAAAATTGTTCTCAATTTAGAGCGCTGAACATTTTGTTTAGG
This sequence comes from Rhinoderma darwinii, assembly GCF_050947455.1. Classification (NCBI taxonomy): domain Eukaryota; kingdom Metazoa; phylum Chordata; class Amphibia; order Anura; family Rhinodermatidae; genus Rhinoderma; species Rhinoderma darwinii. Next base: position 31,418,623 of record NC_134699.1, read on the forward strand.
AAATGGAGACGTTTCATTGGAAACTTATTACACAGCGTAGGAAGCTGCACAATTTATAGTTCCTTTTACCCTTATGGAACGATATCTGCTACAAAAATTGAAAAGGCAAATTAGGACTCTTGAAAGTTACTTAAGAGGCTTCTCCTTCCCATGACGATGCGGTCATAATTAAAGCGGTTGTATATGTCACCACTGTACTGTCATGACTGTCATTTCTGAACAATTTTTTATTTTGCTATATATTTCTCTGAAATGGCATTATGGGAGATATGTTCATCCGTATTTTTGGACATATGTGCCAGTGTATATGTTAAACATTATTTACAAAAAAAACGAAACCCAAAAAACTGGAAGAATAGCAGTGTTTTTTTCCAATTCCATCTCACAAGGAATTATTTCTCAGTTTCCCCAAACATTATATGATACTTTAAATGGTGCCAATATAAACTACAGTTCATCCCACAAAAAAATAAGCCTTATCACCACTCATTTGATGACAAAATAAAAAAGTTATGGCCTTTGGAAGACGGGGAAGAAAAAACAAAAAACGTATACATAAAAAATGGCCTAGTTCTTAAGGAGTTGAAGACAAAAATATGCATTTGAACAAGTTAGAGAAATGTCATATCTAACTGCACTGGCTCTTTAAGACACGTAATTAAACTGATAACATAAAAAAAACAACTTGCAAGTTCTTAATGAGCTATTATGTGTTAGTATAGCGCTTATATTAATGATCAGTATAATGAGTGCAAGCATCATTAGTTTACCTTATGTATTAAGGGCAGAAATGAAGATATCTTTCAGTATAATAGACCCGTCACTCAGAACCATACACTCAATTCCTTTTTTTTAAGGACCATCAATTAATTTGTGTGCTGCTTCCAAACTTACTTCAAGTACTTCACGACGGATAAAGTTTTAATCCAAACTAATTATGTAAAAAAACGGGAAGATAATTAGTCCGAATCCTCATGTTCTATATAAGCAATTTATTAGCACCTTGTATTGTATAGTGTTGTCCTACATGTAATGATAACAAGTCACGTTCTCCACTCCTGTGCTAGAAGAATGATTGATTCATAAGGTAGGGACCACCAAATACAGATACTCATTGGTTGGAACATCATTGTGCATGTTAAAGCATTTTAAAGGGAACCTGTCATCTGCCCAAAATACTGCAGCTGACATCTCATTTAGATTGCAGATGCCTCACAGATTCTGCCGTTTTTTATCCCTTTCTTCTAGCCCCCACCGTTGCTGAGATATCGTGGCGTTAGTTTTTGTGCCCGTCACTTCATAAAGGGTAACCGCCCACTTGACAGTTAAAGGCCTTATTTGCATATCAGACACCAGAACTAACGGCCCCGATATCTGAGGAACGGTGGGGGCTAGGAGAAAAAAAAAAAGAGCATCAGAATCTGTGAGGTGCCTGCAATCTAACTGAGATGTCAACTGCAGTTTTTTGGGCAGGTGACAGGTCATCATTAAATGATGGATTTAAGCTACTTTGGGGAGTTGAGCGTTTTTCTGTACAGCTTGTAAAGATAGTGTTTGAATCTATAAACACTGACTAGCTGAAGTTTTCAAGCAAAAAAAGGAATCAGCGATGCCAATTATTAAATGTGCAAATAAACGTTGCGAAAACGCAAGTAAACGCTGTGTGTGAATCCAGACTAATATGGTGTTTGATTACCAAAGATATGTTACCAATAATGCTAACAGTGGTGGATCAGCTATGGCAAGACAAGCAATGTCAGGGGTATAACAAATATATAAGAACGCAATAATGGGTGAGGTATAACAGAGACCTACAAGATCTACAGAAATATTTCCAAAAGGCCTTGTGGAAGCATCCAAAGTCAGCAGAGTGCAGACTATGGAGATCATCACACAACATCGGTATACGGTTCTGGCCTTAGGGTGAATATTTAGGTATCAAGGCCTCTGCACCCCCTATAGCTACACCCCTGTGAATATTTTAATTATACTTGGGTTTATAACATCCTCCAGAAAGAAACACAACTTCATCCATAAATTAAAAGAGGGAGAAAGGAAGGATGGGTAATGGGGTAACGCCATGTGGCAGTATAGACTCAAACTAACCCAATGCAGACATGGAAACTCTCCCGGTTTGAATTGGAGTCACCCTACTATTTGCCTCCATCACCCGGTGGCTGCCATTAAAGGTTATCACCTTGAATCTATGTATGGCACCAAGATAACTCAGAAAGACTTAAGAGAAGAACGTCAGCTGGCCAAACACAGGATATAGCTGTTGGCCAAACGCTTGTTCAGCTGACAACTATTTTGACCAATTCCCGGGTTCTGGCAGCGGCGTATTACCCTCCCCATTGAAATAATCCTGAAATCCAACATGCCGGATACTTCTTTCCCCCCGTTATCTGCCGTCAGGGGAGATTTGGGAGGCCCCCATACACATCAGTAATTTGGGTGATTTTGCCCAAATCAGGGGGTTCAGCAGACTTTTACCTTATGTGTATGGCCAGCTTTAGATTCCAGGAATTTAATTTCTTTTACTATTTTAAGAGAAGGCAACAAAAGTCAGACATCTTTATTCTAAATCCTATATAAAGCGGTTCACATTGCTATAATACATGAGATTAAAAAGGGAAGAGAAAAATGATTTAATGGCCGGAACTATTCTGTGCGCTGCCGTTTCTAAATTAATAGTTACTACCTGTGAAATATCTAGCGGCTAAGAATAGCTTGCAGTTGCTACACAATTCCAGCCTCCTGTGGGAAAGGAACAGGCATGAACCAAATGTTTTCATCTGTCTAGCAGGATCAGAACAATCCCCAGCTGTTTTTCCTATTTCCGTGTGACAGAACTTAATATTATGTTTTCATATTTCTTTCTCACTATTATTCACATTCTGCCTCTGCTCTCAGAAAGAAGCCATGGTAAATCAGTAAAATATATGCAGATTTGTCTGAAATCAGCCTATGACCCAATGATCAATGAAAATTATGAATGGATTAAAGCTGTGGAAATGCTCAGGGACATACGCCTAACGGGTCTATTGACCACTATGGGCCCAATGGATGCCAAAAGTTTTTTTACACCTCCTAATATATTTGGTAGCTTTATTGCTGGAGATAAGCTTTGACATAAACATCCGTCCTGTTTTACCGTATGGAAATCAATGGAAACTGGACAATGGATGGACAAACTGAGCTTGGTTGATCTCATTTAGTGCATCAGCTGTCTAATCTATCGCCTCTCAATGATAAAAGCAATGACCATGATGGTTTACATTTTAAAATGTATGCCAGTATATCATGCTTCAGAATAGAAATATTATACACCATTGATATGCTTTAAAAATCCAATGGATTATACAGAAAAATGCACTCCTTCTCAAGGCGCTCCTGTATGAACGTGGTGTATTTTGTGGTTCTCCTTCCGTTGGGTAAGGAACGATCCACTAATTTCCCGCTAGGGTAAAATTTTTAATTTATTCCATAAATATGATGAAACAGTAAAAACAATAAAACAGTACAGGTGTGCTACGCGTTTCGACCCAGAACCTGGGTCTTCATCAGGCTAGATTAGGTGCCTACCTGCCGCCGGTGCGAACTCCAAGGGTATGCTATGAAGTTTAAAAGTTGAGTTGTGCCAATGAACTTTGCACAACTCTAAAGGGTGAGTAAACCATTTCACCAGCTAGACTCACCTATGCCGATGAGTTGCCGTCTTTTGAATCATTTTAATACAAATTGGTCATACAATATTACCTTAGAGCAGCGCCTGTTTTATTTTTCACCCTCTTTCCCCCCCCCCCCATTCTTTCCCTCCCCACTTCTGTTTTTTTCAAGACCTCATATGCTTTAAAAAGGCATTTACAGGAGACAGCCGTGGGGGCCTTTATTAGTGACAAAACGGTCTACATGATGATGTCAGCCCTGGCAATCACTGATACACAGGATCGGCTGAGTATTATAGAACGGCCACAGGTCCTTGACATACTTCTACATCAAGGTCTGGGTAGGTGTTAAAGAACATTGGTACCTTATTTATAACCGTTTCTGGGGAAGCTGATTGACAGCCAATTTTGCCACCATTACAGATAACAATGCATTTTGTCATTTCAAGACTACAAATAATAATAATAATAATAATAATAACAACCATTAGTTATACCTCACCTGCGTATTCTGCTGCATTTTGCAATTAGTGGAAGCCAAATAAAAGGCACATACCACTGCCCATTATATTGTATCAGTCGCACAGCAGTTTCCCCACATTAGTCACAGCAGTGCTGCCCTACTCCACAATACACAGTAATCACAGCAGTACCCCCAGCACTGCAGCAGTCAACTCAGTACCTCGCCTCCGGCCAGAGTAGTCACAGTACCTAGCTGCCTTTTAACTTATCCCCGCCATGTCCTTGTGCTGTAAGTTCTGTCGGCGGGCACAATAATACAACACTATAGCATACCAGGGCTGGCATAACTTCACAGGCAATGTATTCTCTATCTGTGGCTGCCTCTGCCAGAATAAAGGTGTCAGGCGCTGCCAGTGACAGCCTGGCTTCATGCGTATGGCTCCATGCATTGGCAGCAGGTGTAAGCACCCCAGGATGCGAACGCATACCAGGCCGGGAAACAGTTACAGTCATCAGGGATTATTTTTTAGTCACCAAGGTGGCCTAGCAAATTGATTTTATCCAGCGTCGACATATACTGTGCCAGTTTATTAGGCTATTTACATTTTTCCATTGACAATGACAGCTTCTTGATATGACTAGAACAGCAGCCTGCATAATGTTCCTTTTATAGTGGCTGACTTTTAAATTGCAAAACACTGAATTACAAATTTACTATAGTGAAATGCTCTTAAAAACCCTTTCAAGAAGGATCATAAATCAGGGCGCACGCTGTACTTTAAGTCTTTCAATAATTAAAAGAGCAGGATGAATGCAGATGTAATATATCATCTTATCTCGCGTCTTTGCTACAAAACGATCTAAAACTCCTTTTTCACATGGCTTTTTTTCTCCAACGTCACCTATTAAATGATACCAATCTCCAAACTGTCTATTCTGCACAATTACAATAATAGATTGCCATCAAGGAAGGAACTACAGCCAGAATGTAAAACAGGATAAAGGTAAACTAAAGAAATATAAGAGAGATTAGAAAAATAGATCTGGTTTTTTTTTTCCAGAAACAGCGCCACTCTTGCTCATGGGCTGTCTGGTATTTAAGCTCAGCCACATTCAAGTAAATAGGGCTGATCTGCAATACCAGACACAGACTATGGACAGGAGTGAAGCTGTTTCTGGTATAAAAAAAAAGCAGGACCTATTGTATTGTTGTTCATCCTGGGCCTCCTGATTACATAGTTTCATCGGCTGAAAAAACTCACAGGTCCATCAAGTTCAACCTTTCGCAATCTACTACACACCTTTCATTGCTAGATTTTTTTTTTCAAATGCTGACAAAGTATCTGCCATTACTACTTCTTGGGGTAGGGGTAGTTTGACTACTCTAACTGTAAGGGTATGTGCACACGATAGCTGCCTTTTACGTCTGAAATGACAGACTGTTTTCAGGAGAAAACAGCTCCGTCGTTTCAGACGTAATTGCTCCTCCTCGCATTTTGCAAGGCGTCTTTGACGGCCGTAAATTTGAGCTGCTCTTCATTGAATTCAATGAAAAAAGGCTCAAATTACGTCCAAAGAAGTGTCCTGCACTTATTTGACGAGGCAGTCATTTTACGCGTCGTCGTTTGACAGCTGTCAAACGACGACGCGTAAATGACTGGTCGTCGGCACAGTACGTCGGCAAACCCATTCAAATGAATGGGCAGATGTTTGCCGACGTATTGTAGCCGTATTTTCAGGCGTAAATCGAGGCATAATATGCCTCGTTTACGCCTGAAAATAGGTCGTGTGAACCCAGCCTAAGGAACCCTTTTCTATATTGATGTCTGAAATATCTTTTTTCCCTATGCAATGAATGTCCCCTGGTCCTTTGTAAAGTCCTTGGAAAGAACAGCTTTTGTGCTAGTTCTTTGTATTGACCACACACATATACTTATATATGTCAATGAATCCACCGTTAAGTTGCCTTTTTTCTAGGCTGAACAAGCTACATTTTTCTAGCTTAGAACCACTTAGAGTTCTCCTATATCCTTTTTACAATTTGAAGCCCAAAACTGAATTCCATATTCAAGATGTAGCCTTACAAGGCATTTATAGAGGGGTGATATTACATTTAAATCACATTTTTTTATCTCTTTTTTTTATACACCCTAAAATCCTATTTGCTTTTGCAGCTGCTGCCTGACATTGAGTGCTGCTGCTTAGTTTATTTGTAACCAGAATACCCAGTTTTATTCCATTTCATGTATATGCATTAATACTATTATTCTATCCTCGGTGTATTACTTTACTTTTAGCAACATTAAAATTCATCTGCCATGTTTTTACCCATGCTGCCAGCTTATCTAGGTCTTTCTGTAATATTTTATAATTATGCTGAGATTTAAGTATTCTACAAAGTTTTCTATTGTCAGCAAAAACTGACGCCCATCCACAAAATTCATGAATTTAATGCAAGACCTACTGTAACAGAAGCAGAACAGTAACAGGTGAGAGTGTACTATTATAATAAATGCTCTTCATTGTCATTGTCTGTACTTATAGGTACAAAAGAAGCCGCTTGTCACCTTTGGAGATCCAAATTCTGCTCCATCAAGATAAAAAAGAAACAGCTAAGCATGAGAGCTCATCGACTTCTATTTCCACGTAATTGTTTGATTTTAGAGGACAATGCTCTAAACATTAGAGGCAGCTATTGTTGCTTTAGCAATTTTCCGGTTCCAATTTTACTCCCTTCTAAAGAAATATCTGAAAAGCCAATTTCAAAAGAAATGTTTGGTTAGAAAGGATGACTCGTCTTAAGTCCGGCAGCTAGGGGTAGTTTATGTTCTAATCTAAGGTGAGGCAGGTAGGGTCTAGAAAAGAAGCAGAGTACATGGGACCTCCAAAGAACCTCTAAAGCCTTCATGCTGTGGTAAACAAGCTCAGTATATTCTGCGCATATAGAACGGCAGAACATAAAAATATAAAGCAATTTCAGGTTTTCTGTTCTGCACGCAGCACTAATAAAGAAGGTAGCGTCTTGCTGTTCGTCTTGTAGGACACGTACTGAGAGCTTTGCTGCCTAGACACACATTACTTGACTATAGAAGAACCCGTGTGTGGTCAGGAGATGACAATGTCACCGTATACTACAGCCGCTCTTTAGGCCTCCAATGATAACTCCTCACGTCTCCCTGTATTTGTCCAGAATCAGGAGATGAGTTTTTCATGTTCGGATATTGTGCTGCATTGATTTCAAGGAAAAAATCCTGCTCAGAATCTAAGAACCATGCGGCCAGTAAGTAACCATATTTCCGATAAAGTGACTACGGTATGTTATAAAGTAAATTTTTTGTATGTAATAAGTGTAGATGGAGGAAGGGTAGGCATTACTGGGCAGGATTGGCGGTTGGACAATCACGTAACAAAAAAAATACAAAAACGCTGTGGCTTGATGTTAGCTTGGAGTTCATGGGGAAATATAAAAACGCCCTACAAACGTGGCAGTTTTTTAGATGCCTTTTTTGGTTAGTGGCGTTTCTCCAAAATGGCAGCAAGTCTGGCTTTGATGTTTTTTGCGTCGATGTTTTAGCGGTGTTTTGTCTCATAGACTGCCATAGTTTTTTGTGGGTTTCTTTGCAAAATATGTGTTGGGTTTTTTTTATGGTGTTTTTGGTGGCGTGTATTGTAAAGAGGAATTTTTGCATCACATGATTTGCAAAGTGAAAAACACCACCAAAAAAAACCCACACATTATTAGCCAAAAACACACCATTAAGAATGCATGTACGTAAGTTTATTTGTATTACATTTTTTGGGCCAAAAAACACCACACAAAAATTGTATTTGTGAAAGAGGCCTTAAAGGAGTTTTCCAGGTGTTCATATCCTTGAGGTATCATCAATGTTGCATAGGTTTTGGGTCCGACATCCCGCCAATCATCAGAACTAAGGGTAATGGCACTTGCTGCAGTGCTGTGGCCAATTCATTCTTTATCCAGATGTAGCGGGTCATGCGACGGTGCCTGGTACTGCAGTTTAGCCAGTTCAAGTGAATGCATTTTAGTGCAATTGAAAAAAAAGTGATTGGATCTTTGACATTTGCATGCCCTATCTGTCCCAGTTTTGCGGCAAAACCATGTACTAAAATGCAGTTGTGTTGCATTTTAATTTAGCGTCTGAGATCCGCTCCACAACGCTACATGTAAACCAGACCTACTTGCTGGAGAACACGTGATTTTTGCAGAAAGTTCTGCGACTGTCCTATTTATCTGAATGGGGCTTGCAGAAATCCATGCACATTCTGCAGAAACAGACACATTTACATGTACAGAATGGATTTTCAGTCGCAGAAGTATCTGCAATGAATCTGTTGCATGTGAACATACCCGTAGGGTACCTGTACATCTGGTAGTTTTGTGGCGTATTATTGGCATGATATTGTATAACCAATAGTAAAAAAATAAAAAAAAATTGCTCTATACCCGCCAGGTGTAAATGCACCTGTGATTTCCACGTGAAATGTATTTAGTTAATCTATTAGGGTGCGCTCACATGTGGTGTACTTGCATTGTATGCCTATGGGAAAAAGAATCTGCAACGCAAGAACTACAAAATCTGTCTACGTTGCTAAATATTTTTCCCATAGGCATACTTTGTAGTTTTCCGCATTAAGACCCATGATCTTAAAGTGCCTTATTGAACTAGAATACTGCCAGACAAACATGCCATACAGTAAAGCACTAAGTGCAATCCAAATGCACTGTTCTGTAATGGAGTATGTAAAAAGTGGGACTGTAATAGGACATCACGGTACTTTTCATAAGCCTTCAAACATCTTTTAGCCAATGTATGCAAGAGATCAAAAGTGCATAAAAACAGTATACATACCACGTAGAGTTATAGGCGCTATGAATGAGCTATTAAAAGAATATATGTAAAAGGGGCCTTAGTGGGTGAGTTGTCGAGGAAGATGGAAACAATAAGTCATATGAATTCTTTAAGAAGTCAATTCTGTATATAACTGTATAGTGTTGAATAAGAGAAGTAACATGAAGCTCTGAAGCCCTGGTCATACAGCTATACCTGTAGCCACCAATGACCTCTCGTTCAGCCACATATGGTGACATTACACTGTATAGGATCTATGCACTATAATAATATCTATAGTAAGACAGATATCATTGTGCTTTCCTATTACTCCAGTTCTTAAATGGGGGTGAGGACTTTTATAGCACGTGTATGGGTATGTGGATATGCCATAAATGTCGGAGTTGGGGATACCTCTTTAAAGTGAATGCCCACCTGTAATCCCCATTTTGTTTCTTTTGTAGAAATGTGTCCACAATTTATAACATATATTTATAGGGTTTGGATCTTCTTTTGTTGCTGTTAGGCTATGTTCACACTGAGGCCTAGTTCCTGCAGGAATCTTGAGCCAGATTTTAAATTGGCAGCGTTATCTGACATTTTTTTTCTGCGTTTTTGCAGCGTTTTTTTACTGCGGCCGTTGAATCAAATGCAAATACCGCGGGCAAAAAAACGCTCCAAACGAGCGCCGCAGGTTTTTTCTGCTTCCCATTGATTTCAATAGGAGGTCAGAGGCGGAAAGCCGCTCGAAGAAAAAGCATGCCGCTTTTGGTCAAAAGCCGCCTGGCAAAAAAAATAAAAAAATGCTTTTGCCTCCCATTGGGGCGTTTCTTGGCACAAATTCTGATTTCAAAGATTTTTGAAGCAGATTTTGAAATGTTTCAAATGCAAGCATTTTTGGATGATTATTTTAGTCTTTTTTTAAGGGTGTTTTTTTTTATTAAGCAAGTGCAAACACCCTATCAATCACAACCAAACGGAGCGATTTTTTTCTGGCTGCCATTGATTTGAATGGAGGTTTAGGGACAAAAGCCGCTCCACGATAATGAATGATGCTTTTTTTTCCGGCAAGTGGTCAAAATACGCCCAGGAAAAAAAAAAAGCCCCTTCCTCCCATTAAAATCAATAGAGGGAGATTTGGTCTTTTTATGTGACGATTCCAACGCGGTTTCTGCGGTAAAATCAGCTGCAAAAAACACTGTGTGGACTAGGATCTCAAAAATAAAGACCTAAAGATTAAAGGAGCATGGCATTCAGAACAGCGCCATGGGCTCCTTCATTATAGTCATACCTCCCGACTGTCCTGGATTCAGCGGGACAGTCCCGGATTCAGGGCGGTGTCCCGGGCGGCTGGTGGTATGTCCCGGTTTCAACTGTATCTGCGTCCCCAGGACGCAGATACAGTTGAATCCAATGCGGAATCCTCGGCCAGAGCGTTGCCGATGCCCTGGCCTGGGAATACCCTCCTGCAGAATACCCTGGCGTTGCTGCGCATATAGGGACAGTGACGTCAGGGGCTCTTCCTGAAGTGGAATCCCCGGCCAGAGCGTTGCTGACTCCCTGGCCGGGTATTCCCCTCCTGGAGAAGCCCCTGGCATCACTATCCATTTATGGACAGTGACGTCAGGGGCTCCTCCTGGAGCGGGATCCCCGGCCACAGAGTAGCCGATGCTCTGGCTGGGGATTCCGTTCCTAGAGGGAGCTCCAATGGAGCTATCTACAGGGGTTGTTAGCGCTATCTACTGGCAGGGTGGAGCTATCGAGAGGGGGCGTATCGCTATCTACAGGCAGGGTGGTGCTATTTTCAAGAAGGGTGTGACATTATCTACATGGGAACTGTGGCACTATATGGGCACCATCTACATGGGCACTGTGGCACTATATGGGCACTGGCACTTTATATTTGGGCACATTGGCACTATGTGGGCACTGTGGTGGTATGTGGGCACTGGCATAATCTATGTGGGCACTACCTACAGGACATTGTGGAACTATGGAACATTATACTGTATGGGGGATCTGTGTGGGAATTATACTGTATGGTGGCAGATATGGGGGGCATTATGCTGTAAGGGGGCCGCTATGGGGGCATTATGCTTTTGGGGGCAGCTATGGGGGCATTATGCTGTATAGGAGGCATCTGTGTGGGATTTATACTGTATGGGTGCATCTATGGGGGCATTATACTGTATGGGGGCATTATACTGTGCAGGGGCAACTATAGTGGCATTATACTGTGTGGGGCTTCTATTGGGGCATTATACTCTGGGGAGGCACTATGGGAGCATGATACCGAGTGGGCTGAACCGGGTGTGTATGGGCGAGGATTGGGCAGGTTTATAGGCGTGGCTTAAAAGGAAATTGCCACGACGCGCTAGCCGCTCCACATCGGTTGTCCCTCTTTTCGATACTTGAATGTTGGGAGGTATGATTATAGTGGGTGTGGGGGAGTCCCAGATCATAAACCTTTCCAGTTGACATTTACTATCTTGTCTCTAGGACATGACAGAAAATATACAGTGGATATTATGTTAAAGGTTTTCTATACTTTGACATATAAAGGGGTCCGTTAAAATAACATGTGTTGTTCACACTTTTTAATATGGACGGTATTTTTTTTGAGAGTTCGCTTGCGCGAGAGATTTTATATTTACACGCTACATATTTCTACCTGAGGTTCCTCATAGCTTTCTATGGACTTATACTACATATCTCATCCCTACATATAAAATCTCCAAAGATCAGCTCTAGGGGACAAATATTAACCCCCTTAAACAGGCTTTTCAGTCAGAATGGTCAATATACACGTTAGCAGTGGCAGAAAACACTTCTCAGCCCTGGACCCGAACTTTCCATGCAATGGAAATGTCACAATGTGACCTACTTATGAAATCAGCAGAGGAAGTATATATGCAAAGATGTGCTAGACTATACTATCTTGTTAATCATGGAGAATGTACGTCAGCAGAGATTTAACTGAATGACTTTCTAAAAATATCAAACGACTCTGTATATTTAGTCGCTTCAATTGCTGGGTAACATTGCAGTAAAATTTTCTACGTCACAAATTGCACTTTGTTTTTCTCCATGCAATTTCTGTCAACAGGAAAAACGATGCCATCTGGTGCCAAATTATCATTGTGAAGCCGGTTATATAAAGAGCAATGCATCTCACAAATGGTCCAGGTGTTAGAGACAGTTTAAAATTGTCAAGAATGATAATGTACATGACAGTAATGGTCAGATGTTTTCCTGCTTTTGACAATGCTTGCATATAATATTTTCATGCTTGTATTCTCACAAGTGGACTGAAATCTGCCATGGCTTGGGATCTTTTACATTTTAGGGACTTGAACAATCCCATTTTGCTAGAAGGGTCCTTTGATCATCAGCTAATCACATGGTACTCCTTTGCCAGGATCTCTCTTATCTGTGAAGGAACTTGTGAGCAACTGTACAACTTCCCTGCAGTGCCACCGGAGGAAAAATGACGTATTACACAGTTCCCATTGAAAACAATGGACTGTCCTTTAATGTATGGATGTGCAGGGTACTGCAGTGTGGGAGACACTCTTTCAGGACACTTTTTGTTCTGGATAATGGATGATAGTCCTGAACAAGGCCCCATCTATTAAGTCACAGCTACCTAAAAAGGTTTTCAATACCAGACAACACCTTTAAAGATATAGCTAGATAGAAACTTTAACTATTCCAAGGTAAAGGTAAGAGTTATATGAATCAAGCACATTCTATCCAGAATGCAATTTCAGAAAAAAAATTCTAATCTTATACAAACTCTTTAATCCCCTCCTGGTCACTGAGGGCCAAGGGTTTAGGCTTTTCTAAGGGGGCAGGTCTTAGCATGACTTGTGCCCTATATCAGACAGAACAGTGAAGGAGGGTTTCTGCTACACACAGTAGCCATACAGGTAAACACAAGTCTGATCTTTCGGCCGAATTCAGACGACTGCAGTTTTTCACGTCCGAGTTGTTATGGAATTGCAAGTTGAGCAACTCCCCAAAGGCTGCTGGAAAGAGCGTGCAAATAAAACCGCAACCTCAAATCCATCACAACTGTGATCGACACAGTCTAAGGCTACTCTAAGGTTTTCACCAGAGCCAACCGCAAGGAGGGATGGTCTTTGCAGCATAGAACTCAGGTTGTCTTAGCAGACTTCAGTGTTGGGTAAGAGGTGCAATGCAGGCAAACCTGAACAAGATAACCAGCCAGCCAGAGGGTAAACAGAAAGTCCAAAACAGAGCAAGTGGAAATCAGGTACAGCAGAGGTCAGAACCAGCTGGGAGCAGATTATCAAAATCAAGGGGTTAACGAGAGACAAACCGAGGTCAGTTTCCAAGAAGTCCAGAAGTAAGAAGTACGGGGAGTGTCAGAGCTTGATCAGAACATCAGAAGACTAGGAATTCACAAGCAAAGACCAGATGGAGGAAGCTAGATATAAATACAACCCCACACATAATTGGCAGAAAAACAGAGAAAAGAGATAGGCTCAAAGTAAAACAGAACCGCCCAGAAGCTAGAGCAGTAATCATGGTGATTTTAAGGGAACAGGCGTTTTCCTAACACGAGTTGCACCCGTGCGGGACCCGTTTTCATGGATCCCTCATAGCCTTAAGTCTATAAAGGGATCCGTGAAAACTGAAGAAAATAGGACATGTTCTATTCTTCAACGGACCCTTCAAACGGTCCATTAAAACAACGGCCGTGTCAATGGCCCCATTAAAATACATGCGTCCGTGTGACGGCCGTCACAGGGACGTATACAATGTTCGTGTGAATAAGCCCTACGTTTGTAAAGTGGGGTTGATTTCCTCAGACAAATATAGATGAATAATTTATATATTTCTCGCAGTTTTATTTGTACTATGGGACTTGATATAATCAAAGGAGAAGAATATTAAGGGATGAATTTTCTTGACTTTTTTAGCTGCTTTCTATAAGTGTATGTTCACACGCTGTGTTTTCAGGTGTATTTTGGGACGTAGTTAAACGCCTACAAGCATCTGCCCATTGAAATCAATCGGAAAAACTGCATTATGTTCAGATGGGGCGTTTTTTTTACGCCGCTGTTTTAAAAAAGGGCGCGTAAAAAAATGCCCCGTAAAAAGAAGGAGCATGTCACTACTTTCATTGGTTTTTCATTGTCAATGGAAAAACAGCTCCAAAAACATCTAGAAAAAAAGTTTTCAGCTTCAAAAACAGCTGAAAATCAGTGGCTGTATTCTCTGAAAACAGCTCAGTAATTTTCAGCCGTTTTAACTGCAATATTGTTTTAGTATGCACAAATTGTACAAGTGGAGCACATTAAAACCATGGGCTTCATCTGTACAAGCCGTGTGGAAAAAAACACACCGTAATGGCACAGAAATTTGCGGTTTAACCGTGGGTGGCTTTGCTGTTCGCTTTTTGGCGGTGCAGCACACTACCGCCACATAGCCGCTAGGAGTACGGGCACCCTTGGGCCTGAGCTAATCATGCTAATAAAGTAGCCTGTGATCAATTGCCTTAGAGTGGGACCGATAGTTGTATATGTGATAGGAGGTCTGGGACAGCGCTAAATTCGGGCACAATCGCAGGTCACTGATTCCTAGAAAGTGCAATCCTTACATTGTAAAAAACAAAAACTTTTTTGATCCACACATCTTGAGATCTGTGCTGCTGTAGGAAGCCTGATCCAGCCACACATTCTCATCTCATAAAAGCATGAGTGTGATGTTACGTTAGAGTCACATAGCTGCGGTAATTTCCCTCTCTTGTTATTGAATAAATATAATGTGACATACAGACTAGACATGAATGCAATTCAACTCCCCAGAAGACTGCAAGACGCAAAGTAACTAAATTACCCTGTAAAAACCTACATTTGCCACTTATCTGCACTGCCACAAAATAAATTGCAAATGAAACACTCATATTCCAACACTATTATGCTCAAACTACTGCTGCTCTCAGTACAGTGCCTCGTCAACGTATTCACCCCACTTGCTGTTTTTCCTGTTTTGTTGTATTTCAACGTGGAATGAAAATACATTTTAAATGCGATTTTATGTAATGGACTTGACAAAATAGGAAAAATTGTTACAGTGGAACGAAGAAAAAATACCTTGTTGAAATTAAAAAAAAAAATAATTAAAACGGAATAGTTGTGAGCGCATATGTATTTCCCCCTAAGCAAAAGTTTGTCCAAACCAATTAACTTCAGAAGTTACATAATTAGCTGAATAAGGTCCCGCTGTGTGCGCGCGCAATCAAAGTGTCACATGATCTGTCACCTGATAACAGTATAAATGCACCTGTTCTGAAAGGTCCCTGAGTCTACAACTCCATTAACCCCTTAATACAGAAGGTATTTTAAACCTTACTGACCAAGCCATTTTTTACGTTTTTCCATCGTCGCATTGAAAGAGCTATAACTTTTTTATTTTTCTGTCGACATAGCTCTATAAGGACTTTTTTTTTATTGCGGGACAAGTTGTATTTTTGTTATAGCACCATTTTGGGGTACATATAATTTATTGATTAACTTTTTATTTACTTTTTAGTGGGGTACTGGAAAATAAAACCAGAAATGTTGCCATTCTTTTTTGCGTCTTAATTTTATGCCGTTTACCGTGTGGTATAAATAACATAATAACGTTATTCAGCGGGTCGTTACAATTACGGCGATACCAAGTTTATATAGATTTTGTATGTTTTATTATTTTTACACAGTTGCGGGACGACTTGTAGTTTTTATTGGTACTATTTTGGAGTACATGCGACTTTTTGATCACTTTTTATCAATTTTTTTTTAAGGTAGGATGAACAGAAAACAGCAATTCTGGCATTGTTTTTTATTTAATTTTTTTACGGCGTTCACCGTGCGGGTTAAATAATGCGATCGTTTTATAGTTAAGATCGTTACGAAAGCGGCGATACAAAATATGAGTAACTTTTTACTGTTTTTCATAATAAAGTATTTTGTAAGGCGAAAAAGTGGGGTTTTAATTTTTTTTACTTGGAACTTTTATTTATTTATTTCAAACTTTATTTACGGTAACTTTTTTTTAGTCCCACTAGGGAACTTCACTATGCGATCTTTTGATCGCTTTTATAATACACTGCAATACTTCTGTATTACTGCCTGTCAGTGTAAAACTGACAGGCGCCTGTTTGGTCATGCCTATGGCAAGGCCTAATAGGCAATCACTAAAGGCAGACCTGGGGGCCTTTATTAGGCCCCCAGGCTGCCATAGAAACCATTGCCACCCCACGATGCACGCAAGATGCCAGTGGGGTGAGAGAGAGAGCCCCCTCCCTCTAAAACCACTCAGATCTGGCGCTCGCTATTGAGCGCCGCATCTGAGGGGTTATGGTTGCAGACCAATGCCAGTGGTCTCCAATCGTTGCCCTGAAGCTCGAGGCTGTTAGCAACAGCCCAGACTTCAGGAGCACCCCGCACGATGCGGGAAAAGTTCTTCTGAAGTGCCGACTTGAAAAGGTGGCACTTCAGAAGAACTACCCCAAACAACTGATGTAAAAACACTATACGCCGGTCGTTAAGGGGTTAATCACCATGAAGACCAAAGAGCTCTCCAAACCGGCCAGAGACAAAGTTGTGGAGAAGTATAGATCAGGGTTGGGTTCTAAAAAAATTATCCCAAACTTTGAACATCCTACGGAGCACCATTAAATCCATTATAAGAAAATGGAAAGAATATGACACAACTTAACAAGCGAAGGCCGCCCACCAAAACTTACAAACCGGGAAAGGAGGGCATTAATCAGGGATTCAACAAAGACACCAACGATAACACTGAAGGAGCTCGGAAGATCCACAGAAGAGATGGAAGTATCTGTCCATAGGACCACTATAAGCCGTACACGCCACAGAAAAAGTCACTTTTTAGAGAAAAACATTACAAAACACGTTTTGAGTTTGCCTAACAGCATGTGGCGGACTCCCCTAACACATGGAAGAAGTTTCTCTAGTCAGATGAGACTAAATTCAAACTTTTTGGCCATCAAGGGTAACGCTATGTGTGGCACAAACCCAACACTTCCCATCACCCCATGAACACCATTCCCGCAGTGAAGCATGGAGTTTGCAGCATCGTGTTGAATGCTTTCATCAACGTTGGAGCTGTTTTGCCAAGAAGAATGGGCAAAAATCCCAGTGTCTAGATAACAGAGACATACCTCAAGAGACTTGCATCTGAAATTGCAGAAAAAGGTGGCTCCACAAAGTATCGATTTTCAGGGGGTGAATACTTATGCATATTAAATTCTTTTGTCTTAATTATTGTCTGCGTCATAGTAAAAATATTTTTCATATTCAAAGTGTACAATTTGATTTACCAACCTCCCCCCCCCCCCCCCTAAAAATCCATTTTAATTCCAGGTTGTAATGCAACAAAACCAGAAAAACATCAAGGGGGTTGAATACTTTCTCAAAGCACTTTACATAGTTAGCACAGCATATTCTGCCTTCTGGTTTTACTGTATGTAATTAAAGCTTATTCAAGAAAGTTATTCACCTTTCTAATATACTTTGGGGTAGATTTATTAAGACTGGCGCCAGAAAGGGAAATCTACACCAGCTATGAGTTTGAGTGGATTTCTGCAATAATTTACACCATTTTGTGGTGTAAATTCTAATGCACTTTTTTTGAAAGGCGGCGTACAAATACAAAAGTCGCCAAATTATTGCACAAAAATTCAGTTTTTAGCGCAAATTATGACTTTTGTTAAATTATCAAGTATATTAGAAAGTTGCATATCATTACTAACATATAAAACAGAAAGCCCCTTTAAAGGGGTATTTCCATCCTTGAATGTAATGCCATGTCCTAGCAATATGCAACGATCGGTGGGGGTTCGGAGAACGAAGGGACCGAGGTCGATTTCTCCTGCACAGCAGCGCTCCCGGCCACCCGCTGTACAGTGAAAAACATAGTAATCATAGTCTATGGGCACGTTAGGAAAATTTCCCAGTGTATCTGTTAAATGCAATAGAAGAAACCTAGCCTAATACATGACTGCAGGATTTATTTGTAGTCTGTAACCATGGAGACAAAAGGTCTACAGGTAGGATTTTTTTTAAATCAAGATTTTTTGATCCCTTTTAATGCATTGAAACAATAAATAAAATCTAACAGTGCACATACTAATGGTTAAGTACGGGTCTGCTTTCCTCAGTACCGTTACCAACTGAAATAAACGATACATTTGTGATCAGTAAGTCAGTGCAAAAACACTGAATTTTATATTTTTCACCTAATTTGCAAAAAGCTGAAGTTGAAAAAAACCCAATTCACATTCCTTCCACCCACAGACCTCAATAATAAAAATATAATTTGGTAATAGTAAGTATTGACTTTTTTGTATTGTTGTCTGCTCTTCTTTTCACAGCGACAATTCTGGACGAAAATCTGCACCCCAATTTGGTGCTGTCTTTCGGCTGAAATTCCCTGTGGCTTCCAGGTCGGATGCACTGTGGATTTTTACGCAGTGTATCTCACCAGTGTGAACATACCCTTAGGGTATGTGGGTATGTGTCCCTAACTCCTTAACTGGAACAGAATGTTCCTGATGCACAGACAGAACCGATGGCTGTGCATCAGAGCCTATATTGCTGATTTAGGGTATGTGCACACACACTAATTACGTCCGTAATTGACGGACGTATTTCGGCCGCAAGTACCGGACCGAACACAGCAGGGAGCCGGGCTCCTAGCATCGTACATAACTATGATGCTAGGAGCCCGGCTCCCTGCACTGTGTTCGGTCCGGTACTTGCGGCCGAAATACGTCCGTCAATTACGGACGTAATTAGTGTGTGTGCACATACCCTTAGTGTTAAACATTGATTATAGTAAGGTAAAGGTGCACCTGCGAGATTCCAACCGTTTTTTATGTGTTGCGAAATTTATGCTCCCCATTCAAGTCTATGAGCCAAACACGCAGCATCTCCGCCCAGAACCTGCAGCATAACTTGACATGCTGCAGAACTGAAAGTTGCACCATAGAACACTTTCCACACGACTTGTTTACGGTTTTATTTCTGCAGCGTGACTGAGATTTGCAAAATCTCATTCACTTTGCTGCTATTGTAAATTTCCACATGTTCTGTTGCTGAAATTCCGCAGCGTTTACGCTACGTCGAAACCTAGTCTAAGGCTAGAAGCACACGACGATTTGTGCGGGTTATAAACGCAGCGTATTTCCAGCAGTTCATGTCCGTGTGCCATCAGTGTGCTTTGCGTGTGATGCGTGGCATGCGTTTTTCACGTTTTTCTTTTATAGTTCTTTATATAGGACATGCAGTGAGTTTCACGCAATGTACACTTGCTGCGTGAAAACTCACGCATGTCTGAATAGCGCGATTGAAATGAATGGGTCCATGTGCTGTGAGTTATTTCAAGGGACAGCACATGAACGAGTATTACGCTCATCAGAATGAGCGCAAAGAGGGTTAAAACAAAAAACAAAAATTCAGTCCCTTCTTCTACCCAGCCTTTACTGCTTTTTCATCCATTTCTAAGGCCCAATAAATGTCTAGGGTGGTTTACTCCCGAAATTAGTACCTATTCACATGAACGTGTGTCAAATTGGCCGTGCAAAACGGCCATTTTTCACGGATTCTTCATACACTTGAGTCTATTGAGGGATCCGTGAAAACTGGCAAAAATCGGACATGTGAATAGCACCATAGAAATACATTGATTTTTATGGAGACGTGTGAAGGCCGTTAAAAAAACGTCCTTCACAAAGCCGTTTTCACCATTCGTTTGAATAAGGCCTTAGCCATGCTCGCTGCCTCTCCGCGGGACTACTGTCCCATACTGAAAACATGTACGGGACGGTAGTCCCGCAGAGAGGCAGTGACTCACAGCAACATGGATGTCTATAATGCTAAGAGTCCGGCTCCCTGAACTGTGCTCGGTCTGGTAAATGCTGCCGACATACGGTCTGTATATCACGGACCGAACACAGCCGTGGGATGCGGGCCTTAGACAAATCACCAGAGCCAGGTGACCAATGTGCCTATAATTTTGTTTTGGATTGTGATATGGAACAGAACATAAAGAAAGGGAAGGATATCAGTTTTGTTATGTTTTTAAAGCCAATGTGAGCTGTAAATAGGGTCAAAGATCCTACAAATCACCCCGGCGAAATATTTATGTATTGCCTTGAAATACCTTGTGTGTTTCTCCTTCTTCAGTGACGAGCTCCGCATTATCATTAATAGTTAATCAGAAAAAGGCCCTTCTTCTGACATTCCTGCAGCGCCGGGCAGAGAAGTGATTGCATCATGGCCACTAGTGGGGCTGAGATGTTGTGTCAGGTCTGGTTTGATTACAGTGAATCTTAATAGCTTTTGAAGTCAAAGGGTTATTCAGTTTAGACTCCGTTTGTCAAAATTTCAGCGTCCATCGCAATTATATCCGACCCGGGGACTTCACAGCCAGTTCTTCATTTGTCTGTCCATCAAATTAACACCAGTCTTCTACAATACAAGCCGAAGACATTTTACAGTGTTTGATACTTCATTAAACTATCACACATAGATCTAAGAGGCCATGTTCATACGCTGCGGATTCCGAATGCTATGGAAAATATCGGCTTTGATTTTAGGGCACGTTGTTGATTTTCAGATCCGGAGCATGCCCTAAAATTACGCTACAGGTTTCAACCTTGGCATTGCAGGTGAGGGTGAATCCACGGTCAAATCCACAGCATGTTACACATGCAGACTTTTTCATGGATTTGCTGGCCTTTTATGCAGCAAACTTAGGGTATGTGCACACACACTAATTACGTCCGTAATTGACGGACGTATTTCGGCCGCAAGTACCGGACCGAACACAGTGCAGGGAGCCGGGCTCCTAGCATCATACTCATGTACGATGCTAGGAGTCCCTGCCTCTCCGTGGAACTACTGTCCCGTACTGAAAACATGTTTACAGTACGGGACAGTTGTACTGCAGAGAGGCAGGGACTCCTAGCATCGTACATAACTATGATGCTAGGAGCCCGGCTCCCTGCACTGTGTTCGGTCCGGTACTTGCGGCCGAAATACGTCCGTCAATTACGGACGTAATTAGTGTGTGTGCACATACCCTTACCTGTGTGTGAACATGGCTCTCAAAGGATTCTCCGGTTTCAGCAAATAAAGAGTATTTATTGTAAAATGAAAGGTTATAATCTATTACTAATATACTTTATGCATTAATTCTTCAGGGTTTTCAGGATCTCTTCTTGCAGTCATTGAACTGAACCTGAGGACAGTCCTGCTCTTGTTAGGGTATGTGCACACAGGGCGAATATGCTATGTAAGGCCGGGTTCCCACGTAGCATAAACGCTGCGAAACGCAGCGGAATTGTGTGCGCAAATTCTGCAGTGTTTACAGTAGCAGCAAAGTGGGTGAGATTTAGAAAACCTTATCCCCACGCTGCAGAACAAAAATACAGCGTAGACGTTAATAAATTGACCTGCGGTGCAGACTTTAATTCCTCAGCATGCTGCGTTTTTCTTTATTTTCCGCTGCGGGCCTTCCCAATTGAATTCAATGGGGATGCAAAACCCACAACAGAAAGCAAAGCGTTGCAACTTTTGCGGCGTAATCGCAGCGTTTATGCCACAAAAATCGCAACGCCGGAAAGAAAAAAAAATCATACTCACCCAGAACGCCCTATTTCTTCTTGCAGTCCGGCCTCCTGGGATGACATTGCATCCCATGTGACCGCTGCAGCCAATCACAGGCTGAAGCATCACATGGCCTGCAACGTCATCCAGGGAGGCCGGAGCGGACGGCAGAGGAGGGAGGGGGTAAATATGAACAATTCAAGAGGGAAACCCTGTAACAAAAGTGCAGAAATTCCACAGCAGAAATGAACACGCTGCAGATAAAAAAAAACACACTGCAGGTCAATTTATAAGCGTTTTCTCAGCAGATTTTTTTCCGCAGATTGTGGATGAGACTTGTTCAAATCTCATCCACTTTGCTTCTACTGTAACACACTGCGGATTTTCAGCAATGAAATCTATGAAAATCTACAGCTAATTCGCCAAATGTGAATGTACCCTTAGGATGCAATCACACAGTGCCGTTTTTTTTTTGCAGACGTTTCTGCGATTAAAAATCACCTGAATGGGGTTGTTTCTGCAGCAAGTGCATGAATCTCTAAAAGTTGCATTTAGATGAATGGAGCTGATTTTCAGTTGCAGAAATTACGCCCCGTGTGAGCGGAACGCCGTTTTTCGGGGCGTTTATGGCCCAAAAAACGGCTGAAAATAGTCCGTGTGAACATACCCTTAAAGGGGTTGTCCCCACCGATCATATACTGAAGGCCTATAATGTGGATAGGTCATCAGTTGTCTGTGCCCGGACAACCCCTTTAAGATTACAAGAGAAAGTTCTACACTGTAACGAGCTGTACAGCTGTGAGATCATCACATGACCCATGACAACGCATGCCTCTGCACCAATATTACAATAAACACGGATTTCAAGAATTAAAAACAGTAGGATGCCTGATCCATTGTAGATTCTTCTATGGCAAGACTACGTGGCAATATCTGTATCAAAATTCGCCAAGCGCCAGGCTCCCATTGGCACCTGAGGACAGGGACGTGAGAGAACATTCAATTATTTTATAGCAAATGGTTGTGGGTTTGTAGTGAAATGAAAGACTTTGGCAACTAATTGATTTTTGCTATTTATGTGGAAAAAAAGGCATCAAAACACTTGTAAACCAAGGCCGGGAGTGCAATGTTATCCTGTCAAAATGCCTGAAGCTGGAGTTAACAGAAGCTGCGCAGTGTTTGACTTCTCTTATGACGGCTTTAATGAGTGCGAATAACAAGTGTTACTCCGCCATTCCTATTCAGGGCCTGACTGCCCCAGAGCAGAGATGTGAAGCCTATACAGCATAGGGCGCACGTACCTGATTACAGGAGAACATATATGGTGCCCCCACTATCTATATATGGTGGGGGGTGGGGGGCGGTCTTTTTTAACATTTATTTTTAGTTGTGTTTGTTATTTAGTGACATTTTCTATTGGTGCTTTTGAAATTTTAAATAAATGTGAATGGAGAAGAACCCCAGAAAAAACACCACTGACTCCAAAAACGTGAATAGCCAAAATGCTGTGTAATTCTCAAAATGTCATATTTTACTCTAGACTTCAAGCTAACATCTGGCTGCAGCATTTTTTGGGCCCAAAAAAACAACAAACAACCAACAAAAAACAGACCCTAAAATGTGGCTGCATTAGGGTATGTGCACACGTAGTGACCAAAAACGTCTGAAAATACAGAGCTGTTTTCAAGGGAAAACAGACCCTGCTTTTCAGACGTTTTTTGAGCAACTCGCGTTTTTCGCTGCATTTTTCGCAGCGTTTTCGCGGCGTTTTTTACGTCCGTTTTTGGAGCTGTTTTTATTGGAGTCTATGAGAAAACAGCTCCAAAAACGTCCAAAGAAGTGTCCTGCACTTCTTTTGACGAGGCTGTATTTTTACGCGTCGTCGTTTGACAGCTGTCAAACGACGACACGTAAATGACAGGTCGTCTGCACAGTACGTCGGCAAACCCATTCAAATGAATGGGCAGATGTTTGCCGACGTATTGTAGCCTTATTTTCAGACGTAAAACGAGGCATAATACGCCTCGTTTACGTCTGAAAATAGGTCGTGTGAACCCAGCCTCAGGGTCCATTCACCCATTGCGGTACAGTTAGAACCGAATCTAAAAAAACAAATAAAAAAAACACGTGTTTTTCTGCACTTTGGTGCATTTTTCAATGCAGATGCATAAAAAAACCTGCAGCAAATCGCTGTAAAAAACGCTTGCAGTTTTCCAATACGGTTCTAACAGCACCTCAACCGCATCGAGTGAATGGACCCGAATTGCATCTGCCTAGTGATGTGGAAAATCACACCAAAACCCACAGCAAGAAAAACGCACCAAAACGTAAAAACCGCAGCGAAAAACGCACGATTAGGTGTGCTTTTTACCTGTCAATTTCTTGCGGTTTTGGTGCGTATTTTCTGCGGCAAAACACGCAATGTGTGCATGTAGCCTGAGTTCACACGGAGCGGATACGCTGCCTAAAAGCATGCAGCTTATCCACCCTGTGCGAAGGAGGGAATTCCAGGCGAAAAACAGCACCAAACAGTGGTGCAGTTTTTTGCCCGGAATGTCTGCTGCGGAAAAACTGCAGCACTTATGATGTTTCATCCCAAGAGACCTCTGTAGCCTGTGATTGGCTGCAGAGGCGATCACATGAAATGAAGTGTCATCCAGGCTGGCCTCCTGGGATGATGTTGGCTGCAGCGGTCACATGGGATGAAACGTCATCCCAGGAGGCCACGCTGGAGGAAGGAACACAGACTCCTGGGTAAGTATGAGATTTATTTATTTTTTAGTTGTGTTTTTGCGGCTGAATCGCTGCGAACTCGTCGCTGCAACTGCTTTTTGCGATATTTACCTGCAAAACCTGCAACAAATAAGCAGCGTTTACACAAATATAATTGACACGCTGCGGAATAAAATTCCGCACCAGAGGTACATTTCTGAGCATTTTTTCCACTCAGTATTTACGCAGCGTGTGGATGAGATTTGTTTTATCTCATCCACTTTGCTGCGGAATTTCCGCAACTAATTCCGTTGCAGAAAAACCTCAGGCCGGAAAGTGCTGCAGTTTTCTGCAACAGACATTCCGGGCCAAAAACTGCACCACTGCTTGGTGCGGTTTTTTGCTCGGAATTCCCTGCAGCGCCGTATCCGCCCCGTGTGAACTCAGCCTTATGGTTGTCTGAAACTGTCCAGGTAAACAATGCTATGTGCTATGTAATACATTTCCATTCAGTAACATTGCACATCTGGCCATAAAATGATCCCAGAAAACAACAGTCACGAAATGTCCCCGTGTGAACGCGGCCTCAATCTCCATCGTAGAGTTTCAATGAATCACCTGTCTGCCATGAAGACAGACCCAGTGACCTCCTTCTTTATGATTGTATTAGACTAGTGAAGTATAACTCATGACATACAATGCACTGAATCTGCCTCCGGATGGTATTCACCGAGCTTTAGCATAAATACGAATATTAGACACCATGACGACCGCCTCGCCATACTGCACATAGATTTATAGTAACCTGACACGACATCGCCTTGTTTTCATTATGCAATATGTCTTTTTGCAT
Organism: Rhinoderma darwinii; assembly: GCF_050947455.1. NCBI lineage: Eukaryota > Metazoa > Chordata > Amphibia > Anura > Rhinodermatidae > Rhinoderma > Rhinoderma darwinii. The sequence continues at coordinate 31,443,815 of NC_134699.1, forward strand.
TATATTTAGCATAGGTAATGAGCCTAATTAAAATAATTCATGCAGGTGACACCAATCTTCTGAACTCATGTTAATGAGGTGTTTAACGCTCATTTAAATATTCCCCAGTGTCTGGCAGACATGAATCAAACAATCTCCGGTACATAAGGTGAGATGTCTTTCAACCTTACAATATCTTGCTGGCTGATCATTTCCCTATAGTCTGTCCCACATTGCACCAGTTCTTGTATTGTTCTATCATGTCTGCCAGGACAAGGACAGACAAAGGCATTGGCGGATACGAATATTCTGTTTTCGCAAAGAAAATTGCAAAAAAAAAGCCTCAGGCTAGGGCTACACCTAGACTTTTTGTAGTAAGTCTTTTGTCAATAGAATAACCCAAACCTTCAAGGGGTTTTCCCAAAATCATAAATTATCACGAATCCCCAGGATCGGTGATAATTTTCTGATCACTGGGGGCCCCAATGCTGGGACCCACACCGATCATGAGAATGGGGTTCCCGTTCCTTCTCACTGCTTGACTACATTGAGGAGGACAATGAATGAAGCGGCGGCTGCCACTCCATTCAATGACTATGGGAATGACAGAAACAGCCAAGTACAGTGCTTGGCTGTTTCCGTCATTCTCATAGACAGTGAATGGAGCAGCAGGTGCATGCTTGACCACGGCTCCATTTAAGCTGGGGAGGATATGGGGGTTGAGGACCCCGTTCTCATGATCGGTGGAGGTCCCAGCGATCAGAAACTTATCACCTATCCTGTGGATAGGTGATAATTTATGATTTTGGGAAAACCCCTTTAACAAACTATTTTTAAGACATTTCCAATAGATTTCCAAGCGATTTTCATGTTACCCTATAGAGGAAAAAAGTATCAACTAGCAAATCACTTGACAGGACCAATTTTGGAGAGATTTACAAGCTACTCAATGCATTCCTATAGACAGCGATATTACAGAATTTTTTTGTTGTGAGTTAAAAAGTCTAGGTGTAGCCCTAGGCTGAGGCCGTGTTCACACTTGGCACTAGCATCACCCTAGCTACTGTATATCGTAGTAAAAGATGCATAAATACCAATTTATAGAAAAGTTTTTGATAAAAAGTCTGAGACTTGTTCTTATTACCCTACATTCACACGAGAATATCAGATACACGCCGGTGAAATACGCGCGTAAATCTGGTTAGTGTGCGTTGCGTTATTGCATCTGTGCTTTGCGAGTGGCATGTGTTTTTCACGCAAAGCATATCTGTTTTTATTTTTCAATGAAATTAATGCACAAATCACGCACAGCACACGGATATGCATGATTTTCACGCACCCATTGACTTCAATGGGCGGCTCGGTGCGTGAAAACCGCACCAATAGAGGACATGCAGTGAGTTTCGCTCACTGCGTGAAAACTTCTGCATGTGTGAACGGCCCCATTGAAATCAATGGGTCCTTGTGCTGCTCGTGTCCGTCTTGCGCGCGTAAAAACGCAACGTTTTTCTTGCATTTCAGTTCCGTGCGACATCCGTGTAGGGTGCGTGTCTGCGTTTATTAAGCGTGTATGTCATCCGTATGTCACACATTTTTTACGTCGGCAAAATAAACTGAAGGAGGTGTTTTTTTTCCCCTCATCATTTCTTTAGCAACTGTTGCGTGAATCACGCACAGCAGCCATATGGCGTCCGTGTGCTGTCCATTTTTTTCATGATTCCATAGACTTCAATGGGTGCGTGATGCGCAAAAAACGCACAAGTATAGGACATGCAGTGAGTTTCACGCAGCGGTTACAAGCTGCGTGAAAAACACTGAATGTCTGAATGGCCCCATTGAATTGCATAGATCCGTGTGACGTCCGTCCATTAGCAAAGTTTCCGTCACCATTGACATGAATGGTGATATAAACGGAAGCTAAGGTTTCCGTTTGCCTTTCCGGTGAGGGATTACGCCAACAGAAACCTCCGACGGAACCCCTTAACGGAAAGTAAACGCTGATGTGAACAGGGCCTTAGGCCTCATGCTCACGACCGTAGCCTTGTGCACAGCCGTGATTTTCGGGTCGGCCGGCCACGGTGTGTCAGCCGCGAGCCGCCCGCAAATCGCGGGCCCTGCACATGGCCGCGCCCATTATTTTCAATGAGCCGGGACCGCAGAACACGGCCGTAATAAGGCATGCCCGTTCTTTCTGTGGTCCGGTCTCCGGGGCCATGCACGGACCATGGAAAGCACGGTCGTGTGCAGGGCCCCATAGGAATGAATGGGGCCGCAATTCTCCCGTGGATTTTCGGGGGAATAGCGTCTGCAAAAGCACGTTCGTGTGCATGGGGCCTTAGACATCCGGCCTGATTATAATAAACATTGCACTAGAGGTCACAAAATACTATATAAATCTATACGACTTTAATGCTCATAGAAAATTTGGCCAACATTATCTATAAAACCCAGAACCCAGAAACTGATACCATCTTATTTGTATGCCACGTTGGCTTGAGCTCATAATACAATCGACAGCAGAAACTTGGCCTTATGGGAGGATGTTACTCATATCAGCAATAACACATTCTGTTCCAGGATTGAGCTATACAGCCGTTCTGAACCATAGGTCCCCAGCAAATTTTAGTTTGGTTTATTCATTTGTCTTTATCAGTGACGTTTGTTTCCATGAATCATGCCAAGTTCTTATTAGTATTTGGCCTCTAAGTCACTCAAGTCAAAGATTCTGTTAGTTTTTCAGTATAAATAAAGGACTAGAAATAAGAGTAAAATATTGAGAATGTTATATTATCTGAATCTTTTCATATATTAATATTAAATCCTATATGTTACAGAGGGAAAACATGCAAACTCCATGTAGATGTGACCCCGGTTGGACTAAAGTCTCATGCGCACAGAGCCTGTATGAGGTGCACGGGGCTGTGCTGCTCCATATTACGCCGCCGTACAGGCTTCATCAGGTGCAATCCTTCTAGGTCAGAGTACCTCCATACATATACCATCCAATGGAGCATGCCATGATTCATAGGGAATTCCATAGTAAAACCTCTGTGACTCTGTATAAAATTTAAGGCATAGATAGGTACCATAAAGCCCCAGTCACTACAACGGGAGTCCTATTACAGCTCCATACCAAACAGAACCGTAATTTGGGTGTGTGAATGAGGCATATAAATCAGGATCCCATGCCAAGTAAAAATACCAATTCAATGGGTAAAAAGCACAAGCCTTCTATAATTCTCCAATGAGAAATCAGTTTTATCCCCCACCTACAGTGCTAAAGAATATGAAGCAATACGTTTTGGAAAAAGGCAAGGGTAACGCTGCTTTATCCCTGGTTAGGAAGGAGAACTCACACACTTATTCAGTCAATATCAGGCATTTCCATCCATTCTATTTCTGATGTTACAATGATACATATTGTTAGAAAAGTAATAAATATGAATATATATATATATGGGCACAGTATATATTTACATCCTGTTCCTAGGATTTAGTTTGACTTTCATACAATTCACTAAACCCTGATGTCATCTGTCACCTTATGTCATTGTCATCTGACTCACATATACCAGAAGAGGATGTCATTATGCTCTCCACTTATTTCAGCTATATCATGGGTGCATTCATCTGAGAAAGCAAAGGAGTGTGCAATTAAACGCAATATAAGTGACAAATGCTCTGAATCCCGGCCAAATCCAAACATCCAATTTAAAGCACTGCAACTAAATTATAATCTTACCGATCTAGTCCGAAGGGCTTATGCGATGCCAGCACACTCTGCAAACTGAAAACGTATGCCAAGAGTCTTGCATGACTGTGATTTCAGTAGGCATATACTGGAAATGTTGTATTAGGATATGCATAGCCAACAGGTCAGGCATTACAGCGTCCACTGTCCCAAGTCATGGTAAGTGGTAGTGGGAAGTCAAAGTCAACCGGACAAAGTCAGTCTTGAAGATGAGTGACTTCTGTAATTCATTTGAGTAGTAGGACATCTTATCATTAACCCCTTGCCGTCACAGCCATTTTTCATTTTTTCCTCTGCTTTCCAAAAACCATAACTTTTATATTTTTCCATTAACATAGCCTTATTAGGGCTTGTTTTTTTGCGGCATGAGTTGTAGTTTTTAATGGCACCTTTTAGTGTGCCATAATGCACTGAGGAACTGAACAAATAATGGTGGGTTGGAATAAGAAAAAAACAGTGATTCTTCCATGATGTTTGGGGTTTCGTTCTAACTGGGTTTACCGCGTGGAAAAAACAACAAGTTAACATTATTCTTTGGGTAAATATGACTACGGCAAAACCAAATATATTTATATATATATTTTTTTTAAATTTATTTCTTTTTAATGATATGCTACTTTACAAAGTTAAAAAACTTATTGTTATAAAAAGAAAAGAAAAAATAAAATAGTTTTGTTGCCAAATTCTGAGAGCCGTGACTTTTTTATTCAGTGGAAGGGCTCGTATTTTGTGGGGTGCGCTGTAGTTTTATTGGTACATACAACTTTTTGATCACTATTTATTACATTTTTTTTTGGGAGCTAAGGTGATGAAAAAAACAGCAATTCTGATGTTTTTGTTGTGTTTTTTTCTTTTTACATTTGTTTTATCCAACAAGTTAAATAATGTTATATTGTAACAGTTTGGACTTTTACGGACGCGGTGATACAAATGTTTATTTTTATTTTATTTTTTTACGTTACTTTTACATTCATTTTTTTTTTTTTTACTCTTAATAGTTTTTACATTTCTTTTGTACAGTACTAAAAACTTTATTTACCTGGTTTTAACTCCCCTTCGGGGACTTGAACAAGCAACCGCTGAAAACCATTGTTTCCCATGTGAACTCTAACTTGTTCAATCATTATGCCTGATGCTACTGCTGTCTCTTTTTAGTTTCCGAGTGATACAATATGAGGCCAAATGTTCCTGGGCTGTGGCATAGCAATAATGAAGGAGTGCCTTGTGTGGGTGACAACCACAAATCTTCTTAGCCCTCGTGTTCTGCTGTTATCACTGAATTTTCACCAGACTGCTTCCTGCAGATAATGTCTTGCCATGCAACCAATTATCTCTGCCCCTCCATGCGCCGGCTGGTTTGCACACTGCCTATGACATGCTCCATGCTGCTTGCATGGGGCACAGTTTGCAGCCTTTCCTGGGCCTTTCCTGCATCTGTGGCCCTTTAGCTTCCTGCTAAACAATTGGAATGATCTATAGAATGATAAATTCTGCTAGATGTGATCTGGACTTGCTTTGTGATAACTGGACATGGTATCATGGGACATGTAGTTACCAGAGCTATTGCCTGCTGACAGTTATTTCTACATACAAGGTATTCATTTTATTCAAAATAAATTTAAAAAAAGCTTATACTTACCCCCAACTGTTATCATGGCGACGCAATCGTCTGTTCTCAGTGCAGCCCGGCGTTCTTGGATGATGTTTCCTGTCATGTGACTGCTGCAGCTAATCAAAGGCTGCAGCGGTCACATGGCATACAGTGTGATCCCAGGGGGCTGGGCTGCGCTCAGAACAAAGGGATGTGTTGCTATGACAATGCCTGGGTGGTAAGTATGGACTTTTTTTTTTGTTTTCCTGCAGTAATTCAGTTGCGGACATGCTGCCCAAAAAACTGCACCATTATTTGGTGAAGTTTTTCGGACGGGAAATTCCCTGCGGTTTCCAGGACTGATACGCTGTGTATGTTTACGCAGCATATCCGCTCTGTCTGCTCCTACCCTTAAAAGAGTATTCCCAACTCAGACATTTATAGCATAGCCGCAGAATATGCTATAAATGTCTGATAGATGTGGGTCCCAGCTCTGGGGACTCGCACATATCTCCAGAACTTGGGTCGGGGGACAACTTTCTCGATATAGTTGCAGGTCCCAGAGATGGGACCTGCATTTTTTAGACATTTATGGCTGTGGATGCCATATACATCGGAGTTGGGAATACCCCTTTTACATGTTCACAATGCTAATTTGTAAATCTACAGTATTTCCGGCTCCATAATAAACGTATTCCTATAATTAATAATCATCTTGACACTCTACCCTTTACAATTTACATTCCTATCGAGATCGTTACCTCAGAAAATGGAGGCCGCCATTTTGAAATGTAAGCCTCTATTCATCTAACTTCATGAATTCATAACTCGTGCTATATTATCTCAGTGATATACATACATGGGGGCATCCTTTCGAGAGACACTAATGTAATAGTACAACGACCACACAAACTGGAGGAAATCTATCATTTGGAGTTAGATATAAGGCTCTTCTAATAACTGATGCATAACACTACGCCCAGCACTTCATAAACCACAACCCTCAGACTTGAATTACATTTATGACGACCGTGACTGGCTCTTTGCCTGATTGTCTAAGTGATAAACCTCCTTCCAGATATTTTCACTTAGATGTAATTATTGCAGGAATTCAGCAGAGAGAGATAAAGCTATTTCCTGCATTCAGGCTTCTTTAGAGCTCGTACAAATGGTGTATTAAGTACTGGGGAATGATATGAGAAAATAATCAAAATTTATAGAAATTACAACGATAAAACCCATTATTCGCTGAATGTTACATAAGCGCCACTTCAAATAAGGTTCAGTGACTCTGATGAAGATGGCGCCAGGAGTAAACGTGAGTGGTCACGGTAAATGATGGGCAGTTCATGGACCAATGACAATTATATATGAATTATGCCCTCGTGACTACACATGGCGCTCATGACAGGGGCCCCCCAGAGCAGTATTGCTTGGGGGACACATGATGGTACAGGCATATTTCAATTATTTTGTGTTATTAGGTATTGTTGTGTTCATTTAAATTCTGTTTTTAGGTGCTTTGGTGTTGCCCCCCCCCCTTTTTTTGTTTCAGGTGGTACTTACCTGTTGGCTTCTAGAAGTTTTCGTTAGTCTGCCCATCACCATCACCATCACCTGTCGCAATTTTTTATTAGAGGTTTATATTTGTCTCCCAGCTATTGCTGGGTGGACTGATTGATTAAAAATGGTTTATTTATTATATGTGGTTTTTATTATATTGGTTTTAAGTATTTTGGTTTTAAAAGTATTTATTATTATTGATTATATTTGGTAACCCTTAATAAAAACATTGCAGTCTTTTTCATCCACACATCTGTTTTCTGTGTCTTATTTATTTTCATTTTAGGTTATTTGAATTGTGCCTTGTACCTTCATGCTTCTCTTATCAACGGGTTACGTTGTGCTGTATTATTAGCATTATATTTACATAATTGCATAATTGACAGCATTAAATGAGAACATTATATTCATGAATCAGTTATAATTGGTACGTACTATATGTCACAAATAGGTTGGAGAAGTCCACTTATTGACGCTCAGTTCACACTAACGTCATGGTCTTTTTTATAATCCAATAGGTAAAAGAGAAATGCAAGCGTGGCCTTGAACGCAAGTATTAACAGAGCCTAAGGTTTGTAATGGAAGCCATGACACTCTGTCAGGTCCCTTGTATGCCGGACACTACCGGCACCCGACAGATCCTATTGACTCACAAAAAGAGGTCTGTCGAGGTTCCATTGTAGTGTTCTCCATTTTGACAGGATGAATAACGCTGCATGCAACGCTATTCCTTCCATCAACTCTGACTTTAGAGCCTCCAGCGCAAATGTGAACAGTGCCTAAGATTAAGTGCTCAAAGACCAAAGTTAATCTTGGGATTTGTGGCAGAGTTTTTATTACTATACTATTTTGTATTGGTCAGAGTAAAATACAATCTGCAAAGAAAAACATAGTAGCAAATCATCATGACTATTTTTTTAAAACTAAGATAAAAGAAACAAATATATAATAGAACATTGTGGAGAAACTCACAGAGGAGAGAATTAGGGCCTGTTCACATCAGCGTTGGCTTTCCGTTCCGGGGTTCCGTCGGAGGTTTCCGTCGGGTGAACCCCACAACGGAAAGTGAAACTGAAACCACAGCTTCCGTTTCAGTCACCATTGATATCAATGGTGACGGAAACATTGCTAATGGTTTCCATTCGTCACCATTCCGGCTGGTTTCCGTTTTAATGACGGAATCAATAGGGGAGTCGACTGCGCTATTGATTCCGTCGGAAAAACGGAAACCTGCCGGAATGGTGACGAACGTAAACCATTAGCAATGTTTCCGTCACCAATGATATTAATGGTGACTGAAACGGAAGCTGTGGTTTCAGTTTCACTTTCCGTTGCAGGGTTCACCCGACGGAAACCTCCGACGGAACCCCGGAACGGAAAGCCAACGCTGATGTGAACAGGCCCTTAATAAGTTGAAAATGTAGAGGTTTTTTTTTAAATGAATTGTCTTACTGAACCACACGCCATCAGATCAGCTTTCAGGGACCAAATCTGGAAGTCTCAGTAAACATTGTGAATACTTGAGATGCTTAGTCTAATGAGGCCTCATTCTTAAAAGTGGAGTTCCCCTAAGATGAAAAACTATTGTTTCCGTTAAAAAAAACTGAAACTTTACAGAACGGAAACTAACGGAAACCAACTGCAACACAAGCATTACCATTTAAATCAATCGTAATGCAAACGGAAGTTATGGTTTCCGTTTGGCTTTCTGTTCATCTGTTCCTCTTATGGAATGGATGAATGGAAACCCCAAACGGAACCCGATGCTGAAGTGAACGAGGCCTTTGTGGTGGTCTGGTGCAGTTGTTGAAAGTAAGGGAGACATTAATGGTGATCTTCAGAAGTATCCCATTCACATGGACTAAATGTATTGATAAGACCAAAATAAAACCATTTACAATGACCGCAACCAGGGGTGTAACAATTGAGTACAGAGATTGTGATCCCACACCAGCCCTGGAGCCTAAGAGGGTCCAAAAAGTCTCTCTGCCCTATATGAGTAGACCAATACTATGTATTACACATGATAGTTGGGGGGACTCTGTTATAGGTTTTGCATTAGGGCCCAGGAGCTTCAAATTACGTCTCATGTGGGAAACCGACTTAAAAAGTCTAATAAGCGGCACCTCAGGATAAAATATTTTAGATCCCGAATAACTGTTAATGTCCTCATCTTACCCATGACCTCCTTGGGAGAGCAGTAATTGAATGCGTCACAGAGCCAGGTAAAGGACTCTGAGGCCAAATAAAACCCAGCTTCTCATATTGAATAGTCCTCTCACATATGCAGCAAAGTTTTGTACCAAAATAGTCAGTAATGTCCCCACTGGAGCCAGTTACTCTCAGTTCTCTAAGTAGCCATTATGTGATGACTAAGAGCAGCAAATGACTTTTAAGAATACGAGTAGATAAAGCTGGATAGGAACATCCTATGAAGTACAAGTGAAAAGAGCATTGGGAAGAGAATTCAATTAAAGGAATTGAAGTTTCCTCAAAGCATCTCAAAAGTTAAAGCCAGGTGCTTCTTGAAGAACAGAACATATACTATGTCAAGAAGGATGTCCCAGGATAAGTGGCAAGATGATCAGACGATGTTAAAAACCTACCCTGATGAGAATACGCCAAAAATGATCTCATTTATGTTTCTGGCAACCAGAATCACGATAGCGGGGGCATGGAAGACTCCTTTGATTAGCCTAGATCATGTGAAACTGAAATTGTCATGGATTATGGTCAATGATAAACTCATGAGTATTGTTCAGGATAGGATTAAATTGCATGAGATGATTTGGTCCCCCAGGATAATTTACTCTGCAGGCATGAGTGTAATCTTTGCTCCACCTTGACTGTATGGTGGCGCTGACACTACTTTTGCTCTTCCTAAGTTGGCACTCCTGATGCTGGAGGGATCGGGGACTATTCCTTTCTCTCTTCTTCCCCTTTTTCTACTTTCTTTTTTCTTCCCCGATTATTTGTAAAGTTTTCTGTATATGGTTTTTGAGACCACCTACTGGTCTTTTTGTCTCTTACGTGGATACAACCCCGTTATGTGCTTCATCTCGCTTCATACTGTGGGGATACTGTATGATGACTCTGCGGATCTTGCTGCTCTCATTTGGAATGTTATGTCATCCATTGCTGTGCTTTGTCAGTGGAGAACCACGACGAAAATACCGTAATGCTGGTTCCATTGTATGACGAACAGCGTCGGTGCTTGACGGAACCCATTGACTTTGGGTCCTGTTGAGATACCGTCAGGGTGTCCATGGCTTTACCAGAAAAAATGGTGCGACGTGCTGCGTTATTGTTTCCAGTATTTTCGGCCCGATCTGTGACAGAGATGTGAACGGACCCTTATCAGGATGTGATATTTGCACAAGGTAACACTCCAAATTGTGTCAATAGCTATGACTACAAACAGACTGACCAATTTGGACATTAGGGCAGTGCGCCAAAAGAGGACCCAAATTACCACAATCCTTAAAGTGGTTGTCTCATTAATCCAACACTTTTTTGTTAGGGCATATGGACATCATAGATCGTCTCTCATACTTGCGACCCCCCCCCCCCCCCCCTCCAAAAGCCAGAGTGGAGAGCTGTGAAATAAGAAAAGCTCTGGCTGACCCAGCCCATCTATATATTACATGGTCGGCCATTTATTTAAATGGCGGGCATGTAATACTTCGTTTCCTCTACAGCAGCTCTTGCTATACCATGTTTTATATAAAAGTATTTTAATTTGTTTTATATCTTTTTGTATCTTGCCACTGCTAACTGTATGCAAACAACTACAGCAACATCTGTCTTATCGTCCCTTGCAAAAACTGAGCTCTTCTTTAGAACACATAGCAAATCCAAATATATCAATATTTCATCTACCTTTTAAGCATGTTTTATACATGCTGTCTTTTTTCTTCTAAATATATGTCAATGTTATGTACCATTAGTGAACATGGTACGTAGCTATGTTAACCATGCATAGCTAGAATCAACTACATAAAAAAAACCTCTTCATTTCTAATTATAGTCTTACAGTTTAATTGGTTCAAAGGAGCCGCAGGAATATGGTGAGTATATGTAACCTCTCACAGTCCACCTTTACTTTTGGGCATCCTTGGCTTAACTAGCAGGTGTAAATAGTCCGTAAAGTACCACGTGTTCCTCAAAAAAGTCCTCTTGGCCATACACAGAAGACTCCTCTGAAGCAGGTAGTAGCAAAGGTATCCAGCAGAGTATCTCAAAACCGCTATAGACTAGGGCTGGGAAATTATGACTAAATCAAAATCACGATTAATTGAACATGTAACATTGATTACAATTATTTAGGTCACACCCCTTTTTGCATGCCACGTCCCTATTTGTATGCTTCGCCCTTTAAATTAATATTTAACCACTGATCCTGCTGTATATTACTATATAATATACCCCAACACTGCCCCTACACAGTATATTGCCCTCATAGTGCTCGCCACACATTATAATGCCCCTATAACTGCCTTTACACAGTATACACAGTATAATGCCACTATAGTTACCCCCACAGAGTACAATAGTTGCCACCACATTATAATGCTCCCCATAACTGTCCTCCACATAGTATAATATAAGTGTCCTCTACACAGTATAATGTCCCCTATAACTGCCCTCCCCACAGTATAATGCCCCCATAGCTGCCTCTACATAGTATAATACCCCCATAACTGACTTCCACACAGTATAATGCCCCTATAGCTGCCCCCAGCCTGTATAATGTCCCCACAGCTTCCCCAATAGTGCCTGATAAAAGTAATAATATACATACTCCCCTAACAATGATGAGTGGAAGAGATCCCTCTGCTCCAATGGTCTGTGCAGCACTGCCTTGCGTCCGGTGATACATAGTGAATGGTAGAGCAGGGACCATACGGTCCCCTGCTCTACTGTTGGGTTCAACTGTATCTGTATTCTGAAGATGCAGATACAGTTTAAACCGGGAGAAAATAATTGATAAAACCAAAAATCTCAAGATGACGTCTATTAATTACGTTGAATTTAGATTTTTATTATTTTGCGATTAATTGCCCAGTCCTACTATAGACCACTAGAGGAGTCATCAGATTTGCTCATTAGTATATGGGACATGCTTTAGGATATGTTTACACTGGTGTTATGGCTTCCGTTTGTGACATTGTGCTGGCTCCATTGAACGACAGATCAAAATAAGAGCCCGACGGACCCCACTACCATGTTGTTTTGTCCACCACTTTCTGGCTTTTTGACATCAAAAGTGATAGGACCCACAATGAAAATACTGGCAGAAGATCCTAATTTCAATGTGAGCAGAGCCTTACCTGGCACCGAGGTCAAAACTTTGGAGGGTACCTTGGGTGCAATTAAGCGCCAATTGCTCACATCTGCATTGGATACTCTGGTTGGGGCCTCTGTCATAGATCTGGCCAAAAATAACGGAAACAATATCAAAACCACGGACACCCCGATGGAAAACATTGAAGTCAATGGGTTCCATCGACGACGGTGGTGTCCATTGTACAACGGAATCGGCGCTTCTGGTATTTTCATTGTACTGCTCCTCTGATGGAGCAGAACAATGGAAATACCAATGTAGATGTGAACCGGGCCTTAGCAATAAGGAAAATCAGAATCTCTTTGTGGTGTATGGGTCTATGTGGAGATGGTGGGAAAAAAATGAATACCTCTTGAGACAATTATAGAATATTTTGGGTACATGTAGAAAAGCCTGGCAGGTTTGCAGCAGAAAGCAAGAGAAGAGGGTGCGTTATTGTTTTCAGTATTTTCTGCCCGGGGAGGGTGAGATCATACCAGGACGTGGGAAGCCAAACAAGAAATACGATTTTTATATAAGTAAGAATATAAGGATGCAAGATTGAGTACAGAATAGAAGGAGATTAATAATGCAAAAGGCAAAGTAAAGGGCACAAGACAAAGTTCTCTAGAGATGTAACTGGTATTGTGAAAGCACAAAAGGCAGCCTACATGAAATAATGAAACATTCAATTAAAAGACTGGAAACATAACCGATTGTGCAGAGAGAGGAAAAATGTGCTACAAAGACTAGCAGGCGTACATCAGTCTTCATGTACGGAAAAACCTCATTAACAGAGGGCACCGCACAAAACTAAAGATGTCATCGGTGGTATGACCCGAACAAAAATTACAGATTGTAACAGTAATCAGGAGGAGATTTATCAAAACTGGTGCCAGGGTAAAGTGGCACAGGTGCTAGTTTTTGTACATTGGTATTTTTTTTATGTCATTGATTAATATCTTTTAGGCTCTATTCCCATTGGTGTCATGGTTTCCAGTATTACAGGAGCCATGGTGGATGTGACAGATCCTTGTGTAATGGATTCTAATGGATCCTACTGACTTCTAAAGGGCTATCATGAAGCCAATGTGAACAAAGTTAAATTTAATCTAAAACTATAGATTAAGATTTAAACAGAAAATATATTTCTTATACATTCATATATTGGTGGTTCACATATAATGTATATATGTAGCTCGATAATTATAAATGTGCCAAAACCTTGTAAGCATCAGAACGTTCATTTAGAACAGTGCCTGATGAGAGTTACAATTGATTCTTTCTGCTCTCATCATTATAATGGAGGGGTCAATGAAATTTTCATAAGGGGACAAGTATTCAGTCCCAAATGAGTTAAGGGAGAGAATTATAAATTATGAACATCTTCTTCGGTCTCAAAGAGAAATGACAATAATATATTCTACTACGTATAAATCAATAATAATCTCTTCTGGGAAATACTAGAAGCTCAGGCTTGCTTCTTAATGTTTACCTGTTTTACTAATGAAGGAGCCATAATTACTCTGAAAAATGACATATGTACAGCTTAGCCAACCATAGGGTAGAAACAAATATCTTTATACAACATGTACAGGTCTTAAATGTTCTACAGGGCGCACATCTAATGGTGTATTGGGCAAGGCCCTTTTGTAAAAGGTCCCCAAGACATCTTCAACTCAAAAACATGGGATCCTTTTTTATATACCCTTTTAGGACAGGTTTAGCTAATGGGAGGCAAGACTTTCCAGAATTAAGTTGCAGGGAAAACAAGTATAAGCATTGATGCCCCCGCCAACATCGGATGTGGGACCTTACATCTCCGAGACACTCTACCGCCTGAAATGGGCTTCTGGTAGGGGACCTGCTATCTGAAACTGATCGATCCAAACAAATATGTGTCCCGGCTGATAATAATATCAGATCGTTGCACATTGGGAGGCTCCATTTGTGGTCCAGGTTAACAGGTTTCTTACCACAGCTTTAATGCACAATACTGTAGAACCAGAGGAGAATGACATTTGACACGACTATTGAAACAGAAAAAGATACCATGCCAGTAAACCATGTCATATAAATAAGTGAGAACTGACAGTAGTACCAGACAAATAACCCATAATCATCAAAACAACTCTATGAAGAACTAACTACTCCCTCCATATGAACAATTCTGAAATATGCAGATTTATTAAGCTGGTTTCTTCAGCACTGCCCTGAGTCTTGGACCACACGAGGTGAATGGTCCCCCAGATATGTACACAAATTACAAGGAATCAAACCATTGTTTGGTGGATCGGAACGTTGTTTGGATAGATGAGGGATAATACGATTGTGCCAGGTCTTTACTTTATAATAAATTGCATGGTTTATACAATACCTTTTTTCCCAACTTTTTAGACACTAAAAAGAAAACAAGTAAAGTCATGACCAATAGCTGTTCTGGTCTTTATATCGTATGTGCCAGCCAAATCTTATATGGGTTTTGCCACCACAGTGATGGCACTCCGATAGGAGGTCATTAATTACTGACTGGTGTAGTCTGACTTCTGGAATCCCTACCATTCCTATCCGCATTTTCTATGTATAGCGCTGCTCCAGGATCAACCCCGAACAGGAAATATGCAAAGAAAAATCTCAAGTATTGTAGCCCTCCAATGGTACCAGAAGTTGGAACCTCACTGATCAGTATGTTATCACATATGCTAGTAAGATGCTATAACCGGAGGTCACAATAACGCCTCTACAGATGTCATTGACACCTGTAAAGGCTCTTGAACGCTTTGAAATCAGTCTCATGCGGGAGGATGGCACATTGTTAGAGCAGTGACAAGGGCCCGGAGGACCTCGCAAAATAGACTCAATTGTATCCGCATCCTTAGGGTGCGAATACAATTGACAGCGCTGGCGAGGCAAGGAAACCATCAGTTCCCTTCCCCGACATTCACACTTTTCTTGTGTATTACATCTGCGGCACTATTTACAGTGGCCACTGAGTGTGGCACTATCTACAGGGGCACTGAGTGTGGCACTATCTACAGGGGCACTGAGTGTGGCACTATTTACAGGGGCACTGAGTGTGGCACTATCTACAGGGGCACTGAGTGTGGCACTATCTACAGGGGCACTGAGTGTGGCACTATCTACAGGGGCACTGAGTGTGGCACTATCTATAGGGAGCGCGGTCTTCATTTACCTAAACTAGATATTTATCCATGAAAGCATTGTTATACGTTATAGTAATGTTTCCCTGCATAAATAGTGAGTTTTTAACACCATGTACCTCTACGTATTATTGATTTTAATTACCGCAAATTATGAACTCCTACTTCACTAAAAATACTCCTCAAAAGTGCTATGAGGAGTATTTTTGCTCTACTGGAAAAAATGTAGTGTGACCTCCGGCCATAACTTAATATGGTGGGAAAAAATCCTTTAAGTCATATACTATTAAAATATCTGGATATAGAAAGAGGATGTGTCATATAATACACTTGAAATGATGGATTACAGTAGTGATGGCTAAGAACAATAATGCATAAGATCCTGTCCTAGATAAACCTTAGAAAGCCTATGGCCGTTTAATTAGGTTTTGATCTATATATCCGATGACCTCGAGAGATTTGAGCCAGCAGATTTCCCTAGGAATTATCACAACATAAATTCCTCCTGTAGAATATTGTGAATGGATTATAATTTCGGATCTTCTCTGATATCAAAAACTCTTTTTAGTAGCAGAATTGACAACACTGTACCTGAACCATATTACAAAAGTATTATTTGTTTCTATGCATTACATGTTCTTCCTTTGTTTTTAGCAACCGTTACTTTATCTCGTTAGGCGAATATATTTATGTCATTGCTCTGAGATACAAAACACAGAGCTGGTCTCTGGATACAACTCTATGCAATAGGGAGAGCACTGAGGAGCTCCATGGTGTGTCAATGGGGCTGTAAATATATAGATGAAAAGAGCACACGGAGATCAGGGGTACAGCAATGCATGAGGTCAAGGCCGGATTATAGGGAAAGCACCCACAGGGGCCTCCACCCGACAGGGGCCTCCATCAAAACCCCTTCCTTAATTCAGGATCTAAGGACCTTACTGAAGAAACGGCTGGGCCATGGGCAAAGCACAGTGTTAAAGGCATCAAATTTGCAGCTCTATCCTGCCAAGGGGAGGCTGGAGCACTGGCATCGGTGTCAGCCCGCCTCCAGCCAACTCCTCACATCCCGCCATGTGAGCCATCTCCTCATTGTCCTGAAGCATGACTGAGCCATGAGGAACTCTGTGTTGTACCCATTGTGTGGACCTGGAAGTTTGGAGCGGCCATTCTTGTGGTGACGCTTGAAGACAGGCTCCAGGGGAGAGGAGCCTTCCCCCCCTCTCTGTGTGTCGATGATGCGGATGAAGGGGCAGGATGCCTCGCTCAATTCATCAGCTAAGCCTGTCCTCTTCTCGGTCTCTGAATCCACCATGACGGATTACTACTAAATCTTCTAAATCAAAACGTCCCAGTCACCATATGGTTTCAATACTACTACAAGACGGCAGTTCTACAACATCGTGATAAATATACCTTGGAGGTAGAAAAATTACAGCAAATAGTTAAGCCCTCTGTGCCGCAGCCATTTTTCGATTTTTATTTATTGTATTTTCCTCCCCACCTTATAAAAGCTAAAAAAAAAATATTTTTCCCTCAACATGGCAATATGAGGGTTTTTTTTGTTTTTTTTGCGGTATTGTACCATATAACGTACTAGGGAAAATGCACAAAAATTCTGTCTGTGGTGGAATGGAAAAAAAAACAGCAATTCCTACATTATTTTTTAGATGTCCGTACAGTAAAAACGACATTTTAACTTTATTCCGTCGGTCAATACAATTACGGCGATACCAAACTAATATAGTTTATTTCTGATGTATTAATTTTACAAAAAAAAATTATAAAAAAAAATAGTTTTGTGTCACCGTATCCTGAGACCCACAACTTTTGTGTGTTGTGAGGGTTTGTTTTTTGTGGGATGAGCTGCAGTTTTTATTGGTTCAATTTTGGGGTACATATGAATTTTTGATCGCTTTTTATTTCCTTTTATTTGGGAGGCAAAGTGAGCAAAAAAATCTGTCTTTTTTGGTTTTTACGAAGTTCACCGTGTGGGACAAATAATGTTATATTGTAATAGTTCAGACTATGACGGACGCAGTGATATCCATTATGTTTATTTTTTACATTACTTGGGAAAAGGATTATCATCCCTCTAGGGCACTTTGAACCAGCGATTGTTTGCGCACAAGTATAATACAGTGCAATACCTATGTATTACAGTGTATTGTCATTTTTACAGGCTCCTATTAAGACCTGCCCATGACAATTATCGGCATTCCACGATCGTGTCACGGGTAGGGGGGGCAAAGGTGTTGCCGAAGGGGCTCCCCCTCTAACAGGTTAGAGACTGCGGTCGCTATTGACTGCAGCATCTAAGTGGTTATACGACCAGGATCGGAATTATTTCCTACATTATTACATAATTACTACATTATTTCCTGTAATACATGCCCACTCCATACTCTCCCTTAGTAGCCAGAACGTACAGTTATGTCATATGTCGTTAAGGGGTTAACATCCCTGCCAAAATAAGTTTTATGCCAAACTCATGGCCTCAACCAAATTAAACTTGTTTTCTCATTAAAACGTACATACACTTACATTTCAAAGGGTGACTTCTAAAACCGTGTCTGTCTAGAATCTGGAGACACAGCAGGTGACCCAACGGAGGACTCTCTAAATGCACACACATATTGGGAAAATTGTATGTTTTATATTTCACACTACACTCTGCATTATTAAAACTCAACAGAGAAAGTCCTTGAACATCATGTTCCTTTACTACAATAATGTATACTTCACACTGGGTTGCAGCTGTTCCCTGAAAGATATATATATATATATATATATATATACACTACCGTTCAAAAGTTTAGGGTCTCTTAGAAATTTCCTTATTTTTGAAAGAAAAGCACAGTTTTTTTCAATGAAGATAACATTAAATTAATTAGAGATACACTCTATACATTGTTAATGTGCTAAATGACTATTCTAGCTGCAAACGTCTGGTTTTTAATGCAATATCTACATAGGTGTATAGAGGCCCATTTCCAGCAACCATCACTCCAGTGTTCTAATGGTACATTGTGTTTGCTAACTGTGTTAGAAGGCTAATGGATGATTAGAAAACACTTGAAAACCCTTGTGCAATTATGTTCGCACCGCTGTAAACAGTTTTGCTGTTTAGAGGAACTATAAAACTGACCTTCCTTTGAGCTAGTTGAGAATCTGGAGCATTACATTTGTGGGTTCGATTAAACTCTCAAAATGGCTAGAAAAAGAGAGCTTTCATGTGAACCTTGACAGTCTATTCTTGTTCTTAGAAATTAAGGCTATTCCATGTGAGAAATTGCCAAGAAACTGAAGATTTCCTACAACGGTGTGTACTACTCCCTTCAGAGGACAGTACAAACAGGCTCTAACCAGAGTAGAAAGAGAAGTGGGAGGCCCCGCTGCACAACTGAGCAACAAGACAAGTACATTAGAGTCTCTAGTTTGAGAAATAGACGCCTCACAGGTCCTCAACTGGCAGCTTCATTAAATAGTGCCAGTGTCAACGTCTACAGTGAAGAAGCGACTCTGGGATGCTGGCCTTCAGGGCAGAGTGGCAAAGAAAAAGCCATATCTGAGACTGGCTAATAAAAGGAAAAGATAAATATGGACAAAAGCACACAGACATTGGACAGAGGAAGATTGGAAAAAAGTGTTATGGACAGACGAATCGAAGTTTGAGGTGTTTGGATCACACAGAAGAGCATTTGTGAGACGCAGAACAACTGAAAAGATGCTGGACGAGTGCCTGACGCCATCTGTCAAGCATGATGGAGGTCATGTGATGGTCTGGGGTTGCTTTGGTGCTGGTAAAGTGGGAGATTTGTACAAGGTAAAAGGGATTTTGAATAAGGAAGGCTATCACTCCATTTTGCAGCGCCATGCCATACCCTGTGGACAGCACTTGATTGGAGCCAATTTCATCCTACAACAGGACAATGACCCAAAGCACACCTCCAAATTATGCAAGAACTATTTAGGGAAGAAGCAGGCAGCTGGTATTCTATCTGTAATGGAGTGACCAGCGCAGTCACCAGATCTCAACCCCATAGAGCTGTTGTGGGAGCAGCTTGACCGTATGGTACGCAAGAAGTGCCCATCAAGCCAATCCAACTTGTGGGAGGGGCTTCTGGAAGCATGGGGTGAAATTTCTCCCGATTACCTCAGCAAATTAACAGCTAGAATGCCAAAGGTCAATGCTGTAATTGCTGCAAATGGAGCATTCTTTGACGAAAGCAAAGTTTGAAGGTGAAAATTATTATTTCAAATAAAAATCATTATTTCTAACCTTGTCAATGTCTTGACTATATTTTCTAGTCATTTTGCAACTCATTTGATAAATATAAGTGTGAGTTTTCATGGAAAACACAAAATTGTCTGGGTGACCCCTAACTTTTGAACGGTAGTGTATATATATATATATTCCAGTGGGTTTTACAAAATATGTGAACATAAAATTTCCAGTGCAACAACCAAGATTATTTTTTATTGGAGCGTCATATACCCACAAGATATTCTAAGAGGTGACCTTGCAGCAGGTCCCTTTCTATGTTTTGTTTGCCCCCATTAATGATTCCCAACCCTGGGCATTATGCACTGGATAAGGCTACCTACCTGCTCAACACATGCTGCTCTCCCCAAAGACAACGGGCTCCGTAGTAGCGATATTTCTTTACCAATTCCCCAATACAAACTTATTACTGGAATTTAGTTGCCATCAGCATAATACAGGTGTGATTTATGGCGCTGTGAATTCTCATAAGTGTATGAAATCTGCTGTGAGCGGTCAGTCACAGAGTACAGGCTGCAGGAAATTGATTGATATATTCTGCTGACAGTGTGAAGGGCAGTGGTGGGAAATGTGATCTCTCCAACGCTAGTCAAGAGTCAAGACCACATCGGATCCCACAACTGTCCGATAAGAACGGGAAAATGGGGCCTTCTTGAATTCATGTCTCAAAGGATGCTGATGTTGAAGAGCGTATTATTTTTTTTACACATGGAAAGAGTCTAATGGAGGAAACATTGTTATGTATGGTATGAGCGCCATGACTATAGGACACTGAACCATCAACCTTGCCAATATTGCAAATAAAAGACTCTGCAGGTCAGACTTGTGCAGTAGGGTGTTTCATTTTCATTTCATTTTTCCATCGTCGCTTTTCAATAGCCATGATTTTCTTATTTTACCATTACTGTATTAGGGCTTGTTTTTTGCAGGACAAGTTGTATTTTTTATTGTACCATTTAATGTACCATATATAATGTATTGATAAACGAAAAAATTATTTTGTGGGGTCAAAATGAAAAATTTGCAATTCTGCCATAGATTTTGGGGTTCCGTTTTTCTGGCATTTACTGTGTGGTAAAAATGATATATTAATACAATTACAGTGATACCTAATTTATATTTATTTTAAATATTTTACTACTTTTACAAGGTAAAAATAATATGTTTTATGCTGCCATATCCTGGGACCATATGTTTTTTATATTTCCATCCATGGGGATGTGTAAGAGTTTGTTTCTTGTGGAAACAAGGTGACCGAAATTCTGGCATTGTGATTTTTTTCTTCTCTAAGGCCTTCACCCAGCGGAATAAATAACGTGATATTTTAATAGTTCATACTCTTATGGACACGGCAATACCAATTACGTTTACTTTTTTTATTGCTTACATAATTTTTTGCGAATAATAGGAAATTTTATTTTTTTTAACTTTTCATTTTTTGTTTTTTTTTTAATTTTATTTTTTTGTTTTTTAGTTCTCCTAGGTGACTTTACCATGAGATTATTACTTATGTATTGCAGTGTATTGTCTTTATCTGTGCTCTACTATTTAGCCCGATCTCTGACAAAGAGATAAAGCACTGATGGTAGACCTGAATAGGCCGCTGGCTGCCATGGCAAAATGATGGGCAACCCACAATTTTATAGCGGGAGAGGGGGGGGGGGGGCAGTCAGGAAACAAAAAAAATCCCCTCCCTTTATCTAACTGCTCAGATTTAACGCGGCGTCTGAGGGGTTAAACGGCCGTTATCAGAGTTATCTCCGATCTCGGGCCGTGGCAGGTGGGTGGCAGTTATTTAGGGCCTTTTCCCATCAGCGTTGCCCTTCCGTTGAGGAGTTCCGTCTGAGGTTTCCGTCGGGTTCACCCCTCAATGGAAAGGCAAACTGAAACCTAAGCTTCCGTTTGCATCACCATTGATATCAATGATGACGGAAACGTTGCTAAAAGTTTCCGTTTGTCACCGATGTGACAGGGTTATGTTGTTTTGACGGGACCAATAGCGCAGTCTACTGATTTATGAGCAGTTTAATGTGCTTCGGATCCACACGAAGACTATCCCCGTTTTATGTGGCTAATCCACCATCTGTTCTGTGCAGAATACACAGGAATAAGTATTATTCTCCCAGAATTATTTTCCACGGCACAGAAAAAAATCTGCTCAGATTTTTTTCAGGTGCATATGAGCAGGGTTACAAAAACCTCATTCACACGCATTGAATGTGGATTGTAATGGGATTTGATTTGCGGATTTCGGCACGGATTCTGCGTCAAATCCTGAACATGTGAACAGGCCATAAACGAATAGTGTGAGATTAGAAAAATTCAGAATTACAGACACAGGTCCCCTCTTGTCCAAGAGTGGCGTTTTTTTGTGTTTTTTTTTTTTTTAGAAAAAGTAGACCCCTTTTTATAACCTCACACAACCTGTTTCATGCTTGGTAAGTAGTACACATCTAAAATGGGTTGTCCAGGATTAGGAAAGACCTGGCTGCTTTCTCCCAAAAACAGCACCACACCTGTCCACAGGTTGTGTGTGGTATTGCAGCTCAACCTCATTCACTTCAATGAAGCTAAGCTGCAGTAACAGACACAACCCATGGACAGTTGTGGCACTTTTTCTGTAGAAAGCAGCCATGTTTTTCTAATTCTTCTCAACCCCTTTAACTAAGCAAAGTTACTCCATCAATGTCGGTCTACAATTTCTGCAGCCACCATGTGCATTACACATCCTGCCAACACAGTTAAACACTTGATACTATTTTAGGTCTAACCATTCATGAAAATGAAAAAGCTGTGAAGTTGTAAATACACACAGCTCAATGTCAGTGCGGATGATTCATAGTTGATAGTGTAGTGATCCAGCTGTTATTTTCACCTGGAGTCAGCTTTGTGTGCAGGGGCGGATAACATGTCACTTACACCAATTCTCAGCTTTTCTGCAGGTGACAGAGACTACAGATATGTTTTTGGCAAGAATGATCTAACCAAGAATTTGCTTCTCACCACGAGGACTCCAGACTGGAATAACAAAACATATGAGTTTAGACAATTGGTCTGGCCCAACTGTTGTGAAACCACAACTCCCAGCATTCTATGGCTATTATAGCATGCCGAAAGTTGTAGTCTCACCTGGGGACCAGAGGGTTTTAGACCTTTACTTTAGACATTCCACAAAAACAAAGCCATTAATGATATTCATGACAAGCTTTAGGGAAGCGTGTATTTAGAGCCATTTTCTTTGTTTTTATGAAATGTTATATAAGCTTGTATTTCCCAGATACACCGCCAATAGCCGTATATCAGCATTGTTTGCTCGTGCACATTGTTGATAGGTTGATTACTAGCTTTGCTCAGAACGATTTCACTGGTGTCACTGTCAGAAGACTATTCCTATTGTTCTATTTCTAATTTTCAAAGCATATTTGGGAGTTACTTGGGTACCAGTGGTGGATCATCATATGGGGGTTTTGAAAAAAAAATCAGTATTGCAGCGCACTAGCGTCACTAATGGGGAGGAGGGGCAGGGAGAGCAATAGCAGGGGCGGGCTGGGAGGGAAAAGGGCCGCTGCTGATGGGGAGGGCAGGGCCGCACCGTCCGGCCTTCTGCCTTTCTGAGGGGGCGACAGTGCAACTGAAACCAGCCACCGCCACCCCCTCCTGCACTAATTCTACCTGCGTCTATAGGATGCAGGTACAATTACATGCATAAGCGCTGAATGGCCGGATACGTTCCGTGCCCGACCTTTCTGCGCCTTACAATGACGCTGATGGCAGGGCAGAATGACTTGTCCGGCCAATAAGCGCCTTTCAGCGACGCTAGCGGCTTCAGTTGTTGAAAGGCGCTGATTGGCGGGACAAGTCATTCTGTCCTGCCAATCAACGTCTTTCAAACACGCTAGTGGCGCGATGACGTCATCGTACCTCTTCCGTTGTTGAAGAGCACTGATTGACGGGGCACGTCATTCTGCCCTGCCAATCAGCACCTTTCAATTACGCAAGCGGCGCGATGACGTAATCGCACCGCTTGCGTCGTTCACCCCCAGCAGACTTACTCAGAAGAGAGCAGGTCTGCATTGACACAGGATGCCACGGGAACGGGATCAAGGTGAGTATGTAAAGTTTTTGGGGTTTTCTTCACGTGAAAGTGTGAGTGCCATTATCGACGGGGGGAGCTATATGTGGGGCAGAATCTACAGAGGAGGCTTTATGTGGGACACAATCTACAGGGGGGGCTTTATGTAGGGCACTATTTACAGGGGGCTATATGTGGGACACTACATACAGGGGGCGCTAAATGTAGAGCACCATCTACAGGGGGGCTATTTGTAGAGCGCTATCTTCAGGGGGGCTATATGTGGGGCACTATGTACAGGGCGGTTATATGTGTGGCACTGTCTACAGGGGGCTGTATGTGGGACACTATCTACAGGGGGACTA
This sequence comes from Rhinoderma darwinii, assembly GCF_050947455.1. Classification (NCBI taxonomy): domain Eukaryota; kingdom Metazoa; phylum Chordata; class Amphibia; order Anura; family Rhinodermatidae; genus Rhinoderma; species Rhinoderma darwinii. Next base: position 31,467,905 of record NC_134699.1, read on the forward strand.
TATACAGGGGGATCTATGTATAGCGCTATCTACAGGGGACTCTATGGGGGGCACTATCTACAGGTGGCTCTATGGGGGGCACTATCTACAGGTGGCACTATCTACAGGGGACTCTATGGGGCACTATCTACAAGGGGCTCTATGGGGGGGCACTATCTACAGGGGGCTCTATGGGGGCACTATCTACAGGGAGCACTGTGTGTGTGTGGGACACAGTGTATGGTGCTATTATAATCAGGGACACAGCGTATTGTGATTGTATTGTGCTATTATATTTAGGGGTACAGTGTGCGGCACCGTGAGAATTTCATCGTTTATAGGTGCAGAAATGTTTGAAAAGTGAGAAGCTGGAGACATCTAAGTGGCAAACTGCAGAAATGGGTCGTGGCTGGGAAAAGTCAATAGAGGTCTGGACCGGATGGAGAAAAAAAGAGAAAAATAACAACTAGAATCTAAAAAGATGTCACCGGTGAGTCACTTAATGTAAAAGTTTATTCTGCCTCTAATCCAGTGGTTCCCAACCAGGGTGCCGAGATATTCTGCTTATCCACTGCTACAAGCTCAGCCCCCGACGCTTACTCCAACTATGCTTGTAGCAGACGTGACGCACGCATGTATGCTACAAGTACCGCCCAACACTTCCCACTAGAAGAGCCTGACGGAGGGAGAGGACTCATTAACACTGGGCAGAGTAAGTATTTTTTCTATAGTTTGTTAGCAATTGTGTGAGAACTGGAGCCAGGGGAATGCTGTGAGTTGTAGTCCTCTCCTCTTATACCTCTTCCCTGTAATGTCCTCTGCTATCCCATAATAACAGTCTGGACATGCAGGGAGTTGTAGTTCTCTCCTCTTATACCCCCTCCCTGTAAATGTTCTCTGATATCACATAATAACAGCCTGGACATGCTGGGAGTTGTAGTACTCTCCTCTTATACCTCCTCCCTGTAATGTCCTCTGACATCACATAATAACAGCCTGGACATGCTGGGAGTTGTAGTTCTCTCCTTTAATACCTCCTTATTTATTCCTTCCCCAGGAGTAAGCACACTTTGTCTGTGATGGTCACTTTACAAGAGGGGCTGATGGTCATTTTACTGTGAGTGGGGGGCTAATGGTCATTTTATGGGGTTGGTCTGATTGTCATTTTACGGGGGGGGACGACTGAGGTGTATGGTCACTTTACTGGAGGGGTCTTATGGTCTCCTTACTGGGGGGCTGATGGTCATTTTACTGTGAGTGGGGGCTGATTGTGACTTTACTGGAGGGGACTGATGGTCACTTTACTGGGGGGGCTGATGGACACTTTACGGGGGGGGGGGGTGATGCCAATGGACACTTTACTGGGGGGGCAGAGGCTGATGGTCACTTTACTAGAGGGGGCTTATGGTCTCTATACTGGAGGGGGCTTATGGTCTCTTTACTGTGGGTCTGAGGCTGATGGTCACTTTACTGGGGGGGCTGAGGCTGATGTCACTTTACTGGAGGGGGTCATTGACACAATACTGGAGGGGGCTGATGTTCACTTTACTGGAGGGGCTGATGATCACTTTACTGAATAGGAGCTGCAGACACAAAACATTAAGGGTATGTTCACACAGCTTATTTTCAGCCGTTTTGCTGTAAAAGCCCCGAAAAACAGCTGTAAAAATGGAAGCTGAAGCTCACCAAACATCTGTCCATTGATTTCAATGGTAAAAACGGCGTTTCGTTCCGACGGGGCATTTTTTTCGGGGCTTTTTGAAAAAAGAAGTGCATGTCACTTCTTGAGCTGTTTTTTATTGTGTCAATAGAAGAACAGCTCCAAAAACGGCCGCAAAAAATACCTCAAAAAATATATGTGGTTTCAAAAACCGCTGAAAATTAGAGGCTGTTTTCCCTTGAAAACAGCTTCGTATTTTACAGCCAATTTTAATTTTGAGTGTGAAAATAACCTAAGTTTCAAACAGTCCTGCCAAACGTAAACATTGAGCGTAGTGTCAATTTTGCCTGATTTATCCCTTTGGTTTCCATGATCTATCTATATGTCTGTGTCCTCTGACTTTACAAGAGATTGAGAATTTTCTTATATCAAGTATTTTCAGAATATTTTAAGAATATTGAATGTCAGGGTAATCGCTTACAATCAATGCTGGAAACCTTATATACCACTAGTGTTGAGCCTACATGTAACATACACAAGAAAGGAAAAGTTTATATTTCAATTGCCCAAGTAAAAACACAGTCCGTAAAATATTCCCTATTCTGCTAAGCAAAATAAACAATAAAGCTCAAAGGACTTATTCAAATATTTCTTGGATGGCAAAATAAACATAATTAAAGGGGTTCTCCGGAGTAAGCAAATATGGCTCATTTAACAAAGCACAAGATGCAATATGTAATATACCGAATGTTTGGATTTAGTTCCAGGGGGAGGGCAGGGTTTGCTGACATATTTAGGCTCCATGGATGTGGATTGCTTACATCGATCCTTAAGTACATACAGCATACCATTAATATGGATGGATATGTTAAATAAACAGAACCCCCTGCAGCAACGGGCCCTGATATGAGCGCTCAGGGAGCAAATTATAAAAATGAATATATTAGGAATTTGGAGAATTACAAGTGCTCAGTAATTGAACAGCTAATTATATAAAAGTATAATAAACACCTATCCAGGATAAAATCCGAAGGGTGGATTCTCGCGTTGTGACAAAACAGAACTGTTTGCAGAAAAAACGCATTTTGACCACAACGTGTGAACCCAGCCTAATAAATGTGATCAGTGTATATCATGGTGCCGTCCTAGAATATATACAAAAATACAAAAAGATAAAGGATTTTCAGGATGCATTTAGCATAAATTAGGGGTAGAAAATGTATACAGATGTATTAGATTAATCTATAAAACGATCTAATTATATAAAATCCTTTAAATAAATATACAGTATAAACAACATACAACACAAACAAACACGCTACACTAGACCTGAATTTTATGCATCAAATTGGCATTTACAAATACATGCCAAACAATATACAGGTGCATAAATAGGAAGATTTGCCATACATGTTACACAAATTAATTTTGGTGCGGAATTTGTTGCTGATTTTGTTTCGGCCATGTAAAATCTTCACCCCTCTTATTGAAATAAGTGAAATCTGCAGTAAAAATCTGCAACAGATATTGATTGACATGATACGGATTTTAGAATCCGCACTGCAGATCAATGTCTGCACAAATGCAGGAGGAAAATCAGCAGCATTTCCACTACATTTAAAATCCCCCGTGTGTTCCTGTGGAGATAAATACATTTAGGTACCGAACCTCTAAGAATTGTGTCTATAAAGCTACTATCTTACCACCCTGTCTATTCTTTACTTTTTTTACAGCGTTACTTTTTTGTGGAACTACTTATATCAATGCTGCTGTTTTTGATGGATTCTTCTTCATCCCTGGCGCATAGATAAATTCACTAAAAATAGACTTTTCAAGAAGAAGGCAACAGACATTTTAAGTCCACTACTTTAATGTCAAGGATCATATAACATTTGAAGTTCTGACATTACTCTGTCTGGAGCGTTACGGGGATTTTCAGAGATGGAGCTCCGGGCCTTACAGAATATGCAAAATTATGTATAAAATGTAAGATAAAAAACAAAATTATATCTGGTGAGGCAGCTACACAGAAAAGAGTAGAATACTGAATTTTTATCTACAAAAGTACACATTGGCAGTCAAAGCTACAGATGGAATATCTATCTAATAACAATAAGGCCTCATGCACACGGCCGTGCCCGTAATCACTGCTCGAGACTGCGGGCACGGCCGTCCGCCCACGGCTGAAGACAGCCACCCGCATTTTAGACACGTGCGTGCTCCCATACAAAGTATGGGAGCACGGTCCTTAAAAAGCAAAAGATAGGACTTAAAGGGGTTGTCCAGCTTCTGACAACTGATGACCTATCCACCGGATAGGTCATCGGTATGTCATCGGTGCAGGTCCGACACCCGGAACTCGCACCGATAAGCCGCTCCGGTATGCCTGCTGGCACCGGATGTTATGGCACATAATGCTATGACCGGAAGCAGTCAGCTCCGACCATTGCATAGCGGCCGTGCTGCAAAACTGCAGGTCCGCTCCTATTCACTTGAATAGGAGCAGAGCTGCATTACTGCAGCTCGGCCGCTATTCCGTCGCCGGAGCTAACTGCTTTCGGCATGTACGTCCGGTGCACGGAGTCACCGGAGCAGCTGATCTGTGCGGGGCCCGGGTGTCGGACCCCAACAGACCATGTACTGATGACCTATCCGCTGGATAGGTCATCAGTTGTCAGAACCTGGAAAACCCCTTTAAGATAAGATCTTTTGCGGTGTCTTTTTACGGCCCAAACACCTTTCCGCAAAAATACGAGAGTATGTCCGCAGTCAATAGAAGTGAATTGGTCTGTAATTGAGGACCGTAATTGCGGACCGCAATTACGGACAAATTCTACAGTCGTGTGCAAGGGGTCTTATACAGCATTATAGCTACCAAAGTCATTCATTCTTGCATGAAGTAAAGTTAAGATACAAGTGCAGATTTTTGTCAAAACAAAATAATAGTAATATAAGGACAAGAATAATTATAAAAATGTAACAAAAGAATAATTTAGGGCACGCAAGATAAAAGGGTTCCTTAATATAGTGAGGCAAGTCAGCACCAATAATGTATAAATTACTTTGTAGCACTTTGTAGTGTTCTGTTTATGCTGGAAGCTGCAACTGCTTTTCTCGGCCGGAGGGAGGGTCAGCTTGCTGTCTGTTTCTAACCTTACAGTAGTAGTAGACAATTTACTGTAGACTGCCTAACATAACCCTGAACAAGCTGTAATGTACAGTCCTGGCCAAACGTTTTGAGACTGACACAAAGTTTGGTCTTGACTAAGTTTGCTGCTTCAGTGTTTTTAGATCTTTTAGTCAGATGTTTCTATAGTATACTGATTTATAACTATAAACATTTCATACGTTTTTAAACTTTTATTGACAAATATATCAAGTTTATGCAAAGACTCAATATTTACAGTGTTGACCCTTCTTTTTCAGGACTTCTGTAATTCGCCCTGGCATGCTGGGTATCAGCTTCTGGTCCACATCCTGACTGATGACCCATTCTTGTCTAATCAGTGCTTGGAGTTTATTACAATTTCTGTGTTTTTGTTTGTCCACCCGCTTTTTGAGGATTAACCACAGATTCTCAATGGGATTGAGATCTGGGGAGTTTCCTGGCCATGGACCCAAAGTTTCAATGTTTTGTTCACCGAGACACTTAGTTATCACTTTTGCCTTGTGACATGCTGCTCCATTGTGCTGGAAAAAGCATTGTTCGTCACCATATTGCTCCTGGATGGTTGGGAGAAGTTGCTCTTGGAGGATGTTTAGTTACCATTATTTATTCATGGAAGTGTTCTGAGGCAAAATTGTGAGTGAGCCCTTGGATGAAAAGCAACCCCACACATAAATGGTCTCAGTATGCTTTACTGTTGGCATGACACAGGACTCATGCTAGCGCTCACCTTTTCTTCTCCGGACAATCATTCTTCCAGATGTCCCAAACAGTCTGAATTGTGCTTCATCAGAGAAAATACTTTTACCCCACTCCTCTCCAGTCCTGTACTTCCTGCAGAATGTCAGTCTGTCCTTGATGTTTTTCTTGGAGAGAAGTGGCTTCTTTGCAGCTCTTCTTGACACCAGGCCATCCTCCAAAAGCCTTCACCTCACCGTGCGTGCAGATGCACTGACACCAGCCTGCTGCCATTCCTGAACAAGCTCTGCACTGGTGTTTAACCGAATAATCAAGAAGCGGTCCTGGCACTTGCTGGACTTTCTTTGGCACCCTGAAGCCTTCTTCACAGCAATTGAAACTCTCTCCTTGAAGTTCATCATGATCCCATAAATGGTTCATTTAGGGGCAATCTTACAAGCACCAATGTCCTGTAAAGGCCTTTTAATGCAAAGCAATGGTGACTGAACGTGTTTCCTTGGAGGTAACCATGGTTAACAGAAGAAGACAATGATTTCAAGCACCATCCCTCTTTTAAAGCAACTAGCCTTCTCTTATAATTCAATCAGGATGACAGAGTGATATCAGCTGCCTTGTCCTCGTTAATACTTTCTCCTGAGCAAACGAGAAGATCACTGAAATGATGATAGCAGGTCATTTTGTGGCAGTTTTTATTAAAAATTATTTTTACTTTTTGAGATACAGCTGCTCTGCATTCTCTATACAGAGAAGCTGTATCTTTCGCTATGACATGAATCCGTCAGTACCGCGGACCTGACAGGTTCAGTGTTAGTGGGTCCTGTGTGTTTCTGACATGCAGGACCCACTTTCACTGAACCCGTCAGACCCGCAGACCTGACGGGAGCAGGATTTAGCGAACGATACAGCTGTTCTGTATAGAGAATACGGAGCAGCTGTATCTCAAAAAGTAAAAATTATTTTTAATAAAAACTATTTATAAAGCTGGACTAATCACACTGACTCTAATTTATTTATTTTTTTAAATGCCATTTAAAGGTTTATGTAGCCTTTAAGTTAATTTTCATGGCAAGAAATAACTTTGCAATTAATTGAAATTCATCTCATCACTCTTCACAACAATCTAGAGTAAATTTAAATTGCCACTATAAAAACTAAAGCAGCAAACTTTGTGAAAACCCAAATTTGTGTCAGTTTTAAAACTTTAGGCCAGGACTGTAGACATGAACAGATCTTTTTGTATTTTTACGGATGGGTGTCCATTTGGTAGAAATGATCCGAAAATATAGAACATGTCCCATTCTTGTCCGTAATTATGGCACGGACTCCCCATAGAAGTCTATGGGTGATTCCGTAGTTACGGACAGCTACGGAGGTGCATCCATAATTACGGAAGCGTTGCTAGGCGACGCCAGCTTTGCAGATGTTGCACATCATTTGTGGTTTTCTTCTTTTTGCGGATCTGTATATACGGATGCACTATGGACCGTATTTGCGGACAGTATTTACGGATGGATGAAAATACGGTCCTGTGAATGGGGCCTAAGGCTTTTTTATTTTTTCTTCCTATATTTCAATTCTTCCTAGTCACTTTTTTTTCACCCGTCATAGCCGCCATACTTGCAGATTACTTTATGCATACCTATGACTACCCTATGAATAGCTAACCCATGCAAGTGTCATTTTGTGTGCATGGGTAGTCTGACCCTTTCTTTTCTAAACCACTAGGGCACAGCGCTGATAATATCAGTAATGTGTACAACACCCTAATTTTCCTCCACAGCTCCAAGAGCCATGGAAAGGACACGTTTACGACGATCCACCGAGGGCACGCAGAAGATCTCGGAGCAGAGCGGCATGTTTGCAAGGAGAAATATGTGTTGAATTGCAAGTAATGCTGTTGCTAGCGAAAAACGAATATATAATGAAGGAAGAAAATTTCAATTTAGTCGTGTTACCATGAGGATGAGCTAAAAACAATGCAAGAATTGTCGGTGCTGCAAATTCTAGCCATCTGGCAAGGAAAACGTATGCTCAACATATTCAGATTTACTGTACTATTAAGTAAGACCTGTCAATAGGACACATCCATTTAAATTAGGACATCTGTAAAGAACCGATATTTTGATAAATAGTGGATGCAAATGCAACCAGTCTATTATTTTTGTAACATTTTTATATTTTGACACTACTAAAGGGCATTTGGGCATAGAATAGGATCTGAAATAAATGTTTAATTGGTAGGAGTCCAAATAATGGGCCAGCACTGATACTGAGTACAAAGGACTACTCTCCAAAGAGGTTTATGGCATCTTAGAGGGCAGTAATACTAATAAGAACAAAGGTGGCAGCAGCTGCTGCTCACTAGCCTAATGCACGCAGGTCATATAATGTTTATGCACCTATATACCACCTAATGCATTTATCACCAGTCATTTTGTCTGGTAAATTACTTTCCAGTTCAATGCTGGAGTAGCAGGCGGCTGATGTCATTATTGATTGGTGATTTCATCTTATTATTGTTTGGAAAGAAAAAAATAATCTTGCTTTTTCACGTCATTATTAGCGAACTCTCCCTGACAGCTGTAGAAGATAAGGTTACATAATTTCAATCAATATGTTCTGAGCAGAAATTTGATTTAGTCGATAAAACATCATGTGCCCGCTGTTAGCGGGATCAAGGCAAGGGTTCACAATAAAAGATGCCAAGTAATAGGAATTTTCAACAGGTGAGTAATATTAGTGTTTACTAGGTGAAGCAGGACTGGCAAATTGGCCCTGGCGACTGGGTTTTTCTTCCTGCCCTTTATAAATTCGGCTGCTGGCGCATCCACCTGGTGTAAAATATATGTCTCCAGCTATGACCAGTCAATAAAAGCTCGGGTCGTGCATGGGGAGCACACACAATCTGCCACATGTTAGCAATTGGCTGTGGGGGGCTTCTGTAATTACTGTGGAAGTTGGGAGGGGCCTGCTATCACCGCTGGAAGTAGGGTTGGTCCTGCTGTGATCACTAGTGATTGGGGAGCTGCTTTGGCTACAGAGGAAATGGGGAGGAGCCTGTTTTGACTACTGTAGCGGGGGAACGTTGACTACTGAGGAAAGTATTGGGGGCAGTGCTCTGACTACTGCCATTGTTATTAGGGACGTTATTGGGGACTGTGAATACCGGGGAAGTGGGGAGGAAAGGGGGGAACACAATCAATATCAACATTTATCAATAGTGGCATTATTTTAGCCAATGCCTAAGTTAACGCTAAACTACTTTGACATACGTTACGACAAATTTGTGACTACATCTGCCTTCTTTATCCACACTCATCACAGCCATTAACTTTCACCCTGGCTAAAACGAAGGCCGTTTTTCTACGCCAGGGCCTGTGTGGAGTAATAAACATTTTTTTCTGATTTGTGGGTTGTTTTTTTTTAAAGTTGTATTTCCTATAGGTGTCTAAATCCTGGCCAAGCTGTTAGCCATGCCCACTGTTCACGCCACTTACAAACTTACGTGCATGGCACAAATGGCTCAAAATTCTTCTGCAAAAGGATAATAAATATGTCGCCCAGCAGATTAGACGCTATTTTGTTAGATTGTTTAGTGAAGATTGGCCCAGCCTTCTCCAATCCCTTAGGTGTTGTGCTTTTTCCACAAATCAGATTTTGGCACAGCATCTGTATGAGGAGCAATCATTTCTGACTAGCAAAAAATGCCATGCAGCAATGAATGGATCCCAATAAGACACTTCATATAAGAGTTGTGCCAAAAAGGGACTTTCACCCACAATGGGGTACATAGAAGAAAAGGGGCCCTATAGTTAAGATAAATATAAGCCCCCAATTATGGTGAGAAGGGTCTGGTGTTTATTTCCCCCTATACCACCTTTAAATGAACCTTAGGCCCTACCAGTTATTTGCTAGAAATAAAATTCTGTAGAAGAGATGCTTCTTGTCTGCTCCCGGCCAATAGCAAGGAGCTGCGAGTAAAGGAGCGTTTTTCATTGGATTTATTTCATTTACATAAGAATTGTACCGTAGCGCACCTCTTTCTTCCCTTACCACAGTAAATACACATTAGACGGATAAGAAATATCTGTAATTGGTATTAATACCGAATTATTGTCTGTGTTATAGATATGATTGCAGTGTGATCTCCATGTTATAGATATATTGCAGTGTGATGTCCATGTTATAGATATGATTGCAGTGTGATCTTCATGTTATAGAAATATTACAGTGTGATCTCCCTGTTATAGATATGATTGCAGTGTGTTCTCCATGTTATAGATATGATTGCAGTGTGATCTCCATGTTACAGATATGATTGCAGTGTGATCTCCATGTTACAGATATGATTGCAGTGTGATCTCCATGTTACACATATGATTGCAGTGTGATCTTCATGTTATAGATATAATTGCAGTGTGATCTCCATGTTATATATATGATTGCAGAATGATCTCCATGTTATAGATATGATTGCAGTGTGATCTCCCTGTTATAGATATGATTACAGTGTGATCTTCATGTTATAGAAATATTACAGTGTGATCTCCCTGTTATAGATATGATTGCAGTGTGTTCTCCATGTTATAGATATGATTGCAGTGTGATCTTCATGTTATAGAAATATTACAGTGTGATCTCCCTGTTATAGATATGATTGCAGTGTGTTCTCCATGTTATAGATATGATTGCAGTGTGATCTCCATGTTACAGATATGATTGCAGTGTGATCTCCATGTTACAGATATGATTGCAGTGTGATCTCCATGTTACACATATGATTGCAGTGTGATCTTCATGTTATAGATATAATTGCAGTGTGATCTCCATGTTATATATATGATTGCAGAATGATCTCCATGTTATAGATATGATTGCAGTGTGATCTCCCTGTTATAGATATGATTACAGTGTGATCTCCATGTTATAGATATGATTGCAGTGTGATCTCCATGTTACAGATATGATTGCAGTGTGATCTCCATGTTACAGATATGATTGCAGTGTGATCTCCATGTTACAGATATGATTGCAGTGTGATCTCCATGTTATAGATATGATTACAGTGTGATCTCCATGTTACAGATATGATTACAGTGTGATCTCCATGTTATAGATATGATTGCAGTATGATCTTCATGTTATAGAAATATTACAGTATGATCTCCCTGTTATAGATATGATTACAGTGTGATCTCCATGTTATAGATATATTGTAGAGTGATCTCCATGTTATAGATATATTGCAGTGTGATGTCCATGTTATAGATATGATTGCAGTATGATCTCCATGTTATAGATATGATTGCAGTGTGATCTTGTTATAGATATGATTACAGTGTAATCTCCATGTTATAGATATGATTGCAGTGTGATCTCCCTGTTATAGATATGATTGCAGTGTGATCTTCATGTTATAGAAATATTACAGTGTGATCTCCATGTTATAGATATATTGCAGTGTGATCTCCATGTTATAGATATGATTGCAGTATGATCTCCATGTTATAGATATGATTGCAGTGTGATCTCCATGTTATAGATATGATTGCAGTGTGATCTCCATGTTATAGATATGATTGCAGTGTGATCTCCCTGTTATAGAAATATTACAGTGTGATCTCCCTGTTATAGATACGATTGCAGTGTGATCTCCATGTTATATATATGATTACAGTGTAATCTCCATGTTATAGATATGATTGCAGTATGATCTCCATGTTATAGATATGATTGCAGTGTGATCTCCATGTTATAGATATGATTGCAGTGTGATCTCCATGTTATAGATATGATTGCAGTGTGATCTTCATGTTATAGAAATATTACAGTGTGATCTCCCTGTTATAGATATGATTACAGTGTGATCTCCATGTTATAGATATATTGTAGTGTGATCTCCATGTTATAGATATATTGCAGTGTGATGTCCATGTTATAGATATGATTGCAGTGTGATCTTCATGTTATAGATATGATTACAGTGTAATCTCCATGTTATAGATGATTGCAGTGTGATCTCCATGTTATAGATATGATTACAGTGTGATCTCCATGTTATAGATATATTACAGTGTGATCTCCATGTTATAGATATATTACAGTGTGATCTCCATGTTATAGATATATTGCAGTGTGATCTCCATGTTATAGATATGATTACAGTGTGATCTCCATGTTATAGATATATTGCAGTGTGATGTCCATGTTATAGATATGATTGCAGTGTGATCTTCATGTTATAGAAATATTACAGTGTGATCTCCCTGTTATAGATATGATTACAGTGTGATCTCCATGTTATAGATATGATTGCAGTGTGATCTCCATGTTACAGATATGATTGCAGTGTGATCTCCATGTTACAGATATGATTGCAGTGTGATCTCCATGTTATAGATATGATTACAGTGTGATCTCCATGTTACAGATATGATTACAGTGTGATCTCCATGTTATAGATATGATTGCAGTGTAATCTCCATGTTACAGATATGATTGCAGTGTGATCTCCATGTTATAGATATGATTGCAGTATGATCTTCATGTTATAGAAATATTACAGTATGATCTCCCTGTTATAGATATGATTACAGTGTGATCTCCATGTTATAGATATATTGTAGTGTGATCTCCATGTTATAGATATATTGCAGTGTGATGTCCATGTTATAGATATGATTGCAGTATGATGTCCATGTTATAGATATGATTGCAGTGTGATCTTGTTATAGATATGATTACAGTGTTATCTCCATGTTATAGATATGATTGCAGTGTGATCTCCATGTTATAGATATGATTGCAGTGTGATCTTCATGTTATAGAAATATTACAGTGTGATCTCCATGTTATAGATATATTGCAGTGTGATCTCCATGTTATAGATATGATTACAGTGTGATCTCCATGTTATAGATATATTGCAGTGTGATGTCCATGTTATAGATATGATTGCAGTATGATCTCCATGTTATAGATATGATTGCAGTGTGATCTCCATGTTATATATATGATTGCAGTGTGATCTCCATGTTATAGATATGATTGCAGTGTGATCTTCATGTTATAGAAATATTACAGTGTGATCTCCCTGTTATAGATACGATTGCAGTGTGATCTCCATGTTATATATATATGATTACAGTGTAATCTCCATGTTATAGATATGATTGCAGTATGATCTCCATGTTATAGATATGATTGCAGTGTGATCTCCATGTTATAGATATGATTGCAGTGTGATCTCCATGTTATAGATATGATTACAGTGTGATCTCCATGTTATAGATATATTGCAATGTGATGTCCATGTTATAGATATGATTGCAGTATGATCTCCATGTTATAGATATGATTGCAGTATGATCTCCATGTTATAGATATGATAGCAGTGTGATCTCCATGTTATAGATATATTACAGTGTGATCTCCATGTTATAGATATATTACAGTGTGATCTCCATGTTATAGATATGATTGCAGTGTGATCTCCATGTTATAGATATGATTGCAGTGTGATCTCCATGTTATAGATATGATTGCAGTATGATCTCCATGTTATAGATATGATTGCAGTGTGATCTCCATGTTATAGATATATTACAGTGTGATCTCCATGTTATAGAAATTATTGCTGTGTGATCCCCATATTATAGATATTATTACAGTGTGATCTCCATGTTATATATATGATTGCAGTGTGATCTCCATGTTATAGATATATTACAGTGTGATCTCCATGTTATAGATATATTACAGTGTGATCTCCATGTTAGATATGATTGAAGTGATCTCCATGTTATAGATATATTACAGTGTGATCTCCATGTTATAGATATATTACAGTGTGATCTCCATGTTATAGATATATTACAGTGTGATCTTCATGTTATAGATATATTACAGTGTGATCTCCATGTTATAGATATATTACAGTGTGATCTTCATGTTATAGATATATTACAGTGTGATCTCCATGTTATAAATATATTGCAGTGTGATCTTCACATTATAGATATATTACAGTGTGATCTTCATGTTATAGATATAATTGCAGTGTGATCTCCATGTTATAGATATGATTGCAGTGTGTTCTCCATGTTATAGATATATTACAGTGTGATCTCCATGTTATAGATATGATTGCAGTGTGATCTCCATGTTATAGATATGATTACAGTGTGATCTCCATGTTATAGATATATTGCAGTGTGATCTTCACGTTATAGATATGATTACAGTGTGATCTTCATGTTATAGATATGATTACAGTGTGATCTCCATGTTATAGATATGATTGCAGTGTGATCTCCATGTTATAGATATGATTACAGTGTGATCTCCATGTTATAGATATGATTACAGTGTGATCTTCATGTTATAGATATAATTGCAGTGTGATCTTATTCGCTTGTGGGACGTGTTAAACCCTGCAGTGACGTCTACAGATGGGTATTGATCATTGTCCAGATATTATGGACTCCATTTTTAATTGAGGCCTTTCCGACAATGTGCCTGATCTGCTTCCTCCTGTCTAATAACAATGACTTGTTAGAAGCACCAGCACAGAATGCTTGTCTAGCAACAAATGATGCTGATGTATGACTATTGCCGGCCGCAGCCAATCACATCAGTCCTCCATCCTTATAGTGCTGCTCCCGTCTATTTATACATTGTCTCCTGAAATATCTATTTATGGAAAACTCTGCCTCTGAACCCCGTAGATCTGTACTCGTCCCTCTGCTTTCTACATTTATTTCAAATTCCAATCTGTCGCTTCTAATATTTGTCATTATTCAACAAAAGAGTGCAGCTTCCAAGAAACGGGGCATTCTAAGAAGGGCACCACGTACACACTGCTCTGGTTAGCTTGCCATCAATATCTACCACGCTCTGTGGATGAGACAACATAGGACGCAGTTTTTTATGCAAATCCTAGCTGGCATAATGTGCAATTGTAGCAGAGCTGAATATGTTGCAAAGCTAAAGATGTAACAGAGCTAAATTTCTCATCTAACTCTTTGTGGCTTCTTTGTTTGTGAACTGCGATAATATGATAATGCACTAGTTTAACCTGCAGTCCTATGTAAATCTGTTAATTATATTAAAATGAGCTAAGATAACTCCCACTGAGTTAACCTGCAGTCCTATGTAATACCAGAAATAACACGCTGTGATATCACAATTAGTTGAAATTAAGATTAACCTGCAGTCCTATGTAATACCAGACGCAAACACTCTCATACTGCAATGAGTTAAGATAAGTGTCAGCTTAACTGCAATCCTATGTAAAAACAGATAACGCACTGTAGCACTGCAACGATCAGTAGATTAACATTCAGTGCTATGTAAGTCATCAGATAACAGACATTGATATCAAAATCCGTTGCGCCAATTGACAAGCTCAGCTCTGCTACACCTCTATGTCATGGTGGAGGGAGCTGAGCCTTAAAGGCACGGTGCAGATTTGCATGCTATGATGTGCAGGCTCACTAGTACAAGCAGCCAGCTTCTTCTATTGTCTCACTTCAGATGATAACGTTACAGCAGACGCATACGGTATTGGGTTTCATAGCTCTATACATAATATGTCATCGGGCCCCGCGCTGTAATCCAAGTCGTCTAGTAGCAATCATCAGCTCATATACAATAATAGTCAATAGGCCTGGAGGATAACTGATGGCAGTGTTTACTTTCCCCGTGATATCGGGTACCATTGTAAATATATATTAATTGTAAGCTCCATAGGCCACAGATTCCACATGGGTCTATATATCTGTATATGCTACCATGAGGTATAGGAATGCTCCGCCAACCAATCTCCATGTAGTTAAAAGCCCTTTAATTCCGGGCCGTTTTCACCAAGATGAGATTCGGTCCGCGACTCTCTCACGTTGTGACCTTAGGTGGTCATTAACATTTTTCAGACCTGCACGATAGATTTCCAAATCTTTCCTAAATTATCACTTTGCTCATTGACACTGGGTCATTATCACGTAGAGCGCTCATTATCATCCAATGTGGACGAACAAATGGCGCCATAGGCCTTAATAAAGCAGCAGGAAACTGAACCTGCAGGGCCGACTAAGCCACAACGACAAAGGCAGCCGGATAATATACATGTACACGGGTGTATGAGCCCATAAAATCAGACATTACATATAGGAATAGTCTATACAGCATAACAAGCGGTGCCCTGTCTGCCAGCATCATGTTATGTGTCTACAGCATGCCCTCCCACAATGCACTGTAATGTGTGCCACCCCCTCCAGGATTGTTATCGTCACCCTTGTTATACATGTGTATGTATGACTAGATAGATAGATAGATAGATAGATAGATAGATAGATAGATAGATAGATAGATAGATAGATAGATAGATAGATAGATAGATAGATAGATGCCAGTTATGTGCCCATAAATATAGTGACTGTATATGTTTATTATGAATATGTGCAGTGTGTGTGCCAGTTATTATCTTCCCTGCATTATGTGGAAGTGCATATATGAGCCTACCAGTGATGCCAATTATATATCCCTATAGATAGATAGATAGATAGATAGATAGATAGATAGATAGATAGATAGATAGATAGATAGATAGATAGATAGATAGATAGATATGAGATAGATAGATATGAGATAGATAAGATAGATAGATAGATAGATAGATAGATAGATAGATAGATAGATAGATAGATAGATAGATAGATAGATAGATAGATATGAGATCGATAGATAGATAGATAGATAGATAGATAGATAGATAGATAGATAGATAGATAGATAGATAGATAGATAGATAGATAGATATGAGATAGATAGATAGATAGATAGATAGATAGATAGATAGATAGATAGATAGATAGATAGATAGATAGATAGATAGATATGAGATAGATAGATAGATAGATAGATATGAGATAGATAGATAGATAGATAGATAGATAGATAGATAGATAGATAGATAGATAGATAGATAGATAGATAGATATGAGATAGATAGATAGATAGATAGATAGATAGATAGATAGATAGATAGATAGATAGATAGATAGATAGATAGATAGATATGAGATCGATAGATAGATAGATAGATAGATAGATAGATAGATAGATAGATAGATAGATAGATAGATAGATAGATAGATAGATAGATAGATATGAGATCGATAGATAGATAGATAGATAGATAGATAGATAGATAGATAGATAGATAGATAGATATGAGATCGATAGATAGATAGATAGATAGATAGATAGATAGATAGATAGATAGATAGATAGATAGATAGATAGATATGAGATAGATAGATAGATAGATAGATAGATAGATAGATAGATAGATAGATAGATAGATAGATAGATAGATAGATAGATATGAGATAGATATGAGATAGATAGATAGATAGATAGATAGATAGATAGATAGATAGATAGATAGATAGATAGATAGATAGATATGAGATAGATATGAGATCGATAAGATAGATAGATAGATAGATAGATAGATAGATAGATAGATAGATAGATAGATAGATAGATAGATATGAGATAGATAAGATAGATAGATAGATAGATAGATAGATAGATAGATAGATAGATAGATAGATAGATAGATAGATAGATAGATAGATAGATAGATAGATAGATAGATAGATGAGCTGTGTTGCTGGCTCTTGTTGACCTACCTCTACTATGAAGGTCTTCTCTTCCCCAAATACTGAAACAACAAAAAACTGCAGGACACAGGTTCTGATGCACAATCCCAGAAGCTTGAGTCTCCGTCTCTTGATTCCAGGTTCAGCCATCACGGTGGCTCTGGGTGGAGGGAGCTGCGGCAGCTACATGGGGATCACATGCATACACACCCGGGGATAGAGCGGGTGCCCCCGCCAGTGGAGGGATGCGCTGATACTAACGAGAAGGATGATGGGTGCCGCTGTTTCTTCTGTTATTTGGTAGGCATGACATCCCTGCGGCCAGGTGAGGTGCCCATCCCCGGGACAATAGCGGGGAGGGGCGGGCCGACCTCGGCGTACCGAGTAGCCAGCTCTCTGTCACATTACACGGCGACTTCTCATAGTAGCGAACGGGGAAGAGATGATGCCCTAGTAACAGGCGCACCGAGGAGAACGGTCACACAGCGCGGGCCAATGGGAGAGAGGGGGGGGGCAACATTGGAAGGATGCGGGGAGGAGAACGGGAGCACGGCGATGGCCAATACGAGAGCGGGGGCGGAGCTACTACTGGAGGGATGCAGGCAGGATGCTGAGGAGAATAACACCTGACTCCTTCACAACCTGATGATGATTGTCACTGATAGGGTTAATATTCATGTTATTAATAGCAGTATTATAATCATTAGTGTGATCCACTCCTTCCCCGTAACACCTGACTTCTATTAGCAGTAATAATCTTGTAATTCACCCTTAGCTATTCTTATGTCCTGTCATGACACAGAACTCCTCAGTGCCTTCTAATATTCCTATCATTTACAGTGGGAGAAAGGGTGAAATGACCAGGCAAGTGGGCACTGCCCTAGTGTCCAGAGCAGTAGAGGGTCCACAGTCAAACGGTACTATGAAGCTCGGGATGAGACTGAGCTCTCTTGTATACAGCTTTTAAATTAAATGATAAAGTCTGACTACCTGCAGCCACCATTAGGGGGAGCTCATTGCATACAGATGTATAAAGCTAGTAGAATTCAATGGGAAGGTTATAAGTCCATAACTAGTGAGCTCCTCTAGTGGTGGCTGCAGGCATTACTATCTATGACAAGAAAGTGGAAATTCAAAGCTTCCTACAAAAACTATGCTAAACTGAAAAAATGAGGAAAGGAAAAGTCTGTAAAATAATTCCTCACCGATCCACTCTAGTGCAACGAGTAGGCCAAAGTGGTGTAGTGTCCATAGTTCCGTCATTTTACGTCGATCATCCGTCGACGTTCACTGCGGAGACATCTCAACCATAGTGATATAACGTGGCATTTTGGACATGTGACAGGATATCACTGTGAAAGCAGTGTCACTGCAGCCTAGTTAGTCACACTGGAGCGCAGAGGACTAATCGCGTGGTAATACAAAAGAAAAAGCTTTATGGATGGTAAGAAGCCCATGACCATTATAGCAGAGGGCACACGTGACTCTCAGCCCACCTCTGGCATATTATCCCATATGTTCAAAAGGGTTTTGTTGGACTTTAACTTAAATGGTACTGAGCGGCAGTGAACTGCGATACCGGGCACAGCCACAACTGTATATATGGCGCTGTGCCTGAGTAAACAAGGGGACACAGCACTTGATGGAGCACGTCGGCCCATTCATTCAGCTGTTTGGCGGGGACGTTTCTTCATTCTTGATTGACTGGGGTGCCAGAAATCACGCCCCCAGTGACCAAATATTAAAGAATTTTCTAGTGAAAATTAAAGTCTCGGAAAACCCCTTATGCTACCAACTATATACCCCATTCATCCATATCAGTAAAATCACCTGCTTAATATTGGGTAGGTCCCCCTCATGCCGCCGAAACAGCTCTAACCCATCAGAGCATGGACTCCACAAGGCCTCTGATGCTGTCCTGTGATGCCTGACTATAAGATGTTAGCAGCAAATTTTTTAAGTCCTGTAAGTTTCAAGGTCAGTCCTCCATGGATTGGACTTGTTTTTCCAGCACATCCCACAGATGGTCGATCAGATTGAGATCTGGGGAATTTGGATTCTAAATCAGCACCTTGAACCCTTTGTCATATTCCACAGACCATTCCTGAACAATGTTTGCTGTGTGGCAGGGGGCATTATTCTGCTGAAGGAGACCACTGCCATTAGGAAATACCAGCGCCATGAAGGGGTGTACTTGGACTGCAGCAATGTTTAGGTTGGTGGTACTTGTCAAAGGACATAAGATTTACCAGCAGAAGATTGCACAGAGCATCTCACTTCCACCTTGTCTTTTTCCTATAGTGCATCCTGGTGCCATCACCTCCCCAGGTAAGCCACGCACATGACGCCGGCCGTCCACATGATGTAAAAAAAAATTCTTCATAAGACCAGACCACCTCCTTCCATTGCTCCATGGTTCAGTTCTGAATCTCACATGCCCATTATAGGTAATTTCGGCGGTAGACAAAAGTCAGCATGGGCACTCTGATCAGTCTGCGGATACGTAGCCCCAAACGCAGCAAGCTGCACTGCTGGTACTGTAGCATAGACGTTCTTTTAAGGCCTCATGCACACTTCCGGCACAGTTTTCACGGCCGTTTGTGACGGATCCGTGTGACCGTTTTGTGCACTCCCGTGTACACTCCGTGTTTTCGTTTCCGTGCGCCGAGCATGGTACTGTTCAGGCTGCTGAAAGAGTTAATGGGCTGCACTGATCAGAGGTAACTCTTTCAGCACCCTGGACAGTACCATGCTCGGTGCGCGGAAAATACAATTTTAATGTAATATAAAAAATAAGTTCATACTTACATTCCTCCTGTCCGGCCTCCAGCGATGACGTTTCATCCATGTCAGCCTGTGATTGGCTACAGCGGCGGTCGCGTACGTCAGGATGATGTCAGAAGGCCGGCCTCCAGGGATGACGCTTCATCCCACGTGACCGCCTCTGCAGCCAATCACAGGCTGTAGTGGCGGTCACGCACGTCAGGATGATGTCAGAAGGCCAGCCTCCAGGGATGACGCTTCATCCCACGTGACCGCCTCTGCAGCCAATCACAGGCTGCAGCGGCCTCTGCAGCCAATCACAGGCTGCCGCGTCAGAAAAGAAGGTCGGACTGGAGGAAGAAGAGCGACTCGTCACCAAGACAACGACCGGGTACGTATGAAATGCTTTTTATTTTATTTTTAATCAGCAGCCTCTTTTCTCTATCAGTGATTGATAGAGATAAGTGGCTACCGATTAGTGTAGTACTTTTGTCATGTTTTTCTGCCCGCCCGGCGGTTGCTAGGCAGTGGCTCCGTCACACACGGACGGCACACGGATGCCTTCCGTGTGCCTTCAGTTTTTTTGACGGCCCCATTGACTTGCATGGGCCTCACGATCACGGATTCTCCGACCAAAGTAGGACATGATCTACTTTGGATCGGAAAGGAGCAACGGACCGTCAAAAAAACTGAAGTGTGCATGGCCCCATTCAAATGAATGGGTTCAGGGTGCTATCAGTGACAAAAACGAATAGCACCCTGAAGGAAAAAACTGAAGTGTGCATGAGGCCTTACAGCTCGGTTGGAGACCTAGTCGATGGATGAAAAAAGGCCATTAATGTAAGGCTACATTCACACGAGCGTATCAGATTTATACGCGTGAAAAACGCGCGTGAATCTGGTCCACTATGCATCAGTGTGTTTGCGAGGGTCATGCGTTACACACGCACTCGCAAAGCACATCTCTTTTTTTTAAATTATTATTTTATATTAAATTAATGCGTAAATCACGCACATCACACGGATGTGCATCCGTGTGCTGTGCGTGATTTTCATGCACCCATTGACTTAAAAAACGCGCCAATATAGGACATGCAGTGAGTTTTACGCAACGGACACATGAAAATAGAAAATCTCGATTCGCGTGTAGCGGGCGCTTCCTTGAGCCATCCGGACCACATTCTATTCATGGGTAAGGCACTTTGCCTCTGACTTCTTGATGAGACATATTTCATCTTTGGTTAGTAATCTGGTTTATCTCAGTTATATGCTACCCTTGCCTTTACCATATATATCACTGCTTATCCCCTCTTTGTATGAACATGTTATCCATCTGTCGTGTTCTTGATGTACTTCATTCATACCCACAAACGGTACAGTGTATTTCATTGTTATTACTAGGCATTTTATGTATCTTTAAACAGAGTATTCTCCAAAAAAGGTGCATTGCACCACTACATCATCATTTTTGGACTATACCTTTTGTATGCACCAGTCCTATAATATCTTGTAAATCACACTGGTCTTTAGTGGCTCTTATACAGTCCAATGTCATGTTGGATCCCCTACAATTTTTTATTGTGTAAACTTGCATTGTGTATTTTTGTGTATTAATAAAACATTTTTTAGATTTTGCTATTTTCATAACACTGATAGTCTATGACTCCTTGCGTTCTCTTGTTTTGTCTATGATATTATGGGGTTTCTATCCTTTCGACACTTTGGAGGTGGTATGCCGTACACAGGAACCACCTAGCCTTTGACCCACTGTCCTGTGAGACTAATGTTTACCATATTACTTATAATATATTAGCATACCCCTGTATATTAATACATTACACTGCGTCACTATGACACAGGCCGTTGTTAGGGCAGCATATAGTGTGCCCTAACAGCAGGCAAACTGCGCTGGATCCAACCAAACCCCTTCTTTTCAAAATAGCAAGTCTTTCCGTGTGCCACCACGAGGATCCAAGCGCCAAGATTACCATCCATAAATTCACACATCTACTACAAGGTGAGCTGGAGAAATTCTTTCTATTTTAGCAGGCAAACTGAATAGACAGCTCCAAGAGGGGAGTCCCCTTTGATCATGCCGCGGTCACGGGAAAATGGGTTAAACATCTGGGGTCAGATTTTGTTCCGATCCCAGCTGTGTTCAGGAGGCTGCTCTAAGTTCGGGAGCTGTAAGTTACAGGAGCACTTTCAGCCTTTTCTACAGCGATGCCAAAGATGTCGCTGTAGACTGGGGTTCCGCACTGCCTGACGTTAACCGACAGTGGGCAGTCGGAAAGGGGTTAAAGCGAATGTCCACCATCAAATACTCAAATACTATATAGTTTTTAAATCTTAATAAATACAAAATTATTTGCTGATTGAATATACTGTATCTTTATAGCGGTCAGAGTAACTATCGACATTGTATACGCACAGTCAAATTATAAAACTGTTTTCCTGCAGTCACCACTAGGGGGAGCTTGCGGCACACAATTTATACATTGAACGCAATAATAAAACAGTATGCAGTAAGCTCCCTCTAGTGGTGGATGCAGGAAGTCAAAAAGATATAAATTAAATCTCTGTGCAGGGGATTCAGAGTTCTTTAAAAGAAAACGTGGAGTTGCAGCTGCTGTGCTTTGAAGTGTCATGTGGTAAATTATATTTGTGTCTTTTCAGTGGGGTTCAGACTAATATTGTTTATAATTATTATAGCATTGGTTAAAAAATCTCTTGAAATACCACATGAAGGCAGTTGCTTATTTAACTTCAGAGGAATGAAAAAAATCTATCCTGACCTCACAATGACGATTGGATTAATTCCCTAGAGGAATCACCACACATTTTTTTTTTTTATTAACTAATTATAGTTATTGCGTTTTGTAATTATTTTTTTTGTCATTTTTGACTAAGGATCTTTTAGTGTGGAATTGGAATGATTTTTTATAAAACACGATCAACAAATCAATACAGACTTCTCAATGATGTTGCCCACTCTTAAAGGGGTATTAAATTTTATTTAAATTCTGAATTTTTTTTTAGTCAGGTCATAAGATGCCAAGGACTCTCATTAGCTATTTTAGCATGCGCCAACCCATCAGTCTCTTTCACCATCTTTATTATAGGCAAGGAGAAACATTGGATTCCGGCGTGCAGACCAAAAGGGTTTTTACGAGATTTAAGTGAATCCTGAAAAATAATTTTACTGTGGCTGCCGTACTAAAAATAGTATTCACCAGCACAGCCCATTGCGTGCGCTACACTGGCCTCTTTTTACAATGCCAGGATGTGAGATGTAGTCCATTGAGTTAAAAGGCATGGCGCTATAGCTCAAACATGACAATGTCAACCTGTGATTGACCACCACGTGATGTAACACAATGGACTACACGTCACAGACTGGCATTGTAAATAGAGGCGGAAACAGTGAGGGTAGTAGCAGTGAACGACGGCATTTTCAAAATGGCAGTGTATTTGAAATAATGCGCAATTCACCTAAATCTCGGGAAACCCCTTTAAAGTTAATTTGCGCTGTGTTTCTGTAGAAATCGGATCCCTACATCTGTGCAAGCATCCTGATTGGCTGTTTCTGTAACTCCCATGGACTAATATGGAGTGTGCTTGCTTGATATGTATTACTCCTCACATCCCCACTCCTCCTGTTCCGATATCAGAAAATGGGAGAACAGCACTCCATTCTCATGATCATGGGGGGCCCAGTGTCCGACCCCTACAGAGATCACACATGCCTAAAGAAAGGCCTGAGGGAGTGGTGAATGACTTGGGAAAAAATTATTCTCTGCCGTATGGGATAAATGTCTGATGTCCGAGAAATCAGCCCCTTGATGTTCAAATGCTCCAAGCTCTACTCACTGAACGCTGCCAGGCCCTCCTATCGGAGTGACGGCTGAAGCGTCCAATCTGGAGACCGCTAGAGCCATCACTCAGAGCAGTATTCCCCTTTAAGGGATAGGCTAATTTGCAGTATACTTTAGGGTTACAGTTTGTTTTTTATTAAAGGGGTTTTCCACCTTTTTCAAACTTTTTCCCCAAATATTTTAATTATGTAGAAAACGAAGATTTTAATATACTTACCTATGCAAAGATCTTGATATCTTCTAATAGCGAGTTGTGTCACGTGACACCGAAACCATTGGAACTTAGCACTTCCGATGACGTGCTGCTTTACTTTTTGACGAACTTCTCTTCCTGTCTTCTCCACGAACGGCGTGTCATCAGTGATGTTCCTGTAGTGGGGAGTTCCTATCGTCAATGCTGTAAACCAGCGCATGCGCATTTCAATATTGAATCACGCATGCGCTGTTAAATGAAGACGGACACAGGTGTAACGTCTGTGGTCGCTGACCACCAACTCCTTCCATCCAGTAGACGCACTTCTCTCAAGAGATGTCTGCACATACGGCCGTCCTGCTCCACAGTGACCACCAGTGTGCGCTCACAAGCTCAGTCCAGACTTAAGAAGCCTAAGCGCACGCATGTGGGAGATTGAGCTGATTGCTCCCAGAGCACCCAGAGGCCATAAGAAGGTCCCAGCCCCATCCTCCCACGCATGAGCGCTGTTGTCGTATTCCAAGTTTGTCTTGCAACTGGTGCCCTAGTGTTTCCTGCTCCCAGTATTCCCTGTTCCTGTATCCTGTAACCTGTATCCTGATCTAGTGCCGTGCTGTGCTGTATACCACGCCTGTCCTACTTCTCCACGCCTGACGTCTTACTGCTGCTTAGTTCCTGCCAAGCCTGCCTTGCTACTGTTCGAGCTGCCACAGGTACCATATATGAACTATAGACCCTGACCTGCGCCCTGTTGGCCAGCTGCCATACCGCCAAGGTGATACAGCCCAGTGGGTCCACGAACCCTACGTGACAGTACGCTCAAACCATGGACCCCGCTGGTCGATCCAAGACCATGACAACGTCACAAGAGATGCGGGCGGATATGCTAAACCTCCGGTCTCGACAAGACCAACTCCTCCAGGCCTTGAACATTCTCGCACGTCGGCAAGAGGCACGAGCTGCCATTCCTTCTACTACACCTCCTGGCAGTGTTGATCCTCAGACTACACCTCCTGGCAGTGTTGACCCGCGTTTTTCTTTGCCACTTCCGGACCGCTATGATGGAGACGCAGGTACCTGTTGTGGATTTTTGAACTAGTGCCAGATCCACTTCAGCCTGTATTCTAGGACATTTTCGTATGACGGCGCAAGGCTTGAGGGCCATACAGCGCTTTCTGGGATTTGCCAATTTTTACAGACAGTTTTTTCCAAACTTCTCCTCACTGACTTCTCCTACCCCTAACCTCACTAAGAAGGGCATGAACGCCAAGGCGTGGACTCCGGAGGCAGAGTCCGCATTCAATAGCCTGAAGAGTGCCTTCACGTCAGCCTCTATCCTCCATCATCCAGATGTCTCTCTACAGTTATCGTTGGAGGTGGCCAGCACCCGCGAATTCCTCTCCCGGTTCCTTTTACGTCCGAGGTGCCAGCTGCTGACACGGCTTTTGGGGACTTTCTGCAGATCTGGCAGCAGACTCGATCCTCCATCCTGCTGGTGGTCGACCGCATGAAGCGGAAGGCGGACACAAAGAGAAGAGAACCTCCTCAGTTTCTTCCTGGCACGAAGGTCTGGCTATCCTCCAAGAATATTCGACTGAGGGTGCCGTCGTACAAATTTGTTACCAGGTTCCTTGGCCCCTTCGAGATCCTGCAGCAGATCAACACTGGCGCCTACAAGCTTCAGCTGCCTCCTACCCTCACGATCCCTAACTCCTTCTATGTTTCTCTCCTGAAACTAGTGGTTCTGAACCGCTTTACCAAGACTCCAAGCCCTGCGGTTGCCTCCAGCGGCCCTTCAGACACCTTCAAGGTTAAGGAGATCTTGGACACCAAGAGAGTGAGAGGAAAGACTTGTTATTTGGTGGATTGGAGGGGGTTTGGTCCAGAAGAGAGGTCCTGGGAGCCAGAGGAGAATCTCAATGCTCCTACCCTCATTAAGAGGTTTCTCTGTCGTTCTGATCCCAAGAGGGAAAAAATGAGGGGGGATACTGCAACGTCCGTGGTCGCTGACCACAAACTCCTTCCATCCAGTCAACGCCCTTCTCTCCAGAGATGTCTGCACATACGGCCGTCCTGCTCCACAGTGACCACCAGGGTGCGCTCACGAGCTCAGACCAGATTTAAGAAGCCAGAGTGCACGCATGTTGGAGATTGAGCTAATTGCTCCCAGAGCACCCTGGGCTATAAGAAGGTCCCAGACCCATCCTCCCACGCCTGAGCATTGTTGTCGTATTCCAAGTTTGTCTTGCAAATGGTCCCCTAGTGTTTCCTGCTCCCAGTGTTCCCTGTTCCTGATATAGTGCCGTGCTGTGCTGTATACCACGCCTGTCCTGCTTCTCCACGCCTGACGTCTACCTGCTGCCTAGTTCCTGCCAAGCCTGCCTTGCTACTGTCCGAGCTGCCACAAGTACCCTATATGAACTATAGACCCTGACCTGCGCCCTGTTGGCCATCTGCCATACCACCAAGGTGGTACTTCCCAGCGGGTTCACGAACCCTACGTGACAACAGGGGTAAAAAAAAAACTCAAAATGTAAAACATATAAGCGTTATGCTAAAATAAAAAATAAAAATGTGAAAAACATTATTCAGGGTCGTTTATTTATGATAATAATAAGCGGAACAGTGTCACTAAGGGTTCGTGGACCCATTGGGCCGTACCGCCTTGGCGGTAAGGCATCTGGCCAACAGGACGCAGGTCAAAGTCTATAGTTTGTATAGGGTCCCTGTGGCAGCTCAGACAGTAGCAAGGCAGGCTAGGCAGGAACTTGGCAGCAGGTGTATGTCAGGTGTGGAGAAGCAGGTCAGGCGTAGAATACAGCACAGCACGGCAACAGCAAGCACGACACTAGATCAGGATACAGGAACAGGAAACACTGGGAGCAGGAAACACTAGGGGGACATTTGCAAGACAGACTAGGAATACAACAAAGCTCAGGCATAGAACTAGGGGGCTGGACCCCTCTTATAGTCCAGAGTACTCACGAGTCAAAGTTCAAGTTAAGAGCGGGCACGAGCCTGCGCACGCACCCTACGGGATCCGGCAGTGGTGAGTAGACGCGAGCGCTCGCTTCTCCTGAGGAGGAGGCTGGGGCCAGCACTTGCTGACTCAGGGCTGTCAGGGGGAGAATGTAGCTGACAGCCCGCAGCCACGGACATGACAAGATAAAAAAGAAAATGAGGTATCGGAAAACCCCTTTAATGAATTGATAATATTTGCATATTTATAATGTAAGATAAATAGATATTGCTCCTCTTAATTACATTAAGTAACAAAGTCATCTGATAAGAAAATTAATTTTCGTACTATATATATATATAATGAACTGTGTAGTGGTACATATAATTTACCATTTAATGAATTATATGAATTGCGCTAGCATTTTTTTATACTTGATACATGTTATCCGTTTGTCATGTGTTATTAGTTATAATACCTGTATTATATAACGTAATTGATTGTTGTGTATTTTAGCTGCAGGATTACATTCAATTCTTAGGTCTGCTGTATGGTAATTAACTCATTGATTAGTGGATAAGGCTAATAATTGATTAGTTGTTTGGTAGGTTCAGTTTACTTGTTATATTAAGGATTATGTTGTGCCAAAAAGCAACAAATAAGATATGGCGGCACATCGTCGCACGCAAATCACTAATATTTCAGGATTACTGTACCACAATCTCTCCCTACAGAATAAAAAGGTTGAAAGTGACTGCAAAATATCTGACATAGTTAATATTGTTATAACGGTCGCTATTTTGACATAGAGACAAAAAATGAAGTTGTGGCGCAGTGTTGCTAATCCCACAAATGTACCACATCATGTAGGTGATGCCATATCATTGTGAGAGCCTGGCTTAAAGAGGCTCTGTCACCAGATTTTGCAACCCCTATCTCCTATTGCAGCAGATCGGCGCTGCAATGTAGATAAGAGTAACGTTTTTATTTTTAAAAAACAAGCATTTTTGGCCAAGTTATGACCATTTTTGTATTTATGCAAATGAGGCTTGCAAAAGTCCAAGTGGGCGTGTTTAAAGTAAAAGTCAAACTGGGCGTGTATTATGTGTGTTACATCTGGGCGTGTTTACTACTTTTACTATCTGTGCGTTCTGACGAGAAGTATCATCCACTTCTCCTCGTTACCACCCAGCTTCTGGCAGTGCAGACACACAGCGTGTTCTCGAGAGATCACGCTGTGACGTCACTCACTTCCTGCCCCAGGTCCTGCATCGTGTCGGACGATCGAGGACACATCGGCACCAGAGACTACAGTTGATTCTGCAGCAGCATCGGCGTTTGCAGGTAAGTCGATGTAGCTACTTACCAGCAAACGCTGATGCTGCTGCAAAATCAACTGTAGCCTCTGGTGCCAATGTGGCCGACACGATGCAGAACCTGGGGCAGGAAGTGAGTGACGTCACAGCGTGATCTCTCGAGAACACGCTGTGTGTCTGCACTGCCAGAAGCTGGGTGTTAACGAACAGAAGTGGATGATGCTGATTCGTCAGCATCATACACTCCCATTCCTAACGCCCAGCTAGTAAAAGAAGTAAAAACGCCCCGATGTACACACATAATACACGCCCAGTTGTACTTTTACTGTAAACACGCCCAGTTGTACTTTTGCAAGCCTCATTTGCATAAATACAAAAATGGTCATAACTTGGCCAAAAATGCTCGTTTTTTTACAAATAAAAACGTTACTGTAATCTACATTGCAGCACCGATCTGCTGCAATAGCAGATAGGGGTTGCAAAATCTGGTGACAGAGCCTCTTTAAACGGCACATAATAAGTGTCATGTCAAGTGGTGGTGATGTTTTTGAGGGTGCACACCAATAACTTGCAGGAAGGGACCAGTAATTTCAATGGGACAACTAACTAGGACATCCAAAGATCTCCAAGCTAAAAGCCAAAAGGGCATGGCACTTGGAAAAGCGCCAAAAGTACTGTCATTTTAGATATCGGCAGGGGTCTCAGCTCATTGGCCCCCTACTAATGCATATCTTGATGACATCTTCGAATATGCAGTGAACTCACATGAAAATTGGGTCCCCAAAAAGATGTTGGGTATTGTAAGCTCTTACTTACACTTGACAATATAATAGAATATATGTATGCTGTGCATAGATTGAGCTTTGTGTAAGCATTCACATATGTCATCCATATATTTTGGTACTGGTCATCAGCGTTTTTGGAATATGAGAAAGTTCTGCGCTAGGAAACCAAATTTCCGTACACGTTTTTGCATTTATATGCATGCCTACCTAGCACATACAATGCTTGAATGCTATATACTGAAATATTGGCACATTTATTAGACCCATCAGCTGCCGCTAACTTCCGATGACTCACCCTTATTTGGATTCACGGCCTCAGTTATCAGTGAGTCAGACTTCAGTGGCAAAATTCAGCGCTCATCTGTTTTAAAATGTCATTTCCCAAGAAGGATTTCAGATATAATACATCAGTGTTTGTTTGGTTTGGCACTAAAGAACGCAAAATAAAACAGAGAAAACTACAGAGCTGTGAGTGCGCCACATTCCTACTGCAATAATACAGTAACTTACTGAAATATATTAAAGCATTGCTTAAATATTAATTCTATAATATAGTATTTTTATTGGGGTTGCTCGGACCAACTTTACCTCCCCACACTGGTGAAGGAAACAGGACACCCCTGGAGGAGGGCAAATCTCCAGCCAAAACGGGGTTGAGAATTTAAAAGGATTATGTTATGAAGATATCACATTTTACAACTAAAGCCGGTGCGCCAATCAGC
The DNA here is from genome assembly GCF_050947455.1 of Rhinoderma darwinii. Lineage (NCBI taxonomy): Eukaryota > Metazoa > Chordata > Amphibia > Anura > Rhinodermatidae > Rhinoderma > Rhinoderma darwinii. The sequence goes on from NC_134699.1 coordinate 31,497,685, forward strand.
TTATTGCTGCCCGTCTGGCTTCAGACCAACTGTTATCTGGGGCAATCTGTGGATGGCCCTACATTTTCCTTACAGGGTCCAATGTAGGAAATGTAGCATTACATACCAGTAATCAAATTCAAATAATTGGCTGACCATTGACTACATGGACGGGTCGTGTCTGCCACTTTTTGTTAGTGGCTCTACACTCAGGCTCATGGAGGGGGATCCTGAACGTGGGTCCCACCTATATACTAATAATGGGGAATATTAATTGGGGATGAAATTACAGCAGGACATATATCCTACCCTTACGCTATCACCCCTACTACCCACGCCAGTTAACCAGTGCCACAAGGTGCTATTGATGTTTTCAGAGTCTAGCAATACCTGTGGAGAAGCACCACAACTTTATTTTTGTAAGAAAAGTTACGTTGAGGGATTTATCTATTACTAAATCCATTATATCAGGGACTACTTTACACAGCAATGCAATATGCAATATTTGCCTCTAAACATGTACCACTGGATGTGAAGTAAAGATGTGCAGGTATTCAGATCTCATTCTGGCACAATATATGGTATAGAAATTACAAGCCTCCAAATACTTTACTGGACTTAATAGATCTCCTTAAAGGGAAATTCTCAGGGCATTAGATGAATGCCTCTAAATCACTAAGTTCTGACTTTCTACCATCTACAAAATGAAGTGGAATGGCGAAACTCAATTTCTATTTCAATGGGATATGGCATTTATCACCTGTTGGTGTGCAGACTACTCTTTCATTTTCCTCTTTCTTTGATGAAAATTATATCCCGATGCTCCAGGAACTGACAAGAGATGTGACTGAATGGCCTCCTACATTTATCTCGGCTCTGAGAAAATTCATCTATACTAGAAATTGCCCCATATTTTTATGTTTTGAACCATAGCCATATATTTTCCTAAAGCAGTGTCTCAGAGATTCTATGTTGAGACGCCTCCTGGAAACTTGGGACACAATATTATTATATTTGTCTTTTATATGTTATACAATTGGATTACCCTGTTCACGGATGAATAGGCGCTATGTATATAAACAAGTATATATAAGTACAATGCCAATGACAGCCAGTTAGATGCCATATCTTATTTTGCATGCAAATATTAGAAAATAAAATCAAGCATCTCACTGCTTGTCATGGCACTATCCTGGGCACTGTTGCTCTGCACTAGTTTTTATACTACTGTGCATGAGAAAATAAAAAAATGGCCATATTTTGTACATTTAGCTGACCATAAAAATCTGAAATTTGTTGGTTGTACTCAATTTCGATAGCATCTGCACATGGGAAGCCTGACTGTATCCTAACATCTCCTGCCAGGGAATAGTAGGATGGAATGGGTTTTTAGCCATTCTATCCTTTCTATTTAGAGGTGTCTCCCTCCTTCTCTTGAAATAACATAGCCTTTTGCCTGTGCTGAATGTGTAAAAGGAGTAAGATATGTGCAGACAGCGGAACTTGCATGCGGATTCTCAGCCGAAATCTGCGTAAATTAAAGCTCCAATTGTTGTCAAAGGGAAATCTGTGCCATAGTTCTTACGGTGTGGACTGTTGCCCTGCATCACAGAAAAAAATAAGTGACATGTAATTTCTTAAAGCGGTTTTCGTTCAGAAACCACATTGGGTAGACAAGTAGCAGCAGATGAAACTGCAAATTTGCCACATAAATCCAAGTGTCAGGATCAGATTTCTGCAGCGGATTCTTGGCCAAATCTGCAACGCAAAATTTGTCCTCTAAATGTAGACATACAGCTATTGTGTGTACAGCCAGCAAATTAAAGGGTTATTCTATATCACACACTTATGCCCTTGCGCCAAAGAAAACTACTTGTTTTCCCCTAAATACACAGCTAACGGTGGTTTTACACGGGCAGATATCGCACTTAACGAGCGCCAATCAACAATACAGCATTTACAAGGAGCAACGATCGCGAAGTGTGTGGACGAACGATCGTTACTACATGACATGAAATCATGACTTGAAAATAGAAACCGGTTAAAGCAAAGCTAAAGTGACTTGCTCATTAAATCAGGGAGCCTACAATGGGATCCAATAGGGTCTCCGTTAGATTTTGTGTCACTTTAACATGTCCAGTTCGAGCTGAGCAAACCCATCTCTCTATATGATAAGTACCACCAGCAGGGTAATTATTTATGCAGATAGTACTGTACATCTACTATATCAACCAAGTAGTATTGGCTCCTTACACTGGAATGGTTTTTAGTAGTTTGTTTTTTGAGTGACTACATACAAGAATTTCTGGGTGGTCGAGGAATGAGAAAGAATTTAGTGATGGCCCCAGGCTGCAGAGTTTGCTGCGCATCAGTGTAGAATTAGAAAACTGCAAAGGAACAATTGAAATAATAAAAATGTTCTTAAAGAGGCTCTGTCACCAGATTTTGCAACCCCTATCTGCTATTGCAGCAGATCGGCGCTGCAATGGAGATAAGAGTAACGTTTTTTTTTGGTTTTTTTTTAAACGAGCATTTTTGGCCAAGTTATGACCGTTTTTATATTTATGTAAATGAGGCTTTCTAAAGTACAACTGGGCGTGTTTAAAGTAAAAGTACAACTGGGCGTGTATTGTGTTCGTTACATCGGGGCGTTTTTACTTGTTTTACTAGCTGGGCGTTGTGTATAGAAGTATCATCCACTTCTCTTCACAACGCCCAGCTTCTGGCAGTGCAGACACAGCGTGTTCTCGAGAGATCACGCTGTGACGTCACTCACTTCCTGCCCCAGGTCCTGCATCGTGTCGGACCAGCGAGGACACATTGGCACCAGAGGCTACAGTTGATTCTGCAGCAGCATCAACGTTTGCAGGTAAGTAGCTACATCGACTTACCTGCAAACGCTGATGCTGCTGCAGAATCAAATGTAGCCTCTGGTGCCGATGTGTCCTCGCTGGTCCGACACGATGCAGGACCTGGGGCAGGAAGTGAGTGACGTCACAGCGTGATCTCTCGAGAACACGCTGTGTGTCTGCACTGCCAGAAGCTGGGCGTTGTGAAAAGAAGTGGATGATACTTCTATACACAACGCCCAGCTAGTAAAAGAAGTAAAAACGCCCCGATGTACGCACATAATACACGCCCAGTTGGACTTTTACTTTAAACACGCCCAGTTGTACTTTAGAAAGCCTCATTTACATAAATATAAAAATGGTCATAACTTGGCCAAAAATGCTTGTTTTAAAAAAAACAAAACGTTACTCTTATCTCCATTGCAGCGCTGTTCTGCTGCAATAGGAGATAGGGGTTGCAAAATCTGGTGACAGAGCCTCTTTAACAGCCCTCACTATATGATATTCAAACTATCTGTGACAGATCCAGTCACAATGAGAAATTTCAGCTATTACGCAATATATTGCTGATTAGAATCTTCCCGGCCTAACTACTCCATAAAGAGTAATACTGCATTTTGGCAGAATTCACCAAATAAACATGCTCCGTCCTACTTTTACTACTGATTAGCAAGCCTTAAGGTGACCATACCCATTAAATAACTGTTGGCTGATAGTTATTTCTCCCGAATCCCTCATGAACATGTAAACTTGGTTTAGCTGGACGTTCATGTTTATTTCAATAGGGAGGTGGGAATAAGCAGTTGCCAGATCTATAGGATGGTGGGCCAATAATGAAAAAATCATCAGGTTTAGCAGAGTTCTGTCTAATATGAATGGCCAACTTTAGTTACAAAGTACGGTTGAAAAAAGACACATGTCCATCAAGTTCAACCAAGGAATGGGAAAGGGAAGGGAAAAATTTCTACACATAGGAGCGAATATTTTTTTGTTCTAGGAAATGATCTAAGCCTTTTTTAGTCATCTACTGTCCCTGCTGTGACGGCTCCTGCGGTCGGCTATTCCATAGATTCACAGTTCTCACAATAAAGAATGCTTGTCGCCCCTGTAGGTTGAACCTTTTTTTCTCCAGACGGAGGGAGTGCCCCTTTGTTTTTTGAGGGGGTTTTACATGGAACAGGATTTCACAATATTTTTTGAATGTGCCATTCATATATTTAGTTAATCATGTCCCCCCTTAGCCATCTCTTTTCAAGGTTAAATAGGTTTAATTCTTTTAATCTTTCCTCATAACTTACATTCTCCATGCCTCTTATTAGCTTCGTTGCTCTTCTTTGTATTTCTTCCAACTCCAGGGTATCCTTTCTATGACCTGGAGCCCAGAACTGAACTGCATATTCTAGATGAGGCCCCACTAATGTTTTGTAAAGTGGTAATATTACATCCCTGTCCCGTGAGTCCATGCCTCTTAATACACAACGATATCTTGCTGGCCTTTGAAGCAGCTGATTGACATTGCATGCTGTTTAGTTTATGATCTACAAGTACACCCAGATCCTTCTCAACAAGTGACTCCCCCAGTGTAGCTCCCCCGAGGACATATGATGCATGAAGATTGTTAGTACCCAGATGCATAACTTTACATTTATTTACATTATACATAGTCCAATGCAATTTACTGTAATTTTTCTGCATTCTCTATGATCAGCGATAAGCAATGGTATACATACACTTCTCAACATTGAAATTGCAACACCAAGAAGGAAAATATTTGGAATTGTGGAAATCACAGAATCGATAGACATGTTCATGATATGCAAATGATAAAAAACATTGAAACAAAATATTACAAACATTTTGATTTATTTCGTATTCAGTATGAGCACCACACTCAGAAATACACGCACTTACACGCCTTGGTATGGTATGAATGAGGTTATTAATGGTTGTCTGAGGAAGGTTATGCCATTCTGAATGCACTTGGGCACGCAAATCATCAGGATTAGCTGCTGGGAGCTCCCTTTGCAATTGACGACCGATGGTGTCCCAGATGGGCTCGATGGGAGACATGTCCGGAGACACTGCAGGCCATGGTAACACGTTTAGGCCACGCAGGCTGCTCACAGTAGAACGAGCAACATGCGGCCTGGCGTTGTCTTGTTGAAAATTGGCTTCTGGGACACTTTGGAGAAATGGTCGTACCACTGGTTTCACGACCAAATCAATGTAATGCCGAACTGTTAGTGTGCTTGAAATGAAGACTAAAAGGGTCCAGCTACCGTACATTATGCCACCCCACACCACAATGCCGGGAGTAGGACCAGTGTGACATTCTTTTGTGAAGGCCTCTTCAGACAACTCTATGGCTATCACTGCGTCCGAGACTAAAGCAGGACTCATTGGTGAAGAGGATCGACCTCCATTCCAGCCTCCATTGCCGTCTTGCTGTGCATTATGATAGCCTTTGAGAGAGAAGTGGCGTATGGTCAATGGAACACCTGTAGCTGGATGTCTGGCTTTTAGCCCAATGTCGTGCAAATGCCTTCTGATGGTTTGTGTCGACACTGGTTGCCATCCTAGGCTTGGGATGTGACGTCCAATTTCACTTGCTGTACAGAATGGATCACTACACGCCATTCTTCCAATTAGACAATCCGTCCGTGCAACCTCGAGACACACAACGTTGAACAGTGCTGACATCTCGGCTTAGGCAAATAGCAATCTGCCAGAGTGATGAATCAAGGTCTCTCAGTTCAAGGATTCTGTCCCTCTCAGTTTGCGCCAAGTGGCGATAACTGGCATGTCGACAAACAGGAGGCATCACACAATCATCCCACACCACTTGATTTTGAGGTTTAATGGGGCTAAAAAAACTTTGCTTTCCATCTGGCTTTTATGCCTCTCCCACATGCCACATATTGGAGAGAGGTGCTTGAAAATGTAATCATTTGCAGATCTTAGCAACAACTGCTACTTTCAATGTCATGGCCTCTACCTGTTGTGAAACTACACCATCCCAGCATAACCTGACAGTCTGCAACTGTTAGGGAATGTTGGCAGTTGTAGTTCCCAACAGCTGAGGAGCCACAAGTTGGAAACCACTGACATAGAGGTAGCCCATACAGCTGCTATTGGGCCAATGAGAAGAGGACCTGGGTAAAGTTAGCCCCATCCCCCTTTCCTATGTCCCGTGTGAACCTGCACACGGTAGTGAAAGAGAAAGTGACAGATGACCATAACACTCTTCACTTACTATTCCTTCTCAATAGAATATCATTAAAATTTTAATATATTTCAGTAATTCAATTCAAACAGTGAAACTCATATATTCTATAGATTCATTACACACAGAGTGATCTATTTCCAGCATTTTTTTTCTTTTAATGTTGATGATTTTAGCTAATAGTTAATGAAAACCCCCCCAAAAAAATGTACACTTTTTTTTAATTAACTTTATTAAACTTTGTTTTTACTTTTTTACTACTCCCACTAGGGGACTTTAATATGCGATCATCTGATCACTTTTATAATACACTGCAATACTTTTGTATTGCAGTGTATTACTGCCTGTCCGCTTAAAACGGACAGGCATCTGCTAGGCCATGCCTCTGGCATGACCTAGCCAGAATTCACTACAGGCAGACCTGGGGGCCTTTATTACACCCAGTGTCGGTGGGATGAGAGGGAGCTCCCTCCCTCTCTCCAAAACAACTCATCGAGCTGTGATGCCTGCTGTTTCCAACAGCAGGCTATCACAGCTCAGTATGCAGGGACCATTCATGGTGGTCCCGCCTCCACGATCGCCGCTATTGGTTAGTCAGTGACGACCGACCAATAGCAGCGATCGCATACATAATTTCCTGCTCTGACCTCAGATCCTGCCGCACCCACTCTCTGTTGGAGTTTGAGAGTCGTTGAGTGCGGTTGTGGCGATGGACAGTGCTGAGCAGTCAAACAAAAACACCACATATATCGTTTGCTTGTTTTTTTGCTTTTCCCACCTTTTATCCAATTCCCACTCCTGTCCTTGTGTTCCCCTTGCCACCCATGTTTTGGTCAGTGATCTCTATCACTGACCACTTTTGAGTCTTTAGGGCCACATGTCTGGTCCCTCAGGATTATATTTTATTTTTATTTTCTTTATAAAATACAATAAAAACAATAAAAAAAAAAAAGTTTGTTTAGAAAGTTAGCAGCTAGTTAGTTTAGTATTAGTGTTAGTTAGTGTCAGGGAACCATCATAAAAAGCGTAGTTAGGTATAGCGTCAGGGAATTTAGCGTCCGGAATCAGTCACAATACTTAGGATTAGCGTCAGGAATCTATCACCGTAGTTAGGTTTAGCGTTAGAGATCCATCACTGTAGTTAGGTTTAGCGTTAGAGATCCATCACTGTAGTTAGGTTTAGCGTCAGGGAAGTTCACATAATATCAGTTGTTAGTGTCAGGGAATCGTTAGGTATAGCATCAGGGAATTTAGTGTCAGGAATCCGTCACCGTAGTTAGGTTTAGTGTTAGGGATCGCTCACCGTAGTTAGGTTTAGCGTCAGGAAAGCTCGGAATAATCTAGTTTGGTTTAATGTCAGGGTATCGTCGCCGTATTTAGGTTTAGTGTCAGGGAAGTTCACATAAAATCTAGTTAGGTTTAGTGTTAGGAACCCTCGCCCTAGTTAGGTTTAGTGACCAGGAAGTCTACTCATTCTATAAAAACCAAAACAAATAAAATGAAAAACGTTTTAGGTAGCAGTCCATTGCTTCTAGTTAGGGAAGTATACTTTTATTTTGTTCTTCTCAAGCTTTCTAAATTGTATACACAATACACGTGTCTAAGCACAAAATTTCCACCTGTCTAAACGCATAAATAATAAAGATGTCCAAAAGATAATTTTCTGCCGAAGGGGCCCATGCGTTTTTTGCCTCTGACAGAGACTCGTCGGGTGGCAAGACTCTCTTTTATTTGTCAACCTCCTCATCCAGCGAAGAGTAGGGACCACCTAGGAGATGCCCCAGGACCACCACCACAGTTGAAACCCCTGAGAGAAGTGACACCGCAACAGTTGAAACCCCCGAGCGAAGTGATAATATGGCAGGGCTCAATGTGATGAAAGTTTCAAGTTCTTTTTCACTGATGAATTTATAGAGCTGATGGTGTCCCAGACAAATTTATATGCCCAACAGTATATTACTAAGAACCCCACATAATTTTATGCCCAATCCCACAGGTGGACTCCTATAGACGCAGCGGAGTTGGGCAAGTTCTGAGGACTGCCCTTGAACATGGGCCTTCTGAAAAAGCCATCCATTAGGACCTACTGGAGTACAGACATGTTATACCATACACCGATGTACCGCATGGCCATGTCCAGGATGCGTTATGAGGCAATACTTTGCTTCTTACATTATACTGACAATGAGCAGTGCCCACTCCGAGATGACCCCAGTTTTGACCGTTTGTATAAACTGAGACCCCTATTAGACCATTTCAATGCCAGGTTTGCCCAAGCATACACCCCCGAGAAGTTTATTTCTATTGATGAGTCCCTGGTACATTTTAAATGGAGGCTTCAATTCCACCTGTACCTGCCGAGTAAGAGGGCTAGGTATGGCGTGAAGATGTATAAGCTGTGCGAGAGTGCATCAGGGTATACTTACAAATTTAGGAAAAATGAAGTGAAGGACACCAGTATTCAGCCCCCAGAATGCCCTCCCTTACTGGGAGTTAACGCAAAAATTGTGTGGGATTTGGTGCACCCACTGCTGGACCAGGGTTACCACCTCTACCTGGATAATTTTTATACCAGTGTACCACTCTTCAAGTGCCTCACTTCCAGAAGTACTGCAGCTTGCGGCACTGCTAGAAAGGCTCTGCTTGGGCAAACACTCAGAAGGGGTGAGAGCAGGGCACATTCTAGCAGCAACATATTGTGTGTCAAGTACAAGTACAAGGACAAGAGAGATGTCCTTGTATTGACAACAATACATGGCCACACCAGTACCCATGTACCTGTACATGTACCAGTACAGAGACCCCCAAAGCAGACTCCATCCTGGACTACAATAGGAACATGGGAGGGGTGGACTTGTCATATCAAGTCCTGAAGCCCTACAGTGCCATGCGGGGGTGTGGTATAAGAAGCTGGCCATGTACATCATACAGACAGCATTGTAAAATACGTTCGTGCTACGTCGATGTGCAGGCCAGAGGGGAACTTTCTTGGAATTTCAAGAGGTAGTTATCAAGAACCTAATCTTTAGGGACCAGGAAAGAGGGGCACCCAGTACTTCTGGAAGCGAGGCCACACGCATCGTACCAGGGCAACAATTTCCAGGAGAAGTTCCCCAAACTGGCAAGAAGGGAAAAAGTTAAAAGAGGTGCAAAGTCTGCTATAAGAGGGGGGATAAGGAATGACACAATATATCAATGTGACACGTGTCTCGAAAAAACAAGGCTCTGTATGAAAGAGTGTTTTAAAATGTACCATACATTCCATGATTTTTAATTTACCCCAGTTTTACTTGACCCTGATGCACTTAGCACAGCTTATCCTCCTCATCTTTCTCTTCTGAACCCTGCCGTGTGCCCAGGCAGCTGATAATGGCCACATGTAGGGTATTGCTGTACCCGGGAGAACCCACATTACAGTTTATGGGGTGTATGTCTCCGGCGGCACATGCTGGGCACAATATATCGGACACTCAAATGGCATATATGTATAGAAAATTGCAAATCTCACTCTGCACCATCTCCTGCACATTATCTTTTACACAATACCTGTGGGGTCAAAATGCTCACTACACCTTTAGATGAATGCCTTAAGGGGTGTAGTTTTTAAAACAGGGTCACTTCTCGGGGGTTTCAACTGTACTGGTACCTCTGGGGCTCTGCAAATGTGACATGGCACCCAAAAACCAATCCAGCAAAATTTGAACCTCAAAGAACACATAGCGCTCCTTCCCTTCTGAGCCCAAACGGCAGTTTATCACCACAAATGGGGTATTTTAATCCTTGTGAAAATAAAACATTTTAAGCCAAAACTATTATTATTGGAAATATTATTTTTCTTATAATTCACATCCCAATTGAAATAAGTTCTGTAAAATAACTTTGAGGTCTAAATGGTCACAACACCCATAAATGAATTCCTTGAGGGTGTAGTTTCCAAAATGGGGTCACTTCTGGTGGGTTTCCATGGCTTTGATACCTCTGGGGCTCTGCAAATGCAACATGACACCTGAAAACCAATCCAGCAAAATCTGGACTCCAAAGAATGCATAGGGCTCCTTCCCTTCTGATCCCTCCCATGGGCCCAAACAGCAGTTTATTACCACAAATGGGGTATTGCCACACTTAGGACAAATTGGGCAACAAAATGTGGTATTTTATTTCTTGTGAAAAAAGAAATTTTAAGCCAAAACTACATATTATTGGAAGAAAATTACATTTTTTTTAATTCATATCCCAATTCAAATAAGTTCTGTGAAAAAAACTGGGGGGGGGGGGGGGCGTCTAAATGGTCACAACACCCATAAATGAATTCCTTGAGGGGTGTAGTTTCCAAAATGGGGTCAGTTTTGGGGGATTTCTACTATTTTGGCACCACAAGGCCTCTTCTAAACCTAGCATGCTGCCTAAAATATATTCTAATAAAAAAAGAGGCCCCAAAATGCACTAGGCACTTCTTTGCTTCTGGGGTTTGTCTTTTAGTCCACTAGCACACGAAAGCCACATGTGGGACATTTCTAAAAACTGCAAAATCCGGCCAATACATATTTAGTAGTGTTTCTCTGGTAAAATCTTCTGTGTTTCGGCAAGAAAAATGAAATTTGCAAATTTCACCTCCACTTTACTTTATTTCCTGTGAAATGCCTAAAGGGTTAAGAAACTTTCTAAATGCTGTTTTGAATACTTTCAGGGGTCTAGTTTTTAAAATGGGATCTTCATGGGGGTTTATAATGCATATGCCCCTCAAAGCCTCAGAATCGCTTGGAGAGGTAAAAGCATTCCGAAGTTATTACCACAAAGTGAAATATGTCAGATTTGAAAAATGGGCTCTGAACCTTAAGGCCCAAACTAGGCTGCGTCCTTAAGGGGTTAAACGGTTACTGGTCTGGATTTTATCCTATAACTATTCAACAGCCTTTTATAAGATGGGAGTAACCCTTTAATGGAACTTTCATATAATAAGCTGTAGTTTGATTGCGTTGCATCACCCTGTGGTTATGTTGTCCGTCTGTTAGCATACAACTGCTTGCGTTACTATCACCAGAATGTCACCAAGGCATTTGGTGTGAGAAAATGTTGATTTTAGATTACTTGCAACTGAATCTAATCTTAAATTCTGGAAGCCCTAGCTTGCAAAAAAAATAAAAAAGTTACACACACAGCTCTAACTCTAATATAACATCAACAGACAGACAAAATTTATTGGACATGAAATTATAATTTGCCATTGCTTGGTCCATGATGTGTCCGTGGGGAAATTAAAAAAAATCTAGGACAAATAATGCAGAGATCATTAATCTAATCACAAAAACCAATTTAGTTGCATAGCTACTTGTGTCCCAGAGGAATAAAATTGGGCAGTGTGCTATTATTAACACCTGTTCGAAATAACCAGGATTTAGATTCCGTTTAATATGACAAGGATATAATGATTGGTCACTTAAACGTTGAGACACATTGCTGTAAAAAGAGGAAACAAATCATGCCATATGATGACCAGTAATTTCATGATGCAAATTAAACAGACACCATCATGAACCTGTCATAGAGTAATAGCGAACCGATCAACCTTCTCATCTACCTTGTTTCTCTACTTTGTCAGTTCTATGGGGGTGAAACATTAAATGATTGAGTTAAAGGCTACGGCCTCCTTCACAACAATTATTTTTCCAATGCATCTAAAATGAAAAGCTTTTCAAATAGTCTTCTTTAAAAAAAATACTCTACCATTTTGTTTATATACCTGCTAGGCAGATTAATGAGTCTCCATAGTAACAGACAACAAACAAACTATGTGTAGTCTGATCCTGCAGTCCGACTTCTTGCTAACCTATCTAATATATATATGTTAGAAAGAAGTAGAGAACAAATAGAATGAAGTATGGCTGCAGAACCAGACTACACAGGGTTTGTATGTTACCATGGAGACACAGATCTGCAAACCAGCTGTAGACATAAAATTACATTTAAAAAAAAGACTATTTAAAAATTAGCCTTATTTTTTAATTTAGATGATTTGGAGTTATAAAAAATAAAATAAAAATTGCCAACATGTTCCACCACTATGGGCCTACGATTTTCATCATTATCAGGTAAGATGACATTTAAAAACGTCCTTAAATTTCATCATTGATTCAATTTAAAAGAATGTATATTTGGTTCAGGCATCTTTATCATGTTGTTATTCCTACTATTACCCAATGAAAATAAGATTTTCAATATAATAACTTGAAATATTATGCATTGCTTCAAATTATATATAATGCCCAAGTTTGTCTAAGTAGTTAGTAGTTCTTGGATATTATCTACAGCAGATGTGGGAGCAAATATCCTGTCACTGCTCTTTATCTATGTCTTTCATTGTCAGTCCCCAATGTACTATTGACAACCTTGGACATATGTGTTGTGCTTCATTCTTATGTGGAATAGATGTTAATCTACAATCATCATTCTGGTTTATTCAAGGTCATCTTTAACGTTGTGTTCCGATTCTGAATTCCTTACATAATTTAGTCTCATCAGCAAAGATTTTCTCACCATGTGTACACCAAGGTTATTAATAATGAACAAGGGAACTGGCTTGGGGTCTTTGCTCATAGACATATTACTAAACAGATTGTTCTGTGCATGAATAGAGAACACTTGTATGCCAAGGCCAATATCTTTAAAGGCAAAATCCACCTAAAATGAGAAATCTTCTGGAAACCATGAGCACAGACAGTGGCATAACACATTTTTGCACCTGGACCCCCCCCCCCCTCGCTTGTTTGTTCGGATGCCCAGACACCAGTGTCATTGCAAGTCTCAAATCTAACTTAGTTATAGAACAAATTACTATGTATCATAATATACCACTAAATTATACAGTCATAAAGTTACCACATAATACCACTATCCACTATAAATAAATAAAAATAGCACCATATGGTTACTGAACAAAACTCAGTATACCAAGTCAATATTACCAACGATACCACTACACAAGGGACAAACAATGACCACAAAGTGACTGAATAATACCACCATACTGTTACTGAATAATACAGCCACACCATGATCACATATTACCAACACATAGTGTCTAAATAATACCACAATAATATTGCAGAATAATACTTCCAAACCATGATCACACATTACCACTACATAGTGACTAAATAATACCACCATACTGTTGCTGAATAATACCGCCACATCATGACCACATATTACCACCACATAGTATTTAAATACTACTACTATAGGGTTACTGGATAATACCTTCACACCATAACCACATAGTGATTAAATAATATCACCATACTATTACTGAATAATACCTCCGAATCATGATCACACATTATCACTACATAGTGACCAAATAATACCACCATACGGTTACTGAATAATAACCACTATACAAAGACCAATATAACAATCATACAGTGACCATATAGTGGTAAAAAACAGTTCTACACGGGCGCTCTGCAGACCATATAAATTAATCCAGTGACTCACAGGCAACGTCTTCTCAGATTGCAATTGTTTATTTTCCCTTTTCTTCTTCATATGGCCTAGACCGCCATGACGTCTTCTCCCAACCATGACTTTACTTACAGAATTTACAACACTGACATCTTTGGCTCCTTGATTTTCCAGCATCCTTCCCCCACATTCCAAAACAATAATAGAACCCACTTTGGGCCCAGCACTGTAATAGTGCTCCTCTTAAATGCCCGTACACAGTAGTAATATCCCCCTCTGTGCCCTCCACACAGTACGAGTCCTCTTTTGCGCCCCCATATAGTAGTTCTCTTTCGTGCCCCATATAGTAGTTAGGTGCCCCCAATCAGTAGATAGTTGCCCCAATAGGTGCCCCCATATAGCAGTTAGGCCCCCATATTTTATCAAAGCAGGAGGGTGAAAAAACAAAATATATTTTAGTTTTTCACCCTCCTGCTTTGCTTTTGTGGAGATTTGGTGAAAATGTATGGCCCTGGACTGGGAATACCCTGGAATATATTTTTCTCCTTATCCGTCCCCCATATAGTAGACAGGTGCCTCCATATAGTAGATAGGTTCCCTCCTCCATTAATTGCACCCCCCTTGCGCCAATGAAAAAAAATGAATTGAAACTCACCTAACCCTGTTCTCATGATGAGCCGCTGCATCTACTGCCTACTGCCCAGCACAGGCATTGCGATGCAGTGACATAATCATGCCGCCTGCGCCCGGATATCTGGCTGACGTCCATAGCAACCAATAGTAAGCCACAGGCCTAAAGCAGTCTGTGGCTTACCAGAGTCAGTGGCGATTGAGAACCAACCTTCTACCAATTCCTAAACAGATGTCAGCATGCTGTGTGCAGTGGCCACATAAATATTGTATTATGAAACACCTAAGCCCCTTCAGAGATCAACAGAAATCTCCATCACTGGTGCAACACTGTGCACATTGCCCAAGACACAAATGTCAGAGAAAGTATATCTGACATGATCGTTTGATGGTTTTTAAGTGAACTTCCCCTTTGTCTTTTTGGAATATATTGTTTCCAACTATACTTTGTATAAACTTTTTAATGTGTATATTCTTTTTTAAAACATATAGGGAAATATTATATTAGCACTAGATGGCAAAAACATCTTAAAATTCAGAGCATTTATTATTAATACAGCCAGTTTAGCAGTGGTAACCAACCTGTGTCGTTGGACATAAGAAGAGGTATATATAATGTAATTAATCTATTCTTAGTGACAGGCACTGTGCCAATAGGAATTAGTAGTGAACACTTTGGTATGAGGGAGCAATGATCACAAGCCTTCTACAAAAATAACATTGACCCTTGGATAAAGAGCACATCTGTGCTCTCCACATCTTTTGTAATTGGCTCCAGGGCTTCAGGTAGATTTGTCTCAATAACTAAAATTGTGTAAACCAATATGGCTGCTGCTAACTAATCAACTGCTTTCATAGCAAAGTATACCAATCTAGGTACTAAACCTATATCAAAGTAACGACCACCTTTATATACACCTTTTCCACTGCAAAATCAAACAATGCATCAAAGCTTAAAGGGGTTGTTCAGGCATTTTATATTGATGGCCTATCCTTAGGTTAGGCAATTAATATCAGATCGGTGGGGGTCTGACTCTCAGCACAATGCCAAACAGCTAATTGATGAGGCCGCGGCGTTCGTCGGCGCAGCCTTTTCCCAATTTACAGGCAGAGCGCCATACACATTTGTAGCGGCTGTGCCTGGGATTGTAGTTCCTGTCCCAAATAGTGTTCAAATAAATGGGACTGAGCTGCAATCCCAGACACAGCCACTATGGTTGTGTACGGCGCTGTGCCTGGCAAACAATGAAGAGGGCGCGGCGACGAACGCCACGGCCGCTTCATACAAGTGATTGGCGGGGGTACAGGAAATCAGACCCCCTACCGATCTGGTATTGTTGACCTCTCCTAAGGATGGGTCATTAATATAAAATGCTCGGTGAACCCATTTAAACAAACAGAAATTTCAAACTACCCATATTTCACCCTTAAAACTAAAGGGGTTATCTGGAGAGATAATATCTGATCGGTGGGGGTTCAACTTTTCCTGTAAGAGAAGGCTGTAATACTGTAAACCGCAGCTACAGTGTGTCGGCGGTTTACAGTACGGAGCAGTGATAGGAATGAAGAGGAAGCACCACTCGCCGAGGGCGTTGCTGGGGTCTTAAAAGATCAGGGGCACAAGGCCCGAGACATATATTTACCCCCACTCCCCCAAAAAAAATAAACATTTTTTTTTCATACATATCGAACATAGCATATCTATAAGACTAGGACTCCTATAGCTACACCGCTGGATAGAATTGGATGCATTGTCTCAGCATACAGCATCATACATGATAGGCTTAGATACATGGCCCCAGCAGACATTATCACACATCACAGACTAAGGCCTCATGCACACGACCGTATTTTTTCCCACCCGTAAATACTGGCGTAAATACGGGTCCGGTGTCACACGTATTCCACCCGTTTTGCACCAGTATTTACGAACCCGTGCTCGTAAATATGGGTCCGGTGTCACACGTATTCCACCCGTATTTACGAGCACGTTTTTGGCGGCAAAATAGCACTGCACTAATCGGCAGCCCCTTCTCTCTATCAGTGCAGGATAGAGAGAAGGGACAGCCTTTTCTGTAATAAAAGTTAAAGAAATTCATACTTACCCGGCCGTTGTCTTGGTGACGCGTCCCTCTCTTCACATCCAGCCCGACATCCCTGGATGACGCGGCAGTCCATGTGACCGCTGCAGCCTGTGATTGACCTGTGATTGGCTGCAGCGGTCACATCGCCTGAAACGTCATCCAGGACGTCGGGCCGGATGTCGAGAGAGACGCGTCACCAAGGCAACGGGCGGGAGACCGGACTGGAGGAAGCAGGAAGTTGTCGGTAAGTATGAACGTCTTTTATTTTTATTTTTTACAGGTTTATACTGATCGGTAGTCACTGTCCAGGGTGCTGAAAGAGTTACTGCCGATCAGTTAACTCTTTCAGCTCCCTGGACAGTGACTATTTACTGACGTCGCTTAGCAACGCTGCCGTAATGACGGGTGCACACATGTAGCCACCCGTCATTACGAGAGCTCCATAGACTTCTATGGACTGTCCGTGCCGTTATTACGGCCTGAAATAGGACATGTTCTATCTTTTTCAACGGCACGGGCACCTTCCCGTGAGAAAACGGGAAGACACCCGTCGCCAATAGAAGTCTATGAGCCCGTTATTAGGGGTCGTAATTACGACCCGTAATAACGGGAGTTTTTACGGTCGTGTGCATGAGGCCTTAGGGCTCATTCAGACTATTGTGATTCTCGTCCACGTGCTGTGCGTTGAAATAACGCACAGCACACGGACCCATTGATTTCAATGGGGCTATTCACACGTGTGTTTTCACACAGCGTGTATCTGTTGCATGAAACTCACTGCATGTCCTATATTGGTGTATTTCCCGCACCTAGCCGCCCATTGAAGTCAATGCGTGCGTGAAAACTAGTGCCAGGGGCGTCGCTAGCATCAGGCCTTCGGAACCCAAGCCCCAGATTTTTGGCCCAGTGCCCCGGCGACTGCCACATTCGGGTCGCAGAGGTCTCAATTGCCACCAGGTCGCGATTGCGACCAGGCCGCGGCCGCCCGCACAGCATCTATATAAGTTACTATAGTAACTGGGGCCTATGTAATAAAATACAGGGACCCCTGTTACTATAGTAACGACACATACTTACCCATCTTCCTTCCCGAGCATAGCGGAAGTCCTGACGTCTTCTTGAGTCATGACGTCACAACGCTGTGTTTAGCGGATGACGTCACCACGCTTGATGGTGTTGGGACATCCGCTGCACTCGGAGCTGAAAAGGAGGGTAAGTGGAACATTACGGTCTGCTGGGGTCCTGTATCTAAGCCTGCCTTGTGGTAGGCTTAGACACAGGGTCTAACAGACAGCATCACACATGGGCCCTGTATCTAAGCCTACCACATGTGTCACTAATGTTTTTTTTTGTGGTTTTGTTTTTTTACAGGTTTGGTGGTTGGACTATGTCAGA
This sequence comes from Rhinoderma darwinii, assembly GCF_050947455.1. Taxonomy (NCBI): domain Eukaryota; kingdom Metazoa; phylum Chordata; class Amphibia; order Anura; family Rhinodermatidae; genus Rhinoderma; species Rhinoderma darwinii. Next base: position 31,515,306 of record NC_134699.1, read on the forward strand.
TTCGAGGACTACTTCAATGACGGCTTTTTTTATTTTCAATAAAATGGTTAATGAGGGTTGTGTGGTGGGGTTTTAATTCAATAAATGATTTTATCTATATCTTTGTATTTTCTTTTAAACTTTATTACTACCACTTTAGTAATGGCCCCTGGCTGATTGACAGTGTCCATTACTAAGATGGGGCTTAGTGTTAGCCGATGCGACTGCTGCCCGGTCACAATCGCGACCACTGCGATTCCTGTAGCGACAGTCGCCCGGGGATCCGGGGCACCAGGCCAAAGATCCCCGGAGGTCCGGTGCTAGCGACGTCCCTGCCACTCGCACAAGCGCCGCAGCCTTTTCAAACAGCTGATTGGCGAAGCTGCAGAGTCGGACCCCTGCTGACCAGATCTTGATGGTCTATCCAGAGGATAGGCCATCGATTTTATCTATTAGGTTGACACCTTTAATGCTATACATTTATTAGATCTTAAAGGACCGCTTTATGGGAACCTAACCATAGGAAGTTAATGGGGACCATTGATTTCAATGGATGCCTGTAATGTCCGTGGCTGCGGGCTGTCAGCTCCGTTCCCCCCCCCCCCCGACAGCCGCAGCCACGAGTTGGCAAGCGCTGGCCCCAGCCTCCTCCTCAGGAGATGCCGGCGCTCGCGTCCACTCACCTCAGCCGGATCCCACTGGGCGCGCGCGCGCGCGCGCACACGCTCGTGCCCGCTCTTAAACGGGCAGCGTCCGCACCGGACCTTCTTGATGAACTTTGACCCGTGAGTACTCTGACTACGAGGGGTCCAGCCCCCTAGTTCTATGCCTGAGCATTGTTGTGTTCCCTAGTTTGTCTATGTGATGGCCTCCTAGTGTGTTTCCTGTTCCTGCACCTGTCCCAGTTCCTGTACCTGTACCAGTTCCTGTTCTTTGCATTTCCATACCATCCTGATCTAGTGCCGTGCTGAGCTGTGCTGTATACCACGCCTGTTCTGTTTCTCCACGCCTGACGTCTACCTGCTGCCTAGTCCCAGCCAAGCCCACCTTGCTACTGTCCGAGCTGCCACAGGTACCCTATATGAACTATAGACTTTCACCTGTTCCCTGTTGGCCAGCTGCCCTACCGCCAAGGCGGTACGGCCCAGTGGGTCCACAGACCATTCGTGACAGTACGCTCAGGCCAAGGACCCCGCTGGTCGATTCAAGACTATGACGACGTCTCAAGAGATGCGAGCGAATAGGCTAGGCCTCCGGTCTCGACAGGACCAACTCCTCCAGGCGTTGAATATTATCGCACGTCGGCAGGAGGCACAAGCTGCTGTTCCTCCTACTACACCTCTTGGCAGTATTGACCCACGTGTTTCTTTGCAATTTCCTGACCACTATGGTGGAGAAGCAAGTACCTGTCGTGGATTTCTTAATCAATGCCAGATCCACTTCTGCCTGTATGCTAGGACATTTTCGTCTGATGGCGCTAGGGTCGCTTTCATCATTTCTCTCCTCACCGGCATGGCTCTTGCATGGGCGAACCCTATCTGGGAGAGACAAGGACCAGAGACCCGTGACTTCCAAGCCTTCCTCCGGACTTTTCGCATGGTGTTTGAGGAGCCTGGACGGGTCTCATCTGCAGCGGCATCTTTGATTAACCTGCGCCAAGGAGACACCTCCGTGAGTGAGTACGCCATCCTCTTCCGCACCCTGGCGGGAGAGCTGTTATGAAACAATGAGACTCTGGTAGCTGCATTCTGGCATGGACTATCTTCCAGAAGGACGAACTTGCCGCCCGGGATCTGCCGTCTACCCTGGATGACCCCATCCTTCTGTCTGCCCGGATTGATATACAGATCTGAGAACGCCTCCAAGAGGTTCGACGGGAGGGAGCCCTTCCTAGTCTGACTCCTACTGTCCTCAGATCTCGATCCTCCTAAGGAGTTGCGGTTTATTGCGGTCTCGATGGCCATCTTGTGCGCCTGTGTCCCCAAAGATCCCAAAATCTAGAGTTGCTAGGAGTGACAACCTTGGGTAAAGATGGACTTCTGTCTAAATTGTCCATACTTGTGACCATAGTGTCCGGCGAGAAAATGCATCAGGTCTCTGTGTATCTGGACTCTGGATCCGCTGCTAATTTCATCCGTAGGGATCTGGTGGACCTTCTGCAATTGCCCACCACCCCTCTGGAGAGCCCGTTGACAGTTGCCTCATTGAATGGACTACCTCTGCCAGACCCTGTTATAGCTGTGATCAAGCCGCTGAGGCTCCAAGTGGGAGCCCTTCACTCCGAACTTCGGTCTTTCTATGTCCTGTCCAAAGCTGTTAACCCTGTGTTGCTTGGTCTGCCTTGGCTCCTACTGCATGCCCCAGTCCTGGACTGGAATTTTGGAGAGGTTCTCCAGTGGGGCCCTGAGTGTCAAGGTCGTTGCCTGGTACAGATTCGTTCGGCTCAGCCTTCGCTGCCTCGGTCATTGGCAGGATTGCCGAGTCATTATGCTGCATTTTCAGACGTCTTTAGCAAGAGGGAGGCGGAGACATTGCCTCCACATCGGGCGTATGACTGCCCTATTGAACTGATTCCTGGTACATCCCTTCCCCGTGGTAGGGTATATCCTCTCTCCTAGCCAGAGTCTATGTCCATGTCCGCCTATGTGAAGGAGAACTTGGAGAGGGGCTTCATACGGAAGTCTTCCTCCCCGGCAGGAAGGGGCTTTGTCAAAAAAAAAGATGCCTCTCTTCGTCCTTGTATTGACTACAGAGGTCTCAAACAGATCACAGTGAAGAATAAAAATATCCGTTGCCACTGATCTCTGAACTGTTTGATCGTATACGTGGTGCCAGGATGTTTTCTAAACTAGACCTGCGTGGGGCTTACAACCTAGTCCGGATTCGCCAGGGTGATGAATGCAGACTGCATTTAACACCCGTGATGGACACTATGAGTATCTAGTAATGCCCTTCGGCCTGTGTAATGCTCCCGCGGTCTTCCAGGAGTTTGTAAATGAAATTTTCCGTGTCCTCCTCTATGTTTGTGTGGTAGTCTAAGTTGATGACATCTTGATTTTTTCTCCAGATCCTATAATGCACCAGAGACATGTCCGTCAAGTTCTGCTACAATTAAGGGAAAATAGTCTGTACACCAAGCTGGAGAAGTGCATGTTTGACAGAGATGCTCTACCCTTCCTGGGCTACATCGTCTCGAATCGAGGTCTCGAGATGGATCCTGAGAAGGTAAAGTCTGTTCTGGAATGGCCACGTCCTCAGGGCTTGAGGGCCATACAGCGCTTTCTGGGATTCGCACATTTTTACAGGCAGTTTATTCCAAACTTCTCACTTACTTCTCCCATCTCTAACCTTACTAAGAAAGGTGTGGACTCCTGAGGCAGAGTCTGCATTCAATAGCCTGAAGAGTGCCTTCACATCAGCCTTTATCCTCCATCACCCGGATGTCTCTCTGCAGTTCTCATTGGAGGTGGACGCATCCTCTGTCGGTGCTGGTGCACTCTTGTTCCAGAGAGGTCCCAAGGGCAAGTCAAGGGTATGTGGATATTTCTCTAAGCTCTTCTCTTCTGCAGAACGCAACTACTTGATGAGGGATCAGGAGTTACTGGCCATCAAATTGGCCCTGGAAGAATGGAGACATCTATTAGAGGGCGCAGCTCATCCGATCCTGATTTTTACAAACCACAAGAATCTGACCTACCTCCAGACGGCCCACCGGCTGAACCCTCGTCAGGCCAGGTGGTCACAGTTCTTTACAAGGTTCCAGTTTGAAATCCATTATCGCCCGGCCGACAAGAATGTGAGGGCCGATGCCTTGTCCAGGTCTTTCGAGATGGAAGACACCATAGAGAGTCCACAGAATATTATTGATCCGTCTTGCATTATCTCTGTCAATCCCCTGCAAGTTGGGGACATTACTCCAGGGAGGACTTTTGTGCACCTGGCTGATCGTGGAAGAATCCTCCGCTGGGGACACTCCTCTAGACTGGCAGGTCACGCGGGGGTCCGTAAGACCCGGGATCTGATTGCTCATCATTTCTGGTGGCCCACGCTGCCCAAGGACATTATGGACTTCGTTTCTTCCTGTTCTGTATGTGCAGCCAACAAGGCTGCTCACTCCAGACCTGCTGGTCTGCTCCAGCCACTGCCTGTGCCCAATGCTCCCAGGCAGCATATAGCTATGGACTTTATTACGGACCTGCCTCTCCCTACTGGATGCAGTGCTGTCTGAGTGGTGGTGGATCGATTTTTGAAGATGGCCCACTTCGTTCCTCTGACCGGTCTCCCTTCTGCTCCTCAGTTGGCCAAGCTGTTCATCCAACACATCTTTCGCCTGAACGGCTTGCCGCAGCATATTGTGCCTGATCGGGAGGTTCAGTTTACCTCGAAGTTCTGGAGAGCCCTCTGCGGACTCCTCGTTGTGAAGTTGGACTTTTCATCAGCCTACCATCCTCAGTCCAATGGTCAGGTCGAGAGGATTAATCAGATCTTGGAGAACTACCTACGCCACTTCATTTCCAAGCAACATGATGACTGGGTACAGTTGCTCCCATGGGCAGAATTCTCCTACAATAATCACACCAGCGAGTCTACAAGGAATACACCGTTCTTCATTGTTTACTGCCAGCACCCACTAATTCCTCTCCCGGAGCCTGATACTTCCGAGGTACCAGCGGTTGACTCCACGTTTAGAGACTTTCTGCAGATCTGGCAGCAGACTCGATCCTCCATCCTAATGGCAGTCGACCGCATGAATCGGAAGGCTGACACAAGGAGAAGAGAACCTCCTCAGTTTCCTCCTGGCACGAAGGTCTGGCTGTCTTCCAGGAATATCCGACTAAGGGTGCCATCATGCAAATTTGCTCCCAGGTTCCTCTGACCCTTTGAGATCCTAAAACAGATCAACCCTGTCGCCTATAAACTTTGGCTGCCTCCTACCCTCAAGATCCCCAAGCCGGTGGTCCTGAACCACTACACCAAGACTCCTAGTCCTGTGGTTGCCTCCAGTGGCCCTTCAGACACCTTTGAGGTTCAAGAGATCCTGGACACCAAAAAATTGAGAGGAAAGACCTTTTATTTGGTGGATTGGAGGGGGTTTGGTCCTGAAGAAAGGTCTTGGGAGCCAGAGGAGAACGTCAATGCTCCTGCTAATCTGAAGAAGTTTCTCTCTCGCTCTGGTCCCAAGAAGAGGGGGCGTAAGAGGGGAGATACTGTAATGTCCGTGGCTGCGGGCTGTCAGCACCGTTTCCCCCCTGACAGCCGCAGCCACGAGTCGGCAAGCACTGGCCCCAGCCTCCTCCTCAGGAGACGCCAGCGCTCGCGTCCACTCACCTCAGCCGGATCCCATAGGGTGCGCGCTCACGCTCGTGCCTGCTCTTAAAGGGGCAGCGGGCACACCGGACCTTGTTGATGAACTTTGACCCGTGAGTATCCCGGACTATAAGAGGGGTCCAGCCCACTAGTTCTATGCCTGAGCGTTGTTGTGTTCGCTAGTTTGTCTATGTGATGGCCTCCTGGTGTGTTTCCTGTAAATAGCACCATACTGCGTCCTCGTAATACCAACATTCAGAATCCAAATAACAGCTCCATACATAAAGTAAAAATATTGTTTTACAATTACAGTATTATTAAGATTTGTGAAGATCACAGACCTAAGGTACCAGGCCATGTAAGTCATTCAGGAGGGGGGAACTGATGTGCCCTATGCAATGATATCGGTCGCACACCCCAAAGGCTGTCCATTTAGCTTATAGAGGGTGTCCCTAAATTATATACACCTTTAAAGTTACTAGGATTATACTTCTGAATGTAAGTATTGTATACTTCTATTAAATACCGAACATGTACAGTCTACAAAACTGTTTACTTACAGGACATTCATAGTTAAATGTGCTTCCTTCCCTTCGTCATTTATATGACATATAACAGCATAGTATAAAAGATCTGAAGCTCATTGACTTACGATATGGAATTAAGTAAATGGTTCATTTCACATTGTATCTAAACACTTAATAATCTCAGCTCATTAATTTTCAGAGATAATAAAAAATATAAACAGCACACTCAGAAGCAATAATTCAATATAATTCATTACACCCTGAGGGTTTATGCAAATTACACCCACAGGCAGAATTCCCTTGCTCATAGACTATTTGATTGCTGCTGAGGTTTAGATATGCAAAGTAAAATTATAGCTAAACACTTTATGGGCAAAGTGCCTCCAAGGAGCCCATCTTCTATACAAAATAAACAAGAGCAGAAATAAAGTAAAAAATAAAAATAAAAAATCCAAAAAAAGCTGCCGGGCATTACTTCTACTTCTAAAAACAATAACTTGTTATAGATTATCATAACCAGGAGAAAATATATAATGTATTGTAATGCAAATGTAAAGGAGACCAAATGGTTTATTCTTTAATAAATGTTGAGCGATTTGGAGCTTTAATTCTCTGTAGATCTGAAATTCTGAAACAGTTGAATACCAAATATAGTCAAATTTGATGCGTATTATTCAGATCTCAATTGGTTTAAATGCTACAAATGCAATGTCTAGGCATTGACCAGACACTTAATGGCCGGACACTTTTTAGCTATTTTGTCCATGGAGATTTAACGGCCCTAACTTTTTATTCTTTGGGCTAGGTTGCCTATTTTATTGCAGTAGTTTTGACTCATAATATAATGTATAAGTACTGTGCAAAAGTTTTAGGCAGTTGTGGAAAAACGCTGCAAAGTAAGAATGTTCAACCCCTTAATACCAAAGATATTTTAAACCTTAATAACCTTAATAACCAAGCAATTTTTTTTAGGTTTTTCCATCATCGCATTCAAAGATCTATATCTTTTTCATTTTTCCGGGAAAAGTTGTATTTTATAATAGCACCATTTTGGGGTACAAATAATTTATTAGGCACCCAGGCTGCCATAGAAATCATTGGCACCCCCCCTCGATGCACGCAGGGATGCCAGTGGGGTGTGAGAGGGAGCCCCATCCCTCTAAAATCACTCAGATGCGGCGCTCGCTATTGAGTGCCGCATCTGAGGGGTTAAATATGATCAGAGACCACTGCTAGTGGTCTCCGATCGTTGCCCTGAAGCCCCGAGGCTGTTAGCAACAGCCCGGGCTTCAGTAGATCACTGCACGATGCGAGAAAAGTTCTTCTGAAGGGCGGACATGAAAAGGCATAAAAAACACTATACGCTGGTTGTTAAGGGGTTAAAAAATAGAAATGTTAATAGTTTTTATTTACTGCAGCCACTTTTGACCTTCCTTACAGAGCCTCATTTTTCAAATCTGACATGGTAATAACTCTGGAATGCTTTCACCTATCCAAGCGATTCTGAGATTGTTTTCTCATGTCACAGGTAAAATGTTGTCCATACATTCATTGCTTATTTGTGAAAAACACCAAAATTCTGACAAAATTTGCAATAGTTAGAATTTTTCTAAATTTGAATGTATCTGCTTGTAAGACAGATAGTAATGCTACACAAAATAGTTACTAATTAACATTTCCCATATGTCTACTTTTATGTTGGCATCGCATTTTGAACATCGTTTTATTTTTTTAGGATGTTACAAGATTTAGTAGCAAATGCTCACATTTTCAAGAAAAAAATTCAAAAACCTATTTTTTTAAGGATCAGTTCAGTTCTGAAGTGGCTTTGAGGGGCCCATATATTAGAAAACCCCATAAATAACCCCATATACTCTTGCGTGTCGCGCTCGCGCAGATATACAAAGTAGATGTATTAAGTTTAGAAAGGCTATCTTCATGGAAGTCTGCTTGGATGATATATGTTTTCTTTTTGTTCATTCTTTTTCTATGTTGTGTTACCATGACGTCTCTTAAACCACGACTATTTTAGCACTTTCCCTTTTATAGAGATGTTCCTGCTGTTCTGATGACATTGCAATGTTTGTCTACAATACTGTTCTTTTGTTTTCTTGCAAATACCAATAAAAAATATTGAAACAAAGTTTAGAAAGGCTACACTTGACCGCATCCAATAAAATGCTAAAAATAGTCCATTCAGGAGTAATATCAAAAGATATCTGAAAAGTTTAATATGTCGAGGACCATAACAATCGAGTTTGTGGGAACTCCCAAAATTATGACAAATGACAGAGTTGGTTCGACTGGGATAGCTTTAGTCAAATGAAGAGTAGCTTCCAACAAATCTTTCATGTTGTAACGTGAAAGTTGGGAAGACCACCTTTCGGCCCCAGTAGATTCTTATGACCAATCTATACATACTATAATAACGCTGTAAATAGCACTCTGTAACGCCTTGCAGGTATGTGGACCCACTGGGACACTCTGCCGTAACGGAGCTGCTGCTGATGAAACAGAGTCTGTAAGAGTCAGTAAGGCAAAAGTAGCTGGTAGGTCAGAAGTGGGTAAACGCCAGTCAGCGGGAAGCAGCCTGTGCAGTATGATGACGTGAGGCTAGAGCTCCAGACTAGAGTAGTGCAGTCGTCTCGGACACTGGACTTGGCTAGGACACCAGACTGGAGTAGTGCAGTCGTCTCAGACAGCGGACTTGGCTAAGACACGGAACTGGAGTAGTGCAGTCGTCTCAGACACCGGACTTGGCTAGGACACCAGACTGGCTGGTGAAGTCGTCTAGGACACTCAGTATGGCACGGGTACCCAACAAAGATTGTGAAGTCGTCTCAGACACATCGGTATGGCACGGGCACCGGACACAGATGGTAAACTCGGCTCGGACACTCGACTTGGCACTGGAACTAAACACAATTACTGGATACAGGATACAGCTAAGGAACTATTTGCAGGACAAATATGGGTAGATACAACATTGCTCAGGCAAGGAATCAATGAGCAGAGTTCCTTAAATAGTTCCTGGTATGCTGGGATAGGCTGGGGGAGGTTTTCCTGGTGCGCACGCTGGCCCTTTGAAAGTGGGAGCGAGCGTGCGCACGCACCCAACGGGCATCTACGGAAGAGGACAGTTATGCGCGCCGGCGTTTCGGAGGGAGGAGACACCGGCTGGAGTTTAATGGTCTGCGGTCGCGGCCGCTTGTAGGTAAGAGATGCCGGCTGTCAGCGACAGAGGCCATTACACACTCATTGAAGTTTGAGCAGAATGAAACCTCTTAATGAAAACTCTAGTTTATGGTCTAGTGTATCTACATGTAAGTGTACCATGACTTGACTGATATAACTATGTATCTGTAAATATATATAATGTCGCCCCTCTAAGACCGGAAAATTTTCACAGGCTACAGGACAAAACTAATATCTAAGAGATCTATCAGAAAAACACAGCCCTGTGACAATAACAGGTTAGGCCCCATGCACACAAATGTGCTTTTGCGGCCGCAATTCCCCCCGAAAATCCACGGGAGAATTGCAGCCACATTCATTCCAATGGGGCCATGCACACGACCGTGGTTTCCACGGTCCGTGCATGGCCCCGGAGCCCGGGCCGCAGAAAGAACGGGCAAGCCTTATTACGGCCGTGTTCTGCGGTATGGGCTCATTGAAAATAATGGCCTCGGCCATGTGCACAGCCCGCAATTTGCGGGCAGCTCGCGGCTGACACTCCGTGGCCAGCCGACCCGAAAATCAGGGCCGTGCATATGGCTACGGTCGTGTGCAGGAGGCCTTATATATAGGAGATGGTTTAGCTGCCAAAAAGGACGGATTACCCACAAAAGTAAGCAATAATTATACGGCAGCTTATAGAATTTCCCGATTTGTCACCATGCTTGAATGGTAGACCATAACAAAGGATTATTTCTGACCTCTAAAGGGATGTGATCAGTATTAAGATGTAGTATAGCCCCTAAGCGATATAAAGGGAAACAATTTTTATGGAGCACATTTGTGAAATGAGAGGAACCAGTCTGCTATATATCTTGGGGGTACTTTCTTGACTCCATTGAGGGAATTACTGCAATAAAATGTCTCTCATTGACTCTTTTGACATCTTCAGATTCTAATGGATGAGAGGGGACAACATTTGCAAAAACAAGATCTTCAATTACCTTTTCCTGGTAATCAAGAAAAGTTTCCTGCCTTTTTGAATAACACAAAAAAATATGTGGCAACCTGAAATAGGTAAATAACAAATTTTTTGTACCAGGTATATGATTTTCTTGATTCCTGGTATGGCTGTAGAACCTAGTCAGCAAGGTATACTCCCCCCATGTATTTATTTTAATCAATGATTGACACAGGTTTTTGCTTTGGGGTAGTAGAACCTCGTTCAACAACATCCATTGTTGCATCAGTTTGGATCGAGCTGAGGATAAATATATCCTACTTATCTTTGTACATTAGGGCAAGAAGCTCTCCGCTGCGAACACCGCATGACTGCCCTTTTTTGAACTTTTAATTGACCAATGATTGTGGAAACTCCTGACGGTTTTTCCGAATTGTCCCACAAGCCTCTGTGCTATGTTCGAACAAACTTTTAAAAAGGGTATGCTGTACTAGTTGTCTACATACTGTTTATGAGACTTTTCTAGAAATCGGCTAATCGGCTCCAAAACTATTTGTCCCTAGATAGGAAGGGCATCCTGGCGGATTTAGTTGGCTATCTTTTCCCTCATAAACGTGAAAAGCTGATGTGTACCCTGTTGCATTTTATGGAGCTTTAGTTCAAACCTTGCTCTTTGAGATGGAATAAATTGTTTGAAGTGCAGTCTCCCTTTTAATTTTACAAGGGACTAATCGATAGAAATGTTTTTTTGTGGGGGTGTAAAGCCTTTAAAACGTGTCTGTCTGAGCTTTGACGATGGGTCGGATTTTGTATAGTCAGTCATAATATGGGGCACTTAAGGACGGCACTAACTATTATCATTCAAATGACAAAATCTCATGAGCATTTCATAACGGATTCTAGGAAGAATGGCAGAAAAAGCAGGGGTGTTTAGAACAGGACTGGTGGAACAGTAAGACTGAATGCTTGTTTTTTTTTAACAAGCCCCAGGGAGAATGTGAGGCCTATACATTTTTTTCATTTCATGAATATCTGTTGGCCTCCATAAATTTTGTCTGTCTTTATAGTATCGGGGATTCTGAGAAATAAATTTGGAAGTGTATAAATTAGTTTGAAAAATAATATTTTCTAGTAAATTGTTCATGATAAACAAGTTAAAAAAAACTGATTGGGATGGCATTAAAGTCAGGGATGAATGGAATACAAGAATTTTAAGCATCCCATCTAATAAATGCTACATCGAGTGGCAAACTCCCCATGCTCCTCTTCACTATAAAAAGGCATGTCGCTTGTACTAGGCATCGTGCCCTGATTTGGAGAAGTTTCTCCAATAGCCCTCTCTACCTCTCCTGTACTGGTCCTTGTCATTTTTGAGGATGGACCAGAATGACTGCTAATTTCTGAGCTGTCACTTTCATTGAGAGCAAAATCCTCAAAATTGTCATCATCATCTGACAAGACACATTCTTCACTGTCAGAAGATAAAAGAAGATAAGCCTCTTCTGCAAAATAAAATTGACGGGCCATTGTATTAATTTTTATATTTTTTTATACGTAAACGTATATAAACGGAAATTATTGATTAATCTCTGAACTAAAAAATGTTATTAAACAAAACAAATCAATTGCCACGACAAATTGATTGATTAACTGGCACAGCACTTCCTATCAAATGATGTATAATGAACTAATATAACCGGTTTTAGAACTAGTTGTAAATTGATAAATTAATTAATTTAATGAAAATAATTTGAACAAACACAACTAATTCACACAGCTAATTGATTAACTGGTACAGCACTTTCTATTAAATTAACTGATATAAATGGTTTTATTGTAAAAAAAAAATCAAATAAATGATTTTACAGCACATTAATTAATAATAATTGAATGTAATGAAACCTTCACTCAATAATGTGTGTGTGTTTTTATATATATATATATATATATATATATATACACACACATATTTATATACACATATAAAGTATATATTAACTTATACTACCCTAACCTTCATCCTAACTTATTACTAACTATACCCTAATACTTGTATGTCCTAAACTCCTAGCCTACTTAACCCTAAATTCTACCTAATAGGATAGATTAATGGAATTAATTGGGGAGAATTGGTTATTTTGTGTTTTTTTCACAGTATTGTTCACAGACGTAACACGGTCTCTCCTTTGTTCACTCTCTGACAGAACTGCAGAGGAGAGACAAGGTTAGATAGGTTAGATCCCCGTGAAAGTTTGTTGCTACAACAAACTTTCCCTTTGATGGCCATGATTGGTTACATGATTGCCGTGACATGATTAAGACCTGAACCAATCAGGTCCTGATCATGTCTCCGGGACCAGAGGCAGGTGTCAACAGCGTGATTCAGGTGTCAGCGGCACTGTGAGGCACCCGATCACTGTGAGAACACCCACGGTAAATTCACGTCGGCACTGCAGAGAGCATAGCAAGTGCCAACGTGAATTTTCAGTCAGTGGTCCGGAACTGGTTAATAAAATTAATGAACAGAACTGAAATCTAAGTCAAATCAAGAATTGGTGTGACCACCCCTTGTTTTCAAAGCAACATCAATTCTTCTAGGTACCCTTGCACACAGGTTTTGAAGGAACTCGGCAGGGAGGTTGTTCCAACCATCTTGGAGAACTAACCACAGACTTTCTGTGAATGTAGGGAAAAAAGTTACGAGGTCCAGCACACGATATAATGTGAAAAAATACAAAACTGTTTATTTAAGTCTAAATTAAAACAAGAAATTTAAAAAATCCCGGGAGAGAACGCCTAAGCGTTTCAAACTTTTCAGATCTTAATCATAGCTGAAAAGTTCGAAACACGTAGGCGCTCTCTCCCGGGATTTTTTAATTTCTTGTTTTCATTTTGACTTAAATAAACAGTTTTGTATTTTTTCATATTATATCGTGTGCTGGACCTCTAACTTTTTTCCTTGGATTTCTACCTACTCCCGACGTAGCTCTCTTGCCCGTGTACCGAATAATCATGGAATGTGGCGTCTTTACTTCGAATGAGTGGTGAGCGGACCAATTTTTCTTGTATATGTTTTACTTCTGTGAATGTAGGCGTTCTCAAATCCTTTTGTCTCTTTATGTAATCCCACTTCTGACCAGACTTCCCCGAACAGTAGATGGGTGTACCTGAATCCCACTGGTTTCTGCCAGTTCTGAGCTAATAGTACTTTGGACATCTTCAGATTTTTAAAGGAAGTAAGCGCAATGAATATATATTGTCACAATCCGTGGGTATGTGGACCCACAAGGCCGCACCGCCATAGCGGAGTAGCAGCTGGCCAAACAACAGTCTATACAAAAACCTAGTACAAGAGTACCCGTGATAGTCCAGACAGTAGCAGAGGCTACTGTGACACGTGGCAGATGACACCAGACGTCGTATATGACAGCAGGGGTGACAAGTGGCACAACGCGACTCCAACACTCTAAGGCTCTGGAACAAACATAGCACGGGATACAGGATACAGGTAGCAGGGCACGGGAACGATGGGAGCACGATAACGCTAATGGACCATTTGCTAAGACTAACATGGGAATACATAACGCTCAGGCAAGGAGTAAAAGGGTCCTTTTTATAGTCCAGGGTGTTCTGGGGATAATTAATTCCATATGTGTGCGCTGGCCCTTTAAGGCCGGGAATGAGCGCGAGTGCCTAGGGACCAGTGCAGCGCTTGATAGATGCGAGCGCTGGCATCTCCTGGGAGGGAGGCTCCGGCTCGAACGTGGAAGTCTGCGGTCGCGGCTGTCTGGGGAGGGGGGGTGAGTAGGAGCGACGGTCCTTCTCTATAAATTAAAATATCATCAAAAAGTTAATTTATTTCCATAATTCAATTCAAGAAATGAAACGCATATATTATATAGTTTCATTACACACAGAGTGATCTATTTCCAGCATTTTTTTTCTTCCGTGGGCTAATAATTCCTGGTAGACGGCTGCGTTGACTTTGGACTTGATATAACTTAGTGGACCAACACCAGCAGATGACATGGCTCCCCAAACCATCACTGACTGTGGAAACTTCACACTGACTGGACCACAAGCAACTTGGATTGACGCCTCTCCACTCTTCCCCCCAGAGTAAGGGACCTTGATTTCCAAATGAAATGCAAAATGTACTTTCATCTGAAAACAGGACTTTGGACACTGAGCAACAGTGTTGGGCCACTGTGTTATATCAAGTCCAGAGTCAACGCAGCCATCTACCAGGAAATGTTTGAGCACTTTATGCTTCCCTCTGCTGACAAGCTTTATGGAGATGCTGATTCCATTTTCCAGCAGGACTTGGCACCTGCCCACACTGCCAAAAGTACCAATACCTGGTTTATTAACCACAGTATCACTGCGCTTGATTGGCCAGCAAACTCGCCTAACCTAAACCCCATAGAGAATCTATAGGGAATTTCCAACAATGCAGACGAACTGAAGGCCGCTATCAAAGCAACCTGGGCTTCCATAACACCTCAGCAGTGCCCAGTGGCGGATTATCATATGGCGGTTCGGGCGGCACATAATTTTACAAAAAAACACATTGCAGCGTGCTAGCGCCGCTAATGGGGAGAAGGGGCGGGCTGACTAAATAGGGCAGCACCGTCCGTCCTGCTGCCTCTCTGAGGGGGTGGCGGCGCAACTGAAACCAGGCGTCGCCACCCCCTCCTGCACTAATTGTACCTGAGTGTATCTGCATAAGTTCCGTGCCCGACCATTCAGCGCCTTACAATGACGCTGATTGGCAGGGCAGGATGAGTTGTCCGCTGATTGGTGGGGGAAGTCATTCTGCCCTGCCAATCAACGATGGTAGCGGCGCGATGACGTCATCACACCGCTTTCATTGTTGAGGGGTGCTGATTGACGGGGCATGTCATTCTCCCCTGCCAATCAGCTCCTTTCAACGAAGCAAGCGGCGCGATGGCGTCGCTCAGCCCCAGCAGACCTGCTCAGAAGAGAGCAGGTCAGATTTGACACAGGATAACGCGGGAACAAGATCATGGTGAGTATGTAATTTTTTTTGGTTTTCAACTAAAAAGTGGGGGGGGCATCATCTACTGGAGGGGGGGCTATATGTGGGACACAGTCTACAGGGGAGGCTTTATATGGGACACAATCTACAAGAGGACTACATGTAGGGTGCTATATGTAGAGCGCCATCTACATAGGGCTATATGTGGGACACAGTCTACAGGGGAGACTTTATGTGGGACACAATCTACAAGGGGACTATATGTAGGTAGGGCACTATACATAGGGTACGCTATAAGTAGAGCGCAATCTACAGGGGGCTGTATATGGTGCACAATCTAAAGGGGGACTATATGTAGGGCACTATATACAGGGGGAGCTATATGTAGAGCGCTGTCTTCAGGGGGCTATATATAGAGCCCTATCAACAGGGGGGCTATATGTGGAGCACAATCTACAGGGGGCTCTATGGGGGCACTATCTACAGGGGGCTCTATGGGGGCACTATCTACAGGGGGCACGATGTGTGTGTGTGGGACACAGTGTACAGTGCTATTATATATAGGGACGTATTGTGCGGCACCATGATAACTTTATCTTTGTTTATACTGTAGATGCAGAAATGTTTGAAAAGTGAGAAGCCCAAGTCATCTGAGCGGAAAACTGCAGAAATGGGTCATGGCCGGGAGAAGTCATAGAGGTCTGGACCGGATGGAGAAGAAAAGAGAAAAAGAACAACTAGAATCTGAAATGAAGTAATCGGTAAGTCACTTAATGTAAATGTTTATTCCGCCTCTTTTGAGATAAAGCTGCTTTATATCCTGAATACAGAGCAGCTGTATCTAGTGCTAAAACCTGTATCCGTCAGGTCAGTGGCACTGATAGGTAGAGTGTCAGTGGGTTGGTGGGGTTGAATTGCGTGTGAGGGGGAAGGAGGGGGCCCAAGTTGTGTGAACAGCCCAGGGCCCATGGTACACTTAATCCACCACTGGCAGTGCCACAGGCTGATCGCCTCCATGCCACGCTGCATTGATGCAGTAATTCATGCAAAAGGAGCCCCGACCAAGTATTGAGGGCATATACTGTACATGCTTTTCAGTAGGCCAACATTTCGGTATTAAAAATCATTTTTGAAATTGGGCTTATATAATATTAAAATTTTCATTAACGGTTTGCCATAATCATCAACATTAAAAGAAAAATGCTGGAAATAGATCACTCTGTGTGTAATGAATCTATATAATATATGAGTTTCACTTTTTGAATTGAATTACTGAAATAAATTAACTTTTTGATGATATTCTAATTCATTGAGAAGGAATACTATTTATATAATTTTTTTAAACATAATAGGTCAGATTTACTAATGCTGTCCAAATTTTAGACAACGTAACCTTATACAAGGCAGTCAGAAGATGAGCCAGATTTAACAAAATGCTGTATGATAAATTTGGTGCATTTTGCTAGACATGTTAGACACTTTTCTCTTCCAATGCCACGTTTTGGCTGGCTTAGTTAATGCCAGTTTTTAGCACCAAAATTTTGGCACACGGTGCATTTTTAGCCATGCCCTTACTATTAGACCACTCCCCTTTTCCATTAGGCCACACTCACACAAAGGCACAGCACAAAAAGTGTCTAAAACAGTTAATAAATATGGCACATGGCATTTGCACCAGAATTCTGGCACATTTTTAATAGCGAATGTGCCCCCATATGGTGACATCAGACACTGGCAGAGCTGATTGCTACAGCTGCAGATCTGCCATGCCTGGGAGAACCAATGATGATGTGATCCAACAGAGGCAGCTGCATTGCCACAGTATATGCCATTCAATCCTGATAAATGTGAGTACCACCTCTAGGGCTTAACCCCTATTGGGAGAACGTGGGTCTGGTGACCCCTGGGCACTGATTTGCCCTAGTCTGCATAAAGTTCATTAGAGAGGTGGCTGCGTTTGTCTGCAGCCCTCTCCATCAAAGTGTATAGGAGTTACAGAACGAGCCGAGCAAACAGTATATGCTAAGATATATACAAAGTAATATTATGAGGACTGCGCATACACATCAGATTCCCTATTATAGCAGATGTCATGTCAAATAAGAATACGGCACTCTTAAATGCAACATTTTTAAAAAGTGAGTAGAACTGGGCGGGGCCACTGCCACCCAGCGCATTTACTATAATTTATGCCAGAAACTGGCGTGAATAATAGCGGAAATCTACACCAGTGTCGCACAGATAGCCAAAGATGTTACAAATGTATTTTTACAAAGGATAAAGGAGAAAAAGCACCCAAACGCTTGTAAAGCAATTTCTCCCAAGTACGGCAATACCCCACGTGGTCATAAATGTTTTTTCATTAGAAATTAATTAACCCTTTCAGGACTGATCCATTTTTGGTATTACATTTTAGATTTTCCCTCCCCGCTTTCCAAGAGCCATAAAGTTTTTACTTTTTCCATCAGTAGAGTAGTGTGAGGGCTTATTTTTTGCGGGAGGAGTTGTAGTTTCTAGTGACACCATTTAAAGTACCATTTAAAGTACTGGGAAACTGAAAATAAAATTCTTTGCAGGCTAAAATTGGAAAAAGCTGCGATTCCTCCATTGTTTTTTGGGCTTAGTGGGTTTAGTTTTTACGGCTTTCACCGTGCTATAAAAACCACAACTACGATTAAGGTCATACCAAATTTATACAGTTTTTTTTATGTTTTACTACTTTTACAAAGTAAAAACTATTTGTTAAAAAAACAAAACATTTTATTTCACCACATTCCGAGAGCCATAACTTTTTTTTATTTTTTGTTCAATTGATCGCTGTGAGGGCTTATTTTTTGTGGGACGAGCTGTCGTTTTATTGGTACAATTTTTTGGTACATACAACTTTTTCATCACTTTTTTATAAAAAATTTTTTAAAAGCTACGGTGACCAAAAAAACAGCGATTTTGGCGTTTTCAATTCTTTCTTTTTTACAGCGTTCACCGTGTGAGTTAAATAATGGTATATTATAATAATTAGGACTTTTACGGATGCAGTGATACCAATTTTGTGATCTTTTTTACATTATTTAGAGGAAAAATGGGAAGGGTTTTTTTTGGGACTTTAAATATATTATATATTTTTTCACTAATAATAACTTTATTGACTTTTTTTTTTACACATTTTAGTTGTCCCCCTAGGAGACTTGAACCAGCGATCATTCGCTGGTACAATACACTGCAGTACTAGTGCAGTATAATGTCAGTTTTACAGGCTCCTGTAACAGCGCGATCGTTGTTCCTGTCCGTTAGTCTCGGGTATCAGCTGTAATACACAGCTGACACCTGCAGTATATATAGCGGGCTCAGCTCATGAGCCCGCTCCATATATAACCCCCCCCCCCTCACCCCCACGACATGCTATTAAGTCATGGTGCTCGAAGGGGTTAATGCGCAGCGGATGGTGCAAAGTGAAAATTACAATTTTCCACTAATATGCCATTTTGTGCCCAGTTTGTGCCACTGAAGACTAAGGGTATGTGCACACAACAACTGCATTTACGTCTGAAATTACGGAGCTGTTTTCAGGAGAAAACAGCTCCGTAATTTCAGACGTAATTGCATGTACTCGCGTTTTGCGAGGCGTCAATTACGGCCGTAATTTGGAGCTGTTCTTCATTAGAATCAATGAAAAACGGCTCAAATTACGTCCCAAGAAGTGACCTGCACTTCTTTTGACGAGCCGTCTTTTTTACGCGTCGTCGTTTGACAGCGACGCGTAAATGACAGGTCGTCGGCACAGTACGTCGGCAAACCTATTCAAATAAATGGGCAGATGTTTGCCGACGTATTGGAGCCATATTTTCAGATGTAAATCGAGGCTTAAAACGCCTCGTTTACGTCTGAAAATAGGTCGTGTGAACCCAGCCTAATACCTCATACAATGTTGAGCAGGTTCTCCCGGGTATAAAATGTCACATATGTAGTCGTTATCTGCTGTTTGGGCACGCTGTAGGGCTCAAAAGGGAGGGAGCGCCATTTGGCTTTCGACGTGCAGATTTTGCTTGGTAGTAGTTTTGTTTGGGGTTTTACTGGTATTTGAGTTTATGATGTGGGAGCATATGTAAGCTGTGCGGAGTACATCAGAGCATAATAAGTGGTTATAAGAATGCAGTAAATAAAAAATAAATCATAGATATGTGGCCGTTGTCGCACTGATAAACAGTGCCCAATCTTATCTGCTTTTGGAACGCTCTGCACAATTTCTGTCGCTATATTCTGAGAGCCAGGACTTTGTTATTTTTTTCTCCACCGGAGCTGTGTGAGGGCTTATTTGTTGCGGGACAATCTGTAGTTTTCATTGGTACAATTTTAGGGTACATGCGATTTTTTTATCACTTTTTATTCAATTTTGGCAAGCAAGGCGACAAAAAAAACATAAATTCTGACAAGGTTTTTTGTCTTTACAGTGTTCACCGTGCGCTATAAATTAAATTTAACTTTATTCTGAGGGTCGATACAATTATGGCGATACCATATGTATATAGTTTTTTTATGTTTTGTAGCGTTTGCGCAATAAAATCACTTTCTATAAAATAATGTATTTTTTGTGTCACCATATTCTGAGAGCCGTAACTTTTTTTATTTTTCAGTCAAAAAAGCTGTGTAAGGGCTTTTTGTTGCGGAACGGGTTGTAGTTTTTATTGATACTATTTTGGGGTACATGCGACTTTTTGATCACTTTTTATTCTATATTTTGCGAGGGTGGTGACCAAAAAAATAGTGATTCTGGCATCGTTTTTTTACTTTTTGATGTTTTCACCATGTGGGAAAAATAATATTATAGTTTTATAGTTTTGGGTCGTTACAAACCTGGTGATACCAAATATGTGTACTTTTTTTAACGTTTATTTTTTTTCATAAAAGACATTATATAAAGCATTTTTTGTAACTTATTTTTACACTTTTATAAAACATTTTTATTACCTTTTTATTTTCTTTTTACTTGCTTAACTTGAAGACCTGCAGGACTGATCGCTGCTATAATAAATTACACTACCTAGGTAGTGTAACGTATTATAAACGGTCAGTGTGACGCTGAGAGTCACACTGACAGGAAGCCTATGAAGACCAGCCGGAGGCTGGTCCTCATAGGCTTCCGTGCATGGCAGACCCGGAGGCCGTTGTATGACCTCCGGTTTTGCCATGACAACCAATGGCAGCACCCGCAATGAGTCCCCTGGAAGGTTTGTTGTAGCAACAAACTTTCCAGTTTGTTGCTGCAACAAACTTTCCCTGCGATCACATGATCGGGACCTGAACCAATTAGGTCCCGATCATGTCTCTGGGACCAGATGCCGGTGTTAACAGCGCGATCCGGGTGTCAGCGCTATACTGGAACACCAGATCGCGCTGCTAACACTCACCGTGAATTCACGTTGGCGCTGCACAGAGCCCAGCAAGCGCCGACGTGAATTTACAGTGAGCGGTCGGGAAGCGGTTAATAAATGTGTTACATCTTACTCTAGATTGCTTTTTACATCTACCCTAAGTATATTGGAACATTTTCACTATACAAAGAATAACCTTTATTTTCTGAAACATTAAAGGGGTTATCCAAGGAGATTAATTGATGGCCCATCCTCAGTATAGGCCATCAATATCTGATCAGTGAGGGTCTGACTCTTGGCGCTCTGCTGATTAGCTATTCAAAGGGGATGCGGTGCTCCTGCTAAGCTGCTTCCCCTTCATTCCTTTCACTGTAGCAGCGGTTCACAGTATTACAGCCTTCTCCCATTTAACTCCCTAAGGTTGTTTTTGTAATATATGACCTAAAAATCATAAAGTAAGAGTGAAGAAGTTACCAGCCAAGTCTTGACAACTGTCCGGACAAAACAGAGGCTTTATGAGAAGAGATAGTTTCTGTCTGTCGTGGACACAATAAAATCCTATATTTAATTTCCTTCTCCCTTATCACTTGAGTTGTAGGTTATCTCAGGATACATAAAGCAGACGTCTGCACTCCGTGTACTGAACTCATCTCTGCAGGCGAGCAACAATTTATGGTTTCATTGAGCATATGATAGGCCACCCACACAACTATACATAAATAATTAAACATAACTTGGAAAACAAAAACCAAGATGGTGTGTGCACAAATGTACAAAACATAGAAGCATATGGGGACAGAAGACGCACAAAGTAAATCAAAGCAGCCACTTCTGTACATTCAGGTGCTTTCCAATTTCCTGAGATGAACACGGCTGCGGCTATCATTGGTTCTTGTTATACCCATGGTTGACCTGTCTGCAGTAATTGTCTAGATTGCCTTGTAATTCACTGAGTAGATGGATGATTGCAATCCTACTAATTACCGTCTTTTCCTGAACATGTCCTTGTGCTAAAGCATTTTACTGATCACTGGATTCTAAGATAAAATTAGCAAAAATGTCACAATATTATAAAATAAAAACTAAACTTTTCCAGAATGTGTTGTGTGTAATGCACAAATAGTGATAGCGATCAATAGTGGCGTAGATAGAGTGGACAAGGTCTCCCCCACTCTTTTTCGCTGGCCATATGTCCCTGCATGTATCGCACGGAATTCAATTGAATGTGGCCGCATTGTGAACCGCGGGTTGCTGCGGCTGTGACCTGACAGTCACAAGAAATCCAAATTTGTTGGATTCCTAACCTTATACTAAATGTAAGGGACTGAGCTAATGAATTTCATGGCTCACAATTATTAGTGAATTGTTAGGAAGAGATAAGGTGGGTGCCCCATGTTGAATTATGAGCAAGGGGCTAATACACTATTCTTGAACAAAGGCCCTCTGCTGTCTATGTATGCACTCAGTGGCGTAGCTAGGGCTTATGTAATAAACTACATGCGCCCCTGTTACTATAGTTACAGAGAGTAAACTTACTCTTATTCCCGAGTACAGCGGAGGTCCTAACACTGGATGGCATCAGTACCTCAGCTGCCCCCGGATCTGAAGAGGGTAAGTATAATATTACTATCTGCTGGGCCCCTGTATCTAAGCCTACCCTGTGGTAGGCTTAGATACAGGGCCCATCAGACAGGATCACACATGGTCCATGTATGTAAGCCTACCATGTTGTGAGCTTAGATACCGGGCCCAGCAGACAGGATCACACATGGGCCCTGTATCTAAGCCTACCATGTGGTAGGCTCAGATACAGGGCCCATCAGACAGCTGCTAGGCCCTGTATCTAAGCATGGGTAGGGCCACGGTTTCTGGCCTTTCCTGGTCTAATAATACCAGCCTGCGGCCGCCCCGGTTAGTACCCATCACTACAGGTGGTCGGGTACTGGATCGCAACCAGCTCTTCCCGATACTCCTGATAGCGGTGGGTACCCAGAGTAATAATGGGGGTCAGTGCTAGCCTTTTCACCGGCTAACACAAAATCTTGCCTTAGTAATGCATGCTGTCAATCAACCAGCGGCCATTACTAAGGTGGTCGTATTAAAGTTGAAAGAAAACCCAGAGACATAGAAAAATTATTTTATTGAAATAAAATAAAAAAAACACGTAATCCTTATTAACCAATTCTATACATAAAAAAGAAAAGCAATTATTATACTTACCTTTTCTGGGTCCAGCGCTCAAGCCGTAATGTTAGCCAGCTGGGCCCTATATCTAAGTCTATCATATGTGATAAAATCTGCTGAGCCACTGTGTCTAATCCTATCCATAGCTATAGGGTTGTAGTGCTATAGATATGCTGTCTCCTCTATCCATCCATCTATCTATATATTTACACACACATATTGTCACAATTCAGGGGGATGTGGACCCACTTTGCTGCTCCGTCATAGCGGAGTGGCAGCTGGCCAAACAACAGTCTATGCAAAGTCCTTATCACAAGAGTACCTGTAAGAGTTCAGACAGTAGCAGAGACTTTGGTACGGGTGGTACTTGACGTGGCAGATGACGCCAGACGTGGTGGATGACACAGGGCGTGGCAGATGATCGCAGACGTGGCAGATGATATACACGACACCAATTGAAGGCTAGCTGCAGGAGACAATACAGCAGCAGGATACGGGAACACTGGGAGCAGGATACCACTAAGGAACCCTTTGCAATACGGACATGGGTAGACAACAACAATGCTCAGGCAAAGAGAGGAAGGGCGGAGCCCTTTTTATAGTCCAGGGTGATCTGGGGATAGGTTAGGGAAACTTTAGTAAGTGTGTGAACTGGCCCTTTAAGACAAGCACGTGCACCCTTATACTCAGTCCAGGACAAGAAGGCCGCGCGAGCTGGCGTCTCCGGGGATGCTGGCAGGCGGCCAGGTGACTGCAGTTGCGGCTGTCCGACGATGGGGAGCCATAGCCGTTACACATATATACACATTATTATTTTTTTTTGGGGGGGACGTATGTATTGGTTGCTTTTTCCCCTGACGTTTTAAGACCTTAGCGACGCCCCTGGCTGCTAGCGCTGCATCATTGGATCACTTAGGAGACCCAACGATGCAGCTAAATGCTGCGGGCCGTCGGCCATGAGAAGACGTCTGGGGTCGGGGGTCCAAGAAGGACTTTTGCACAGGGGCCCATGAGCCTTTAGCTGTGCCCCTGTATAGACATCCAAAGACGTAATCCATGCAGCGGCTATTACGACTTGTGATAAATAAGAAAAAAGAACATGCAGTTATTAAGTTGGGAAAACACTCTGTTTTCCTCACAGTCACTTTCTTTTGAAAACCATTAAATATTTCCTAAAAGCCGGAAGATTCTATGAAGAATAAATATCTGCTTGATGTGACCATTTATGCTAAATTGACCGGAAAGCTATTTCTGATGAAAAATAGCTTTTCGAAATTTCCTAAGAAACGTGCATGAAATCTAATAATTGTGAGCAGAACCTCACAGGACCTCACAGTAAAACGATAAGGGGAATATTTACTTAAGTGGCTACTGCTGGAGTAATAACAGGAGCTGTATTTATGGCCTCACATAAAACTGCAATGGAGTTTGTGACTGTGTGTACACAGAAAGTAACCGTTATAATCATAATACTTTACTATACTCCCTGGGAATGCCAATGCAGATTTTTAGAGATATTTGTAATATGGACATTTAATTATAGAATATATGCTTTAGAAATGGCCTTATTTCACTATATCCTCATTCTTGCCTTTTTGACCAGCTGCAGAGATCTGCATTATGTCTTACATCTCATTAAATAGGTTGTAAGCAGAAAATTCCATACTAGGATGCAGCAAAATCAGCAGCCCACAATAATGAAAACATTAAAAGAGGTTGTCCGGACACGGGACCATTTTTCATGCTGATGTATGATCATCAATATATGAACCCCCTCACAGATCAGCTGCTCCCGCTGCCTCCGGGCACCCAATATTATGCACTGGATCCATGCCTGTGCCGGAAACAGATGGCTCTGGACAATGCATATATGGACAGTGAATGTCAGAGGTGAATGATTGGGCAGAATCCCAGTTGCCGAAGATCTGGCCGGGGATTTCGCTCCTAGAGGAAACCCCTGAGGTTACTGTCCATATATGGACATTGACTTCAGGGACTCCTCCTGGAGCAGAACCCCCCAGCCAGAGTCGGCAACAGGGATTCCTCTCAAAGAGTAGCCACTGACGTCACTGTCCATATATGGACAGTGGTGTCAGGATGTCCTACTTGAGGGAATCCCCGGCTATAGCGTTGGGGATTCTATTCAGGGAGTAACCCCTGATGTCACTGTCCATATACGGACAGGAATTCCTCTGCTAGATGGAGCTTCAGTGGCGCTATCCACAGGGGAAGGGGGTAGCGCTATAAACAATGGGGGTGGTGCTATCTAAGGGGGGTGCTGTGTAGCACCATCTACAGTAGGCGCTGTGTGGCGCTATCTACAGGGGGGCTGTGTGACATCTAGAGGGGGTACTGCGGCATTATATACAGAGGGCACTTCAGCATTATCTACAGGGGAAGTGGGTAGCGTTATATACAGTGGGGGTGGTGCTATCTACAGGGGGGGCGCTTTGTGGCACAATCTATAGGGGCGCTGTGTAGTGCCATCTACAGTGGGCATTGTGTGGCACTATCTACAGGGGTACGGTGGCATTATATACAGAGGGCACTGTGGCATTATCTACAGGGGGTGTGGCACTATATACAGAGGACACTGTGGCATTATCTACAAGGTTGTGTGGCACTATATACAGAGGGCACTGCGGCATTATCTAAAGGGGGGTCTGTGGCACTATATACAAAGTTTCATTTTTACAAGGAATAAAGGAGAAAAAACACCCCACATATGTAAAGCAATTTCTCCCGATTATAGCAATACCCCATATGTGGTAATAAACTGCCGTTTGGACACACAGCAGGGCTCAGAACAGAAGGAGCACCATTTGGATTTCGGATTTTGCTGAAAAAGTTTTCAGTGCCGTGTCACGTATGCAGTGCACTGGAGGGACCAAAACAGTGGAAATCCCCCAAAAGTGACCCCATTTTGGAAACTACACCCCTCAAGGAATTTTTCTATGGGTAAAATTAGCATTTTGACCCCACAGTTGTTTTTCGGAATTCATTGGAATTAGTCTGTAAAGGTAAAAATCTACTTTTTTCCTAAAAAAATTGAGTCATTTTTAATTTTTACAAGGAATAAAGGAGAAAAAGCACCCCAGCATTTGTAAAACAATTTCTCCCAATTACGTAAATACACCATATGTGGTAATAAACTGCTGTTTGGACCCACAGCGGGGCTTAGAACGGAAGGAGCGCTATTTGACTTATGGAGCTCAAATTTAGCTGGAATGGTTTTCGGTGCCATGTAGAATTTGCAAAGCCCCTGAGAGGCCAAAACAGTGGAAACCCCCCAAAAGTGACCCTATTTGGAAAACGACAGCACTTAAGGAATCGATCTAGGGGTATAGTAAGCATTTAGACCCCACAGGTCTTTTGTAGAATTTATTAGAATTAGGCCGTGAAAATTAATCTCAACATTATTTCCACTAAAATATTGCATTTTTTCAATTTCACAAAGGATAAAGGAGGAAAAAGCACTCCAACATTTGTAAAGCAATTTCTCCTGAGTACGGCAATTCCCCACATGTGGTCATAAATGTTTTTTCATTAGAAAGTAATTAACCCTTTCCGGACTGATCCATTTTTTCTTTTTCGTTTTTCCCTCTCCGCTTTCCAAGAGCCATAACTTTTTTATTTTTCCGTCAGAGTGGTGTGAGGGCTTATTTTTTGCGAAACAAGTTGTAGTTTTTATTGGTATGATTTTTTGGTACATACAACTTTTTGAGCACTTTTTATTAAATTTTTTGGTAGAGCCAAGGTGACCAAAAAACAGCGATTTTGCCGTTTTAAGTTCTTTCTTTTTCACGGCGTTTACCGTGCACGTTAAATAATGGTATATTGTAATAGTTTGGACTTTTACAAACACAGCGATACCAATTTTGTGTATTTTTTTTAAATTACTTTAGAGAAAAAAAATGGAAAAGTTTTTTTTTTTTACTTTAAATATTTATTCCATTTTTTTCACTAATAATAATTTACTTTTGTTTTTACGCATTTTATTAGTGCCCCTAGGGGACTTGAACCAGCAATCATTAGATCGCTGATACAATACACTGCAATACTAATGTATTGCAGTATATTGTCATTTTTACAGGCTCCTGTAAGAGCGCGATCGATGTTCCTGTCCGTTAGTCCCGGGTTACAGCTGTAATACACAGCTGACACCAGCAGCGTATGGCGCGGTCTCAGCGTGTGAGCCCACTCTATACATCACCCCCCACACCACGACATGCTATTAAGTCGTGGTGCACGAAGGGGTTAATGCGCAACGGATTGTACAGAGTGAAAATTGCACTTTTCCACTGATGTGCCATTTTAGTGCACTACATGTTATGCCCAGTTTGTGCCACTGAAGACAAATTCCTCATAAAATATTAACCGGGTTCTCCCAGTATGGGGATGCCAGATCTGTGGACGTAAACTGTTGTTTGGGCACGCTCAGAAGGGAGGGAGCGCCATTTGGCTTTTGGAGCACAGATTTAGCTTGGTAATAGTTCTGTTTGGAGTTTTACTGGTATTTCAGTTTATAATGTGGAGGAATATGTAATCTGTGTGGATTACATCAGGGTATAATAAGAGGGTATAATAATGCGGTAGATAAATAATAATCCGCAGATATGTGTCCAGTGTCGCACTGATAAATGGCGCCCGATTTTATCCGCTTTTGGAATTGTTGGGGTGTGGGCGTTCTTGCCGTCAAACAGTCCTCACTCAGGATTTGGCAAACAATGCTGGTATTTATTTTGAGCAAATACAAACTAGAACAACAAAAAAAAAACACAGGTACATTAGGGGTTGATTTGCAGCTGCCTTCATATCAAGCAGCACCCCCCAGCTCATATGCGCTGCACTGAACCTGTCCCACCCTCATCTGGGTGCACTTATATACACAATATCCTATTTCCCAGAATTCTACAGTCTTAAAGGGACACACACATTTGTGTTTAAATTTCAAACATATACATATTATACCTAAACCACATATTACACATATTCCATACTTCATGTCTCCTTTTAAAAAGAAAAGAAGCTTACAATCTCTATACACATAACAAAATCTACATCTACTTTGTGTGGCTGCAGCTCTGCCTCACCTGGCATTAATCAAGTGCCTCCTATATAAACCCAGCGCACCTTCCATTCAGGTTTGATCACATGCAGGTAAGATGGAGGTAATGCTGTGTATTAGAATGCTGAATCCGTTTGTCTGTAGAAACAATAGTGGACAGAGACAAAGGTTTGCTGGCCAGCAGGTGAAAGAGCGAGAGATACACAGACAAGCGAATTCACTATTCACGCCTCAACAGTAACACTGCACAATTTTCATCGCCATATTCTGAGAGCCAGAACTTTATTTTTTCTCCTCCGGAGCTGCGTGAGGGCTTATTTGTTATGTGATCAAAAACCATCAATTCTGACAATGTTTATTTTTTTTTTTTTTACGGAGTCCATCCTGGGCTATAAATGACTATTTTACTTTATTCTGTGGGTCAGTATGATTACGGTGATACCATATGTATATTTTTTTTATGTTTTGCAGCGTTTTGCGCAATAAAATCACTTATTTATAAACAAATTGATTTTTTGTGTCACCATATTCTGAGAGCCATAACTTTTTTATTTTTCAGTCAAAAAAGCTGTGTAAGTGCTTGTTTTTTGCGGGACGGGTTGTAGTTTTTATTGATACTATTTTGGCGTATATGCAACTTTTTGATCACTTTTTATTGTATATTTTGAGAGGGGTGCTGACCAAAAAATAGCGATTGTAGCATTGTTTTTTTACTTATTTTTTTTGCGGTGTTAATCGTGCGGGAAAAATATTATAGTTTTAAAGTTGCGGTCGTTACGAACGCGGTGATACCAAATATGTGTACTTTTTTTAACGTATTTATTTTTTCCCTATAATAAAAGTCTTATAGGGAAAAAAAAAGCATTTTTTGTTTATGTAACTTATAACTTTTATTTTTATACTTTTTTAAAACATTTTTTTTTTTTTTTACTTGTCCCACTAGGGGACATTTAGACTTGCAGCTCTGATCGCTGCTAGAACACATTACACTATCTACTGAGTGTAATGTGTTCTAACTGTCATTGTGACGGGACAGTCAGCGACGCCATCTTCATGATCAGGTACGTGGGGGGCGGACAGGGGGATGATCTGGGGGTCTAATAGGGGGTGCTAAAAAGGCGGCACTCTGGCATAAGTATCCTTATGTCCGCCGTGAAAACACGTTTAGGCGGTCATTAATGGGTTAAACTCTTTAAATTAAATAAGCATGACAGCATGAGTTCCATAGTCTCGCTGTTCTTACAGTAAAGAAACCACTTCTCTACACCTAGTGAATGCCTCCTTGTTAGGCCCTGTCCACACAAATTTTTTTACAGGTAGAAAAATCTGCCTCAAATTTCCGTCTGGAATTTTGAGCCAGATTTTGACCTGCCTACACGCAGTTTGCTGCGTTTTTCGGCCGCAGGAATGGAGCGCCACGGGCGAAAAACACTTTCTCGGCCTCCCATTGATGTCAATGGGAGGTCAGAGATTAAAGGGCCCAAAGATAGGGCATGTCGCTTCTTCTTTCCGCAAACACTTTTTACCGTTCGCGGGACAAAAACGCCTTTACGTATTTGGCTGTTTTTTGGCGTGGTCTCCACGTCAAAAAACGTGCCAAAAAACGGTGTGTGAACACCTCCATGTTTACATAACCAGGATACTGTTAATATTTACGACCCGATTCCGCAGGCAATGCATGTGAATGGGGCAATAGATAGATATGAGAGAGATAGATATGAGAGAGATAGATATGAGAGAGATAGATAGGGGAGAGATAGATAGGGGAGAGATAGATGCGAGATAGATGCGAGATGGATAGATATGAGAGAGATGGACAGATATGAGATGGACGGACAGATATGAGATGGATAGATGTACATAAATATGTGTATTGCTTTGCACCTTCAATATGTACACATTTGAAGCAGAGAATGTATAAACATTAGAATTAGAAAACAGGCATCTTGTAATCACCTTACCTGGTTGCGGTGTCCTAGAGGTGGATCACTAATTAGGAACCGATCTCTGGTGAAAAACGATTCTTGGAAAACATACCCCTCCTCAATTTATTCTGATCTAGTCGTTACATTATTTGTTTATGGATATTAGTAGCTAAAGATTCTAAGGTTTGGTTTCTTTTATACAATATAATGGATGATATGATCTGTGGAAGCAATAACAGAAGAGTTTACAATTAGGCTATAGATACACTGTTTCTGTATGGCTGGAGTGTAGACCCTCAATTATTTATTATGGTGGCCCAAGATAAGTTTAGGCCTCATGCCCACTACAGTTATTTTCCTCAGGGTGCTATCCATTTTTTTAACTGATAGCACCCTGACGCATTCATTTCAATGGGGCCATGGACACTTCCGTTGTTTTAGCGGAACCGTGTGGCCATTCCGTCAAAAATAGGACAGTTGTTTAACGGATCCGTCATTTATGGCCGTACGACGGTCAACGGAAGTGTGCATGAGGCCTTAGGTTAGTTTTACACCGGCAGGTTACCGCTGATAAACGAGTCTATTTCATTGTACTGCATGGAGATGAACAATCGTTCATTCCCATACAGTTTGCATCATGTTTACACAGGGAGATGTGCTGCTGACAACCATGATTTACTGCTGCATAAAAGATTTGATCATCTGACAAAAAAAGGTTTGCTTGTTTGACGGCTGATCGCTGGGCCCTTTTGACAGGAGCTGATGATTGGGAATGAGCGTTCCATTCCTCCAATTATCGTCCCCTGCAAAAGGGCCTTTAGTTTTTTTGTTTTACCACCATGTGTGATTTTTGGTTGTGAATTGAAGATAACAAAGACTGCTGAAGAAATATATACAATTAGGAAGTGTATAAAACCAGTTCTTCATGCACTGAAGCTTATTTGTCCTTAACTAACCTCCGCCATGTTGGGAGCTATGTTCTACTATACAATGATGGAATAAACACTCAACTATCCATTCAAATACAGAGTCACTTCACTGATTTAAGGAGCTAATAAATAAAGAGAAACTACTTCACCCAAACGATGCACTTCCTCATAAATAAGATTTTTTTTTTAAAATAGAAAACCTTATAATTCCAGTCTTTTATTCTGAAATATTCATCTGTAATACACAGAATGTACATATATCGCCACCTAGTGGTAAAATGTAATACTGTTTTATAGGCTGTTTCTACACTTCATTTGTTAGCTTTTACTGCGCTGATGATAGGAACAATGCTGTAAATTATGGGTGCACTCACACAGAGCGGGCATGTTTTTTTTTCTGCAGTGTTTTTCCGCAACACTAAGAAAATGGGACAAAGTCTAAACTTTATAATGTGCTACTGTTACTAATAACACTTTAAGGCCTCATTTACACGAACGTAATATACGCGCGTGCGACGCGCGTGCTTAGCACTCATGTCGTACGCACCTATATTAGTCAATGGGGCAGTTTAGACGATGCGTGAATTGCGCTCAGCGCGTGTGCGCAGAAAAAAACTCACGACATGTTCTATAATCGTGCGTTTTTCGCGCACTCACGCACCCATTGAAGTCAATGGGTGCGTGAAAACCACGCATGCCGCACGGAAGCACTTCCGTGCGAACTGCGTGATTCGCGCAAGAGCTGTCAAACTCCTGAATGTAAACAGAAAAGCACCACGTGCTTTTCTGTTTGCAAACATCCAAACGGAGTGTCAAATTCGAGATGAGCGCACCGAACTTCACCGGGTTCGGCCAAACTCGTTTTGACCGAAACCGGTAAAAAATGTTCGGGTACGCGACGTCAGGAGACAGTCACTGTCCACGGTGCTGAAAGCGTTAAACTGGTTCAGCACCATGGACAGTGACTTCCGCTCCGAAAATCCATGAACCTGTAAAAAAAAAAAAGACGTTCTGACTTACCGATAACTCCGGTCCGACCTCCCGGGATGACAGTTCAGTCCAAGTGACAGCTGCAGCCAATCACAGGCCAAGCACAGGCTGCAGCCAATCACAGGCTGCAGCGGTCTCATGGACTGCGGCGTCATCCTGGGAGGTGGGGCCGGATGACAAGAGAGGGACGCGTCACCAAGGCAACGGCCGGGAGCCCGGACTGGGGGAAGCAGGAAGTTCTTGGTAAGTATGAAAGTCTTTTTTTATTCACAGGTTGGTGTATATTGTGTTCGGCATTCACTGTCGAGGGTGCTGAAAGAGTTACTGCCGATCAGTTAGCTCTTTCAGCACCTTGGACAATGACGGGCGTCGACTAGCCTCATCTCTATGATGGCGGCTGCGCGAAAATCACGCAGCCGCGCATCATACACGGATGACACACGGAGCTGCCAAGTGCCTTTTGCGCGCGCAAAATGCAGCGTTTTTTGCGCGCGCAAAACGCACACGCTCGTGTAAATGAGGCCTAAAGATGATCCAGTAGTCTGTGGTTCAAAATAAAGTATTCTTTATTGAAGTATCCAGTTACAGACACTGCTTCTTACTATGATTAAGAGCAAGTTAGATTGAAACAGGTAAGCGAGAACATTTTTTGTGCTTTTGAAATCTTATCTGAGTCGTTGTAGATGCTTTAATAAAGAATACTTCATTTTAAGCCAGTGAGTGCAGGATCATATTTCATGCTGACTGGACTGGAACTTTACAGGATCCATGCACCAGGGGAAAACACCTGCAAAGTCATCAAATCCCGTAATATTTTTGTGAGCTGGACTGTTCTTTCTCTTAAGACTTCGTTCACATCTGCGTCAGGGCTCCGTTCCGTAGTTCCATCTGAGCTTTCCGTTAGAACGGAGACCTGACTGACCCAAACGGAAACCGTAGGTTTCCGTTTCCATCACCATTGATTTCAATGGTGACGGATCTGGTGCCAGTGGTTTCAGTTTGTCTGTGTTGTGCAAGGGTTCCGTTGTTTTGACCGGATGAATACCGTAGTCGACTACGGTATTCATCCGGCCAAAATGACGGAACCCTTGCACGGCTTGCCCCTGCATATTGTCTCGGATCGAGGGGTCCAGTTCACCTCAAAGTTCTGGAGAGCACTCTGTGGCCTACTCGGTGTAAAATTTGACTTCTCCTCAGCTTACCATCCTCAGTCCAATGGACAAGTCAAAAGGGTTAACCAAATTATGGAGAACGATCTCCAAACGACATGATGACAGGGTGCAGCTGCTCCTGTGGGCGGAGTTCTCTTATAATAACCATACCAGTAAGTCCACCACCTCCAGTCAGTTCTTCATAGTCTACGGCCAACATCCTCAAATACCCCTGACTGGCTCTACTATATCCCAGGTGCCTGCAGCCGACTCTACCTTCAGGGACTTTCTGCAGATATGGCTGCAGACAAGATCTGCTATTCTGCTGGCGGTGGACCGCATGAAGAGAAAGGCAGACACTAGGAGACGAGAACCTCCCCAGTTTCTTCCAGGTACAAAGGTCTGGCTGTCTTCCAGGAATATCCGGCTGAGGGTGCCATCTTGCAAGTTTGCCCCCAGGTTCCTTGGACCCTTCGAGATTCTGCTACAGATCAATCCTGTGTCGTACAAGCTTCGAATGCCTCCTACCCTCAAGAGCCCTAACTCCTTCCATGTCTCCTTGCTGAAACCAGTGGTCCTGAACCGCTACTCCAGGACTCCTAGTTCTGCAGTGGCTCTTGGCGGTTCATCCGGAACTTTCGAAGTGAGGGAGATCCTGGCCACCAAGAAAGTGGGAGGAAATGGTGTTTTATTTGGTGGATTGGAGGGGATTTGGTCCAGAGGAGAGATCTTGGGAGCCAGAGGAGAACATCGATGCCCCTATCCTCATGAAGAAATTTCTTTCCCGCTCTGGTCCCAAGAGGAGGGGGCGTAAGAGGGGGGATACTGTAACGTCTATGGCCGGGGGCCGTCATTCAGACTTACCCTCTGATGGCCCCGGCCAAGGACATCTGTCTTCGCGGCGTCCGCTCCCTCCAGTGAGACGCCGGCACTCACTTCCCGGTCCTTGGACTGTTTCCCACAGGGTGCGCGCCCGGCCTTAAAGCGCCAGTACGCGTACCAAGGTCACCCATCAATAATTAGCCCAAATGGCTGCTGGACTATAAAAAGGGGCTCTGCCCACTTGTTCCTCTCCTGAGCGTTGTTGTATACCTAAGTTTGTCTTGCAAATGGTCTCCCGGTGTTTTCCAGTTTCCAGTGTTACCCGTTCCTGCGCCTGTACCCTGTATCCCGTGCTATCGTATCTACTGGGAAAGTCAAGTCTTGTCTTCCGCTGCATCCACGGTGCCACCTGCTGTGAAAGTCAAGTCGTGCCTCCGCTACTGTCTACTTTGCTTCAGGCACCCGTGCCTTGTTGGCCAGCTGCTACCCCGATACGTGGTATGGCCCAGTGGGTCCACACCCCGCGCCGTGACACAGGGCTCCGTTCAGACGGAAAGCTCAGATGGAACGACGGAACGGAGCCCTGACGCAGTTGTGAACATAGCCTAAGGATGCCATACACGTTAGACCAAAGTCTATTTTTTCGTCCGATTGTCGCCAGTAGTTGAGTGTATATGACATCGTCTGTGAAAGACCAACCAGCCGGGGAGGAGGAGGTGTGTAGATGTCATGTTAGTTTGCTAACGCATTAGTGGACGTTGAATTTCATCTCAGTATCATAACGTCACTTCCGGCAATACATCGGGCATTACTCTCCTGGTGTAATTGAGCATGTATGGCCAGCCACTTTAAACAACTGTAACGGCCAATATGTCTTTCTGCATCGGCATAACTATCCTTTACTAGACGAACATTCGTTTAACCATCAACCAACTTCTAAATAATTCACACTTGCCAACTTTTGGAAATGTTTTTTTTTTTAAACTCGTTTTATTGAAGACATATAGTACAAATGCATTTATACCATACACTTTATACAGAAAATAAAGCAGAGATGTGTACAATACAAAACGCCTCAATATGACATATCATGAATGATACATAGATGTGTTCAGACAATTATCATATACCTCTTAGTTCACATACTAAGTAAAGCACTGTGACAGGAATTATGTAGATTCATCACCCATTAATTCAACTATGTGTCAGCGACCTACGGATGTCGTGATATCTGTGCGGGGTATATTGAGTCTCCGCAGATTCACACCATGCTTCCCATATTTTGTAGAATTTATCAAGGCATCCTCTCTGTTTATACGTTATCCGTTCGTACGGGATGATCGAATTCACAAGTGATTTCACATTTATTTACTGTGGGAGGACGCGAATCCATCCATCTAAGAGCAATAGTTTTCCTTGCCATAAACAGTATTTCCCAAAGGAATATTTTCATGTGATGTGGCCAACATTCGTCTTGTAGAATACCAAACAGACAAACTTGTGGAGTTGCCAGAACTGGGATATGTAGAATTCCAGTAGCTACCCCAATTACCTCATCCCAGAAAGAGGATATG
Source organism: Rhinoderma darwinii (assembly GCF_050947455.1). Classification (NCBI taxonomy): domain Eukaryota; kingdom Metazoa; phylum Chordata; class Amphibia; order Anura; family Rhinodermatidae; genus Rhinoderma; species Rhinoderma darwinii. The sequence goes on from NC_134699.1 coordinate 31,550,265, forward strand.
AATGGACATGCCCAGATCATGTGCCAGAAGTCAGCCCTAGGAAACAGACACCTGTGGCATTCCATGCTCGGATATCTACCCATTTTGTGTAGCCTAACAGGAGTAAGGTAGCTTTGATGTATCATGGATAGTTGTATCATCCTGTTATTAGCCGCCGGAGACACATGAAGTGCATGCAAGGCAGATTACCTGCAGATTTTCTGCAACAGATTTAATTGATGAAATTTTGCAGCGTATTACAGTAGCAGCAAAGTGGGTAAGATTTAAACAAATCTCACCCATACGCTGCGGAAAAAATCTGCTGTAAAAATGTACATAAATTGACCAGCAGTGCAGATTTCCATAGTATGTGTAAAGGATCTGCCAGACACAGATTCTGTGTCAACGCCCATAGGTAATCAGTCTGCACCTGCTTCTATGTCTGTGAGACTGACTCCATCTTCCACCACCCAGGATGGCAGGCTTAGGAGTGGGAGAGCCTATCACAGAGGGCGGGAGCTAGCTCCGTCTGGCAAGGCTGTGATAGGCTCTCCCACTCCTAAGCCTGCCATCCTGGGTGGTGGAAGATGGAGTCAGTCTCACAGACATATAAGCAGGTGCAGACTGGTTACCTATGGGCGTTGACACAGAAGCGGTGTCTGGCAGATCCTTTACAGTATGTCAATTTATGCTGCAAAATTGCTGCACTTTTGTTGCGTTTATTTCCCCATTGAGCTCATTAGAGAGGTAAAAGCCGCCAATAGCAAACGTTGCGATTTATGCATCGGAAAAGCTTTGAATCCGCTGCAAAAATCGCACATTGTTTAATTCGTCCACACTTACAGCCCTCGAGTTGCCAGAGCAACGGTTTCTTGTTCCCCCAGCTGTTCTGTGTGCTGCTGGCCTCCTGGGGTGACATTTCATCCCATGTGACTACTGCAGCCAATCACAGGCTGTAGCGTTCACATGGGCTGCAGCGTCATCACAGAAGGATAGGCTGCATAGAGACCAGGTGTGGGGAGCAGGGATGCGTCACTATGGCAACGTCAGAAAAAGCCGAATAGACACGAAGCGGCTGAGCGCTCACACGAGTGCTTCAGCTGCTTCGTTCTAGCAATTGGTGGGGGTCTCAGTGCTCGGAACCCCACCAATCCAAACTTCTGACATGTCACTATGACATGTCAGAAGTTTGTCAAACGTTTAGCTACACTTTAACCCCTTAAAGAGGCTCTGTCACCAGATTATAAGTGCCCTATCTCCTACATAACCTGATCGGCGCTGTAATGTAGATAACAGTGGTTTTTATTTTGAAAAACTATCAATTTTGAGCAAGTTATGAGCAATTTTAGATTTATGATAATTAGTTTCTTAATAGACAACTGGGCATGTTTTTACTTTTGACCAAGTGGGTGTTGTACAGAGGAGTGTATGAGGCTGACCAATCAGCGTCATACATGTCTCATTGTTCCTGCCCGGCTTCTTTCACTGCACAATCACACTGTAACAGCGTCAGCGTCATACACTTCTCTGTACAACGCCCAGTTGGTCAAAAGTAAAAACACACCCAGTTGTCTATTAACACCTTCCCGACCGCCCACTGTCTTTTGACGTCAGGCGGTGCGGGTGCTTAGTCTGCAGAGATGTCTTTTGGCGTCGCTGCAGATGAAGCTGATGAGCGCTCCTGATCTTAGAGCAGCCTCCTGAACACAGCTGGGGTCGGCAAACATTCCAACCCCAGCTGTTTAACTCTTTGATTACTGTGGTCCGTGACCGCGGCATGATCAAAGGGAATTCCCCTCTTTGATCGCATCACCGGGATTCCAGTGATGCGATCAAACACCGGGGAATCCCTCTGCAGTCAGCCCTGGGGACCTACAAAGGACCCCAGGGCTGTCTGTTCCATTTGCCTGCTATTCGGGCACACTATGTGCTGCCCGATCAGCAGCCTGTGTCATAGTGACAGTGTAATGTATTAGCATACAGGAGTATGCTAATACATTACAAGTAAAAAATAAAGTTACAAATAAAGTTATCCCTTGATGGGATTAAAAAAAAAAAAAGGAACAAAACAAATAAATAAATAAATAAAGAGTCTTTATTTTGCATTAAATACATTTTATTGCCCCTACACTAAATAAAAACAAAAAACCTACACATATTAGGTATCTACACGACTGTAATAACCTGAAGAATTAATCTAATGGGTTATTTAGCGTGAAACGTGATAAAAAATAAACCAAAAAAACTATTCCGAGAATCGCTTTTTCCTATATTCACGCTGTAAAAAAATATTTTTTTACCCCCAAACTGTGGGGGAAAAAAATACTATTTCTCTCGCATAAAACAAGGCCTCATACAGCCACGTCAATGAAAAAATAAAAAAGTTATGGCTGCTGAAGCGCAGAGGGCAAAAACAGAAAAATTGAGCTGGTCATTAAGGTCTTTTCAGGCCCGGTCAATAAAGGGGTTAAGACACTAATTCGCATAAATCTAAAATCGTGCATAAATGTGTAAAAAATTATCGTTTTTCAAAATAAAAACCACTGCTGTTATCTACATTACAGCACCGATCAGATTATGTAGGAGATAGAGCACTCATAATCTGGTGACAGAGTCTCTTTAAGGACAGAGCCAATTTTTTATATTTCCCTCTTTGCATCCTGACGCTCATAACTCTTATTTTTTTGTACGATGTAGTTGTATGAGACTTTGTTTTTTGCGGGACGAGTTGTACTTTATGTAGGTACCATTTTTTGGTACAAATACATTATCGTTTAATTTCTATAAATTTTTATTTTGGCGAAAATTAAGAAAAAACGCAGTTCCGCAGCAGTTTTAATATTTTTTTTTTTTACACCATACACCGATCATCATAAATAATGTTATACATTTGTTGTACAGGTTGTTACGGTCGTGGCGATACCAAATATGTCTATTATTTCATGTTTTGGGACTTATATTTGAAAGTTTATTTATGATTAAAAAAAATTGTTTGTGTATTTTTTTTAGTTTTTATTTATTTATCATTAATTTTTTTTACATTCATTTTAACTTTTTTTTTTTAATCCCATAAAGGGATTTATCATTTGGATTTTGTAACTAATGTACTGGCATAGATCTATATGCCAGCACATTATCCTGTGTACTGATAGTACACTGGCAGTTGTTAGGACGTACCTCAGTATGCCCTAACAGGAAAAATGTTCAGACAGCCCTGGGGTCCTTCAATGGACCCTGGGCTGTCTGGCCATACAAGTTGTGGGCTTTGATCGCGTCACAGTTATCTTCTGTGACGCGATCAAAATGCAGTCCCCTCTCCTTGAACGCCGCAATCAGCTTTCATCGCAGCATTCAAAGGGTTAACGGCAGAGAGGAGATGTTTCTCTTCTCTCCGCTGTCAGAGCGGGGCCGTGGCTGTGTATTACAGCCATTGCCCTGCTCTCGATCGTGCGCACAGACAGCTGTACGTCCTAATACGCGAGCATTCTCGTCCTGTGTCGGCAACCAGTTAAGGCTCTTTTACACAAGCCAATGATCAGGCAAACGAGCATTCATATGAACGCTCGTTTCCGATCATTGCCCTGTGTGAGGGAGATGTGCTGCCGACATGATGGAAATGTTTGGAGGACGAACAATCGTAGTAACAGCTCGTCCCCATACATAACCAAGCATTGCTCCTTGTAAAAGGACCAAACAAGTGCCAATCAATGAGCTATCTTGTTGATCGGCGCTGGTTTTCATGGCCTATATCGAGCCATATAATAGGACCTTAACTCTAGAGATTATGAGTATCCAAGTGGGCAGAACTCCACCGATTAGTACGTTTTGGCATACCCTAGCAATCTGGCATTACTTACTATGGTGGAAAACCCTTTCAGTTATATAAACCAAGACTGACTAACCTCAACCCACAAGAAGAGCTGCAAATTGCCTGTGCTGACCTCATAGGGAAGTAAACTTTTATTTCTCCTGGATAGAACTACATCCACTATTCTCAATTCCTTACTGAGGTCTTTAAAAAAAACAAAACCGCATTTTACATTTTATAATATACATTTCCTGATATTTTTTATAGCCATCAGTCTTGTAACACGAAAGATTCATTTAAGACATTTCATGATTTTCAGTTAAAGAAAAAAAAAAAAACAGAACAATAAACCTTAATGCAAATGTTAACAATCAATAAGAAAGAATTCTGCAGCGATGACACATTCTACCAAATGTAATGAAATGGTACGTGGGTTGTATAAGTTACATAATGTTGAATAACTCTGAAGTAATAAAAAATATATTATAATATGCAAATGCACAATAAAAAAAGTGCCGATCTACACACTATATGGACAAAAGTATTGGGACACCTACAGGAAATCCCATTCTAAATCCATAAGCATTAATATGGTGTGGGTCCCACATTTGCAGTTAAAACAGCTTCCCCCTCTTCTGAGAGGTCTTTCTACAAGATTTTGGAGCCTCTATGTGAATTTTTGCCCATTCATCCAGAAGAGCATTTGTGAGGTCAGATACTGATGTTAGATGAGAGGTCCTGGCTCGCAATCTCTGTTCTAGTTCATCATAAAGGTGTTCAATGGGATTGAGGTCAGGGCTCTGTGCGGACCAGTCAAGTTCTTCCACACCAAACTCACCCAACCATGGCTTTATGGACCATGCTGTAAAAGGGCCGAACCCCAAACTGTTCCCACAAAGTTGGAATTATACAATTGTAAAATGTCTTGTTATGCTGAAGCATTAAAATTTCCCTTCACTGGAACTAAGGGGCCTAAACCAACCCCTGAAGAACAACCCCATATTATTATCCCTCCTCCACCAAACTTTACAGTTGGCACAATGCAGTCAGGCAGGTAACATTCTCCTGGCATTTACCAAACCCAGACTGCCAGATAGAGAAGCGTGATTCATTCAACACTTTTCCACTTCTCCAGAGTCCAGTGGTGACGTGCTTTACACCACTCCATCTGACGCTTGGCATTGTGCTTGGTGAAGTAAAGCTTGCATGCAGCTGCCATAACACACAGGGCACATTTTCTATTGGATAATGCCAGAGGAGGTTTGGATATCTGCAGTTATTGAGTCAGGAGAGCGATGGCGACTTTTATGAACTATGCACCTCAGCACTCGGCGACTCCGCTCTGTAACTTTACATGGTCTTTTAAATTGCAGTGGTTCCTAGATGCTTCCACTTTACAATAATACCACTCACAGTTGATTGTAGAACATCTAGGAGGGAAGAAATTTCCCGAACTGACTGATTGCAACGGTGGCGTCCTATTACAATATCATGCTGGAATTCAGTGAGCTCTTTAGAACGACCCATTCTTTCTCAAATGTTTGTAAAGGTGACTGCATGGCTAGGTGCTGGAATTTATACATCTGTGGCTAGGGCCGATTCTAGCTTTTCTGCTGCCTGAGGCGAAAATTGAAATGGCGCCCCCCAGATTTTGATTGACATCCCACTGGCTGTTCTACATCACTACTAGCCTCAAACTCTTGGGGATGCGCCGTAGCCTTGTACTTTCCCTTGCACGCACGGTGCGGCGATGAAGCCGTGCAGAGTACACATTGCTGCACGGTGCGTGCCCAAGTAGCACAAGGCAATGGCGCATCCGAGAAAGTTGTATCAGCCAGGGGGATGTCAATCAAACATGGAAAGTGGGGTTTGGAGGCAGGGTTATGTGACTCTTCAGGATAGCGGCACTGCCCCATGATCCTTTAATGAGTAATTAGCCTATAGTGTGCGCCATTTGAAAAGTTTATTTTATACATTTTGCTGCATCTGGAAAAAACATACATTTATAAATATTGTCAGGTTATGTATTACTGTATCGTAGCGTTTCAAGGGGTTAAAACTACTAGACAGGTATATAATTACAGCTCCCGAAGTTCTGACATATATGGCTCCAGAACTAAACTCAAATCATATATACAATACCAGAACCAAGCTCAGTACATATATACAGCACCAGAACAATGCTCAGTACATAAAAACAACCCCAGAACCAAGCTCATACATATATACAGCACCAGAACAAATACAGCTCAATTTAGTGCAACCCCTGCCGTATAGGTTTGTATGGCGTAAAACTACAGCTCCCACCATGGCCCGAACAATGGTAAAGATATGCTGGGAGATGCTGTTTCACAAAAAAAAAATCATATCATAATCAAACCACCCATCATCTCGCTGCAGATCATACAGTGACTGCATTACTGATTGGAGGCAGAATAATCTTTTACATTAAGTGACTCACTAGTGACGTCTCAGATTCTAGTTTTTTTTACTTCTTTTCTCCATCTGATCCAGACCTCTATGACTTCTTCTCCCAGCCACAACTCATTTCTGCAGTTTTCCGCTCAGATGTCTTCAGCTTCTCACTTTTAAAACATTTCTGCACCTGTAAACGAAGATAAAATTCACAACGCCCCTAAATATAATAGCACCATACGCTGCACCTCTAATTATAATAGCGCCATACACTGTGTCCCTGATTATAATAGCACCATACACTGTGTCCCTGATTATAATAGAACCATACACTGTGTCCCTGATTATAATAGCACCATACACTGTGTCCCACACACACACACACACACACACACACACACCGTGCCCCCTGTACATAGTGACCCTCATAGAGCCTCTATAGATAGTGCCCTACATAGAAGTCCCTGTAGTGCCCCACATACAGCCCCCTGTAGAGAGTGCCCACATATGGAATCCAGAGCTGCAAGGCAATAGTGCTAACCACTGAGCCACTGTGCTGCCCTCCATATAGCTCCCCCTATAGCTAGTGCTCCACATATAGCCCACCTCTGTCGATAGTGCCTCACATATAGCTCACCCTGTATATAGTGTCCCACATATAGCCCACCCCTGCAGATAGTGCCCTACATATAGCCCCTTGTAGATAGTGCCCCACGGGTAACCCACCTTTGTATATAGTGTCCCACATATAGCCCACACCTGTAGATAGTGCCCTACAAATAGCTCCCCCTATAGATAGTGCTCCACATATAGCCCACCCCTGTAGTCTCACATATAACTCCCCCTGTATATAGTGTCCCACATATTGCCCACCCTTGTAAATAGTACCCTACATATAGCTCCACCTGTAGATAGTGCTCCACATCCCCACATATAGACCCCTGTAGATAGAGCCCCCTGTAGATAAAGACACTCACAATTGATTGTAGAACATCTAGGAGGGAAGAAATTTCCCGAACTGACTGATTGCAACGGTGGCGTCCTATTACAATATCATGCTGGAATTCAGTGAGCTCTTTAGAACGACCCATTCTTTCTCAAATGTTTGTAAAGGTGACTGCATGGCTAGGTGCTGGAATTTATACATCTGTGGCTAGGGCCGATTCTAGCTTTTCTGCTGCCTGAGGCGAAAATTGAAATGGCGCCCCCCAGATTTTGATTGACATCCCACTGGCTGTTCTACATCACTACTAGCCTCAAACTCTTGGGGATGCGCCGTAGCCTTGTACTTTCCCTTGCACGCACGGTGCGGCGATAAAGCCGTGCAGAGTACACATTGCTGCACGGTGCGTGCCCAAGTAGCACAAGGCAATGGCGCATCCGAGAAAGTTGTATCAGCCAGGGGGATGTCAATCAAACATGGAAAGTGGGGTTTGGAGGCAGGGTTATGTGACTCTTCAGGATAGCGGCACTGCCCCATGATCCTTTAATGAGTAATTAGCCTATAGTGTGCGCCATTTGAAAAGTTTATTTTATACATTTTGCTGCATCTGGAAAAAACATACATTTATAAATATTGTCAGGTTATGTATTACTGTATCGTAGCGTTTCAAGGGGTTAAAACTACTAGACAGGTATATAATTACAGCTCCCGAAGTTCTGACATATATGGCTCCAGAACTAAACTCAAATCATATATACAATACCAGAACCAAGCTCAGTACATATATACAGCACCAGAACAATGCTCAGTACATAAAAACAACCCCAGAACCAAGCTCATACATATATACAGCACCAGAACAAATACAGCTCAATTTAGTGCAACCCCTGCCGTATAGGTTTGTATGGCGTAAAACTACAGCTCCCACCATGGCCCGAACAATGGTAAAGATATGCTGGGAGATGCTGTTTCACAAAAAAAAAATCATATCATAATCAAACCACCCATCATCTCGCTGCAGATCATACAGTGACTGCATTACTGATTGGAGGCAGAATAATCTTTTACATTAAGTGACTCACTAGTGACGTCTCAGATTCTAGTTTTTTTTACTTTTTTTCTCCATCTGATCCAGACCTCTATGACTTCTTCTCCCAGCCACAACTCATTTCTGCAGTTTTCCGCTCAGATGTCTTCAGCTTCTCACTTTTAAAACATTTCTGCACCTGTAAACGAAGATAAAATTCACAACGCCCCTAAATATAATAGCACCATACGCTGCACCTCTAATTATAATAGCGCCATACACTGTGTCCCTGATTATAATAGCACCATACACTGTGTCCCTGATTATAATAGAACCATACACTGTGTCCCTGATTATAATAGCACCATACACTGTGTCCCACACACACACACACACACACACACACACACACACCGTGCCCCCTGTACATAGTGACCCTCATAGAGCCTCTATAGATAGTGCCCTACATAGAAGTCCCTGTAGTGCCCCACATACAGCCCCCTGTAGAGAGTGCCCACATATGGAATCCAGAGCTGCAAGGCAATAGTGCTAACCACTGAGCCACTGTGCTGGCCTCCATATAGCTCCCCCTATAGCTAGTGCTCCACATATAGCCCACCTCTGTAGATAGTGCTTCACATATAGCTCACCCTGTATATAGTGTCCCACATATAGCCCACCCCTGCAGATAGTGCCCTACATATAGCCCCCTGTAGATAGTGCCCCACGGGTAACCCACCTTTGTATATAGTGTCCCACATATAGCCCACACCTGTAGATAGTGCCCTACAAATAGCTCCCCCTATAGATAGTGCTCCACATATAGCCCACCCCTATAGTCTCACATATAACTCCCCCTGTATATAGTGTCCCACATATTGCCCACCCTTGTAAATAGTACCCTACATATAGCTCCACCTGTAGATAGTGCTCCACATCCCCACATATAGACCCCTGTAGATAGAGCCCCCTGTAGATAATGACACTCACAATTTTATTAGAAAAAAACAAAACTTGACATACTCACGTGATCCCATTTCAATGCCATCCGGTGGCAATGCAGGCTTGCTCACTTCTGAGCAGGTCTGCTGGGGCTGAATGACGCAAGTGGCGTGATGGGGTCATCACGCCGCTAGAATCATTGAAAGGCACAGATTGGCTGGGCAGAATGACTTGCCTCGCCAATCTGCTCCTTTCAACAATGGAAGTTGCGCAATGACACCGCGCCACTAGCGTTGTTGAAAGGCGCTGATTGGTGGGCAAGTCATTTTGCCCTGCCAATCAGCGTCATTGTAAAGGCGCTGAATGTTTGGGAATGAAACGTGCCCGGCCATTCAGCGCTAATGCATGTAATTGTATCTGCGTGCTACAGACGCAGGTACAATTAGTGCAAGAGGGGGTGGCGGTGGCTAGTTTCAGTGGCGCCACCGCCCCCCTCAGAGGGGCAGCAGGCCGCCGCCTGAGGTGAGAAGCTCATCTCGCCTCATGGATGGTGCAGCCCTGCCTGTGCCAATGGGACTGAATGAAACACCTGAATTCAATACACAAAGATCCATATAGTGTATCTTTGTGTATATACAGTATGCAGCGTCCAAATGTTACATGAATGTAAATTAAATTTGGAATATCTCCCTCAATGGTGAAAACCCTGGTGATTTAGAAAGGTCATGAGCATCCATGTACAGCATTTTACAGTTGTCTTCAGCTAAGGCATGCGGTGACTAGTCAATTCCTTCACCCCAGACTGCGAGTATGCCAATAACCATTAGTAGGGTTTTTTATGACCCAGGGATCCACTGGATTTGTCTCTGCCCTGTATACCCACTTACTAAATGCCAAAGTCTCTTCAATCCAACTACTCATGAAAGAGAAATGGCAAGGACTTATTCCGACCTTTACTAACGAAATGTGGGTTGAGGTTTTGGAATCTCATATGTTAGTATCTCCAGCAGCGAACAACAAATACATTTTATTGTATATTGTACATTAGTGCTGTGTTTCACTAGTCAGTCTCCATAGAATAGGAATATTGCTACAAGATTGCCATCACAAATACCCCACACTGATTGTGGGATTGTTCATATATTCAATGAATTGTACAGAACTAATTGTAGTGCTCACTGAGGTTCTTGAAGCCACAATAACCTATTCCCCTGAGCTGTGTTTGTTTGGAACACTTGATGGAAAAATATGGCCTCACCATGATATGGCACCATAGTATGAGAACTGGTCCGCTCTCCTATGAGCAAAAATAAGTTGTGACGTTTGACTAATAGGAGCAATCAAAGACTAGCACGGACACATAGTTAGGAGTCTGGTATATTCATGAGGGGATCACTCCCAACGCCTCCTGCCTGCCTTACCCTCCCCTCATGGCGGTGATTGACGGCTGGCTGCTGTGTGTCTGCATACACAGCAGCCGGTAGATCACTGTGAGGAGGGCAGTGGAGGCAAGGAGAGCAATTCCCCTCATGAATCCAATGTAATTTTTAAAGACTTCGATTAGCTAAATGGCAGAAATTTGGTGCGGTTCTGGCTAACGGGAGAGCGGACCTGTCCCCATACTATGCTGCCCTTATATAGGGAAGCATAGTCTGCTGATAGATCCTGGTGGGTGGCATAGTGGGCCCCTTACTTTGCCAGAGCTATGAAAGCAAAACTATCTGTACTGCTCTGATGGCGGCCCTTGTCTCATTCCACCATCCAATGTACATTTCTCATAACAACTAAATTGTTTGCAAAATAATTTAGATGTGTAATTCTCTGTTGCAATGCTTTAAGCTTATGACCTCACCCTGGAACAAATGCAATGTGTATCTAATTATCTATGATATACTGTTTCTCAGGCTATACATTTACTTTGGCATTGTTTGGATGTGTTGTATGAGTTCTGCGACTTGTAATGAAGAAAAAAACTGGGAAAACAGGTTCTGGTGACAGAAGCTGGCATAGACTTCATAAACAAGAAGATGAGAATTTGCACAAGATTTCATGCATTGCAGTGGAGCAGGATTACTCATATTGAACAATAGTCACCAGGAATTGTCGTTTTTAATGATGATATAAAGTACATGTTCATGATGAATCATATTTCAATTCCATTATTTGATTAGTTTGTGGATTATGAAAGTTCTCAGTTATCCTCCATATATATCATACTGTGTGACATACATGATCTCACCTTGCATGTGTCATATCATTAGCTTTTCTTTTCTATTTGGAACCGTCATCAAGTATACCCTTATAAATATAGTGGAATCAATATGACAAATGCACTCCCGTCCGGAAGGAAAACACTCAAATACCGCACCTTCTTACATCACAATGTCCCATTAGTGTTGCCAAGATGATGAGGGCAGGTGAAACTCTTACACAGAATGTAATGACTTCTGTATATATGGATAAGCAACCTTGGGGACGCGGAGATCTACCCCAATATTATGGAAGCTTCTGAAGGTCTACTGCATTTAAAATAAAAGTTTTATAAATACAAGAAAATTACCCAGATAGGCCACAAATTGTTCAATTAATGAAGATCTTTCATGAGGTCCTAACACCCATTGTACATATAATACTTTTAGCACATTCCCACCCTGTCTCCATTGACTTTTTTTTTTGGTTCTGTCCCTCCCGTTCCTAAGTAATTCTGCTCCAGTTTTTTGGCACCGATATGGTAATTCACTGTAGTCCGACAACGGGGCGTGAACTACAGTGAATCTCCTCGGGTGGAGCCATCTTCACTGCCTTTGACACTGTCCAATCAGCACGAGGCAGCTTATGACAACCCTTGCCTAGTGTGATCTCGCGAGACCACGCTGGGAGAAGACTTCTTATCAAATACATTTGTCATAAGCTACCTTGTGCTAATTGGACAGCGTTATAGGCAGTGAAGATGGCTGCACCCGAGGAGAATCACTGTAGTTCACGCAACATTGGCTAACTACAGTGAATTAACATATCGGGTGCCAAAAAAAGGAGCACAATTACTCAGGGGGGGGGGCAGAATAAAAGAAAAAGATTGATTCAAGCAGGGAGGGAGAGTGCTAAAGGTAATATATGTACATTGGATGTTAGGACCCTGTGACAAGTCCACTTTAAATACAATATATCTTTTTATTTAAATGTAGTTCCTCTACGGCGCCACTAGAGTATAGCATCTACATTTTACAGAAACAGTAAGTTCTATGGGAGTTACGGAAACAGAGTAGCTCAGCCGTTTCCGTACTCCCGGCCACCACGTAACGTGGAGCCTCGCGTCAGTGGGAGAAGGTAGGACCGGGGTCAGGGGGCTCCGTTCTTGAAATAGCTGCAGGCTCAAAAAAGGATATGCATTAAACGTCGGAGATGGGAATACCCATTTAAGTGAATGACTATGCAAGAAAACAGTAATTGCAAAGTTTACAGCACACTAGTTACACTCAACATGTCATAATATATTAAGTGTTAAGCCGGCCATACACACAAGATAACTGTTTATAACCCCTATTTCTCCCAACAGTACCATAAACACGTACGATCGTCACGAGAATACCTGTCCCTGTCGGAGTTGTACTGATGGCTATATATACAGGGTGATTCAAAAAGGATGGTGAAAAATGATTGCCTCAGTATTCATAACCTAGATAACATAACAAATTTATTGTAGCGCTGGCGGCCGCTGGTCTCGCTCACCCCAGAAAGCCGCCAGCCTTATTGTTCTCTGCTCCGGCGTCTCCCTTCTCTGGGACGCCGGTGCACTCCGCTTTCTCCACCACTCTCTGCCAGTACGGTGCGCTCGCCCCTTTTCTTAAAGTGCCAGCGCTCGCACCAGGAATATTTACCCCAACCTATCCCAGCACACCGTGGACTTTAAAAGGAACTCTGCCCACTTCCTCATTGCCTGAGCAATGTTGTGTCTTACCCAGTGTTTATCTGCAAAGGTTTACTATCCTGTATGCAGTATCTGTGTCCGGTGTCCGAGCCAAGTCAAGTGTCTGAGACTACTTCAGTGTTCGAGTCGGTTGTCCGGCACAAGCCTGCTTCCGATAGTCTGGCACAATCCAGCAACCCAGGTACTCTCGCCCTCGTGTCTGTCATAGACTTTCCGTTCGACCGGCTGCTACTCCGCTACTGCAGAGTGGCCCAGTGGGTCCACATACCACACAGTCGTGACAGTTTGCTCAGGCCATGGATCCCGCTGGTCGATCCAAGACGCTGGTCCAAGCAATGCAAGCAGACTTGAGATCTTCGCGCATGCCAGGATCAGCTCCTGCAAGCGGTCAATGGTATTGCCACACACTTGGATCTTGCTTCAGTTTTTGTCCCACCTACTCCCCTGCCTTCCAGCACTCCAGTCAGTTCTGGGTCCAGAATTTAGTTGCTACTTCGTTACAATGGAGATGCAACAACCTGTAGGGGCTCTCTCAAACAGTACAAGATCCACTTCCACTGAAATCCTCCAACCTACAGCTATTCCTGGAAACTTTTCGCAGTGTTTGAACAACCGGGCCGAACGTCTTCTGCACCTGCTTTGCTTCTAACTCTCCGTCAAGGGGAATCGACGGTAGGAGAGTACGCTACCCAGTTCCATAATTTGGCAGCAGAGCTTGCCTGAAATAATTAGGCCTTGGTGGCAAACTTCTGGCAAGGATTAGCTGCTCAAATCAAAGATGAACTGGCTGCTCGTGATCTTCCATCTTCCTTGGATGCCCTAAATCTTCTCGCTACACGGATCGACATGAGGAGGTTCCAAGAACGTTCCCAGGAAGTTCGTAGGGAAAAAAGGTCCTACAGACTGGCGCCTAAGTTCTAGAGACCTCTGCTACATCCTTTGGTTGTTGTCCCTGAAGAGCCGATACAGGTGGACAGACTAAGACTGCCTGACCAGGAGCGGCAGCACAGACGTTCAGCAGGATTATGTTTGTACTGTTGCCATAAGGGTCATTTCGTGCTTCAATGCCCTCAGAAGCCAGGAAACTCCAGCACCTAAGGTTGATAGCAGAGACTACCCTAGGTGGATCGAAGCCTGCTGCAAAATTCTCGATTCCTGTGACAATCTCCTCTGTTGAAGAATTACACTCTGTTTCCGCTTATCTGGATTCTGGGGCGGCTGTAAATTTCATCCAAAAAGCCTTAGTTGACCGTCTCTACTTGCTCACGACTCCTCTGGAAAAACCTCTAGTAGTTGGTTCAGTTAATGGTCAACCTCTGCCAGACCCAATTCTTTCCATTACTGAACCTCTGAAGTTGCAAGTGGGAGTTCTTCACTTGGAACAAATAGCTTTTTATGTTCTGCCAAAAGTTATTAACCCTATTCTGCTGAGACTACCATGGTTTAGTCACCACACTCTTGTCCTCAGCTGGAATTCCAGAGAAGTACTCCAGTGGGGATCCCGATGTCTTCACCGCTGCCTGCCTCAGGTTCGTCTTGTCCAGTCCCCAATACCTTAGTCACTCGCTGGTCTGCCTCCACACTATGCCTGTTTCGCAGATTTCTTCAGTAAGAAGGAGGTGGAGGTCCTTCCTCCCCATCGTCTGTACGATTGTCCAATTGAATTGCTCCCTGAAGCTATACCTCCTCGTCCTCGCGGATGGGTTTATCTGCTCTCCTTACCGGAGACCCAAGCTATGTCCAGGAGAACCTTGAGAGAGGGTTTATCAGGAAGTCTAATTCTCCAGCCGGAGCTGGATTCTTCATAGAAAAAAATGGTGGAACTCTCCGGTCATGTATTGACTACCGTGGTTTAAACCAAATCACAAATACACCTTGCCACTTATCTCTGAGCTCTTTGACAGAATTCGTAGGGCCAAGATTTTTACTAAGCTGGATCTACGCGGTGCTTATAACTTGATCCGTATCCGCAAAGGTGACGAACGGAAAACCGCTTTCAACACCTGAGACGGTCACAATGAATATCTTGTGATGCCCTTTGGATTGTGTAACGTTCCAGCTGTGTTCCAGGAGTTCGTAAACAATATCTTCCTGGATCTGTAGGTCTGTATGGTGGTATATCTGGGCGATATCTTGATTTATTCACCAGATCTGACGACTCACTAGAAGCATGTTTGCCAAGTACTGACGCGGTTAAGGGGGAATAGTCTCTATGCTAAACTTGAAAAGTGTGTATTCTAAAATAAATCCTTGCCCTTTCTGGGCTATATAACTTCAGATCGTGGACTCCGGATGGATCCGTAGAAAGTAAATTCCGTCTTGGAGTGGCCACATCCTCAAGGTCTCCGTGCCATACAGAGATTTCTTGGTTTTGCTAATTTCTACCGCCAGTTTATCCCAAACTTCTCTTCACCTACTGCTCCTATCTCTGCTCTTTTAACAAGAAGGGGGTGAATGCGAAGGTCTGGACCCTTGAGGCGGAGTCAGCATTCTCCAACCTCAAGAGAGCCTTCACTTCAGCTTCCGTTCTTCACTATCCAAAAGCTTCTCAGTAATTCTCTTTAGAGGTTGACACTGCTTCCATTGGAGCTGGAGAACTTCTCTTTCAAAGAAACTCCACGGGTAAGGCGGTATCCTGTGGCTTCTTCTCAAAGCACTGCTCTCGTGCAGAACGAAACTACTCCATTGGGGACCGTGAGTTACTGGCCGTCAAATTAGCCTTAGAAGAGTCGGGGCAATTGCTAGAGGGTGTTTCTCATCCTATTTTCATCTACACCGATCACAAGAACCTCACTAATCTACAATCTGAACAACGACTGAACCCTCGTCAAGCCAGATGGTCGCTGTTCTTTGCCAGATTCCAGTTCCTACTTCATTTCCATCCTGCAGATAAAAATATAAAGGCTGATACACTGTCTCGGTCATTTGAGACAGATGACTCAGAAGAGGATCCTGAACATATTATTGACACTTCTAGGATTATTTCTGTAAATCCTCTGCAGATTAAAGACATTCTTCCTGGAAACATTGTTGTTCGTCCTACTGACAGGAAGAAAATTCTCCTCTGGGGTCATAATTCTACGGTGGCAGGAGACTCTGGTACCTATAAGACTCGGTACTTTATTTCTCATCATTACTGGTGGCCCACGCTGCCCAAAGATGTTCGTCTCTTCATGTACCAACTGTGCCCAAAACAAAGCTACCCATTCCAAACCTGTGGGTCTACTCCAACCTCTGCCTGTTCCAGATGGTCCTTGGCAACATATTGCGATGGATTTTAATTTTTTGAAACATCTTTTTATTAAATTATCCAAAAGAAAAGAAACACGTTGAACAAGACGTTCGGTCATACAGTACAACATTTGGAGATGATAGTATTGCCATGGGTTTTATTACAGATCTTCCTCCTTCTGCTGGTTGTATGTACCACTGTCTGGGTCGTGGTGGATCGTTTTTCTCAGATAGCACATTTTGTTCCTCTGTCTGGCCTTCCCTCAGATCCTCGCCTGGCAAATTTGTTTGTTCAACATATTTTTCATCTACACGGACTGCCCCTCCATATCGTGTCTGATTGGGGTGTACAATTAACATCTACGTTTTGGAAAGCACTGTGTAAACTCTCGGATGTAAAATTGGACTTTTCTTCTGCATATCACTCAATGCAATGGCCAAGTTGAAAGGATCAATCAAGTTCTAGAAAAAAATTTTGTCATTTCATATCTGTTCAACACGACAATTGGGTGTATCTTCTTCCATGGGCCGAATTCTCTTACAATAATTACACGAGTGAGTCTACTGTTTCTTCTCCATTTTTTTAAGTTTACAGCCAGCATCCACGGGTTCCTCTTCCTGTACCGGTTACATCTCAAGTGCCTGCAGCCAATTCTTCTTTCGGAAGCTTTCTTCAGCTCTGGCAGCAAACAAAGTCCGCAATCCTGCAGGCAGTGAATTGCATGAAGAAGTATGCCGATAGGAAGAGAAGACCCCCCCCCCCTCAGTTTCTTCCCAGAGGCAAAGTCTGGTTGTCTTCAAAAAATATTCGTCTGAAAATTCCCTCCCACAAATTCGCTCCCAATTTCCCGGCCCCTTTGAAGTTATGCAACAAACCAACCCTGTGTCTTACAAGCTACGGCTACCCCTACTATAAAGATTCCAAATTCTTTCCATGTATCCCTTCTGAAGCCTGTGGTCCTGAACCGGTACAATAAATCTCCTGGCTCTGCAATTGCTCCCAGTGGTTCCTCTGATGTCTTCGAGGTCAAGGAGATCCTGGACTACAAGAATGTAGGAGGGAAGACCTGCTACCTGGTAGATTGGAAGCAGGGCCGTAGCTAAAGGCTCATGGGCCCCGATGCAAAAGTTCCCCCCAAAACTCTCATGGCCAGCGGCCCACAGCTTTCAGCTGCATCGCTGGGTCTCCTAAGTGACCCAACGATGCAGCACTAGCAGCCTGGGGCGTCAATAAAGTCAAATGTCAGGGGGAATAGCCCCAATACATATACCCCCCAAAAAAAGTGTGTGCGTGTATGTATCTGTGTATATAGGAGACAGCATAACTATAGCTCTATGACCCTATAGCTATGGATAGGATTAGATACAGTGGCTCAGCAGACAGTATCACACATGATTGGATTAGATACAGTGGCTTAACAGACAGTATTACATATGATAGGCTTAGATATAGGGCCCAGCTCGCTGACATTGCGGGTCCAGCGTTGGACCCAGGAAAGGTAAGTATAATAATTGTTTTGCTTTTTTATGTTACTAATTATTTTTGTGTGTTTTGTGTTTTTTTACAGGTTCAGATTTTGGACTACTTCGGATTCGAGGACTACTTTAATGACAGTGTTTTGTTTTTTTTCTCAATAAAATGGTTAACGAGGATTGTGTGTGGGTTTTTTATTTCGCAAAAAAAAATACTTTTTCTATGTCCTTGTATTTTTTTTTTACTTTTTTACTATAATAATAATGGCTGCAAGATGGCTCAGTGGTTAGCACTATTGCCTTGCATGGCTGGGGTCCTGGGTTCAAATCCAACATCTGATGTAGTTTGTACATCTCCCCGTATTTGTGTGGATGTACTCTGGTTTCCTCCCACACACCAAAAAACATTGTGAGCCCCAATGGGGACAGTAAAAGAGGACAGCACTGCAGAATATGTTACAGAGTTACTACAGTTGAAAAAAAGACAAATGTCCATCAAGTTCAACCAAGGGACGGGAAAAGGGAAGGTAAAAATTTCTACACATAGGAGCTAATATTTTTTTGTTCTAGGAAATTATCTAAGCCTTTTTTAAAGCAATCTACTGTCCCTGCTGTGACCAGCTCCTGCGCTAGACTATTCCAAAGATTCACAGTAAAGAAAGCTTGTCGCCTCTGCAGGTTGAACCTTTTTTTTCTCCAAACAGAGTGAGTGCCCATTGTTTTTTGAGGAGATTTTACATGGAACAGGATTTCACCATATTTTTTGTATGTGCCATTAATATACTTATATAAGTTAATCATGTCCCCCCCTTATTCGTCTTTTTTCAAGGCTAATTAGGTTTCTTTTAATCTTTCCTCATAACTTAGATTCTCCATGCCCCTTATTAGCTTCGTTGCTCTTCTTTGTATTTTTTCCAACTCCAGGGCATCCTTTCTCTGAACTGTAGCACAGAACTGAACTGCATATTCTAGATGAGGCCTCACTAATGCTCTGTAAAGTGGTAATATTACATACATCCCTGTCCAGCGAATCCATGCCTCTTTTAATACACGAAAATATCTTGCTGTCCTTTGAAGCAGCTGATTGACATTGCATGCTGTTATTTAGTTTATGATTTACAAGTACACCCAGATACTTATCAACAAGTGAATCCCCCCCAGTGTAGCTCCCCCTATGATTCATGCAGGTTATTGGTACCCAGATGCATAACTTTACATTTATCTACATTAAACTTAATTTGCCAACTGGACGCCCAAACACTTAGTTTGTTTAAATCCGCTTGCAATTCACGAACATCTTCCGTAGACTGAACTATATTACATAGCTTGGTGTCATCTGCAAAAATAGAAATAGTGCTATTAATCCCATCCTCTATATCATTAATAAATAAGTTGAATAATAGTGGTCCCAGCACTGAACCCTGGGGTCACCATTTATAACCGGGGACCATTCAGAGTAGGAATCAGTTGACCACAAAACTCTGGATACGGTCCTTGAGCCAATTCTCAATCCAATTACAAACTATACTTTCTAAACCTATAGTCCTTAATTTACCCATTAGATGTCTATAAGGGACAGTGTCAAATGCCTTTGCAAAGTCCAAAAACATTATATCCACAGCGGCCCCTCTGTCTAGGCTTCTGCTCACCTCTTCTTAAAAACAAATCAGGTTAGTTTGACAACTTCTGTCCTTAGTAAAACCGTGCTGGCGGTCACTTATAATACTATTTATTATCACATAATCCTGTATATAGTCCCTCAAACATTTTCCCCACTATGGATGTTAAGCTTACTGGTCTATAATTACCCGGGGAAGACCTAGAGCCCTTTTTGAAAATAGGCACCACATTTGCCCTGTGCCAGTCCCTTGGCACTACACCTGTCACTAGAGAATCTCTAAATATTATGAAGAGGGGGACAGAAATAACGTAACTAAGCTCTTTAAGAACTCTAGGTTGTAACCCATCTTGTCCCGGGGCCTTGTGTACATTTATTTAATTTAGCTTGGACCATATCTACATTCATCCAATTCAGTATATCAACTGATATATTAACAGCACTGGGACCAGCTGCACTTTCTTCTGTTGTATATACAGAGCTGAAGAACCCATTTAGTAACTCTGCCTTCTCTTGATCCCCTGTGACCAACTCCCCATTACCACTATCTAGGGGTCCTACATGTTCAGACCTTGGCTTTTTTGCATTTATATACTTGAAGAATTTTTGGGGATTTGTTTTACTGTCCTTGGCCACCTGCCTTTCATTTTTGCTGATTTTATTACCTTTTTACAGATTTTATTAAGCTCTTTATAATTTAAAAAAGCTACAGCTATATGTTGACGCTATATAAGTAACAGAAATAAATGTTAGACGTGAAGAGGCTAACATAAACCCCCCCCCCCCCCCGTTATTACTCCGGTACCCACTGCCATCAGGGGAGCCGGGTACGAACCAGTACCTGACCATCTGTAGTGATGGATGGACATTGGCGCAGTCCCAGGCTGGCACTGGCGCGGCCCCAGGCAGGCTTAGATACAGGGTCCAGCAGACAGGGTCCAGATCTTATACGGCATCGGTGTGTGGGCGATTCACAGTGTGAGCAAGTGACCAGAATGAAGGGGAAGTAGCACTCGTACGAGCACTGCGGCCCCTTTAAAACAGCTGATTGGCGGGGGTCCCAGTCCAGCATTAAACTTACCCTCCTGTTCGGCTGCAGCGGAGGTCCTGACTCCATCCAGGGTTGGGATGTTATATGCTGAGCACAGCATTGTGGCGTCAGGACCTCTGCTGAGCAGCACGGTGGCTCAGTGGTTAGCACTATTGCCTTGCAGCGCTGGGGTCCTGGGTTCAAATCCAACCAAGAACAACATCTGCATGGAGTTTGTATGTTCTCCCCGTGTTTGCGTGGGTTTCCTCTGGATGCTCCCGTTTCCTCCCACACCCCAAAAACATACCAATACGGAATTTAGATTGTGAGACCCAATGGGGACAGTAAAAAAGAGGACCTCTGTACAGCACTGTGTAAAATGTTGGTGCTATATAAGTAACTGAAATAAATAATAATAAATGAGCTCTGAAACAAGGAGGGTAAGTATTGTCAGCTACTATAGGTACAGTACAGTAACCGTGTATTTTGTTACATAGGCCCTGGTTACTATAGTAAGTTTTCATTGAAGTGGCACGGGGGGTGGGCGGTCGCAGTTAGAAGGATGTTGATTGGAAGGATGTTGGTCCTGAGGAGGGTTCTTGGGAGCCTGAAGAGAATGTGGATGCTTCAGCTCTGATCAAAAAATTCCTCTTATGCTATGGACCTAAGAAGAGGGGGCGTAAGGGAGGGTACTGTAGAGCCGGCAGCCGCTGGTCTCACCCACACCAGCAGCCACCAGCCTCGTTGCATACAGAATACGATCAGCCGATAAACGAGCATTGGCTCGTTCATCAGTTGATCGCTGCAGTTTACACAGGAGGAGTGTACGGAAGTGGACCAGTCCAGTCACCTGAGTTCACGTCACTGACTCAGGTCAGGTGACCGGACTGTTACACTCTTGGGCCGGCACAGTCCAGTCACCTGACCTCACGATCAGGAATGAGCACTCGTTCAACCGATCATTGGCCCGTGTAAAAGTGTCCTAACTTTTCCTTTGTACTTGTTTTGATAAATCTCCCCCATTGTGTTAGAATTTATAACCTTGTTGTTATGGCAGGAAGGAGGTGAAGGGAACAAGTGAGCCCTAATCTACCCACCGCCCTGTCCCTGCCTACTTGCAACGACCCGCCCTAGGCGACGGGGTACAACTTGGCGGCGGTCCCTACGCTGACTAAGTGCAAGGGGATACAAACAGGGAACAAGCAAGGGAAGGGGCAGTAGCCCACGGAACACCGTGAGGAAACGGAGTGGTGAACGAGCCAGTCAGGATCAGGATGTAATGGAGTATACAAACGCAGAGCACGGAGCAGGAAGCAAGTCGGGGGCAGAGCGAAGCAGGATAAGCGGGAACTGAAGCAAGGCAGAAGCACGGCAGAAGCAGGCTGGAGCAAGGCAGCAGTGGGGCCAGGAAACCAAGAAGAATCACAAGCAATGAGGAAGAGAAAACGGCAGGTATAAATGGACAGGGGGCGGAGCTAACTCCGACTGACCAGGCCGCGATAGGCTCTCCCACTCCTGAGCCTGCCACCCTGATTGGTGGGAGCCGGTGTCAGTCTAAGAGGACTGGCCTCAGGTGTCAACTGATTAATCCTGGGAGTATCCACAGACGTAGTGCCTGGTAGATCCTTTACAGTACTCCCCCTTTTATGAGGGGCCACCGGACCCTTACTAAGAGGACCCGGTTTAGTGGGGAAGAGAAGGTGGAACCTCCTGATCAATACCCCAGCGTGAACATCTTGAGCAGGTACCCAAGTCCTCTCCTCCGGCCCGTATCCTCTCCAATGGACCAGGTACTGGAGGGAGCCCTGGATCATCCTACTGTCCACAATCTTGGCCACCTTGAATTCCACCCCCTCAGGGGTGAGAACGGGAACAGGAGGTTTCCTTGAGGGGGACCAGGACGGGGAGCAGCGTTTAAGGAGGGAGGCATGAAAGACGTCGTGTATGCGAAAGGATGGGGGCAGCTCCAGACGGAAGGATACAGGGTTGAGGACTTCAATGACCTTATAAGGCCCAATAAATCGGGGAGCAAACTTCCTGGACGGGACCTTAAGGCGCAAGTTCCTAGACGACAACCACACCAGATCCCCGACGACAAACCGGGGGTTAGCAGAACGTCTTCTAACAGCCTGAATCTTTTGTACGCTCTGGGACGCCTCTAGGTTCTTCTGAACCTGGGCCCAGACTGTGCACAGTTCCCGATGAACGTCCTCTACCTCGGGATTATTGGAACAACCAGGAGAAATGGAGGAGAACCTTGGATTAAACCCGAAATTACAGAAAAACGGGGAGACCCCTGACGAGTTACTGACCCGGTTATTCAGGGAAAATTCGGCGAGGGGAAGGAATGAGACCCAATCAAATTGACAGTCAGAGATGAAACACCTTAAATATTGTTCCAGGGATTGATTAGTCCTTTCCGTTTGGCCATTAGTTTCGGGATGGAAGGCGGAGGAGAAGGACAGATCAATCTCCAACTTTTTACAAAAAGCTCTCCAAAATAAGGAAACAAATTGTACCCCTCTGTCAGAAACTATATTGACTGGGGCCCCATGGAGACGCAGAATGTGTTTAACAAACAAAGAAGCTAACGTCTTGGCGTTAGGTAGTTTCTTAAAGGAACAGTGTCATCACAAATAATTTTTTTATATGTTAAAGATGTTAGTGCTTTAATAAAAACGTTTATTTTCATTTGTGTGTTTGTGTTTTACTGTTTCTTATTTTTACACTTTTTCTTCCCTATGGGGGCTGCCATTTTTTGTTCCATTTCTGTGTGTGTCGATTAACGACACACACAGACATGGAATACGGCAGCCACAGTCCCATAGGGACTGCGAACGGCTCCCGTCCCATTGACTGCCGTGTACGGCGTCTGTGTGGGAACTGCGCATGCGCCGCTCCCACACAGTCCTATTCGAAATTGGCGCCGTCCGGCGCCATTTTCCTGTGGACCGGAAGTCGCGGCCGGACAGTAATATTACTACTTCCGGTCGCGGCTTCCGGACTTGTGCACATGGAACAGCGGCAGCAAAGGGAGCGGACGGGCCGGAGGGAGCCGCGGCGGCAGGAGCAGGTAAGAGATTTCAATGTATGTTAGTGTTTGTGTGTGTTTACTACTGTATGTAAACCTACTACACTGTGGGTTACCTCAAAAAATGGCGACACACAGTGTAGGAGGTTAAACCTTTCAAACCCCTCGTTTATCCCGGCACTAGCCAGGATAAAGGAGGGGGGGATGCTGAGAGCTCACTAGAGCGAGGGCTTTTAACCCAATGTTGCAATTTTGGGAACAGCTCCATCTAGTGACCAAAAATGGGTAGTATTATAAAATTAGAAATAATTTATAATATTACATGGACTCGTGCAAAAAAATAAAAAAAATTTGAACAATGTTTAATCACCCACACACTAAATGTTTAATTTTTAAAAAAAAAACATGTTTTTCTGGCAACACATTCCCTTTAAGGGGCACAAAGTGGCACATCTTGCTGAAGCGGTCTACTACCACCCACACCACCGACTTGCCCTGAGATGGAGGCAAATCGGTGATAAAATCCATGGAGATATGGGTCCAAGGTCCATGGGACCTAGGGGTCTTGGACCTAGCACAAACCTCACAAGCGGCGACGTAAGCCCTAACGTCTTTAGGCAACCCAGGCCACCAATAGTTTCTGGTAATGAGGTGTTTGGTACCCAAGATGCCAGGATGACCAGATAGTGCGGAGTCATGGTTTTCCCTGAGTACCCTTAGCCGGTATTGCAGGGGGACAAACAGCTTGTCCCCAGGGAGGTTCCCGGGAGCTGAACCTTGATCAGCCGCAATGTCAGTGGCTAAATCAGAATCAGTGGCAGAAACGATTATACCAGGGGGTAAAATACAAGCAGGATCCTTCTCAGAAGGAGGATTGGCCATGAAACTACGTGACAGTGCATCAGCCTTAATATTTTTGGACCCAGCCCTATAGGTAACCAAGAAGTTAAATCTGGTAAAGAATAGCGCCCATCGAGCTTGTCTAGGATTAAGCCTCCGGGCAGATTCTAGGAAAACCAGATTCTTGTGGTCAGTAAGGACCGTTCCCTGGTGTCTGGCCCCCTCCAGGAAGTGACGCCACTCTTCAAAAGCCCATTTAATGGCTAAAAGTTCGCGGTTGCCAATATCATAGTTACTCTCCGTGGGCGAAAACTTCCTAGAGAAGTAAGCACAGGGGCGGAGATGGGTGAGGGAGCTGGTACCCTGGGACAAGACGGCCCCCACTCCCACCTCGGACGCGTCAACCTCCACAATAAATGGCTCCCTTTGGTTGGGCTGAACCAGCACGGGGGCCGAGATAAAGCACTTCTTGAGGGTCTCAAAAGCCTGGACGGCCTCAGGAGGCCAGTGGAGGACATCAGCACCCTTGCCAGTGAGGTCTGTAAGAGGCTTAGCGACGACCGAGAAGTTGGCAATAAATCTCCTGTAATAGTTTGCGAACCCCAAAAAACACTGTAGCGCCTTCAGGGAGGCAGGTTGGACCCATTCCGCCACAGCCTGAACCTTGGCAGGGTCCATGCGGAATTCATGAGGAGTGAGGATTTGACCCAAAAATGGTATCTCCTGTACCCCAAACACACATTTTTCGGTTTTCGCAAACAGATTATTTTCCCGGAGGACCTGGAGGACCTTCCTGACATGCTCCACGTGGGAGGACCAGTCCTTGGAAAACACCAGTATGTCATCAAGGTACACTACAAGAAAATTTCCCAGGTAATCTCTCAGAATTTCATTAATAAAATTCTGGAAGACGGCAGGGGCATTACACAACCCAAAGGGCATGACCAGGTATTCGAAATGACCTTCGGGCGTGTTGAACGCAGTCTTCCACTCATCCCCCTCTTTGATGCGGATAAGGTTATATGCCCCCCGTAGATCGAACTTAGAGAACCATTGGGCCCCCTGAACCTGATTAAAAAGATCCGGAATCAAAGGAAGGGGATACTGGTTCCTTACTGTGACCTTATTCAAGTTCCGATAGTCAATGCACGGCCTAAGACCACCATCCTTCTTCCCCACGAAGAAGAAGCCAGCACCTACAGGAGAAGTCGAGGGGCGAATGAAACCCTTGGCCAGGCATTCTTGGATATACTCCCTCATAGCTTCACGTTCAGGACATGAAAGATTAAATATCCTACCCTTAGGAAGCTTAGCACCAGGTACCAAATCGATGGCGCAATCGTAATCTCTATGAGGGGGCAACACCTCGGAGGCCTCCTTAGAAAACACATCAGCGAAGTCCTGAACAAACTCAGGTAGCGTGTTTACCTCCTTACGGGGAGAAATAGAGTTAACCGAAAGACATGACGTCAGGCATTCACTACCCCATTTGGTGAGATCCCCAGTATTCCAATCAAACGTGGGATTATGCAGCTGCAACCAGGGAAGACCTAATACCAGATCGGACGATAATCCCTGCATCACCAGTACAGAGCACTGCTCCAAATGCATGGAGCCAACAAGGAGTTCAAAAACAGGAGTATGCTGAGTAAAATAACCATTAGCAAGAGGAGTGGAGTCGATACCCACTACCGGGACAGGATAAGGCAAATCAATAAAAGGCATTTTTAGAGACATAGCAAATTCCACAGACATGATATTAGCAGATGAGCCAGAATCCACGAAGGCACTGCCAGTGGCAGACCAGCCAGCAAACGAGACCTGAAAGGGAAGCAAAATTTTATTGCGTTTCATATTAACGGGAAATACCTGTGCGCCCAAGTGACCTCCCCGATGATCACTTAGGCGCGGAAGTTTTCCGGCTGCTTATTCTTGCGCCTGGGACAGGTGTTCAGTTGATGCTTGTCATCCCCACAATAGAAGCAGAGACCATTCTTCCTGCGGAACTCTCTACGTTGTCGAGGGGACATGGAGGCCCCGAGTTGCATAGGTACCTCAGAGTCTTCCGTGGAAGAGCGAGGAGACGGGACCTCGGGGGGAATCGCAGGGAAGTCAGAGGGGAAAACATTGAAACGTTCAAGCTGACGTTCCCTGAGACGTCGGTCAAGTCGTACTGCTAGGGCCATAACCTGGTCTAGGGAGTCAGAAGAGGGGTAGCTAACAAGCAGATCCTTCAGGGCATCAGATAATCCTAACCTAAACTGGCACCTTAGGGCCGGGTCGTTCCACCGAGAAGCTACGCACCACTTTCTAAAATCAGAACAGTATTCCTCAACAGGTCTCCTACCCTGACGTAAGGTTACCAGCTGACTCTCGGCTAAGGCAGTCCTGTCAGTCTCGTCGTAAATGAGTCAGAGGGCAGAGAAAAAACGATCAACGGAGGAAAGTTCAGGGGCGTCAGGAGCCAAGGAGAAGGCCCACTCTTGGGGCCCTTCCTGGAGTCGGGATATAATGATTCCCACCCGCTGGTTCAAGGAACCTGAGGAGTGGGGTTTTAGACGGAAGTAAAGTCTGCAACTCTCCCGGAAGGAGAGAAAAGTCTTACGGTCCCCTGAGAACCGGTCAGGTAACTTGAGGTCAGGTTCTAGAGGTGAGGTGAGGGGTACTACTATGGCAGCGTCAGACTGGTTTACCCTCTGAGCCAGGGCCTGGACCTGTAGGGAGAGGCCCTGCATCTGCTCAAGGGGGTCCATGATAGCGTCAGCGTAGGAGAAAAGGTAGACTAGGTATGGGCTTGTGATTATGTTATGGCAGGAAGGAGGTGAAGGGAACAAGTGAGCCCTAATCTACCCACCGCCCTGTCCCTGCCTACTTGCAACGACCCGCCCTAGGCGACGGGGTACAACTTGGCGGCGGTCCCTACGCTGACTAAGTGCAAGGGGATACAAACAGGGAACAAGCAAGGGAAGGGGCAGTAGCCCACGGAACACCGTGAGGAAACGGAGTGGTGAACGAGCCAGTCAGGATCAGGATGTAATGGAGTATACAAACGCAGAGCACGGAGCAGGAAGCAAGCCGGGGGCAGAGCGAAGCAGGATAAGGGGGAACTGAAGCAAGGCAGAAGCACGGCAGAAGCAGGCTGGAGCAAGGCAGCAGTGGGGCCAGGAAACCAAGAAGAATCACAAGCAATGAGGAAGAGAAAACGGCAGGTATAAATGGACAGGGGGCGGAGCTAACTCCGACTGACCAGGCCGCGATAGGCTCTCCCACTCCTGAGCCTGCCACCCTGATTGGTGGGAGCCGGTGTCAGTCTAAGAGGTCTGGCCTCAGGTGTCGACTGATTAATCCTGGGAGTATCCACAGACGTAGTGCCTGGCAGATCCTTTACACATGTGTAATGGGGCCGGACGTGGCATGCACCATATCTATCAAATAGTTGCAGTATTTTTTACAAAAGCTTTATCACCCTAAACCAATTCTGAATGTTGTCATTACTGGGGTGTGGCATTGGCATTGCTTGTTAGTTGTGATCATGCAACTTCCTATCAACGCCTGAAGACACTGGGTCAAAAGTTACAAAAACATATGCAAGCAATGTGCTTGAAAATTGACAAAAATGATGCATATTACAATATGAAATGTGGAAATATTGACCGTAGTTTAATAAATGGTTTTAAAATCCACCCTGGCGAACAGTGATTACAGTGAGAGACCTATACTCTCATTCCATTTCCATTAATAGAAGTTTTCAATTTTTTTGTACTACTAAATGAGGGAGGCAAATGTTTTGCAGCTTTGTTTAATTGGTCCATTAACAATATACGTTTCGATCCAAACCCCTTTTCTGAATGACCAGACATTTACAACTGTATGGCATATAGTTGCATATGTCCAAAGCAGCTAACATACTTCCAATGAATGCCACAAATGCAATGTGGAAAGAACCTTCACAGGTTATGCCCACATTGCGTTTGGGTCATCCATTGGATGTATGTTCGGTGCTTCAGACATAGGCAACTATATGCCATACAGTTGTAAGCGTCTCCTATAGGCCACTTGGTGGTATACAGCTTTTCTTTTCTTTTAGGTGCCTGACTGTAAGGGTATGTTCACACGGCGGGGGTCCGTAACGGCTGAAATTGCGGGGATGTTTCAGCCTGAAAACATCCCCGTAATTTCAGCCGTACCGGCATGTGCAGGCGCTTGAACGCCGCGTCAATTACGGCCGTAATTAGCGCTGCTATTCATTGGAGTCAATGAATAGCGGCTCCAATTACGGCCAAAGAAGTGACAGGTCACTTCTTCTACGCGGGCGTCTATTTACGCGCCGTCATTTGACAGCGGCGCGTAAATATACGCCTCGTGTGAACAGACAAACGTCTGCCCATTGCTTTCAATGGGCAGATGTTTGTCAGCGCTATTGAGGCGCTATTTTCAGACGTAATTCGGGGCAAAAACGCCCGATTTACGTCCGTAAATAGGCCGTGTGAACATACCCTAAGTGTAGACTGCACTTTCCTATATAGCGACAAAAAATGCATACCAAGGTACACCAAAGCAGCTGATGCCAAATGGACAATCTTCAGGCATGCGTCAGGCCCGTAGAGTCTATGGACACATCCGACCTACGTGACAGGAGCATTTCTAGAGACATACTGCAGTGTAAATAGGCCCTTAGGCCTCATGCACACGACCGCATAAACCACCGTTGTGCATCTGTGTGTCATCAGGACTCGCAGATCCACAACAATTCACCAGTATTGGTGAATCCGCAAATCCAGACCATAAAATGACATGTCCTCCGGATTTGTGGCGTCCGCACGGATCAGTGTAAACCACGGTTGGGTGCATGGGGCCATAGCAAAGAATGGGTCCGCAATTTATCTGCAAAAATGTGGATAAATCGTGGCCACAAAAGCACGGTTGTGTGTATAAGGCAGGGGTGGGGAACCTTTTTTCTGCCAAGGGCCATTTGGATATTTTTAACATCATTTGCGGGCCATACACAATTATCAACTTAAAAATGAGCCTGCTATATCTGGTCAAACATTAAATTAACTCACCCCTAATGTGATGGCTGGAGCTGCTTCTCTTTCGTGAGGCGTGTGATGTCAGCCGGTATTGTCGGTCAGTCTGGAGCGCAGTCGACTCTTTACAATGGTAAGTTTTGAAAAGAACTCGCAGTAGTACGTTTTTCCGACTTACTTAAAAGGGGTTTTCCCATCCAATGGCGGATCATTATAGGGCGTCTTGGGCGGCCACCCGGGGCCCGAGGCTCCCGGGGGGCCCAATGCCGCCCAAAGTACAATATAGTTTTGTCGCGTTATTGTTGCGATTTTGCAGCGAATCGCGGCAAAAACCGCGACGAATCTGCATTGTATATGTCCTGCAAAAGGACCTTTAGACATAAGGTCACATGACCTCATCTCTGAAGTTCTTTCTTCTGTTTAGAGACCTGCTGATCACGTGACCGCAGGTCCATTAGCAGCAGCAAGACTCCACAGAGAAGACAGAGGTGAGCTGCTATGTAAGTATAAGGGGATGGATTTGTTTAAGGGGTCTGTATTTAGGGGGTCTGGTGTAGGGACTGTATTTAGGTGGTATGGTTTGGCGACTGTATTTAGGGGGTCTGGTCTGTATTTAGGAAGTTTGGTGTCTGTATTCGTTTAAGGGGTCTGGGGTCTGTATCAGTTTAAGGGGTTTAGGGTCTGTATTAGTTTAAAAGGTCTGGAATCTGTATTTAGGGGGTCTGTATTAGTTTATGGGGTCTGTATTTAGGGGGCCTGTTCTAGGGTCTGCATTAGTTTAGGGGTCTTTATTTAGGGGTCTGGACTGGGGTCTGTATTAGATTAGGAGGTCTGGTCTGGGGTCTGAATTACTTAAGGGAGTCGGGTCTGAGGTCATTATTAGTGTAGGGGGTCAGGTCTGGATTCTGTATTTAGGGGGTCTGTATTAGTTTGAGGTCTGTATTTAGGGGGTCTGTATTAGTTTATGGGGTTTGTATTTAGTAGGCCTGGTCTAGGGTCTGTATTAGTTTAGGGGTCTTTATTTAGGGGTCTGTATTAGTTTAGGGGGTCTGGTCTGGGGTCTGTATTAAGGGAGTCAGGTTTGGGGTCATTATTAGTGTAGAGGGTCGGGTCAGGGGTCTGTATTTAGGGGTCCTGTCTGAGGTCTGTATTTATTTAGGGTGCTTGTTCTGGGGTCTGTGTTTAGGGGGATCTGGTCTGGGGTCTGCAATAGTTTAGAAGGTGTGGGTCTGTATGTATTGTATGATCTAATCTGGGGTCCAAATTTATTAGTCTGAGTAAAAAGGGTTGTCGATTGGTCATCAGTATAAAAAACGATTTGTGCCCGGACAACGACTTCAATGTATGGTTCTGGGCCTTGGTGTCTAAATTTGTTGGTTTCTATAAAGGCTGGAAATGGCTGCAGAAGTGATGGCCAAAGATGTCTCATAAGGAGAAGTCGCCATATCGGTCTGCGTCAGATGGAGAAGAAAAGAAAACGACTCCCATTAGAGAAGACATCATCGGTCAGTCACTGGATCTATAGGGGATCTGTCCCCTCTCCTGACATCTCTGTTGTAGTAAAACCTTGTATTCTACATATCTTTGTGTACCCAGGACTAATAGACAAATGCGTGTTACCATTCCCATTGTCAAGAGGAAGTGTCCCTGAACAGTGTGATACGATCAGCTATGGTTGGAGACTGTCAGTATGTAGGGACACAGCCCTATGACAAGGGGATTCGTAACACCTATTTGTCAAAGCTCGCACAAAAAGGTGGTGTTCACTATAGACAAAGGCAGAGCGGCGGTGGGAAAGGGGGCCCAAGCTTGGGGAACAGCCCAGGGCCTATGGTCTACTTCATCCGCCACTGTTCCCATCAGGGACATTTATGAGATATCCAAAGGATATCTCATAAAAGTCAGATAGATGCGAGTCCCACCTCATAGAAACCGCACTTATCTCTAAAATGGGGCCCCCTAAACCCTGTTCTACCTCTGTGTTCTGGCTGATTTCCGACTATGAAGAAGAAAACAGCGTAGCTCGCTGAGCTGCGTGGTTTCCATAACTCCCATAGTAGTGAACGGCAGTTACGGAAGCAGCGTAGCATGCGAGTTACGCTGTTTCCGTAACTACTATTCCGTTCTATGGGACTTACTGAAATAACGTAGCTCAGCGAGCTACGCGGTTTTCTTCTTCATGGTCTGAAATCACAAGCTTCAGCAACAACACAAAGAGGTAAAACGGGGTTTAGGGGGCCCCATTCTAGAGATAGTTCTGGGATCTAGAGGTGGGACCCACATCTATCGGACATTTATGACATATCCTGCGGATATATCATAAATGTCCTTGATGAAAAAAGCCCCTTTAAGTCACCTGGACCTCGCTTAGAGAAAGTAGGGCGGGTGGACGGAGCCAAGGAGCGAATGACACGGCAGCAGCGTCAGAGTAAGGTCTGGGCGTGCTGTGACGGGAGTGGACCAGTCCAGTCACCTGACCTCATGTCAGTGACTCAGGTCAGGTGACCGGACTGATCAACTCTTGGGCCGGCACGCACCGAACTCACTCAGACCGCCGCCATACTTGGCTCCGTCTGCCCTTCTCCTGCTCCTAAATGTGATTGAGTTGGGCGGACTGAGCGTAGGAGGGAATGACACAGCGGCAGCAGGGTTCAGAGTGAGGTCGGGGCTTGTGGTGACAGGAATGGACCAGTCCGGTCACCTGACCTCACGTCACTAACTCAGGTCAGGTGACTGGACTTATCCACTCTTGGGCCGCAACGCACCGACCTCACTCAGACCGCCGCCATACTTGGCTCCGTCCGCCCTTCTCCTAAATGTTAGCGAGTAGGGCGGACTCACGGCGGCAGTGGCAGTCTGAGTGAGGTCGGGCCGGACCAAATGATCCTGTGGGCCGGACGTTCCCCACCCCTGGTATAAGGCCATAGGGGGAATTCAAGCCACACCAATTTTGGGCATATTCACATGGCGCTCAACTAAAAAGTGACGTGTAAACCTGTCACATACGCGAGTGTTTCTTGTGAAACGCTTTTTACGCGTTTTGTGCGCGCAATTAGGATTCTTATTGACTATGGGAACATTGGTGAGTCTTGCGCATAAAAAAATGTATCTGAAGCATCGTTTTTACACGTCGCAGATTTTTAAATATGCCTCCGTAAAAAAAACAACGCATTGTATGTACTAACTGTGCGCTTTCCTATTGATTTGAATGGGAATCTTAGTGAAGCAATTTTTGATGAAAATTTTGTCACGTAAAACAAGCCAAAATACACGCCATGTGAACAGGGCCAAACAATAAATAAAACCCCATCCGCACGTAGCATAAAAAAATCAGTGTGGAATGGAGGGCATGCTGTGGATCTTCTAATCTGCAACATGTCAGTTCTGTTACGGATTTTCACATGAGTTTTCACAATTTGCGGTGCCCCAAAATCTGCGCCATAATTGGCACATAACACATGCGGAATTTGAAGCGGATTCATAGATTCAAAGTATTCTGCTGCATGTGAACGTTCACACAAGCATAATATGGTTGCTTTTTTACGCCCATATTATGGACGCAACACCCTGACATTCATGAGAACTGGAGTGGTTCTCATTAGGTCCGGGTGTTGTGTACGTATTACAGGCATAAACGGGATAGCCATAACGTATAGTCCGAGCAGGGGACATCCCTCTATGATGTGCATATGAGGTATTACATCGCAAGCATTTAAGGCGTATCCACAGGATATACATGGAGAAAACATTTCCCGTAGAAACCTTTGGCTACGTTACAGCGTACAAATGTAAGTCCTGACGTAGGCCAGAATTGTGGTGTGAACAGAGCCTGACAGGTTTTACAGGTCCATGTGACACTATGGATAACTCTGCCATATTATCTCAGCACTTACAATGCAGACACATGTTGCTTGTTCTCTTCAAGGACACACTTCACAGGACATGCCAGTACAGGCGAGCACTCGAGGTAAATGAGTCCTCACACACCTGTGGGCGTGGCTAGACTCCCTCCCTTGTACACAAACCACTGCCCCGCCCTTCGTTCTCAAGAAGAGTTGGCAACTTGTACAGAAATAAGCACACGTCGCTAGGTAAACCACGCCCCTCTGCTGCATGACGTCACCCATCAAGTCCCTCCCTTTCGTTCTTCCGTCCTGGGAGACAATCCATAGAGAAGGGAATGAGTAACCAGGCGTGGTTTATGATAGAATGAGAGGAAGGTGAGGGGCGTGGTCATATGCAGGGGCGGTCCCTGGTCTCCGTGTGTGGCCGCTAGGGGGCTCCATACCGTTGCGTAAACTGCGTATTCCCGAAGCCAAGTCTTCCTCCCCTCCCGCTCCAGTGCATTGCAGCGGCATGAGATCAGTGTGATCGCTCCGCTCTTCTTCTTATCAGTGGTTATCTGTCGTCTGCTGCTGGCAGGAGCCCGCACACCGGATACGTGTAGTGAGAGAGAGACGGGGCTCTGCCCGGGGCAGGAGCTGGAACCATGGACGCGGGCATGGAGAAAGAATGCAGCGCGCTGGGAGGACTCTTCCAAACCATAATGACCGATATGAAGGTGAGAATGTCTGCCAGGCGTGTCCGGGGAAACTTCCATAACAAAGGGGAGAGAGCAGGGACAATAATGCAGGGCGCCCATTGTACAACCTGTTCATCATGGGAGTCAGTGGGTGCTGAGCGCTGTATTACTGGAGCTCACCCTCCGCACTGATCTGTATGTACGGTCACATCCATGTAACACAACATGTCACATGACAATCATGTAGTAGTCACCTACTATGGAGAGCCCTACACATAGGTGCCTGCTCATCTCCACCACTGGTTGGAGCCACCGTCAACCGATTACACTGCATTGTCCATTGAAGATGACCCCTGGTGCCACAGTCCCACACATGTCCTCCCAGGTGGGCTCCACGCTCATCGCTTGGCTGCCAAATCCATAAATGGTTAATAGTAATAGTCAAAAATGTCTGATGGATCACCGGTCGTCTAGTCTCTTATCATCCTGAGAGGTCGATCTTGTCCTAAGTGTATACACAATGTTGTCCTCCTAAGACGTTCATGTCTGGGCTCTGTAGTACGCAAAGATCACGCTCATGTCTCACGTTGTGCTAGATATTAATGTGATACTTGTTGCTTTTCATTACTACATACGATCGCATTCTAACTCACAAATTATGCATGCCGCTACACTGGTGCCCATACACGTTAAAGGTACCGGCTTAAATGGTGATGTTTTGCGACAAATAGTCTTTCACGACTATGACGGGAACCGGAAGACTGACAACCAATGTGTTGTACGAGTTGGATGTCTTCTGCCGTTACTTAACGGTTGTTTTTGGCCTCCTTTTGGTTTTGGGATCACTTGTCAAATGGGTAGAAAATGAAAAATCTTGGTGTGACCTCCTGTATCTATTGTGGTGTTGACAGTCTTCATAGGACACTTGATGGGGCATCAGCTGTTGTGGGTGATGTTTGTCTATTAACGTCTTGTTTTATTTGGCTATTTGTGTTACTAAAACAATCGGCTTAATCAATTGGAATCTTTGTGAATTATTAGGATAATGTATTTGACGTAATACAGTCAACGATCGACAAATTGTATAACTGTCTTGACAACCATAAGTTGACAATTGTTAAAGGTTTTTTTCTATCACAAACCTACCACTCGTATCGATAGGAAATGCCATAAATGTCTGACAGCTGGAACCCCCATCCTTCCCACGGACAGGGGGCCAGAGTCCCTTGTTTTCAGAGAAGAGGGGCCGGAGTCCCTTGTTTTCAGAGAAGAGGTGAGTGCGCATTCGCAGGTCACCTACGTTCTACTGTTTCAAAGATAGGGAAACAGCCGAGCATGTGAGATAATGCAGGGCTGCAATATTTCCAATCCATACAAATAACCATTTCCATGAAAAAAAATCGTTTGAAATATTGGAAATATCCGTCGGTGTATATCTTCCCTGTAGTAAATAAACACCCATTGGGATCGTTCGTAGGTCCGGGCCAAATTGCCCTGTGCATGAGTGGATTCAGTCATTTTGATGGTACACTGAATATACCGGTTGTAAATCCTGGGTACACAATGAAGTGCGTCCAACATCATTTCATTCATGGGGCACCCTTTTCATTTATCTGGTTTGTCGTGATTTTGAGATAATAGTGGCTTTGGTCCATCGTATGTTTACTTGCAATAATCGTATAAAGAGAGTTAAGTATTTGCATCTCAGACGTTTATGGCATATTCACAGGTTCCCGACCCTGTTTCCACATGGTGAGGTGGCCAATCCTCATCCAGTTGAAGACTCCGGGGCAAGGTGGCTGGGATTACGGAAACAGCCGAGCTTGTTAAACTACGCAGTTTCCGGAACTCCCATAAGAGTTACAGAAACAGCGTAGCTTGGCTATTTCTGTAATTGCCGCCACCTTACCGTGCCAGCGGTCGCATCACCAGGTGAGGTCGGGGACCCCTGTTCTTGCGATAGATGCGGCTCCCAGATCTGATAATTTTTCTCACAGGCATCTGCCTTCCATCACCGAAGGCTCGTTCCTGTATCGAAAAGGTGCCTACAGTAAGCAGAAAATGGTCTAAACTGGCCCTTTTGGCCATCCAAAATCGAGTGTATGGCCAGATTTACACTCCGATTGGTATCATAGCATACGATTGTACACACAGATTGGATGCAAGTGATTTCTTTATAACATTGGTCACAATTTGACATTAGGGTGTCATTCAATCCTATGCAGAGGAATAATAAAATGTGCCAAATTTTTAGCCTGTCGCATTTATTTCAATGACAATAGCATTAAAATAGTCAATTCAAGTTGTTTAGTGATCGCTGTATGCGGTTGGAATTGTATCACAGGATAATTGTGGGGTATAACCCGGCCTGAGCTGAATCGTTGGTCTCTCTCCCTTATATCGTTTTATTCTTGCTTACTTCACATGTAAACTACACGTCTGGATTTCACGCACTCTTGTTGGAAAAACAGTCTGTGTTTTGATTCAGCCATGAATAATTCTCCTGAGCGCCATGTGTGCGCCGTGCTGTCAGTACAACAGTAGGACTCAATACTGCGGGGAGAACCAGCCAGCCAAAATGACTCAATCAAACTAAATGCAGGATTTTTGGTTTTTATTTCCGTACAAAACATTGGGAGGAATCCTGATACTTAATCAAATCAAAACATCATCATGTGCCTTGTACTCTCCTTGTTAATATAGTATAGCCATATATTACGGTAACGGTGACCATAGATTCAAATATGTGGCCGCAATCCCACAAATGATATCAGAACATTTGCTTCTAAACCACATACGTGCAAAGGTCTTTTGCACTGACTACAAACATTTTTTATAGGCTAGTCATTTCTATTAAAAGGGATTTCTCTACCACAAACATTTGACATATTGATAGGATATGCCATTTATGTTTTATCGGTGGAGGTCCGACCGCTGAGAGAATAGGAGTGCCCTGGTTTGCAGGGGAGGGGTGGCAATACATACATGATCACTGTGTGTTATACTCTATGGGAGATATGGATATAACTGAGTAAGCGTGCTCGGTCATGCTTATAGTTTCCCCAACTACCTTTCCTCCGCAAACGGGACAAGGGTCCCCCGTTCCATGGATCAACTGGGATCCTATCGATCGAACTTCCACCAGTTAGTCATTTATGCCATATATTGTCAAGTGCCATCAACGTCTCTAGTGGTAAAACACTGGGAATTATCCTTTTTTAGTAAAGGGTTGGGCTTTGGTAGCTCTTAAACTGTCAAAGTTTTGGCCCCACAAGCTAATCTTGGGGACATCAAATTAGTGAGGACCTTCTAGGAGACCTCTAGAAGAATTACCTACATAGGGAGGGCATAGAGCTCTGAGAGAGGTTGTCACTGTTTACACTGAAAAGTTTGAGCCCTGCATATGTCCACTTTGTTAACCCTTTGTTGCTGAAAGTGGAATTTCCCTTTTAGGTGACCATAGATGTACCAATATCTCCTCTATGGTGGTGGTACGTTGGTCTGAAGATTTACATCATTGTAGCCATGTATTTGTATCTGTTGGCCACATTCGCCCCCTATATACTGATATCCGAGTTGTAAGGCTAAATGTAAAAGGTGCAGCTGTGTAAAGTAGTTCTGTTAATCACCGACACATGACCGGGAGGAGGAGCAGCGCGGAGAACAGCTGTCTGGGACATTTGTTGGGTAGACATGTGTGCACTATGTTTTTGTGTCTGGTAACACAATTCAGAAGAGAAATGCGGTTATAAGACTGAATTCACACATTACACACGTATTTGATGCAAACATTTTTTGCCAAAGCCAGAAGTGGTTTCAAAAGGAACGGGAAATATAAAACAGGAATTTATACTTTATCCTCCTGAGTCCACTTATGATTTTGGCTCAAAAATCTGCAACAAATGTTTGAATCTAGCCTTAAGATGACCGTACACATTAGATGTATATCAGCCAAACCTGCCTATTTTGCCGGGACTGGCCGACCTTCTAATGTGCGTGGCGGCATCCCGACTCTTCGCCTTGACGGAAGATGTTGGGGGAGAGAATGAATGGGCTGTTGAATTTTAACAATGCCCGATCCTTTTCTTCGTAAGGCGACAAGCCACTGCTAGAAGTGTCTGGCAACCGCTTTCTCCCTCAGCCGAGCAATCATGTGTATAAGGGAGTCAGGGAAAAATTGCTGTCAGCCGAACAATCGTTTGCCTACCGCTATCTAATGTGTGGCCAGCCTTAGGTGTCACGTGGCTTCTGTTGGTGTAATCGTGCTTGTGACTCTTGCAAGATTGGAGTTGTTGACAAAAAGTTTCCTTTGGATGATCTGTTTCAAAGTTTACCTCAAGCCTGATGACTTCTGTTGTGATATCTACTAAATGTGAACACAGAAGTGTCGTGGGCTAAATCACATAAGCCACGTTTCGATTGATTCAGAAGTACTGAGGTTTTTGACATAGAAGCCCCACCACAATTGGGAGGGGGGCATATTGCAAAAAATTTAGATAAATCTGATGTGAAACAAAATAACTCCTCTGCCGTTCGTAAGTTGTGATTTTGTAAAAGTGGCATAAAGAAGCAGATAATCGTATTAAAATGACCTATTACGAGTGGTCAGTTATAATTGGTGCGTATATTGACAGCGTTATTGCGTTATCAGTAGAATTTTTAAGGCGACTTTGATGACAGGTCATAGTTTACAATTCTCCATGATTGATCAGGTTTGACTGTGAAAGCGCTTGTTCCACTGGCTAGGAAACATGCCACGGTGGCGCCTGAAGATCTGCTCTCGTACTGGCCCTTAAGGCATGCACTCATTCTTCTTAGACCTGAGATTGCATGCTGGTTTTATTTTGCTTGCATCAGCTAGTTTATTGGGAGTGGTCGCGGGGACAGGTGAGGAAGGATTTGCTTGATTTAGCAATGTAATAAAATGTATCAGGGTTTAAGTCAACACGTTGCTGGTTGTATGAAATCTTGGCTACGAGACCTGTAACCTTTGTCCTTCATAGAACTTGTAAGCTTCCAGCCATTGGGCAACGAGCTGTAGGAAGTAGAACAAAGCAATACGTTTATGATGGAGAGCAGTTATATGGGGATATCCAACAGTCTGTTCACATCTGTGTTGGAGGCTCTGTAGGGGCGTGCTTCGCTAGTATGTCCGGCAAAATGACAGAAACTGATGGAGACCCGATAGAACCCATTAAAGTCAATGGCTTTTGTCTGGCGCAGTTGGCATCCGTCATGCAACGGATCCTGAGCTACTGGCATTTCAGTTGCTCTGCTCCTATGATGGAGCAGAGCAACGGACCCATCGAACTTAAGATGTGAACACGGCCTAAAGTGAATTCTAAAAAAAAAAAGGGGGTTTTTTTTTTTCCTTTTTTTTATTTTCATTTTCTTACTATTTCTTGTTAGTTGTTGTGTTTTTGTTTTTCCTCATTCAAAATGTCCAATTTTTAAAATAAACTTTAACAAAAATATCATTAGAGTTATTCTTACATTAGCAATCTGAGACACAATAGAATTTTTAGGCGCCAGTTGACCCAAAATGCTGACCGAAGATATTCATATTGGAGATGGGAGAAACCAGGTTCGGGTATGTTGGATGCTCAATTGTTTTTTTTTGTTTTTTTTACGGTCAGGTGTTCTATAGTGTGGCGTTTATTTTGGGGTCCATTCACACTGTGTGGACCCTGTACAATGGCGCACACAGTCCCTATGGTTCCTTATTAAGGACCTGTGGGTTCCCCATGTACCTTGTATTTGTCTAGGGGAGAGTGCCTGCATAAAACAAGTTGCAATTTTTTTTTTAATGGATTGCATATGTTCAAAATTGGAGGCATACATACAGTTTGGACCAATAGCATACATCTATAGGAGACTTATTAAGGATCCATTCAAAACAATGTACATGGCCTGCTACGTCATCCAGGGAGGCTGGACTGGAGAAGAAGCAGGGAACTCTGGGTAAGTATAACTTTATTTTTTCTTGATTACTTGGGAGGTCAGAGACGGAAACGCCTGACGAAAGGGCATGTCGCTTCTTTATCCGCTCCGTGCGTTTTTTTTTACCGCTCGCAAGAAAGAAAAGTCCTCTGCCTCCCATGGAATTCAATGGGAGGTGACTTCGATCGTTTTTTGGCGCTCTTTTTGACACTTACCGCGTCATAAACAGCGCCAAAATACTCAGTTTGAACTTGCCCAAAGGCCTTTCTTTATATATTTCTTCTGTTCTTGGTTTTAGCTTACAAAAAAATACATACAAAATCTGCACTGTATGAACAACGCCTTATTCCTAGCTTTGTTTGAGCAATAATTGGGAAGAAAATGAAATTGCAAGGCAGACAATAGAAGACTGCTTTTTGGTTTGATAATGATATTATGACACAAATTTCTTCTTTCTCTTTAGCCTCTCGGTATTTTGCTTGTTAATAAGTTCTCAAGAAGAAAGTCAAATAAACTGACGATAAGGAGGCCCCTTATGTGTTATTTTGTCTCTGAAGAGGAGTTTCTACTTTGCAGGCTTGAAGGCTGTGTAGTTCCTATCTCAAAACTTGAGATTTGGCTGTGTCAGATATTTAAAAAAAATAAATTAAAAACGTGTTCGTCCAGTTTGTGTATCTCTTGCGGGGAGCCTGCAGGCAGAAAGAGGCAGGTGACAGACACAGGATTTGTTGCATCCTGTTTGGGGTAAGATCTCTTGTGTGATGATATGCCAGATGTGTATATTAATCCAAGCATGGGAACGTTTCGCTTCTCCACTTCAACACTATTTCTGTATGTTCATGCCTTATGGCTGGTCCTTGTGGATAATATAGCCAAACATGTAGTGATGTTGGCTGTAAATCGTGGGTTAACGCATGACTCATATTAAAAAGTAATAAAGCGAACTTACATTGAATAATTTTTTTATAGTTTATATCCACTGTGTGTGTGTGTGTGTATATATATATATATATATATATATATATATATATATATAACGGCTACACGCAGAATAAATAAATTAAGCAATCTTTTTGTATAAGTAACAGTTATACTAGTTTCCAATATACTATCTGTATTAATTCCTCACAATTTTCAAGATCTCTGCTTGTTGTTCAGTAGGAACATTCATTGTTTACTTCCAGTGGATAAACTTCTGCCCATTGTCATGTGATGGACACACAGTTGCATGGCGCGTTACAGTATGTGTATCAGAGCTGTCTTGTAACGATCCCAGCACCTGTGTGTCCATGGGGAGAATTTTATCCACTGGAAGTAAACAATAAAGTTTCTTACTGAATAACAAGCAGAAATCTTGAAAACCGTTGGATAATCTGTAACATACACACTGTAAACAATATGTATACATATACCCTGACTACATACAAATAGTATTTTCACTCACTACATCCAATACTGTACTTACACTTTTCCATTGCTTCTTCCCTGGCTTGGAGTGAGCAGTTCGGTTCTCTACAGGAGGATGGTTGGCACAGATAGAGATGCAGAGCAGAGGGGCCGCTGCATTACGTGTTAGAAGCGTACTTTAAGGTAGCCTCTGGTGATATGGGCTGCCTAACGTCAAATTCAACAGCCACTGTGCTTCTCTGACCTCGTCTAGCACTTGGGCTTCTCCTAAGGCCCATGTACACGGGCCGATCGGGGGAACGGAATGCTCATTCTTAATCATCAACCCGCTTAAAAGGGCCCAGCGATCAGCCGACAAATAAGCAAACATGACAATAATTAATATTCCATCATGTTTATCTTTCGATGCCACTTTAAGGCCCTTTTACATTGGCCAATTATCGGGCAAACGAGCGTTCACTTGTATCGTTTTTAATGTTAAAACTACTTTCGTCAACAGGGAAACGTGCTGCCGACATGATATAAATGTATGGGGACGAGCAATCGGAGTAACGAGCGCTCGTCCCCCATGGGGCCTTGGAATATCACCATTAGTCATTTTCTTTAATCGAATTGGCATTGTTGTACAGAGAACGTGCTCACCTTGGGTTTTGTACCCAATGAGATCGGTTTGAACATATTTACCCTAGGGTCAATTTCATAGGAAGCGAATTAGAGCTCATGGCAAATCTAAGGGCCCAAACTGTTCCTCAGATATTTATTAAGGCGCACAAATTTTGAAAAAATGGGTTTCCATCATATGCCGTATTATAGATATTCTCCCCTAGAAGAATTGCGGAGGCACCATACTAGGACTTCATGTCCAATGGTCAGAACTAATCATTTGGTGATATAGACGAAACTATTTTTTTTAAAGTAATTTTATTTAAACATTCATAAAACAGGAATAACAGACATTTGTACATAAGGGTTCTATACACAATTTTGCAACAGTATACGTGGGTCTTCACGTGTATTGATGCAATATACATAGTGCATTCACAGTATATCTCCGCATTGCATACAGTACAGAAATAACTCCAAATATTAGTAACCAACATCACATTGGAAAGAGAAAAAAGATGTCAGGGGTTCATATACGTTTCGCAATCATGGTCTAGGAAATGGCAGTAAGTCGTTGTCAAACAAGAACTTGCAAAATTGGGGAGGTGAGTATTGGGTCAATGAGGAGTTGCATCATGTGCCCCAGACCCGGTCAAATTTATTGGGGCAGTTGCGATCTATCTACACTACTGCTTCCAGTGGCAACACCTGTTTTAGACGCAATGATTGTTCTTTAAAAGTTCATTGTTAAGTGGATCAGATGGAAAATCACTGTCTATTATTTTCGTGGCCACTTTAGGCAGATGCTTTATGTTTTGTATTCTATTTAATTAATAGTATGTTGTTTATGTAGCTTTTCTCTCTGGTGGGTGATAAGGATCTGCTCAGCATGTGTTGGAGGTGTCTGTCTGCTTTGAACAACACAAGGATCTGGGTTTACAGACGACACTCTCAGAAGTAGCCCATGAGTGACCTCTCTGCAGTGCCCTTGTACTGTCTGCTATAGATAAAACACTCTCAGAACTGAGTGGCTCCTACACTAAAGATATGATGTGTGAATTCCTAAATCTGACTCTTAACCTTCATGAAGGAAGAATCAACTTTGTTGAAAGACTTGCAGGCGTGCTTAGACCAGTGGCATTTGCTTTAAAGCCCTTTTACACGAGCCATTGATCAGGCAAATGAGCGTTCATATGAAGGCTCATTCCCGATCGTTGTCCTGTGTAAACAGGGCAACGATCAGCTAATGAATAAGCAAATGCTCATTCATCGGCTGATCGTATTGTTTATGCAGCATTAAATATAATCGTTGTCGGTAGCACAGTAGTTCATAGTAGTGAATGGCAGTAATGGAAACAGCGTAGCTCGGCAAGCTACGCTGTTTTCTTCTTGATGGTCGGAAAGCACAGACTTCATCCACCACACGAAGAGGTAGAATGGGGTTTAGGGTGCCCCGTTCTAGAGATAGGTGCGTATCTCAGAAGTGGGACCTGCATCTATCGGACATTTATGACATATCCTGTGGATATATCATAAATGTCCTTGATGAAAAAAACAAAACCCTTTAAGTCACCTGAATCTCACTTCGAGTAAGTAGGGTGGGCGGACGGAGCCAAGGAGGGAATGACGCAGCGGCGGTCAGAGTGAGGTCAGGACAGTGCTGTGATGGGAGTGGACCAGTCCGGTCAGACTCAGATCAGGTGACCGGACTGATCCACTCTTCGGCTGGCACGCACCGACCCCACTCAGACCGCCGCTGCCGTTGCCATACTTGGCTCCGACCGCCCTTCTCTTGCTCCTAAATGTGAGTGAGTAGGGCGAACGGAGCCAAGTAACGAATGACGTGGTGTAAGTGAGGTTGGGCCGGACCAAATGATCTTGCGGGCCTTCTACAGCCCGCGGGCTGGACGTTCCCCACCCCTTTCATACAGGGAAGTCGCTAGTCTATGATGTTCATATGCCCTAATAGGCATATGAATAAGGATTCATGAAACAAACCCTTTTAATTACATCGGAGAACATTTAACCTCCATATTTGTGAACTTAAAATAATTTTTCAACAGCCGCTTGACGTTCCTTTTCACGGAGGGTGGTTTGTTTGCTTTGCTGGTGTCGGCACTTGCTGAACATGCACACATCCCACAGAAGGGAGTAGCAGTGTAAATGAAGTAAGCCGGCGTGGATCCACAACCTAATTAAGAGCAATTCTAATAGATCTGTAGGGATTAGCTGCTCCATAAAAGGCATATGCCGTCTACATCCCTCCTCCACGAAGGTGTAAAGATTACATTGTGCCACCAGCCATGCGGCGAATGTATTCAGCCTTTTCTTTATCTGCCAAGTAGGTTTCACGGCAGGTAGTACAAGTTATTAGTTTATTGTGGCGTATGTATTTTTTTACATTGTTATCTTTGTATAGTGTTAGTTTCAGAAATATTACAGTAGTGAATATTATGCATCTCCAAGTGGAACTGTATGGAATCATAACTGAGTGGTCTAACTGGCTTCTAAAAGCCGTATTTCTTTTCGGCATGTTTGTGTGACAGTCTACACGCCCATAGGTGCATTTAGATACCTTGACCTACTGGGCTTGGTGGTTATATGAGATTAGAAAAACATGGCTGCTTTCTTCCAAAAACAGCATCACTTTTGTCAAGTGAATGGTGCTAAACTGCATTACCAAACACAGCCTGTGTACAGAAGTGGCACTGTTTTTGGGTGAATGCATGTTTTTCTAATCTCAAACAACCCCTTTGAGCCCTTCATCGGCTGAGCCTTCTCCATACGCTGCGAGTGTCAGATGGAGTTGAGTCCGTTAACTACTTAAATGCCGCGGTCAATAGAGACAGCAGCGTCTAAGCCGATAGACAGAGGTGGGGGGACCCTCTGCCATGGTGCTCTTATAAAGCCCTGCCAGATGCAGGGCTTAGTAGGAGAACGTCAAAAGTGCTATACACTGCATTACATAAGTATGATCGCGTGATCACGTTTTCTAGTGGGACTAAGAATAAATGTATATTTAAAAATTATATACATA
Organism: Rhinoderma darwinii; assembly: GCF_050947455.1. Taxonomy (NCBI): domain Eukaryota; kingdom Metazoa; phylum Chordata; class Amphibia; order Anura; family Rhinodermatidae; genus Rhinoderma; species Rhinoderma darwinii. The sequence continues at coordinate 31,595,066 of NC_134699.1, forward strand.
AGTTTTTTTTAAAAAAAACCTTTTACAATTTTCTCCCTAAAGGAATAAAATAAACATAATTGGTATTGCACGTCCATAAAAGTCTGAACTATTGCAACAAAACATTATTTAACCCGCAGGATGAGTGCTTAAAAAACGCCAGAATTGCAAATTTTTGGTCACTTTACACCCCAAAAATAATTGAATAAATAGTAATCAAAAAGTAATATGTACCCCAAAACTAAAGCTTAAGTTGGATTTTCCCAGCCATTTGGTATTGTTTCCCGCACGATAAGCAGCCATGAATGTTCATGGAGAAACTACCAGACATGCAGGCTAAAAAACGTTGAGAGTAGTAGTAGTAGTATCATCAGGCAAGTTGGGTCAATTTTTAAGTTATTCGTACCATGGTGTCAATTATAAGAACAGAATTGATTTCTGACATCAACCAGAAGGAAAGGAACGTTGGTCCTTTATAACTTTATGTCCACATATTGGGCACCATTGTTTATCTAAGTAGTCTGTAGCTGCAAAAGAAATGGTTCAGCTTGTATGTTGCTGTTGTATGTGTTATAATTACTTGTGGCACGTGTTGCCCATCATGACTTTAGGGCATTTGGAAGCACAATGCTTTTTGATAAGGTCTAGCTCCTCTTTCCCCATTTCTGTTTTTTTTCTTTCTTGTACATACAAAAAAGGGGTAGTATGGTAATCTGCTTAGCGCTTCCAGTAAGTGGCAAGATTCTCTCTTCATTAAACCTAGAAGTCCATGTGGTTGTGACAGCTGTGCAAACCTATGGGAATGCAGACGCCAATGTCATTGCCCGTAGCACTATCTATGCTGCTCTTAACATGGAGTTTGCAAATGTTCTGACAAATCACTCCAGGGCAACACAGACTTTATTGTCCAACATGGTGTAAGGTGTCCAGACACTCACGACGCGGCTGATTATTGTTGCGCTTGACTCTGTCGGTAACTCCCATAGGCCTCAATGGAGAGGGCCGTGAGCAAGCGCTGCCACCTCTCCGTTGACTTTTAGGCCGCTTTCACACAGCACTAATTTGGTCAGTATTTGGAAGCCAAAACCAGAAGTGGAACCGACACATGGGAAATGTATAATGAATGGAGAGAGTGAACCTCTTCTGTGTTTTGGATCCACTCCTGGTTTTGGTTTCCGAAATACTGACCAGAACACTGCCGGGTGAGTGGCCACCCTGGGTCTCCGAGGTAGGACCTGCATTTATTTACAATCTATGCTGTGGAGGCGCAATTAATTATTATTATGGGGATTTCCCTTTAGGTTCCTATGTGCAATTCTAATGTTTTGCTAGTTTGTGTGGGTTTTCTTCATTTGACGTAGTCTTTTCTGAGAAATATATGACCACACCAGTTGTGAATATTATGCAAAGCTGTGTGGCTGGACTTGTCACTTGGGTGTGCCTGCAGGGACATCTGGGGTGTTAGGCAATCTTTGTGGCTGGTAGTACATAACCATTTCTTCCGAAAATATTATTGACCACCTTCTGCTGATGTTTGAAAAATGCTACTTTTTATTTTTTTTAGATCTCATGTCCTTTTTCATTGTTCCATGGAAACAGATCATATGTTTTAAAGGGTATGTTTACGACTATACAAAAATGAGGAAAAACGAATTCTTCGTAAATACAGTAAAGACCAATCACTTTAGCAAACGCTGTAAAGACACTGAATCAGCAGGGCATACAGGGATATTTCCGCTCAGCGTCCTACAGATTTGGCACTGCAACTCAGGATTAGTACAGAACGATGTATAAATAATGCTTCTCAACCTTTTGGCCTCATTCACGCGAACGTGTTTTTTGGCCGCAATTCACCCGCAAATCTGCAGGTGAGTAGCTGTCCCATTCATTTCTATAGGCCCATGCACACGACCGTGGTTTCCACAGTCCGTGCATTGGCCGGGAGCCTGGACCGCAGAAAGATAGGACATGTCCTATATTGGATGCATTTTGCGGTCTGGGCTCATTGAAATGAATGTACACGGCCTCGTGATTTGTGGGTGGCCCGCGGATGACACTCCAGGGCTGTCCGAGCCACAAATCACGACCGTGCACACCACTACGGTCGTGGGCATGAGGCCTTAGTGTAGATTATACGTTGTTTCCGTAAGTCTCATAGAACTGAATGGTAGTTACGGAAACATATTTTCAGTACGTGACAGTTTTCCTGCAGCGAGGCAGGGACTCCTAGCGTCATAGATAACGATGATACTAGGAGCCCGACTCCCTGCAGTGTGCTCAGTCCGGGAAATGCGGCCGACCTGCGGACCGTATATCACGAACTGAACACGCTCGTGTAAAAGGGTAAGTCCATACACAGCCTAACACTGAAATTTCCCAACGGATTTTCAGTGCAGAAATTCTGCAGCGTCTTTGGAAGATAAATTGACATGCTGCAGATTGAGAATCCACGCCGTCAGTAGATTTTTCGCATTTCTTATTGGCGTATTTTTTTCCGCAATAAAAGCAATTGCGGTTAATCCGCAGCTAATCGGCCATGTGTGAACATATTCAGATATAGATATATGCCAGACTCTGTTGAAAATCATGTGATGTGTCGTCTGTCACATCATGTGACCGCAGTGGTTATATCATGGATCTAAACGTATTGAATATTCATCATCTGGAAGTGGACACCATAAGCTTTGCTTTTGGTCATATTGGACGGTTTCACACCATTTCTTTTCGCATGGAATGTTGGTGGAGCAACTTGTTGTTTGTGGTCCAAAAGACTTTTGTAATATCTATAGTCAGCTTAAAGAGGCTCTGTCACCAGATTTTGCAACCCCTATCTGCTATTGCAGCAGATAGGCGCTGCAATGTAGATTACAGTAACGTTTTTATTTTAAAAAAACGAGCATTTTTGGCCAAGTTATGACCATTTTTGTAATTATGCAAATGAGGCTTGCAAAAGTCCAAGTGGGTGTGTTTAAAAGTAAAAGTCCAAGTGGGTGTGTATTAGGTGCGTACATCGGGGCGTTTTTAATACTTTTACTAGCTGGGCGCTGTGAAGAGAAGTAACATCCTCTTCTCTTCAGAACGCCCAGCTTGTGACAGTGCAGATCTGTGATGTCACTCACAGGTCCTGCATCGTGACGGCCACATCGGCAGCAGAGGCTACAGTTGATTCTGCAGCAGCATCAGCGTTTGCAGGTAAGATCGACTTACCTGCAAACGCTGATGCTGCTGCAGAATCAACTGTAGCCTCTGGTGCCGATGTGGCCGTCACGATGCAGGACCTGTGAGTGACATCACAGATCTGCACTGTCACAAGCTGGGCGTTCTGAAGAGAAGAGGATGTTACTTCTCTTCACAGCGCCCAGCTAGTAAAAGTATTAAAAACGCCCCGATGTACGCACCTAATACACACCCACTTGGACTTTTACTTTTAAACACACCCACTTGGACTTTTGCAAGCCTCATTTGCATAATTACAAAAATGGTCATAACTTGGCCAAAAATGCTCGTTTTTTTAAAATAAAAACGTTACTGTAATCTACATTGCAGCGCCTATCTGCTGCAATAGCAGATAGGGGTTGCAAAATCTGGTGACAGAGCCTCTTTAAGAGAACAGATCAGAACTTCATGCAGAACATAGAAATGGTCATATTTTGACCCCGCTTATCAGACTGTCTGGTAATATCAGTCATTTTGGGTTCATATGCTGAAGAAGGCAAAGTCCAGAGCTTACTGTGTGTCCAACACAAGTCAATAAACGATTATTGTGTTAACAGACCTCTGGGCCCAGAATAGAGATCTGTACGAGATAGCCATTATACAGGTGACCTTTACCCAGAGTTGAAGGTTGAACAGAAACTTGATGAACTGGAAGGCACAGTACAATGATAGAAATGACGATAATTTGGTATTAGAGCAGTAAAATTGGGAGTGTGTTAGGATATGTTCACACGTTCAGGATTCCTCCCAGGCAGCTCTGATATTGTTTTTTAAACAAATTTGCAGCAGAAACCGGAGGCTGGCACTTTGATTTCTGCAGTGGATGTGCCAGCAGATCTGTACATGGATTAAGCCCATTGTAATTCAATGGGGCAGAATCCGAGCATATAAGGAGCATGCTGCAGATTTTAAAATCTACAGCGCAGTCATTATTCCAATTTTTTTCCCCCGCTCCATGTAAATAGCGTATACATAAAAAAAAAAATTATAATTTGCCTTCATTGGATTTTAAGTGTAAGTGGATTTGATGAGGATTTATCGCTGAATACGTGCCTAAGTCCTTATGAAGTCCTCAACAATTAACATGGCGTTAGACTGACTTGTGCCGGGTCCAGAAGCTGCAAATAATTTCACGCCACAAATGCGTTTGCACACGTGTTTGCGCATTTCAGCAACAGATGAGCAATGCTGCAGCTTTTCAAGTGTGCAGCATTCTCTGATATCCGTGCAGAATTTTTTCGGTACCTGTGGATGGGGTTTTGAAAAAATGGGAACCCACACCACATATTCACAGAAAATCTGCCACGCCTGGACCTAGCCGTGTAGATACCAGACCCACAAAATGTACTTTACCTGTCAATTACCCTCTGATGTAAAAAAAAACTGCTCCGCTTAGTTGGAATGTAGATATTTTGGTTTTTATCCTTTGGGGGGTAGGGGGAGAATTGTGATGATTTGTATTCTGATCTATTATGTATAAAGTAATTTTATAGATAGAATTATGGAATTTTGTATTTTAAAAATAAAATAAAAAATGCACTTCATCTGTGACATGGGCTGAGCCTGCGTATCCATTATGTTTTTCAAGAGGTATAATTATGTTGTAGAAATATAAAACCACCGGTTGACCTGTTTACCATGGTTTTAAAAGCATATCATTCGGTAACATCACTTTTGACCACACTTTGACATGACTGACCGGCTGAGGCCTTCACCTTGTTTACTTCATATTTGAGGTTGACACATGAGAAGTGATAGATGGCGGTGCCATGTAATAAATACGGCATCCTCCCTTTCTAAATGTATTTATTTGTTCCAAAGATATATCAGTGGAACAAATAAATGCCTGGACCTGAGCTTGTTTGTGTCTTGACTAATAACCCGGATTAGTGAGGCAGTCCTTTGTTGTCTTGGGATGCAGGTAGCCTAAAGGGGGTTTTACACTGGACGATTATTGGGTAGACAAGCGTTCATATAACGCTCGTTGTCGATAATTGCCCTGTGTAAACGGGAACGATCAGTAGATGACCGATCAAACGCTTGATCATCTACTGGTCGTATGGTTTCAGAAAATACGCAGCAGAATACAGTAGCAGCAAGGTGGATGAGATTTAACAAATCTCATCCACCCGCTGCATAAAATTTCCGACCAGAAATTGACCTGTGGTGCGTATTTTGCGTAGCGCAGCATGTTAATTCCTGCTGTTGAAAGTGGACTAAATTGCAGCGGTTTTCAGAGGAGATGTCACCATCTCCCAGCACTGTATAAAAACACAGCAAAATCCGCTCCATTCTCTGCAGTAAAAACTGCAGGAAATAGTGCGGTGTTTCCCCAGCGGAATTTCAGCTAGTTTCCGCGGAATTGTTGCAGCAATTTTCTGCAGCAATTCGGTTACGTGTGGACAAGCCCTTAGAATGATATATTTTTCTGTTAAACCTGATATAGAATTCTGAGATCTCCGTCCCATACATTAGATATTGGTCCGCCAAGAAGGATGATTTAGACTATTTTCTGCCGATTGTCGGCGCCTTTCCATTACAAAAACGAGCATAACAGACGCTGACCCAAGGCAGATATCTGAAAAAGGTGATCTGCTGTGTTGGACTTTTTCGGTTGTCGGATGCAGTGTTTGGAAAATGACCTATTGATGGAATGCAGATCTAAGCCCAAACTAGACCGCAGATCAAGGCAGCGATCAATTTAGCGATTTGTCATTTTAACTTGCGTCGTTTGCATTGTCAACCTTCACAGACTAACGGAAAAACATTTCATTCAGAAAACAGCAGTGTAAGATCACTAATGTATGACCAGCTTTAGTCCAGGCGGAGAGTTGGACACATGCTATTGAACCCTTGAAAAATCTGTCGTAAACCTGTATGTATTAATCCGTGGTTGAATAGATCATGCTGCGGAAGTTGTCCTTCGCTTGAATTTTTCCTGTTTTGCATTGCTCTTCCAATTTTAACTAAAATTCTACATTGGCAGATAATGCAGTACTGTTCAGGTAGCTAAGCCTGCCTGCCATCCATCACTGACAGGCAGTGTTGTCATGAGACATCTAGGAGTCTGCTAGATAGCACCTATAGGGGTACTCTCTATGCAGAGTGTACACTCCTGGGTGGCTCATGATAATTCCTGTTGAAGCAGTGGATCGCTTGTAGAATTTTTCAGCAGCCTACCAGAACTTTCTTGAACAGTGCTGGGTGGTTGTAGAGGGCCTAACCAATTTTTTGATTTTGCCTAAAGTTAAAGAGTCTGTCACCACATTATAAGTGCCCTATCTTGTACATAATGAGATCAGCGCTGTAATGTAGATCACAGCAGTGGTTTTTTTTATTTAGAAAAACAATAAATTTTCACCTAGTTATGACCTATTTTAGCTTTATGCTAATGACTTTCTTAATGGACAACTGGGCGTGTTTTTACTTTTGAGCAAGTGGGCGTTGTGGAGAGAAGTGTATGACGCTGACCAATCGGCGTCATACACTTCTCTCCATTCATTTACTCTGCACATAGTGATCCTGCGTTGTTCACTATGTGCAGTCACATACACCCACATTAACGTTACTGAAATGTCTTGACAGTAAATAGACATCGCGTCCAGCCAGGACGCGATGTCTATTCACAATCCCGACACTTCGGTAACGTTTGTGTGTGACTCAGAGCACATCGAGATCACACTGTGCTGTCATTTACAGTAAGATCTCGTGAGATTACACTTGCTGTGCTGTAAGTCACACACAAACATGACCCAAGTGTCGGGATTGTGAATAGACATCGCGTCCTGGTTGGACGCGATGTCTATTTACTGTCAAGACACTTCAGTAACGTTAATGTGGGTGTATGTGACTGCACATAGTGAACAATGCAGGATCACTATGTGCTGATTACATGAATGGAGAGAAGTTTATGACGCTGATTGGTCAGCCTCATACACTCCTCTGTACAACACCACTTGGTCAAAAGTAAAAACACGCCCAGTTGTCTTAAGAAACTCATTAGCATAAAACTAATATAGGTCATAACTTGGTGAAAATTGATAGTTTTACTAAATAAAAACCACTGCTGTCACCTACATTATAGCGCCAATCATTATGTAGGAGATGGAGCACTTATAATGTGGTGACTACGCCTCTTTAAGCTTTAAAGTGTCTTCATGGCGCTTTACAATATTGACACGTGCAGAGCATTGCGCGAGTATGTACCAATGCAAATAAGTCACGCTTAGTATTATTATTATTATTATTATTATTATTATTGTCACTGTTTTCTCATCCATTCCCAGCTTATCTGCTTTCCCACAAGTCCTTGGTTTTCTCATCTCCTCACCCTTTGAAGACAAGCGGACTTTACCCTCAGAAAAGGTTGCATTCTGAAAATATTCCCTCCTAGCAGTCTTTAAATGTGAATTTTTACAACTGGCTCTTTGACATTTTTTTTTTCCCCCTGCAAAAGAACGGAAACAGCCAGAATTCCTCTATAACAGATACGTTTGCCCTTCCTTTCACTTGTTTTAAGCATTCCACCATCAAATTTAAAGGACCCCTTTAGATGTTTAATGGGGTCACTTGTAAATGGTTTCCTTCGAGGACCTTTTTTTTATTTTTTTCGTATTTTGGAACTAATGTGTTTTCAATCAGGTCAATGCTCCACCGTTTGCGGAGTTTGTTTGCGTGAACCCTCGATTTGGTGTGGGGGTTATGGATGTATTCTGCTGATTTTACAGAAATAATTGCTGGACAAAATGAAGGTTTAAGGATATTGTGACATTAGTTCTTCTCATGAAATGTGGTGCGTTGACAATGCGGATAATGAGGTTGTTTGTGATAATGACGGGGACAAACAAGCCAGAGAACATTGGAACAAGGACAGATTTTATTTTTTTTGGCTTGCGTTGTTGCTGCTTATCTATTTTTGTGGAAAGGCAAGACGTTTCTATCCAGTGCAGTTATTGGGGCCTCCTAAATAGAGTTAATTAGATGAGGCTCAACTGATTTTGTTGTGTGGGGAGTATTTTATTAAATGTGTTGGAAACTACCATTATTCTATGTGTATGGGGACCGCCTCACTGTCCCTGATACCTGTCCTCAAGGGAAACTAGGATTGGGCATGTTGGATTTTAACATGCCAATAGTTCCCCCAATAAATAATTACTGTCAGACCTATCTAAGAGCAACTTGTACCTCTGACCCCATAGAAATAAAATGCACGCTTGGCAGATCTATAAGCTGCTTTACATGGGCAGATGTCTATTGGCGCTCATTTAATGGCCCTTTCACACGGGCCGCTGCAAACTGTATTGGGACGGTTGTTTGGTCCCCGTACAGTTTGCATATCGTCAGCAGAACATCCTTTGCTTTTACATGGGAAATGTTCTGCTGACAATGATTATTTTATAGGCTGCATAAACCATGTGATCAGCCGATAAAGGATCGTTTGCTCATTAGCCGGCGGATCTCTGACATACGGGCCAATGATCGGGAATGAGCGTTTGCTCGATCGTATGTTTGGGGTAGAAGGAGGGGCAGATAAAATAAATGCTTCCAGGGGGCTATAGAAGAATAATGTATAATAATAATTTTACTTTTTGTATTATCCATGCTTAGTTACATTTATAGAATAAATCAAAATAAACTTATTGCTTAATCGCTGGACACGTAAAATAAAAAAATTTGCTTATTGGATTTAAATAGCCTCAGTACGTCAAGAACTTAGGAGTAAAAGCTGCTGTCGGCATTTTTCACTGTATTACACAACGCGACAGCAGTATAATGATGGCCGAATGTAGATTGTCCATAAGCCCACACACAAATCAACTGTCTCTAGCCACACTCTCTGGAAAACCAATTGTCTGTGTGCTCTTTACCAAGCGCCCGCTCTCTTTCTGGTTCTGGGGAAATAATCAGCGCTTGCAGTTGTCATAAACAAAATGTTCTTGTAAGTGAATAGAATCCATATCGCTAAGCACTGATGTAGTCCAGTGGACGGTGTGAAGTCACTTGCCATGTCCTCAGCGTCTCTTCCTGTGGAAATGGACACAATGATGAACATTAAAGAGACTCCGTCACCACATTATAAGTGTCCTATCTCCTATATAAGGGAATCGGCGCTGTAATGTAGGTGACAGCAGTGCTTTTTTATTTAGAAAAATGATCTATTTTCACCATGTTAGGAGCAATTTTTAGCTTTGTGCTAATTAGTTTCTTAATGCCCAACTGGGCATTTTAACTTTAGACCAAGTGGGCGTTGTACAGAGGAGTTTGACGCTGACCAATCTGACCAATCAGCGTCATGCACTCCTCTCCATTCGTTTAGACAGCGCATAGTGACACTGTGTTGTTCGCTATGTGCTGTCTTATACTGACATATTACCGTTGTCTATTCACAATCCCTGCACTTCGTTAACGTTTGTTTGGTACTTACAGCAGAGCAAAGCGTAATCTCGCGAGAACTCGCTGTAAATGACCGGTTACAGCGAGACAGCACATCACTATGCGCTGACTAAATGAATGGGGTGAAGTGCATCACACTGATTGGTCAGCGTCATACACTCCTCTGTACAACGCCCACTTGGTCTAAAGTAAAAACACGCCCACTTGGGCATTATGAAACTAATTAGACTAAAGCTAAAATCGCTCCTAATGTGGTCAAAATAGATTTTTTCTAAATAAAAAGCACTGCTGTCACCTACATTATAGCGCCCATTTCCTTATGTAGGAGATTGTCACCACATTATAAGTGGCCTGAGTCTCTTTAAATGTGTTTTATGTAAATCATGCTTTGCAACTTTCTAATATACTTTGTTCCAATTTCTCTACAATTTTCAAGATCTCTGCTTGCAGTAAGTAAATTTGAAGTTTAAATTCAGTCGAAAAATCCATCTAAACCTAGTTCTTCTGACACTGCAGATGGGGTTATCTTGGGGCAATCCTCTGGGCTAAGCACAGCAGCAGCAGCACACTTCTATTACCTGAACCGATACTGTGCTACAATGTATCAATACATCACATAGATTTGCCTGGAGTGGTTACAATTGTAGCAAACAATTAGGTATTATGCCTGTGTAGGTTTTCAGTTTCTGGATGTAAACCAGAATGGTTTCATTTACTGACAGCAAGCAGAGGTCTTAAAAATTGTGGGGAATAGAAAGTTAAATGTTTTCTTTGCACCTTCAAACAATCTAGTATGAGTTAAAATGGCCATACCCTTTAGATAGCTGTCAAACAAATGCGCTTTAGACCAACCGCTGTTCCTCCCGGCTCCCCCATACGCATGCATGTTCGGTTAGGCCATGTTTGCAGGTGTTTTCATTGGACAGAGGGGAATAAGCTGCTGCCAGACTTCCCTGGCATTGACTTATCTCCTGAAATAATGGATTGGGCATGTTGGACATCTAGGAAGTGAGGACGCTCACAATCACATTAGAGAGTCAGCCGGTCCTGCTGAAATTGGCGGGTTCTTCCGACTGTCATGTAGTGTGTATGGGCATGTTAAGTCTATCCTTTGCCGAGATGCCCCATGTGACATTCCTTTTTCTTAATTGAAAATCATTGTAGGTGGCATCGGATCAAAGATGGCAGAGAGAGCTGGCAACAGATTATTTCATCATTGACCATAAATGTCAGGTTTAAAATGTTTGTACATTGTAGTTTCATTTTACTTGGCCGAGATCCAGACATGGTTAACTTCCTTTTCTTTTATGAACAATGCGGGCGTGTACCCAGCTCCACGAAAACAAAACCCTTGTGGCTTCATTGATCGGCCGCTCAACACTTGTTGCACTATAATTTACATGCTTTGATTTCTATGTGACCTTCTATCAGTGGAGGGATCTGCTGGAATTGTATGGTTGGACGACCCTCACAAATCTGAGGGGGGAAAAGGTTACTTGGAATATATTTTGGATACTTTGGTCAGTCACTAAATGCCTTCCTGATAGATATCTATATATTTTTATTTATTTTACATCAAGTACTGTATGTTGTAGGAGAACATATGTTTTTTAGCTCTTAAAGAAAAAGTCTACCAAGAAAATGCTGCACAGCAAGTAGGTTAAAAAAATGCAACATGCTGTAATTTTTCCCCTGGTATTACTTAAACACTTAAAGGGGTCACACAGCCGGAGATATGTCTATTTGAAGTGATCCCCCTTCCCTCCAGCCTCAGTCTCTCACACTGTGTGAAGCAGCTTCATGCTGATAGGACAGCGTCAGTCTGTGAGGTAGCTCCACCTCCGGAGAATCGCTGGTGTGGACACCCACTTATCAAGTATAGCCTAATTTGCATATTTAGAGAAGCTCATAACTTTTAAAATAATAAACTTTTCGAGACACAATTTTCACTATCATGATCAGTGTTGCAGCGCCTATTAGATTAGCTAGGAGATAGGGCATTACTAAACAAGTGACAGCCTCTTTAAATCTGCCGTTTAGCATGGCTGGATCAGTGCCTATGTCCATCAAATTTATACACTGGCATCACTGATGGCTTTTAATATGTTTGGTTGATGAGTACATACATGGACTAATACTCCTTTTATTTCAAAATTCTTGGGTCTACTGCGAGCCGTACATATTGTATACAAGATTTGTATTGGTTTTATTAAAGAACCAATTTTTTTTTTTACATTGCAGTTAACTGTTACCAGCTATAGGGCTGCTGCCTACCTGTCATATTTTACAACGCAAGGAGTCACTATGACCGGACGTTCTTATCGCAACCAGGCCAAAACTATAATTGCTTGCACATTATTGGCTTCAGGATGTTGCAGGCACAAACCAAGGTTTCTACTCCATGACCGGTGCGTTGTGGAGGAATGAAGTTGAAAGATTTCACCTGTAGATTCCGCAGATCTTGAGGGAAGTATGGTGCATCCGGAGTAGAGATGGTATAGTCTGTTACACAGATTGATCAGCAGGTTGGGCATTGCCCATGGACCCTATTGGTACATACAGAAGTAGAAATCTTATTGGGTGTTGCCTTTTCTTGTTTACTAGGACCGGCATGGATTTAGCTAGTAGTTCCATTCCTTTAATACACCAGTATAAATGTCCCATCAACGTTCTTTCCCATTCATCATCCACTTAGCCTTCAATCTTAAGCCATGGAGCGGTACACATGTACTCACATCCGTTATGATGGGCAGCTGTGGCTATGCTGCCATTGTGCAGTAAATGACTCGTAAAAGGAAATATTTATTTTGAAAACGTAATTTCCATCCGTTGGTGAGTGTTGGAGCATGTTTTAATTTCCACTATTTCTTCCCTGTTGGGAAGACTAATGCTCTTCCCCAATGTCTTTCCACAGAAATAAACTCTCTAAAATATTCCATCTCTCACCCATTAGCCTGCCAAAAAGAGTGTGTGAGAATAGTCTGACTTTTGTTTTCTTTGTGTGTATATTTTAGGCTTGGTTCACACCTGCCTTGGTGTGTTCGGTTGTCTTGCTCTGTCAGAGGAGCAGAACAAGGGAACATCGGTTGCAACGGTTCCGTTGCACGACGGATACCACCGTCGACCGACGGAACCCATTGTCTTCAATGGGTTCAGTTGGGGTGTCCGTCGTATTACCGGACACAATAACGCAGCATTCTGCTCTTACTCCGGTATTCTCCTCCGGATCTGCGACAGAGCCTCCAACGCAGATGTGAATGAAGCATTTGGGCCTGTTCACATGAGCGCTCGGCATTTCGTTTATTGCTTCCTCTGAGGGAAAGGTTGAACGGAACCGATAAACGGAAAGCCGGATGGAAATTATTGCATTCGTTTGCATTACCATTGATTTCAATGGTACTGCTTCTGTTTGTTTTCCATTCTGTAAAGTTTTTTTTCCACAGAAACAATAGTGCTTTCGACTGCGCTATTGTTTCTGTGAAAAAACGGAAACAAACAAACTAACTGAAGCATTACCATTGAAATCAATGGTAATACAAATGGAAGCGATCATTTCCGTTTGGCTTTCCGTTCATTGGTTCCTCTGATTGGAAAGGTTGAACGGAACCCGAAAGCTTATGTGAACAGGCTCTTATAATTTTATGTGCTAACAGTGCCTCAACTGCTAGGGTTCATTTTATTAAAATTAGGTACCGCAGTGGGGGTAATATGTATCCAGTTATGCCCATCCAGCAAACTCATTTGTCCATTATTATTTTATTTTTTCTGTCATTTTTATAGTACCAACATCTGCTGCAGAGCGGTACATAGAATCTTGTTATGTAGATCATCCCTGTACTCGGACAGGATAATTTTGCGGGATGTTACCTGTTCTTCACAGACGCCACATACACTGCATGACACTGATTATTTGGTTCTGTTTTCTTTTGGGGCTTTATTCAGACCTGAAATAACATGATTTATGAAGCAGTTTACACACTTTTATGCATTGATTGTGTGACTATTTATACCTGCTATTAAGCGGCTTTTTTTCAGCATTGCATCCGACTGACTGCAGGAAATAGCAGACAAACTCCACACAGATCCTGGTGGCAATATCATCCAGGGCTCCACAAAATAGCGCTATCCACTGTGCCAAATAGTTTCCCATAGGGGAATCCTAATACCAGTAGTGCATAGTGCAGAAGCTATATATACTTTTCAACTTTTTCAAACTTTTCTTTTTTTTAAACCAGAAAGAGCTGTATTGGCGGGGAAGCCATAGCAATTGCCAAAGCAACTGGCTCATAATTTTGTCGTTAATCTTGGCTTACTCATATATGGATCATGGGTTCCTAAATGTGACTCAGAAAACTATACTTCACTGTCTGATGTTTGCTCAAAGATAACTGTGAATCATGTGGCAGAAAAAAATGTTCTCCACCCTGTGTAAAAATCATGTGGCATTCACTTCTTTTTAAGAGACTGATTCATATAATACAAGTTGAGTCAGGATGAAATAATTTATTTTTTGCAAGCTCTATTTCATATATTCATGTTGTGAAAGTTATCTAAAATATTCTATTGATGCAAGCTACCTTATCCACTTGCAGTGTTTTACATGAGAAATAATCTCTAACTACAAGCCCTGGTATTGGTCCTCTTCTAATATAGTACATGTGTACAACTCATTGACTAGGTCAGTGTTTATGCCGTGTACTTGGTCTTTATGCTGGATGTATTCCTTAAGTTGCCCATGTATAGTCCAGCTTTAAGCTTCGGCTGCCACTGCTGTCCCTACTGAAACTCTGCTTGTTCAGATTGGCTGCTGTGTATAAGCATAAGCCCAGCACCAGCTCACCATGAAGTCAGATTCACATGGGTCAAAATCTGATCACTTCTTTACCTCGGTTCATGTACATGGCCATATTACGACTCCTATAGAGGTGCACGGGGCCTATACCGTACCTCCGTATTCACCCAATTTCCGACTGCGGATATATTCTCTAGAGAGGATTATATCCGTACATATGGAATCCGGAGCCAGGGAAGTCGGGAGGCTCCGTAATAAGGAGCCATATGGTCTCTCTGCACTGCTGTACAGGCTCATGGCCTAGGCCGTATGCACAGCTCTCATTGTGTGATGCAAGTCTCGCCAGGTTAAAATTATGCATTGTGTTCAACCTTAGACAAGTCTTTGTGCAGTCCTAGCATTATTTCATATATTATTTGAATACCGAGTGCACAGCACCACTTCTGTTCTTCTTGCTTTGCATGTATGCATCACAGCTGCGCAGTACCACTTCGCCTTGCTCTCAACATCATTTTCTTATTGATGCTCTGACAAAAAAAAAAGCCTGCATATGAAATGGGAGACGTATGGAAATTTAATATGGCCCTATAGATTTTTTTTGGGGTACTGTACTACGCCTCTGTACAATTTGTAGTTTGAACTGATCAGTAATATGGCAGTGTGCATGAGCCCTAAACCTGTGATTATGTTCAGCTTCTCTGCTCGGTAGTTTGTAGTTCTGGTTCGTAGAGCAGCACATTTACACTCCTCTCAAATTATTCTGTACACCACAATTGCTTTTATTTATATGCATATTTTTTTTCTTGCATAACGGATTATGCAGCGCTTGTGTCTCTGGAGGTGAATGAATTTTACATTTGTCCCAGGGAGAGTTCCCATTGACTGGTTATTTAATACTACTTAACGTTCTGTTTGCTCCATGTACAGATCAGCCCTGTGCTACTGGTTAAATTTGATTCCAGATGACGGAATTCATGTTCACATCATGTGTCTCGTTTTTTTTTTTTGTCAGGCAAATAAGCTTTGGTTTTCCTGAGGAAGGAAACCTTTCTTTAATTCAGTTCAGATTTCTTTGTAGCTTAACTGATGAATGTAAATGTTAAGAATCCATTGAAGTTTAGGCTTCTCCAGGCATCACATTACATTTTTCTTTTTGTTTGTTTTTAAAGCAAATGGCTACATGTACAGCATATTAGGCACCGCAGTGGGGTTAACATTTGTGCCATTAACTAACATAGTGTAATAGAAGAATATAGGGTACAAAGTAAATGAATTACTAGTTTATTTTATGAGACCTTCTACAATTACATTTATACTTTCTTGCTTAGGGTATGTTCACACAGTTTTTTTAACGTGTTTTTTTTACGCGGAAACCGCGCCGCAAAACTCGTCAAAAAACTTCCGAAAATGCTTCCCATTGATCTCAATGGGAGGCGGAGGCGTCTTTTTCCCGTGAGCGGTAAAACAGTCTTGCGGGAGAAAGGGACAAGCCCTATCTTCGGGCGTTTACGCCTCTGACTTCCCATTGACATCAATGAGAGGCAGAGAAAGCGTATTTTGCAGAGTTTTATACCCGCGACGCTCATGGGCCGCGGTCAAGCGAAAAACTCTGCGAAAATCGGCGTGCAGGGAGATGAAAATCTGCCTCAAACTTCCAAATGGAATTTTGAGGCAGAATTTCCGCCTGCAAAAAACTGTGAATCCAGCCTTAGTGATCCCCCTCCCTTGCCCCATACAGCTAATTTGGGCAGGATGGTAATGTGTATAGGTTCCACTGGCCAGGAAGATCTCGATTTCTTCTTTTTCTACAAATGATCACTGCCGTTTTCTCCTAGATGAGGGGCAGTGTCCTCCCTTCCACCTGCATAGATGTACACATGAATACTCTGTAAAAAGTAGTGGATAAGAAATGTTTTTATTAAACTAGTGGAATGTTTCTGAAATGCACAAACTAATATGTTCATGGGTATAGCATTAGTTAAAGGTAGAACACGTTTCCTGAATTCTTCTTAAAAAAACAAGAAACTTGTTATGCCGAGGGCATATTGTGTTTTGTAGGATATCCCTTCATCTTTGTTCAACTTAATATTGGATATGTGCTGACTCATTTATTTACAGTGTTTTTAGTACTGGTTGTATCGAGCCTAATTGCATATCGTGCTTTGGACGGTCTAGAAGTCACTGGGCTTGGGATGGGACCCTGGTTCAGTCCTTTTTGTTGTTTAAAGGAGAACTTCTAAAAGTTGTGTATAAAAGTCACTGGCATGTTCACCAACTCTAAGGCTGGGTTCCCACGGGTTGGATACACTGCGTAAAAATCTGTTCATTCTGTCCGAAAAAATATCACACCACATTGTGGTGCGGTTTTTAAAACGGAGTTTCCGCTGCGTAAGGAAGTTGTTAATACTTGTTCTTCTCTGCGCGTAGTCCGGACTCCTACAATAACGCTGCAGCCTGTGATTGGCTGCAGCGGTCACATGGAATAGAACGTCATCCCAGAAGGCCGGACTGCAGGAAGGAGGAGGGATAAGTGTGATTTTTTTTTTTTTCCGTAGTTGCGATTTTTGCGGTGTAATCACTGCGAATACGCCGCAAAAGTCGCAACACTTGGCTTTCTGTTGCGGAATTTG
Organism: Rhinoderma darwinii; assembly: GCF_050947455.1. Classification (NCBI taxonomy): domain Eukaryota; kingdom Metazoa; phylum Chordata; class Amphibia; order Anura; family Rhinodermatidae; genus Rhinoderma; species Rhinoderma darwinii. Next base: position 31,612,076 of record NC_134699.1, read on the forward strand.
CATCCCCATTGAATTCAATGGGGAAAACCCGCAACGGAAAATTAACTAAAACTAAGCATAAATTGACATAATGCAGATTTTAATTCTGCACCGCAGCTCAATTTAACGTTTATGCTGCGTGGGCATGAGATTTTCTAAATCTCATCCACTTTGCTGCTACTGTAAATGCTACAAAATTTCCGTACAGAATTCCATTGCGGAAATTCCGCAGCGTTTACGTTAGCAGCAAAGCGGAACAAATCTCATCCGCATAATGCGGGAAAAATCTGCTGAGAAAACATTTATAAATTCACCTGTGGTGCGGTTTTTTAATCCGCAGCATAAATAGACATGCAGGTTAAAAACCCGCACCGCAGGTTAATAGTTGCAGTTTTGTTGTGGGTTTTCACCATTGAATTCAACGGGAAGGTAAATCCCACAATAAATAGTAATGTTGAAAAATCTATGGGGCGGAAATTTTATGATTCCGCTGCAAGGATCACAAATCTGAAAAAAAATAATCAAAACTTTTTGGGACACAATTTTCACTAGCATTATCGGTGTGACCGTGCCTATTAGATTAGCTGGGAGATTGGGTATTACTAAACTAGTGACAGGTCCTCTTTAATAATGTAATAAGTAGCATCACAAGTCATATCAAATAGGACAAAAAGGTGGCATGTGCAACAGTCCGTCATAGTCCATCTGTAGTTCCTGTAGTTGTCTTCCTTTTTGTGCAAGTAAGAGTTGCCATATGGACTTCTGTGTGTCTGTATGTGTATGTATGTATATGTATATGTGTATGTATGTGTGTATATATATATATATATATATCAGTTATTTATACAAAAGTGGGAATTTCATGGTGAAATTGCAGGCAAAAAGTCTTGCTGTTTTTTTATTTCCTGCAGATTCTGGAGGGTTCACAATAAGTGAAGAAGACACTAGCGTGACTTCTATGTGGTGCAGGGCAGTGTTTTACAGGACCATTACATAAGTGCACTGGTGCAGGACATTTTGTTAATCGGTATGCAAATAGGAGTTTTTATCTTAATTGACTTTCTGGGGCTGAGCTGTTATTGTACGGTGGTTTAGAGGAATGTCGTATGACTACATTGGAAGGTGTATCTCCAAACCCAAGTACAAGACCTGAGCAAGGCGTCTGCCGGGAACCTCCCTAGATTGGGTGCAGTGTGTGAGTGGGAGGTTATCTATTACAGATAGCTATGTCTGGCTTTACCTGTGAATCATTGCTTTCTAATGAGACTGATAGGTTTTATCACCCTGCTACCGACTTCATATCATGGCTGCAACAACAGTAGATAGTCAATTACTGAGAGAGACACATTAAGTTTTAGGGCTTGTCCACACACAACGCAATTGCTGCAGAAAATTTCTGTTGAAAGTCAAAGACTTTCCGCTGCAGCAAAAATGCACCATTTCCTGCGGTTTTTACGGCAGGAAATGGTGTGTAAATTGCTGCGTTTTTCCCAATGTTAGGAGATGGAGACATCTCCCCTGAAAAATGCAGCAATTCTGCACAGATTCCGTAGCCGGAATTAACATGCTGCGGTCCGAAAAATACGCACCGCAGGTCAATTTTGGCTCAGGAAGTTTACTCAACATGTGGATGAGATTTGTTAAATTATTATTTGTGCAACCTACCAAGTATGAGTGGGTGCACTACGAAACACCTAAAGTGTCAGTGTGCTACTGTTCGTAAATGCGCCCCCCCCCCCCCTAGGAATTGTCACTGACATTGTCTATGTATGTATGCTTGTGCCCCTTCCTTCCATAAGTGCTGGTGCGGGAACTTTATATAAAGAAGAACGGTGATGAAGTGCAAAGTAAGATGGCCTTCACACCTTTTAAGTGGACCTGTCACCTGATGTGTCTATTTCAGTAAATACTTGTATTCCCCATTAAATAATTCTGGAACATATTTTCTTAAAACTTTGTGTTGTCCCGTTCCTCTGTCATTCCACCTACAAATAGACAACTGGGTGTTACCTTTCCCCTTGTCAAGGGTGTGTGTGTGATCCTACAGTCTCACTCTGTCAGCTCTGATTGGACATTGTCAGTCTATATAAGGACACACCCCCAACTGGTAATAACGAGTTGTCAATTTAGTCATAAATTTCTAGGAAGAATAACAGAGGGACAGCACAATGTAGAGGAGATGCTTTAGAATTATTATTTCATGGGGAATACAATTATTTACTTAAACAGACCTATCAGGAGAGGTGACAGGTCCTCCTAAAGGTAGGTGGTGTCATGTCACACATAATTGATGTTCCATTAAAGTACATGACCGGAAAAGTTGAAATGTGGAGTTCCTGAATGGGCCCTTCCAGGATTCACCAGTGTACTGGTAAAATACTAGTCCAAGTCAGAAAAGAAAATATAACCCACAAGACTGATTATTGAGTGGAATCCGCTTCTCAGAGGCTCTGTCACCACATTATAAGTGGCCTATATTGTACATGATGTGATCGACGCTGTAAAACGACAATTTTTTACGGAGTTATGACCTATTTTAGTTTTATGCTAATGACTCTCTTAATAGACAACTGGGCGTGTTTTACTTTTTGACCAAGTGGGCGTTGTGGAAAGAAGGGTATGACGCGGACCAATCCGTGTCATACACGTCTCTCCATTCATTTATTCAGCACATAGTGATCTTACTAGATCACCATGTGCAGCCACATACATACACACATACACACACATACACACACATACACACACATACACACACATACACACACATACACACACATACACACACATACACACACATACACACACACACACATACACACACATACACACACATACACACACATACACACACATACACACACATACACACACATACATACACACACATACACACACATACACACACACACATACATACACACATACACACACACACATACATACACACATACACATACACACACACACACACTAACGTTACTGAAGTGTCCTGAGAGCTAATAGACATCACCTCCAGCCAGGACGAGATGTCTATTCACAATCCCAGTCACACACAAACGTTACTGAAGTGTCAGGATTGTGAATAGACATCACGTCCCGGCTGGAGGTGATGTCTATTAACTCTCAGGACACTTCAGTAATGTTAGTGTATGTGGCTGCACATTGTGAACAACGCAGGATCACTATGTGCAGAGTAAATGAATGGAGAGAAGTATATGACGCTGATTGGTCAGCGTCATACACTTCTCTTCACAACGCCCACTTGGTCAAAAAGTAAAACACGCCCTGTTGTCTATTAAGAAAGTCATTAGCATAAAGCTAAAATAGGTCATAACTCGGTCAAAAATTATCGTTTTTCTAAATAAAAAACATTGCTGTAATCTACATTACAGCGCCGATCACCTTATGTAGAAGATGGGCCACTTATAATGTGGTGACAGTCTCTTTAAGGTGCATTTTTCTGCATATTTTCATCTGGATTGGACTATCGATTTCACATTTTGCAATTCCAGTGGGTAATTCTGCAGTTAAATCCGCCACCTTTCCACATCAGAAATGAGCGCGCTGCAAAATAAAAAATCTGCTGTGATCCCTTAAACCCAGTTTTTTGGTTTTGGCCCCCCCAGCACTATGTGACTTGTTTTTTTTTAAAGCCCCGTTTACTTGGACTGCAGTTTGGGGCTGATTTTTGTTCAGGAATCCCCGTGCAAACCTGGACTAATACAGTAAAAGCTGCACCATACGTCACGGGACATGTGAAATGCTGATGTGGATTGGTCTGTTCTTTACTGCTATTCCTTTTGTAATGTCCATTGATCTGCATACGATAATTGTATAATGAAAAGATGCCTTTGATGCCCATGTGCATGAGGCCTTAATCGAGCCAGAAATTGCCGATTAGTTGCATGTGTAGGAAACGTTCTTTGAACTTCGGGTTATCACTTCCAGTTTTGTGGAAATTAACAATTGCTCTGCACTCACTAAAGGCCCATGAGAAGTTAATGCCATGCGCTGCAGCTGCGAGAGAGCCTGGAGTACGCAATTGGGATTTCTTGCTCTAAGGGCACGATAACAAATCCTCGTTTCCATTTTTAGAACGGCGTTAGGTCTTCATTAGAAAGAGGAAATGACAGTTAGAAAACTTTTTTCATCCATACTGGAATGCAGTGCAGCTGCAGATGGCTGCTGGCCGCTGTACTGTATATTCTGGGTTATAGGATGGAATGTACGGCGGACTGAAGCATTTTATTGTCTTATGATCTACTGGAACCGCTGGGTTAACTGCTTGTTTGCTAGTGCCGTGATTTCTTCCGTTATGTATGTTCTCTTTGTTGGACATTTCTCGGGAATGGATGAAGGAATCTGTGGCAAGTTAGTGATGTTTAAGGCTTTTATCGTTTTCCCATGTTTTGCCCTTGTAAATTGCGCTCTCACACGCATAGACTTGGACACGTTTCAGAGTGTGTGGTATTGTGCTTATGTGGGTCCGTCTAGCTATCTGTATAGGGGGGAGCGAGATATTGTTGAAGCATTGCTACTATGTATATGTCATTGTGTGTGTGCATCTGTTCATATTTGCTTTAAGGGTTTCTGTTGGGGTTTTAGTCGGCCTTTGCTTTTTTTTTTCTCTCCTAAGAATATCGCAATCTGCAGCACTATTCTTGCCATCAAATATACTGGAACTCCTTCATCAGACTATTTATCTTTGTACCGGAAATATTGTATCCCTCTATATAGGCATATGGTGAGATATGTCGCTATATAGCCCCCTCCCCTTCTTTTGGCACAATATAGGAACTCCGGCCCAAGGGAAGCTTCTGACATCACTGAATATATGGGCAATGACACAGGAGCTTCCCTAGGGTCAGAGTCCCCCTGGCAGAGCGGGGGACACAGTGTGCTGCTCTCACCCTGGTTCCCCTGGTGAAGGACGAAGCTACGAGGACTTGTCTATCTCCTTTCATCTGCTGCTTGAATGCTGGGACAGAAGGGGGGGGTCTACTCCTGCTGAACTTGGCCTCTTACACTCTGCACTGGGCCCTGAGGGAGCTGCTGACGTGGGGAACTTCCCTAGGGCCGAAGTCCCCCTGGTTAGAATATCTGGATTCAGAGAGGGAAGCTCCTGACAGAACTGTCCATATATTGGCAGTGACGTCACTGAAGCTGCCAACGCATACGTTAAACGTACGCCTGTAAACTGTGCCATTAGATAGCATATGCCAGCGGTAGGGTAGGCTCTTATTTAAATAAAACTCATACTGCACTGTTTTTTTTTTTTTGTTTTTGTTTTTGTGCAAAGGCATAGCCTAATGTAATTCGCTATTCCATACAACAACAACAAAAAAATTATACCAATGCATACCAGCCCGACGGAGGCCAAAAGGACAATTTAAATCTAATTTAATCTGAAGGGGCCCCATAATGGTTATTTTTTTTTGTGTTAATAAAACGTAAAGCCTTTTTTATTTTATTTTTAAATACTGGAACTCCAACAGGGTCCGTCGGGCTTTGCTAAAAACAGATATGGCCTAGCTGTCGTAGCTCTGATATACACAGAAGCCATGTCTAAATAGAAGGCTGTTGCTACAGTATGCACTGAAAATCCCTTATTTTTTTTAAATCCTAAATAATCAACACTCCTTAAAGAGGCTCTGTCACCAGATTGTGCAGCCCCTATCTGCTATTGCAGCAGATAGGCGCTGCAATGTAGATTACAGTAACGTTTTTATTTTTAAAAAACGAGCATTTTTGGCCAAGTTATGGCCATTTTTGTAGTTATGCAAATGAGGCTTGCAAAAGTCCAAGTGGGTGTGTATTATGTGCGTACATCGGGGCGTTTTTACTACTTTTACTAGCTGGGCGTTCTGACGAGAAGTATCATCCACTTCTCTTCAGAACGCCCAGCTTCTGGCAGTGCAGATCTGTGACGTAACTCACAGGTCCTGCATCGTGTCGGACACATCGGCACCAGAGGCTTCAGTTGATTCTGCAGCAGCATCGGCGTTAGCAGGTAAGTCGATGTAGCTACTTACCTGCAAACGTCGATGCTGCTGCAGAATCATCTGTAGCCTCTGGTGCCGATGTGCCGATCGTCTGACACGATGCAGGACCTGTGAGTGACGACACAGCGTGATCTCTCGAGAACACGCTGTGTCTGCACTGCCAGAAGCTGGGCGTTCTGAAGAGAAGTGGATGATACTTCTCATCAGAACGGCCAGCTAGTAAAAGTATTAAAAACGCCCCGATGTACGCACATAATACACGCCCACTTGGACTTTTACTTTTAAACACACCCACTTGGACTTTTGCAAGCCTCATTTGCATAACTACAAAAATGGTCATAACTTGGCCAAAAATGCTAGTTTTTTAAAAATAAAAACGTTACTCTTATCTACATTGCAGCGCCGATCTGCTGCAATAGCAGATAGGGGCTGCAAAATCTGGTGACAGAGCCTCTTTAATTTGAAGTTAAAGTTCACATTCAGAAATTATTAATAGGATCTATGAAGAACGAGTATTAACAACAATTATAGAAATTATTCCTCTAACAGCATTACCTAAATGGCTGGAAATCAGCTGCTGTCCACTGTGTTTGTGTACAAGTTCATGTGACGGTATGACACCATTGCCTATCTTGGTTTTGCCTTTTTAATATGAATTTTTGTAAATTTGTCAACTTCTATGGCATTTTTTAATCACAGGGTGTAACTAACTGGGCATGATGGTGCTTTTCTGAGAAACTTCTTTTGCAATTTTAGTGTGATGTGGGTGATAAGGGTGGTGACTTGATTTGGGAGTTAAACAAAAATGAAGATTTTGACTCGAATATTAGATTACAATGTGAGAGTCGTAGGAAAACCTCAGCCATATAATAACTATGTAGAGGAATTTTCTTATAGGACCACCATGTTTGTGAGATGGCTTTTTTTTTTTATCACCTAAGCTTCAAAAATACTCTAGGCTTCCACCCCTTTAATTCAAGTGAATGTAAATAGTCTTAAAAATTATTTTATTAAAGGGCTCCTCATTATTGCTGGAAATATGCCAGGCCTTGTATACTGCTTTAGGCCTCATTCCCACAACAGGGTTTCCCGGCCGGGTGCCGGCCGTTCATAAATCGGCCGGCACCCGCCTGCATTTGGAATAATAGACCCCTAATGGGGCTATTCACACGACCGATTTTTTGACGGCCTGGACAACCGGCCGTCAAAAAATAGGACATGCTCTATCTTCGGCCGGGTACCTGGCCGCCCGGCTCCCATAGAAGTCTATGGGGCCGGAGTAATACACGGCCATCACCGGGATGTGTCCCGAGTGATGGCCGGGTTTTCCGGCGCTTGCGCTCTTTCTCCTCCTCCTCACAGCGCAAAGTGCATGTGAGGAGGAGTTGATGCCATTCTGACGAATGGCTGTGCGCTGTACACTGTGTGGCAGGGCCGGGGTGTACAGCAGGTGGAAGGGAGCGCTGCGCTGGCTCCCTTCCCCTGCTTGTTTTAAAAGCGCCCTGGCCCGGCGACACCTTCGATGGCGCCGCTAGCAGCTGCTGCGGCTGCTACTACTGTAGCGACGCCACTATAGCAGAGCAGGGAGGTATCTCCCCGCTCTGCTATGTGCTAGCCGCACTTTAGCTCCTTGAAGGAGCGGAATCCCCGTGTTTTCGGGGATTCCGCTCCTGGACAGAGCGCTTGATGTCTCTGTCCATATCTGGGCAGTGACATCAGGGGAAACTCCTGAAGCGGAATCCCTGAACACATGGGGATTCCTCTTCAGGACTTCCCGCTGATGTCACTGTCCAGATCTGCCCGGCACGGATGCAAAACTTTATGCAAACCGGCCGGGCAGAATGGCCGATTTTACCGGCCGGCACTCTGGCTCGGGGGCGACCCGATCGTGTGAATCCCGCCTAGATCGAAACTCCACTCCGTTATGGAATTTATCACATTTTCATCAGCATTTATCATGTTCAGTAGACCTCATATACAACTGCTAGTGCAAACAAAGGAGATCAGTTCCCAATAACAACCATTTAGATTACTTCTCGTTTTCTGGCCTGCACTGGACAATGGTAGTCACCCATGGTAACCAATCAAGGCCTGTTTACCGGTGTTGGAGGCTCCAGTTAGGGGCCTCTGTCACGGATCCTGCTAAATATACTGAAAACAATAGCACCGATGGTGTCTGTCATACAACAAAACCAGTGCTTCCGGTATTTTTGTGTTCTGCTTCTCTGACTGGGCAGAACAGCGGAAACACTGACGCAGGTGTGAAAAAGCCCTGTTTTTATTTTCCAAATGACTTATGAAATTAGAGTTGGAATCTGATTGGTTGCCAGGGAAAACTACTCTGCTTTTTCTTTGCACAAGTTTAGATTCAAAGGACATGTATCTTAGTCATTGGACAGAGATGGCAGGCTGTATGTATGTTGTTTTTGTTTTTTTTACACCTTTATGTTGGTGTTTGTGTATTTTGTACTACTTAAAGAGATCACTGCAAATAATTTTTACACACTGAAGGCTGTCACAGGACTGAGCATAAGACCTTTACTTTCATAACCGAGCTGTCAATCATACCACGTGAGCTACTGTCCCACCCCCAGTGAGCTGCTGGACATTGTAAACAATAGAGGTAAGGTCATGTTCACACTGCTGTCAGATGCTCTATTCAGGGCTTTCGTCAGCATTACAATCACATTTGACGGCAAGAATAATTCAGCATGCAGCGATGTTATTCCCGTCAGAACTATGGACACCATGACGGACCCCACTCCAAGTCAACGTCAGTCGTCTGGCACCGTTGGGATCCGTCAAAACGCTGTGGCTTTCGTTATGAACGAAAGCCATAATGCTCATGTGAACATAACCTAACAAATCATTGGCCATTGGAGAATAATAAGTATTTCCTTACATTCCACGGTATACTATTACATTTTATTCATACAGATTAAACTCCTGGAAAAGCCTTGAATGTTTATATGTGTCTGTATTTGTTTTTTAGGCAAGTTATCCAACATGGGAAGACTTCATCAGCAAAGCTATAAAGTTACAGTCCCAGCTAAGGTGAGTTTATGATTGTTCATGTAATATGCAAATTAGGTAAACCAAAGGTGTAATGAATTCTCGGATATATGGAATTGAGTCCTTATGTTTGTGATGTACTTTGTTATTGAGGATTTTTTTTTAAACATTTTTGAGTATGCAGTTTTTGTTTAGTGATGAGTTACTTATGAATTTTAGGAAGGCAATATCCAACACATAAAGTTGTGTTACAGGCATCAAGCCGATTGTTTAGGAAGTAATCATCTTTTATAACACGATCATTCTGACTCCACCCTGCTATAAACGGCTGCTTGAAGTGTGCGGTAAGTTCCTGTGTTATTGGGAACACTCATAGCAACATAGGCAAAGGATGATGTAAAAGCTTCAACGTGATTGATCTTGTCACATATTTATTAAAAAAGTCAAGGTCCTGGAAAGATTGGAACTTCTTGTTGATATCTAGCAGCTTCTTGGAAGTAACCACACACGTGATTTGCTTATCTCTTAAAATGTCAGACTGTTCTTTCTAGATCCATATTGTGATAGTAGTTAATATAATACATGTTACAGTAGCTCTGAATTGTTAGGACGTTCTCACTTTAAAGCAGTAATAAATTATTGCACTTGTCGGTTTCGCAAATGCAATTTTTGCATCCAAAAGTTTTGTTAATACATAAAGTATAATGAGAAAAATCTAATTTTTTTTGCAGCAGGGCTGTAACTAAAGGCTCATGGGCCCTAGAGCAAGAAATCAGCTTGGGCCCCCCTACCCCTCCCCAACACCACCAGACCCCTGCCCGCACCTATGCCCAGCCGCCTTGCCCAACAGTCCCCATGGCTGCCTCCACAGTATGCTGCCTCCACGGTATAATGCCCAATATCGCTTCCCCCACACAGTATATTGCCCCCATAGTATAATGCTCCCCATAGCTTCCCCCACACAGTATATTGCCAACACACAGTATAATGCACCCCACAGTATAATGCTCCCCATAGCTGCACCCCACAGTATAATGCCCCCCATAGCTGCCACCACAGTATAATGCCCCACATACAGTATAAGGCCTACCATACGGTATAAGGACTCCCTTAGCTGCCCCATACAGTAAAATACTCCCATAGCTGCCACCATATCAGCTCCCTCTCGCATACCTAGTATAATGCCCCCATATGTGCCTAATAAAATATAACATAATTAATTTCTTATCCCCATTCCCACGATGGGTGGATGATCCATCTCCTCCGGTCTGTGCTATGAGTGACTCAGCGCAGACTGGTGCGATGACGTCACAACATCGCGCCTGTCCGCCCTGAGCCGCTGGGGCAAGAAGCCGTCACTCTTGCTCCAGCATTCAATTTAACTGTATCTGCATCCTAAGGATGCAGATGCAGTTGAAACTGGAACCAGCGGCGGTCACCTGGGATGAAACATCATCCCAGGAGGCCGGCCTGAATGACGTTAAGAGGGCTGGCCTCATGGGATGACGTTTCATCCCATGTGACCGCCGCTGCGTCCAATCACAGGCTGCAGCGGTCTCCTGGGATGAAACGTCATCCCAGGAGCCTGCTCAACAGTTTTCCACAGCGGATATTCCAGGCGAAAAACTGCACCACGGTTTGGTGCGGTTTTTCGCCCGAAATTCCCTGAGGACACCGAGGCGGATACCAGATACCGCAGCCCGATACCAAATGATCCGCGGCCCGGTATTGGTCCGTGGCCCGGTGGTTGGGGATCACTACTCTAGAGTGATGAATCCAACTTTAGCATCCTACACTATTGTGTGAAATCTTGGCTCAGCACATGCTATAACACTTTCAACGGTATGGTTTGGGTTCAGCCTCATAGTGCCAAAGAAGGTATAAAATGTGGCAACACCATTAGGCCTTATTCACACGGACGTGTCGGTTTTGCGTGCGCAAAAAACGCTGCGTTTTGCATGTGCAAAAGGTCTGTGTGGCATCAGCATATGGTGCGTGGCAGCGCGATTTTCCCGCAGCCGGCATCATTATGACACTCTATATGTATGTTTACAAACCGAAAAGTACGTGGTGCTTTTCTGTTTTCATTCATTCTTTTTACTACTGATGCGTGAATCACGCGCGGCACCCAGAAGTGCTTCCGTGTGCCGTGCGCGATTTGCACGCACCCATTGACTTCAATGGGTGCGTGCTGCGCGAAACACGGGCAAGTATAGGACATGTCGTGAGTTTTACGCAGCGCACGTAAGCTGTGTGAAATTTACTGACAGTCTGAACGGCCCCTTTCACTAACACAGGTCCGTGCAACGCACGTGAAAATCACGCGCATCGCACGGACGTATAACACGTTCGTGTGAATAAGGCCTTAGGGTAAGTTGACACGCTAAGCATCAATGCCGACCTCCGTAGTATTACTACTATCGTGTTCCAAAATCTAGCAAAAAAAGCTGTGTGGAGGAGTATTGGCTGTTATAACAAAGAAGATAAGGGTCCAATTCAATTTCTATAGATTTGGAATGAGATGTTCAACAAGCACATATGGATGTGGTGTTCATGTGTCCACATACTTTTGACCATGTAGCGTAAATAGAAATACAGTAAAAGTCCATTTATCTTTTTCGGTTCTACCGGATCCAGGACACCGAAGACAACCGAAACATGCTGTGCCCCTGGCCTTCAGAATGAGCCCACATGCGCTCCATCTTGCTACCTATTGACTCCATTGCATCTTTTAGTAGGTTGCATTTACAAAGGGTGTGTTAGGATGCATTACTGAACTTGATTTTCAATTTACATCAATTTTTTTGGGTTTATTAATGTTATTTGGAGAATCTGATTCAGTGTGAAACCACCGCCTTAACATTTGAGCGTGTATAAGATTCCTTGCATGTTCAGTTTATTTCCTCCTATTATGTTCTGGAAATTTCGTAAAAAACGTGGTCTTCCACAGTTCTTATATTGAATGATGAAGTCCCTTAGCTGCCTGCTATCATCCGATCATTTAACACAATAGAATTCAGAAGTTGCAGCATGACGTGGTCAAAAAAAATCACACTCCGGAAATAAACCTGAGCCGTTTACCCTATAGCAGTCTAAATTGCGTAAAATAAATCATTTTGTTTTTTTTCATGTCTTTCTCCTATTAATATAAATATCATATGTAATTATAAAAAAAAACACCTCAATGTATATGTTGGAGAAAAAAAAATATAAGCCGGAAAAGATCTTGTGTCTTACATTTACCCTGACACAGGCATTCCAGGGATCTGAACCTTGCTATTTTCAGCTGGTTTTCCCTCTGATGTATAGTTAGGCTCCGGAATTAGAATAGTGGTCAGCCAGTAAAAGGCAGGGAATTCCTGTGACACTGGAATTATGGTTTGTGTTCGACTCCATGTAGAAGATTGACATAACTGATGTTCTCTCTCAGGAAACAGTCAAAGTCTGTATAATGTAAAAAATGCATAGAATTAACTTTGACATTGTTTTTACTATACTTTTTTTCTAGTTAAATTCTGTACTTGTGTCATTTTCTTTCTTGCAGTCAGTGAAAACGTCATTCTTCCTTCTGACCCTCCAGATATCAGTGGTGTCATCCTGTTATTCATGACGTAACTGTTGTGTGGGGTCTTCCATGGGTTTAGAGAGCACACACATACATGGATTGTTAGTTTTTGAAAGTCTGTACGGTAAAGCCGGCCATAGACATAGCATGTAGCCCTAGCCTAAGCCTGCCCATAAATCTCAGTTGTCAGGAGATGCTCTGCTAGCCCTTACAGACATTGCAGTGTCCGTGATCAGCTGTGTGCATCTGCTTGGGCCTACATATGTAGTGTTACACAGTGGTCATGTAAGGGTATGTTCACATGTTACATAGTTGTAGAGTTGAAAAAAGACACCGGTCCATCAAGTCCAACTTATAATCCTACCGTGTTAATCCAGAAGAAGGCAAAAGCCCCCATGAGGTGGATGCCAATTTCCTCATTAGGGCAAAAATTCCTTCCAGACTCCAAATAGGACAATGAGAATAAATCCCGGGATCAACATACCATCTCCAGAATCTAGTACTCAAAAGTTGTAATATTATATTTTTCAAAAAAAGGCATCAAGGCCTTTCTTGAACTTGTTCAATGAAACGACCATCACAACATACTGTGATAGAGTTCCACGGTCTCACTGCTCTTACATCAAAATAGTAAATTGTTTACTGCGTTTTTGACACATTTTTAGATAGGGAACCCCTCGGACCATATGGCCTTATAGAGCATGATGGTCCCTGATGGTACAAACCCTTTTAAAGGGGTAGTCCAGTCAAAATAAATTGATAGTACGAGCAGGTAAGGAATGAAGGGGAAGCAGCGGCCCTTTCTAAACCTCTGATTGGTGGAGGTGCCGCTGGTCAGACCCCCACCGATCAGATTATTGATGGCCTATCTTTCTAATGACTGGACATCCTCTTTAAGGGCATATTTGATCAAGCAACTCATTTTGTCCAAAAACAGTGTTAACTGGTGAACAACGAAAACAATATATAATAGTATGCAAAAGCTTTGCTCATCAGTCTGTGTAAATCGCTGCATATTGCTCTTCCTGCACTTCTCTTTTGCTATAGAGTTGTGAAAAAAGGGGCGGCCGCAATGTTTTGTAGGATGCGTCTTAAGTTTTATTTTAAATATTTCCTCTTATTTATATAGCACCGACATATTCCGCAGCGCTGCTCACACATTGTAATGACTCACATTATCTCTCATCTCTTTAAGGCACATAGTCTAATTTCTCTATCTCCAGTACAAACTCTCTAGGGTTATTCTTCTAGGAAGCCTGAAACCTACACAAATATATAGAGATCGAACAAACTCCATGCAGATGTAGCTCTTGTGGTGGCCACCGAGACTCCATGCTGTGTCTGTCATAGTATAAGCTTGCTTAGCTCTGACACTCCTCTCCTTGGCTGTCGGTCATTCCAATGGTTTTGGGCAATAAATCGTCATAGTTGATCATTACTGATTTCCAAAACAACTGTTTGATTGTTGGCCATGTCCTCGCCAATCCAAACTGTGACCAAAAGCGCACACAAATCCTAATTTTTTTGTCACGCCGCTCACAGAAGAGCAGGTTTGTGTTTTCTTTCCAGTCACATTTGCATGATGTTTGACAGCTGCTTTTTACTTCCCTAAACCAGTTTGCAAGCAATGGAATATACGTTTTTACCTCAGTCTACACATTAGACAACATATTTTTTATCTGTACAATTGAAAAATAATCCTGTAAGTCATTGGAGGAGATTTATCAATACTTGTGAAAATGAAAAGTGGAGTAGTTGCCCATGGCAACCTATCAGATACCAGCTCTGATTTTTCAGAGGCCCTTTTGAAAATGAAACGGGCAATCTGATTGGTTTCCACTCTGCTTTTCCTTTGCTCTAGTTGTGATATATCTTCCCCCATTAAGTTTTGCTCTTCTGTCAAGTTGCTAAAAAAAATTCTACCTGAATTCTCGTTTCTTTGATAGCAGGATAACAACCAATATGGCCTCAATGACCTACATTATGAAATAAAGCCCCGTCCACAATCCGCCCAAGATCACCCCCCAAAATCCCCATAAATTTCCATTCTTGAAGCGAATTTGAATAAATTACACCCATTTTTATTGTCCAGTTCCACAAAAATCCAGGCTGTTGGCAAACATGCATTCAGAAATTTTGGAAAGCTGGCCGAAACTCTGTTGTGCATTATAATGGCCGCCATTTTGGTTGTTACTCACCTTTTCCAGGAACAATCTGTGCGACTTTTGTGTGTACTTCAGTCTAGTCTACTTAGGTAAACCAGTTTAATATTTGGGAATTAAATAGTTTGGTACCAGACTGGCCGCGCAGCATTGTTTTTAAATTTGAAATGTTTACGAACCAGCATCCCCATAATACTAATGGTTTAACAAAGTTAGCAATGTTTATTGGATACAGGCACTGTATTAAGTGGGTCAGGCGGAAAGTCATTCACCGTCCGCCAAAACAGGAATCCCATGACAGCCCAAAGCCTTCAGCGTCTTGACTAGGATTAGCTTCGAGATGGAAAAATGATTAGAGAAATTGCAGAATATTTATCTGTTTTTGTAGAGTTTTTAACAACACTTTCTTTGAATTTCCAAATGCAAAATTATATCAACCCGGCATTGTGTGCGCGCAGGCTGAAAAATCGTTTTTTGTTTTTTTTTCCCTTGTAAAGTCTACGCTGAAATGTAAAAATAGATTTATACAAGTATGTTGGGTCATTGAGAAATGTAATAAAATTAATATTTCAAGAAAGAAAAGTATTTGTTTTATTATAGTGTTAGGCTTAGCAGTCTGTTTTACCATCTTGGTTGTGCTTCAGTATTCTCATCAACAAATTGTTGTGTAGTTTGACATATAGTTTCATCGTATCATAGGCTCAGCCTGCTATTCTATCCCCCATGCTTTACTCTGCAGCTCTGTATGGTATAGGGTTAGATGTGAAGTTGATCCGGCCTAATTCTGTCTGAGTACATTACTGTAATCCATAACTCCCAGTGGGTGCATACTACTGAACACTTCTAGGTGATAATAGTTGTTGTATGACCTAAAAATTGTCTGAAAGAGAAAATAAATCCTACAACGATTAGCGGTTTGTGTGGGTAAGGCGAAATTCACACGAACGTGTGCGTTTTGCGCGCGCATAAAATGCAATGTTCTTTGCGCGTTGCAGTTCCGTGTGTCATAAGTGTTTGCTGCGTGGCTGCGTGATTTTCGCGCATATGCCATCCTTATGACAGGCGGTTTTGAGGTTTAGAACAAAAATGAAGGAGGCGGTTTTATTTTTCCCTTCATTTCTTGATCTACAGTGGCGCGAAACACGCGCAGCACACGGAAGTGCGTCCGTGTGCTGCGCGTGATTTTCACGCACCCATTGTCTTCAATGGGTGCGTGATGCGCGAAAAACGCTCAAGTATAGGACATGTCGTGAGTTTTACGCAGCGGACACATGCTGCGTGAACATCACGGACTGTCTGAACGGCCCCATAGAGTTACATAGGTCCGTGATTGTGGCGTGCACGTATCACGGACGTGTACTACGCTCATGTAAATAAGGCCTAAAGGTGATGTTGGCCCTACATAAATATGGCACCGAGAACTAACACAATTTTTTTTTCATTGCAGTTTGGCCAGCGTCCGTATTTACATTTAGTAGATCTGTCCATTATGTTATTTATGTTGATACGTCCTTGATCTGATCAGAGCGTATCAAGATTCATTGAAACACATCGCCCACACAGCAGCTCCATGTAGTTGGTCGCTAACAAGAAACCGCAAGATTTTAGATCAGGGTAAAGAATCTCTACATGACGCATTTGGTGGATCATGGCATCCCATTACTAATGCATGAAAACGCACAATGTTCCATCTGCAAAATGCGTTCCATTTCTGGATGCACAGGGAGGAGTGATGGAGACTTTGTTTTATCTCGCTGTATATGAGGAGTAAGGACTGTACATGTGCTGGAGAGGATCACTCTTTGAAGCAGCCATTGTTTACATGCAGTTTGAAGTGACGGTAAACACCAGACATTGTCATGGGAACCCGCTGACTATCACTGCAGACTTTGCACTGATTAAGTAAACATTAATGTAAAAGAAGGGTGGAGCGCGACACCCAGCAGTCACATCCGTACATTTTCATGGAGCTGGCATGCTGTCCTATGCATAAAGACTTTCATTGCTTGATAGAAGCCATTTGTAAAGGTTGCCTAACTTTTCACCCATACATAATTCACACAATCTGTAAACTTTCATACAATTTGTCGTGCAGCAGGAATTTATTTCAAATAAAGTATGACCAGTCACCATATACCCCTGACCTAAATTTACCTGGTCATTTTTTGTGCTACTTAAAGGGGTTATATCTGGTTACAAAAACCCAATTTAAAATAAAGGCGTATCCAAGATTAATATCCACAGGATTGGGGATAAATGTGTGATAGCTGGGGGCCCCACCGCTGGGATGCCACCGATTGCTAGAACAGGGGTGGTCCCCGCAATGGGGAGAACATTGAATGGAGCACCGTATGAGTGTGTGCTGCTGCTCCATTCAAAGTCTTTGGGACTGACGGAGGGTGCTCAGATGTTTCCATCAGTCCTGTAGACATTGAATGGAGCGACAGGGCGCATGCTTGTCCTCCGCTCCATCCAAGCTTCTTTTCACGGTCGGTGGTCTCAGTGAGGAGAAACAGGGGTTCGGGACCTCTGTTATTGTGATTGGTGGGGTAGACAATTATCATTTATCCTGTGGAAATACCCCTTTAAGTGCTCTGAGGGCACTCCTAATACTAGTGGAGAGCAGCTACAAAGAGTGTCTTTCTTGGAGACCCATCACTTTCATGCATTACAAGGGCACCCTATTTATTTAAATGGCCACTATGTAATGCATCTTTTCTGTGGTAGTGCAGCAGGTAAAAATTGGCCACTTGCTACCGGGTTCCCCGACAGGTTACAGGTAATCGTTGGGGGCAGTGTTACCAGCTTACTTGCGTGGTTTATAATGTTTTTCCGTGGACCGCAGTCTGTGTATGGCACACATTAGTGCCAGTATATCATCAGTCAGATAAAGAATACGCCTCGTGTTCAGTATAGGCATTAAGGGTTGATTTGAATATGATCTTTGGCAGATATGACTAAATTCTGATGTATAAAGGATCTTGAGTGAATGAAGGGGAATTACCCGTATGTTTTGGGTTTTACAGAAACCTTTGTCATTTTTGACCGACAAAAGTAGAGGGGTTTTGTTTAAAAACAAAATATAAAAACTAAACCACACAAAATAGTGGACTGGCCTGTTGTCTCTTTTCTTGTGCTAGGTCCGAATCAAAACTTTTTTTTTTCCTGTAAGTAAATATGCAACACACAAATACAATATTAATAATATATAATATTGAATATTTTTATTTTGAAGTAGTTGGTAGATTTCTTCCGACTCCACCATAAACTGACTCGGACTCTACAGCTTTGGTATTTTTTTGATATTTGTGAGTATCTGGCAGTACCATGGTAACACAATGTTGTGACCGATCAAATCAGCCGCAGTGACATATCCTTCCAGGCTCAGGCCCAGAAAAAGACCAGATACATTTTCTTTGTCAGGAGCCGTCCCTGTAAATTATATCATTGCTGTTAGGACATACTTTTTGCAGGACGGGGTTCTTGCTTTTGTCTCCGAACTAGAAATTGCTTTCATATTTCACAGTATGAATGTCCTAGCATTATATGGGGTGACGGCTCAAGTCAGTTTGTGTATACTTCATGTATATTCTTCTGTGGGTGCAAATATTTATTTGTAAGTAATCTCTGCGCCAGTTTTGGGAAATACCCCAAATTTTTTTTAAGGCAATGTAAATCTTTTAACACTTTTTTTTTTTTTTCATTGAAATAGTTACTTTTTTTTTTTCCCAATTCAAAGTTTTATTGGTTTTAATACAAACCGTTACAAAAACATACAGAAAAATTGTGTCCTCATAATAAAGGAACATGAAAAATAGGGCGCAGCCCAAACAATAGGGTAAACATCACAACCCATGAAGGGCACACACCACAACAGCCATCCGGGCATCATAACGGGAAGGAGTAATACTGAAAAGGAAGTGGTGAGCAAAGCAAAACAGGGTGCGATAAGTCATCTTCCCGTACTTGAAACGCTCTGGCCATAGCATGTGAGCATCAGCACAGGAAGCAAATCACCCCTCACAATAGACACAAGAAAGGGAAAAACAAACAAAATAGAAGACAGACAAGGTAGGGAAGAAACCGGGGTAGTTCGCGGTGAGCCTGGACTCCAGCTCCGGATAACCATGGATACGTAAAAGCAAGAAAAGGCAGCCATACACTTAATAAACACCTGAGTGAGCCAAGCAGGCCAGCAATCCCCTCCACCCTCGCATGCAATCTCCTCACAGACAAAATCTCGTGGGGAGGTAGGGGCACCGGGCCTCAGGCCACTACAGTGCGGTAGGTGGGAGAGGAGAGAAAGGAAAGCCATGGAAACCACGTATCTATATATCGTGCAGAGGCAGCCGGGGACTGAGCCAGGAAGTGTTCCATACGTTGTATCAAGGCAACCTCCTGAAACCAATCATCCAAGAGTGGTGGAGCCGCCGCCTTCCACTTGCGGGGAATAACTGATTTAGCAGCCTGAAGGAGGTGCCTAATTAGGGAGCGTTACGCTCTTTTTTAAACAACTCTCTGTAATTTATTTTTTTTTTATTTAAAAAAAAAAGTTTTACTTTTTGAGATGCAGCTCAAGACAAAGATCCTGAATAAAAGAAATTTGTTGCAAAGTCGGTGAGTGGCTCGATATTTTCTATCTTTGGATTCATGAATTAAATAATTGCGCCCAAAAAGCCATACCTTCGATATGGAAACCAGGCTAAGTGACTCAACTATGCACGAAAACATAGGAACCTGGGGTGCAGGAAAATAGCAGCGGGTGCTCTGGAGTAATGAGTCAAATTTTTTATAGTTGGCTGAACAGAAGGCAGTTGTTCACCGAAGGGCTGTAGAGCGGTACAATTGTGAGGGTCTGCGGGCAACAGTGAAGCATGATGGAGGTTCCAAGCAAGTTTGGGGCTGTATTTCAGCAAATGGAGTTGGGGATTTGGTCAAGATTAATGGTGTCCTCAATCCTGAGAAACACAGACAGATACTTATCCATCGTGCAATACCATCAGGGAGGTGTCTGGTTGGCTCCAAATGTATTCTGCAGCAGGACAACGACCCCAAACATGCAGCCAATGTCATTAACCCTTTAGTGACCAGCCTATTTTAGGCCTTCATGACCAAGCTCTTTTTACAGTTTTCCATCGTCGCATTCAAAGAGCTATAACTTTATTATTTTTGCATCGACATAGCTGTAGCAGGTCTTATTTTTTGCGGGACAAGCTGTATTTTTTTATTAGCACTGTTTTGGGGTACATATAATTTATTGATTAACTTTTTGGGGGGGATAATAGAAAAAAAAACTTTCAGCACTCTTTTATTGCGTCCTAAATTTCTGCGGTTTACCGTGTGGTATAAATAACACAATAACTTTATTCAGCGGGTTGTTACGATTGCAAGATACCAAATTTATATAGATTTTATATGTTTTACTACTTTTACACAGTAAAAACACTTTTTCAAAATTATTTGTTTTTGTGTCTCCATAATTGAAGAAATTCTTGAAGAAACCACGGCACTCGGAACCAAAGGTGCTCAGATAGGGTTCATATCCGTCAGATCTAATAGAAGATCCGGCACTCAACAACTCTTTCTTGAATCAAAAGTATTTTATTGGCAATCCAAAGACATAAAGGTGAAGTTTCGGTCAAAACAATAACAAATCACAAAAAAATGACCTTTCTCGGATTGCGTTTGTATAAAAGAGAACTGCGCTAACTGCAACATCCGCCGCCAGAAGTGAATCAAATACTTTTGATTCAAGAAAGAGTTCTGTGCCAGATCTATATTTGAAGAGCCATAGCTTTATTTTTTATTTTTCTCCTGACGCAGTTGTAGGAGGGCCTTTTTTTTGCAGGACTACTTGTGGTTTTTATTGGTACCATTTTGGAGTACATGCGACTTTTTGATCACCTGCTAGGCCTCTGGCATGGCCTAGCAGGCATTAACTAGAAGCAGACCTGGGGGCCTTTATTAGGCCCCCGGCTGCCATAGAAGACACTGGCACCCTGCGATCTTACGCAGGGTACCGGTGGGGTGAGAGTGGGAGCTCCCTCCTTCTCCAATATCACTCCGATGCGGTGCTTGCTATTGAGCGCCTGAGGGGTTAAACGGGTGAGATCGATACTTATATCGATCTTGCCCGTTCAAGCAGGTATTCTCCCAGCCCTCCGCTACTTCTGGTAGCTGAGAGCAGGAAAACTGCTCCTGGCGCTGTTTATTCTGATGCAGCGTTGTAAAAAGGCTACTACATCAGAATAAAGCCCGTTAGTGGCTTCTGTAAAAATACCAATGGGCGGTCACTAACTGGTTAAGAACTATCTTCAGCGTAAAGGAGAGCAAGTAGCCCTGGAGGGGATGATATGGCCTCCACAGAGCCCTGATCTCAGCATCGAGTCTGTCTGGGATAACCTGAAGAGACAGAAGGATTTGAAGAAGTTTACATCCTCCGAAGATCTGTGGCTAGTTCTCCCTGGCGAGTTCCTTCAAAAACTGTGTTCAAGTGTACCTAGAAGAATTGATTCTGTTTTGAAGGCAAAGGGTGGTCACACCAAATGATATTTTTTATCAGAAATCTAAAATAAAAATCAATAACAATTCTATTTTTGAAACTATTCTTGCTTTGCAGCATTTTTCCCCAACAGCCTAAAACTGTTGCGCGGTGATATGTGTGTCAACTGGGCATTACCGTACCCCTTGTCAATAGGTTGTGTCCTTACACATTCTGACTCTGTCAGCACTGATTAAATATTGGAAGTAGAATCGTAACACCCAGTTGTCAATTTATTCATACGTTTCTAGGAGGAAGAAGTAAGGCACAACCCTGAATTCTAAGAAAAGGTGCACCAGAATTGCGTTTTTATGGGTTTACTAAAACAGACAAGTCAGGACAGCTGACGGCTCCTCTTAGGCTGCCCTCTTTTGACGAGTTGTTAGAAAAATGCTCTTCAGCTGTTCCCAGCTGTGAACGGAGTTTCTTTTGGCCCAACAATTGAAATAATTGGCCACCCTTAGGCTGGGTTCTCACGTCGCGGTTTAAATGCGTTTTTTATCACGTCGTTAAAACCGAGCCTCACCACGTCCCCAATAAGAACATCATTTGTAAAATAATATTTTTTTTGTAAAATAAACAACAAAGTGAAGCCCCCCAGCTGCAAGTGAGCTGTTTTAGATTCATTTGTTTGTTGCTAGACTTAAAAGTAGTTTCCCCATATTCATTATTTATCACCTATCCACAGGATAGGTGATAAATATCTCACCTGTGGGGGTACGACCGATGGGACCCCTACCAATCAGGAGAACGTGCTTACTTTTGCATTCCTGGGAGCCCCATAGGAATGGTGCGGTACCCTGCGTGCTCGGCCACCGCACCATTCATTTCTATGGGGCTGCTGAAGATAGTAGGGACTGTTGTGGGTTAATTTGGTACACTGGTGGTCAAACCTTATCTTATAGGAGTTGTCGCTCTGCTTTTCTAGACTATACCATGTTACAGATTCCAGCTAAATATGTCTGAACATAAAATCTATCTGTATTATAGATACCATTTTGCAGCGCTGTCATTTTAACTAGGTGGCTCTGAGCCAGTTATATTTTTTCTGTTGTGTCTCTGGAAAATTAAGCAATGTCCATTTCCTTGCCAGCAAGTTTCATCTTGGCCCGATTTTGCTTCCTTGGCCCAATACATGCGTTCAGTCTGCTTTATGATTTCTTGCGCTAACTAACTTCTGTCTTTTTTATGTGTATTTTCAGAACTACAACCATTGTAACTGGATCATTTTTGGATGCTTTTCAGAAAATTGCAGATATGGCTATAAATACCAGAGGTAAATAATTTTGCTTTATTATTTCCAAGCAGATAATGTGTTTCTGTAAGTCTTGTGGTATTTAATTATAAATAAATAAGGCGATGCAGGTTGGGAACTTTAGATGCAGGCGGTGGTGCAGCTGTAGCACCCAAACCAATGCATAGTTGCACAAAAATGGGTAATTGTGTAACAGTCTTACAGTAGCGCCAGAAGAAGTGAATGGCGTCTCAAGGTGTAAAAAAGTTTCACACTCTAATTGCAGGAAGTCCACACTTGATTTGGCTCTTAGAGCATCCTGAAAAAAATCTTACTTTGCTGTCCCCCGATGGTGGCCTTTTTGTAGAGGGTTAATTTGCAAGAAACTATTGTGTAATAAAAGTTAGTGTTGTCCAAAAGTATACAAAAAAAACAGCAGCCGATGTTCTAAAAAAACAAACAAATCCCAAAACAATCAGTACTTACCTCTTCAATCCTGCGCTGATACAGAGCAGATGCTCTGCCAGTCCCCATGACAGCACAGTGGTAATGCACGGCGTGCAGCTTCGGCAGAGGATCGGCATGTAGAAATCCAATTTGCTGAATTCCCCCCCCCCCCTCCCACTCTTGCTGTTGGAGGGAGAGACGGGAGACCCCATGCACATTAGTTAGACTTTTATCTTATGTGCATGTGCAGCCTAAAGCAACCCTCTGGTTCCACCCAAAAAATTGGCTTTACATTGGGAATGTAGAGTCAACTTACCTGCTGCCCCACTCCCGAATGATCTAACCTCCATTCCTGCTTTCCGGTCCGCTGTTTTCCACTTTACAGAATGGTGCTCTTAGACTTCGCTATGGAGAGCTTTGTTGAAAGTCTGGGATATGACCCCACACCTTTCACTGCTATCTGATGGACCAGTTCTGATGACGTCGGCGGTGCTGGGGCCGTCATCAGCGCCGGCCCACCGGAGACTAGTCCATTGGAGGCCCAAACATTCTGGAGCGGGGCAACAGGTAGGTTGACAATCACCACTGTTTAAGTCAAATATTTTTGGGGGACTGGAGGGTCGTTTTAAGTGAGAGCGGGTTTAATACTATGGTAAAGCATACAACGTCTTAAACACTTTTTAAAATGTATGTGCAGTAAGAAGTCCTAGTCTCAAGGCTACCACTGATAATGTCCTCTGACTCTCTCGGTGCTGTGATTACCTGGGCCATCTTCCGTATAAGATGCTATTAAGTCTGTCCCTTGGTTCTCATCTTCATTATTTATTATTACTCATTTAATATGAATCTTGCTTGTGAGTTAACACCGTGACCTTGATTAAAGATATCTAGAGCGCACCTCCAGGTAACATGAATTATATTCTTGGACTGTATCGGTGCTTTGTGCATTAAGAACCCAGAGGCTTCATCAGTCCTTTTGGATCTTCACAAAAAGTCTTAAGTTAGAAGAAAGGAGTCGCTGACGTTTAGACTTTACCGTGTCATACCTCCACTTGCAGAAAACCGGTCATATACTCATCCATGAATGTGTGGGATGTGCATGGGTCCCTACAGTCCTATTCCATGTCCTTGAATCAGCACATGTAAATATTCTTCATGTGTCACTGTTGGTTTATAACAGACGGTATGATTTAACTCATTTGGAGATATTTGCACTTATTGGGAATGGTTTTCCCTGTATTAATGACTAGTATCTTGGTAGGAAAACATCAGCTCACTGGGCAACAGCAAATTCTAGTGTTTATGGCCAGCTTTACCCATTTACCCACTAAAAACATGCAGCAAGTTGCCAGGGAGCCAGTGCAAACTATTTTGTCAAGTAACGTTTGAATGTTTTATCTAAGCGGATTCATGAAGATGACACATTACTACAGCACAGCAGGATGTGGTGTAGCCCGGTGAGCGGCATTGCCCAGTGTGATTCCTTAGTAATAGCAGTGTTTTCATAATATTGCATGGTTGCTTTGGTTACTTTGTGTGGGCACATGCCACCAAAAAATCTGAGTTGTGGTTTAGAATATTTTCGATGAATACTTGTCATAGACGTCACACTTCAATATAGCAATGAAGTTTCTTTCTGATGTTTAATCATACGATTTCTTACTATAAGTTCAGCATTGTGAAGCCATCTTGTCAGGTTTTTTTGAAAATCTTAAAATTTGTGCCAGATCTGTAAAATAATTCTTCCTATTTCCTAATAGTCTTTTTTTGTGCTATTCTTTGACTTTAGTAACAAAAGATATATAAATTTTTGGTAGACTCACATCATAAATGTTTTTAGCGCCTCATAGACACCGATAAATGTTATCCCGGGTGTGAAAATGTATTTCTTAGTGGCAGCAAATTAAATAAAACAAAAAAGCAATACTTACCTATCCTTGCCCCCGGCGATCCAGCACTGTCGCTACGGTGACAGTGCCAGTGCTTGTTTACGTGCATGTAGCATGTGACTGCTGCAGCCAATCAGAGGGCTTTATGCCAGAAATACAATTAGCCACCCGAGAGCCTCTAATTGGCTGCAGCAGTTACATACATGTATACAAGCATCGGGGGTGCCACTGGAGCGACAGTGCTGGATTGCCAGGGGCAAGGATAGGTAAGTATTGGTTTTTTGTTTCATTTGCGGACCCTAAGAAAAAAATGTCACTTCCTGGATAACCCCTTCAATAAGCTTCTATTTTGCTGCTTCCAGAATCAGTGTTTTGAGGGGTGTATTGTGTCTGGTATCCAACTGAAAAGGATCTTTGTGTGGAGCCCTGCTCTCAACCAATCAAACTTGTTTAGAAAACTCAGCGTTACTGATTATTAAAAAACAGCAGCTCACAGATGGTGCTCGCCCAAATGACCTTTTAGTGTACGGCCACACGGAGCGGCGCCGACCTGGCCTCGACACTGCCAACAACCGCGCCGGCACGATGTCCGCGCGCTGTTGCGGATTAAAACATCACTTTACCTGTGAAATCCTGCGGACATTAATAAATACACCCTTTGTGTCCGCCCGATTTTGCAGGTTACGGGCTGTTTTACCCGTAACAACGCACAGACATTAACAGGGACAGTGCCGCCCCGTGTGGCCTTACCCTTATGCTATATGCCAAGGACCGTGTATATCTCATTAGCCTACTTAGTGCAATAAATTCACGTCAGGGTGGCCTGAAATATGCAGCAAAATCTGAGGAAAAAAATCTGCAGCATTGCATGCTGCACATTTATTCTGCGGTGTGTATATTTTCATTTGTGTGGGTTCAATTAATCCACGTCCCTGTTCAGACAGTACAGATTTGCTGCAGTTTTTGCTTGTATTTTTCAAGCCAAAACCAGGAACGGAACCTAGCCAGAAGAAATATATTAAGGAAGACCTTATAGGTCTGTTGTTCTGTATCTAATTCTGGTTTAGGCTTTAAAAACGCATGCAAACTCTGCAACGAACCTGCATTGTGTGAACAAGGCCTAAGACTGATGTTTGTCATCACATAGTGCAAGTAAACGTCCAGGGGGTTGAATATCCAGACCCTGGACTTTTACCCACAACAGGAGAAGAAGCACAAAAGTCAGGGCCGGTCATCCTTCGTTAATAAGTTAGGTTTACCCTTCTAGGACAGATTTGTTTTATTAACCATTTCATGTTCCTAGTTGTGTTTTTGTTTTCGTGGCTCCTGACGTCTTCTACGTGACCAGAGCTAAAGTTTCCCCTTAGTTAGAATGTAATATATCCTACAGAGCCGACCAGTAATGTGACGTTTTATAAATAAGCTAGAATAATGTTATACGGGAAATCTAGTACATAGATTAGTCTGCCAGTGATCGCCACGTTACCGCTTAATTCATGACATGTTGGAGAGTAATGTATCACTACTGGTTTTCATCTAGTGGTTTTTTTATATTTTACTCCCGTCAGAAAATAGCTGAGGAGACTTTTCAAGAACCATGTGTTTAGGGTAAAGGCAGATTACGCAACAAGACTTCTCGCATCTGCACTTTCACCAGTTCCAGTGTCTCGTGACTGAGCGATACTTTTACCTGTTACTTAAATCACTGGTCCTCCTGTATAAAAACTTTTAAAAAAAAATGACCTATAGCAGCCTTTTATTTAGACAAATGACAGCAGGATCTGGTTGCTATCCTCCACAATTTATTTCCACTTTTTCGATTTTTATAGTGTTTATTCATTTTTTCTTTTTTTCTTTTGTTGCAAGTAATCTTGCAAACTGCGATTTTTACCAAACACTCGCATTTATAAGCCCCCCCCCCCTCCGCCCCGCAATGCATTCTGAGGGGAAAATTAAAGTCCTTTTAATACATTCTTTAGCGTGCAAAATTATTACATCTGTTTCTAGGGAAAAAAGTGACTTCACATGGTATGGATACGGTTACAGTTCCTACAGTGGTTGTCACCTAGCAACTCCAGGCATAAATGGTAACTCCATAAGACTGGCTGTAAACATTAGATGTATGTTGGCCGAACTCACCGGTTTTTGGCAGGGACAACCATTTGATGTATATGGTGGCGTCCCGATTCTCTCCTGGTGGCAGATGTCGGGAGAAGGGAGGGCTGGGCATGTTAAATTTCAATATGCCCTATCCTTTGGTTTGCAAACGGATAATCTGCTGTCGGACACCTCTGTATCACTTCTCTCTATTGAAAACACATGCACTCGGCTGAGCGAGTATGTGTATGGTGGAGTCAGGAGGAATAGCTGTCGGCCAAACGATCGTTTGGCCGACAGATATCAAGTATTTGGCCAGCTGAGTTCATGCCCCTGACTGTATTACAGTTTAAGTTCTGAGGCCCCGTGCACACGACCGTAAAAATCGTCTGTAATTGCGGACCGTAATTACTGACCCATTCACTTCGATTGTTCACAGACACCTTCCCGTTTATTTACGGGAAAGTGTCCGGGCCATAGAAAGCCGCCGCAACAGATAGGACATGTCCTATCTTTTGCTATTTACGGACCGTTCTTCCGTACTTTGTATGGGAGCACAGGCGAAAAATGCGGATGGTGGTCCCGCAATCACGGGCAGTGAGTCCTAAGGCTGTTTTCACATTTCACAGTAATGGTGTGATGTGCAGTTTTGCTGTAGTGCAGTTTTAATTTTTTTAAGCACTTTGTTGTTTGTACATATGTTTACCCTTGTTAGGGGCAATAAGTACTGGGACGGAATTATGACGGTTTGGGCATACAAATGTAAAACATGTAGCATGCTTTATAGAAACGTGCCGTTTTCTGCTATATTTATGTCCTCAGATTTCTTTAAATTCCTATTCACAATAATAGAACATCTAGAGCAGGGGTAGGGAACAAGGCCCGAGAGGTCATTTGGTCATGGCCCGACCTCACTGCCACAGCGTCATTCGCTGCTTGGCTCTGTCTGCCCTACTCACTCACATTTAGGAGCAGGACAGCGGATAGAGGCAAGTATGGCGGTGGTGTGAGTGAGGTCGGTTCATGCTGGCCCAAGAGTAGACCAGTCTGGTCACTTGACCTCACATCAGTGATGTGAGGACAGGGGACCGGACTGGTCCACTCCCGGGCCGGCACAGTTCAGTCATCTGACCTGAGTCACCTGACGTGAGGTCAGGCAACTGGTCCACGCCCGTCACTGCACGCACTGACCACTGCTGCCGAAGTGTCATTCCCTGCTTGGTTCCGGCGGCGGACGGAGCCAAGTATGGTGGCGGTCTGAGTGAGGTCGGTGCATGCCGCCCCGGGAGTGGACGATTTCAGTCACCTGGCCTGAGACACCTGACTTACCAGGCTCGTTCTAGAGATGGGTGCGGGACCCAGAGGTATTTGACCATCTATAGCAGGCTCATTTTATAGAATTATTTTATAAATATCCAAATGGCCCTTGGCAGAATATTTTTTTTTCCCCACCCCTGATCTAGGGCATGTGGTTGTGAACATTCCGTAATAAAAGGGTGTTCTAATGGACATGGGGGGCTCAGTAAGCCCCCAGACTTCACTACTTGCCAGGCAATACATAGGGAAACATGATAGATGAGTGGTAAAAAACATGCATTTTTATTTTATTTTTTTGGCTATACCTGCCAAATGGGAGGTTACTTCCTATTTTCACTCTGGGAGGTGTAATGTTTTCTGTGTGACACTGTCCAATCCGCTTCATACAGTTCTCTTCCCTGCCCAGCAACACAACTGTGTTTTCAACTAATGATACTTCCGGTTGTTTCACAGCTAGAACTGCGATCCTGGTGTTATATGAAAGATTAGAATCTCATTTGGAGATATGGCTATTTGAAGTGATCCCTCTTCCCTCCAGCCTCAGTCTCTCACACTGTGTAAAGCAGCTTCATGCTGATAGGACAGCGTCAGAGGCTGTAAGGAGGCTCCACCTCAGGAGAATCGCTGGTGTAGACACCCACTTGTTAAGTATAATCTCATTTGCATATTTAGAAAAACACTTTTACAATTATAAACTTTTTGTGACACAATTTTCACTATCATCATCAGTGTGACAGCGCCTATTAGATTAGCTAGGAGATTGGGCATTACTGAACTAGTGACAGATCCTCTTTAAACTCCAGGCTTCCCGTTCTCCGTTTACCAGATCGCCCTGGTAAATAGTGTGTGATCACACACAGCGGAAGGCCAATTTAAGAATTGTGGACTGTTTGAGGAAAACATACGGGGTACAAAACACAGAAAAGTAATTGTGGCTTTTCCGTAAGAACCAATGATAGTTTGTTCTGTCCTCTATAAGCACTGTGTGTTTAGAACCTAAAATTAGTAGGCAGGTGGTAAGACCAGCCCCTGCCCCCATATATAATCGCTGCTGCACATTCTCCGATGAACTGTCTGAAGTTCAGTCATCAAAACTAGTCTGTATATGAATGTGCTTTTTCTTGGAGCCGTTCACTTGTCTTAAGAAATGAACAAAATGTATTTTTCCCTAGGAATGCAGCATATGAAATTTGGTATGAGTGTCCCACCGCATTCTGTTTCCATGTATTTTCTGTTCTTCTAGAATTCACAACACGTGGCAATTTATAGCACAATGGCCTAGTCATCTGTTTATCATTCCAAGCCCTTACGAGCGGTAAAAGGTGACGAAGAGATCTGACCCTGTAATTTAAACAGAGCCGTTCATTTTAATATGGCACATTCAGGCTATTTTGTTAAGGTGCACTGCTGCAGCGTGTGACACCCGTCTCCTGGCGTTTTTATATGCGGCGGCACGATCTATAAACCAGGATGTTTCAGGACGGCATTCATTTTGTTAGCATGATGTCCTATTTTGGAAGAGTTTATTTTGATCAGTCTGCATACTGGAATTATGAGGCAGGTGCATCTAGAAGATGTCCCAGGGGCAGGACAATTTCTTTTGACGCCCGAGGCAGGGGTTTCAGAATGCTCCCTACTACAATCGGTCCCTCATCAATGATTCATTTCAATGCCACAAACCACACCCCCTTCCCCCACCAATCACGTTCTTGCTTCTAATACACACGACCCCGGTTTTTATTACATAAATTGCGCAAACATTGAGCCATAGGCAGCCGCCTATTCCGCCCACCCATTATCCTGTCCTTGAAACGTTCTACAGGGTTAAATTAGTGGGCCCCGTGTATCCAAACCATAGTATCCTGCTTGCTTGTGATTTTGCCAGCTGGGCAGCACAGTCTTAATAGATTTATTTTTTTTACCACTTAGCAGACGAGGTCATGTCAATGAAAGTACTATTTATTGCCCCTTCATGGTGCCATCAAAGTATTTGAGAACTCATAAGCCAGGTGTTAAACTATTATATATTTTTTAACAATCGTTTTTATTGAACTAATTTGAAACATGGCGGTTACAGCAGTCTACTGCTATTTGGGGAAGATATGTGTAAAAAATAAACATAGTATTTTATACAATAATAGTGCAAAAAGAATGCAAAGAAAAGAACAGAGGGAACATATAAAGAAATGGTCCATAATTGTCATACGTAAAAATATCAGGTGACAATGAAAAAAAGGACATCAAATATTCATGAGAATTTTCCCAGGAGATCAAAAGTTGCATAAGTGAGGGCAGAGAGGGGGCACATATATTGTTAACATATAATTACATATTAATACTTGCCAGTGATATAAACCACTGAGAGCGTCCGTTCTAAAATAGAGCACCAATTATTTTATTAAGCCAGGTTGATGCTTTATGTTCACTTACAAGTATAATGGAGCCCTGACCTTTAGGAGGGATCCATGTGGGATTTCAATCATCCCTGTGGTTTCATCCTAAAGGGGTTCCATTTCAGGCAGGAAAAGCTGTCCTGCTGGTGCTGGGCAGAATTTGTACTTTGCCCAGTGATTGTCATTGGGCCTTAAGTTTTGACCCATGTGACATGGCAATACTGGGAGAATTTACCTTTGCCCAGTAACTGGCATAGGATTGGGAAAAGTGCCGAGGTCAGCTGACCTTTGTGGGAATGAGGCCCTAAGAACCTCCGGTTCACTTTCATTGAACGTGGACAATCGCGGGCCGTGATTACGGGCACGGCCGTGTTCATGGGCCCTTAGAGAGAGGAATATGCTGTGGTCTGGTCAGACCTTCAGCTTATTCCTGAGGAGAAAGAATGACGCTTCTCCCACCCTCCCTCCGTTTTTCTTTAGGATATATTAAATGCTTTTCCTAATTTTCATGTTGTGATTGTCACGGCTTTTATTGTAAGGGTGTAATGTCTCTCGGTACTTTGAGTGGACAGCTTGTTTTTTGTAGGCTTGAGCTTAAGTCTTGTTTAAAGTTACAAAATGGTTATTTTATGTTTATTAAAAGATTATTTGGTAACCTTTAATAAAGGCCGCGGCCAAAATATTTTTACACCACCAACCAGCCTGCTTGTCTTTATTTATTTGGTTTAACCCCTTAGTGACCACTAATACGCCTTTTTACGTGATTCACTAATGGGCTTTAGGCTAGGCTGACGCCTTTTCACGTCAGCCTAGTCTAAGTCCTGCACGGGTCTCCCGTGCAGGCAGGAGCCGGGGCTCTGCTGTCTGATGACAGCTGAGCTCCTGCTCCAACGCCCGCGATCGAAGTTTACTTCGGTCGCGGCCATTTAACCCGTTAAATGCCGCCGTCAATAGCGACCGCGGCATTTAACTTTGTTTACAGAGGGAGTGCGCTCCCTCTGTCACCCATCGGCGGCCCGCGAATGCAATCGCGTGTCTCCGATGGGGTGTCATGGCAGCCGGGGGACTGATAAAAGCCCCCAGGTCTGCCCTGGACATATGCCTGTTAGGACGCGCCGGAGGCACGTCCTAACAGATTGCCTGTCAGATTTACACTGACAGGCAATAATGCTCTGGTATACGAAGTATACCAGAGCATTATAGCAGCGATCGGAACATCGCACAGTAAAGTCCCCTAGTGGGACTAATAAAATCAGTCATCAAAGTGAAATAAATATTATTAATAAAAAGTACAGTAAAAAAATAAATCCATTTTTTCCCATAAAAAGTGGTTTTATTTAGTAAAAGTGTAAAAAAAAAAAGTACACATATGTGGTATCGCCGCGACCGTAATGACTCCATTAATAAAGTTAATATGTAATTTAAACCACAAAGTGAACACCGTAAAAAAAAAACGCAAAAAACGATTGCGAAATTGCAATTTTTTTCCATTGCCCCCCAAAAAAGTCATAATAAAAATGAATCAATAAGTCCCATGTACCCCAAAACAGTACCATTCAAAACTACGTCTTGTCCCGCAGAAAACAAGCCCAAAAAATCACTACATTGATGGAAAAATAAAAAAATTACGGCTCTTGGAAAGCGACGATGCAAAAACAAATAATTTTAGTTCAAAAGTGTTTTTATTGTGCAAAAGTCGTAAAACATAAAAAAACCTCTACATATGTGGTATCGCCGTAATTGTACCGACCCATAGAATAAAGGTAACATGTTATTTTATAGTCCCCCCCCCCCAAAAAGGTTAATAAAAGTTAATATAAAAATTATATGTACCCAAAAATGGTGCTATTAAAAAGCACAACTAATCCCGCAAAAAACAAGTCCTCATACAGCTATGTAGACGAAAAAATAAAAACGTTATAGCTCTTTGAATGCGACTATAGAAAAACGAATAAAATAGCTTGGTCATTAAGGCCTAAAATGGGCTGGTCACTAAGGGGTTAAGTATGATTTGTAATCCCATGAATACATCCACCTTGAAATTCTTGCGGAGGCCACTTTTTGATTTACTCCACCAGAAGCTCCGTTATGTGCATATGACTATCCTGCGTGTTACTTATTAGTTTTACTGGAGCAAAGGGCTGTAATGTCTGACTTTTAACACGGTGGCATTCCTGCATGTGACTTGCATGTGATCTTTTTTGGATTCTGTGCATATTTTATGAAGTCTTAAAAGTCGCAGGCCTGAACAAGACTACTGTCCCATCTGCTTCCACCTCTGCAGAATGTTGATATCCAACGTGTAAATACTACGGTATCCTCAGAGAGAAGATAACACCTGGTAAGGCACCAGAATTCACCTAAGCTGACGTTGGCTGCAAGTCCAGATGTCTGTTGCCGCTATGGACCTAATCCATTTTTATTGTCCGTGAAGACTTTACATTGCAGTATGTTACTAGGTTAAATAAACCTTGTCCCCAAAAGCATGACTAGTCCAACTGTCTTCTAGTATCACGTAGGCTTAAGACGTAAAGTGTAACTTCAAGCAAAACCTGAAAATATATATATCCTTTTTTTTAACTCATGGTAGGAGCTATTTCTCCTCCCACAACATTTTTCTTATGCCAAACGTAGTTCACAAACATAACGTGAACACAGCCTAAGTGCCATGAGCTTTCCCGGTACATGTGCTGAACGTATACACCGAGATCAATGTGAAGGAAAACTTCTCTTCTGTATAAAAATTGACATTTTCAATTGTGGCGAGCCTGGCCAGTGAGACATCTCTGAGGTGTTCCACCTCTACTTGTGATCTCCCGACCTGTCATCGGTGTGGAGAGGCCGTGCGTGCTGGGCGGTACTGTAGTCGTGGCAAATGTGCCAAACCCGGAGAGTATTGGGCAAGGGTCCAGTTCTAATTAATAAGACCCATGCACTATGCGCTTCGGATTTTGTATGGTTGCCATGGCAACTGTATCACCCAACGTGCAGGAGCATCTCTCCATGACCAATTTCTAAACGAGGACGGGATGTACCAGCGCAAGTGGAGGTACACTTTAAGGACTTGTCCACACGTAACGGATTTTCTGCGTATATTCCGTCTGGAATTGTGGATAGATAATAGGCCGCGGAATACAGTAGCAGCAATGTGGGTGGGATTGAACAAATGTCATTCACACGCTTCAGAAAAATTCAGTTCTGAAATTCACCCGCGGTGCGTAATTTGAGTTCCGCAGCACGTCCATTACTGCTGAGGAAAGTGGACTGCGTTTTTCTGAAGAAATATCACCATCACACAGTCTTGAAGAAAAAACGCAGCAAAATCCGCACTATTTTCTGCAGTAAAAAAAACAAACGCATTAAATGGTGCGGATTTTCCACATTGGATTGCCTGCTAGTTTATGTGGAAATGCTGCAGAAATTTTCTGCAGCTAAACCATTACGTATGGACAAGCCCTAAGCATGAACAATCTGGTTTTAAGAGGTTCCTGCATTCGTTATTTCGGTGATCTGCTAAACAAGAAATGCTTGTTATTATCTGATCTATGAACTGTCATGGGAATCGCCTCCCCTCCGATTTTCTTTTTTTTCTTTTTTTTCTTTTTCTGATCATACTCAAAACCATTTAACGTTGTTGCTTTGCAGCACTCGGGTTATATGTCCGAATCTGAACATGGGCAACATCTGCATTGAATTCATATATTCTCCCTGTGCCTGGGTGGGTCTCCAGGTTCCCGCCACACTCCTACAAGCACACTGATGGGTTCAATGGCTTCCTATGATATTTGATGTGTGACTTGGGAAGATTGTGTGCCCATTATAGACCGGGGCTGATGTTTAGTGGTAACAATCTGTGTTTCAGAATATGTTGGTATTCTACAAGAAAACGGAAAGAAACAAATCTCCTTCCAAATTATATAACGTGAAAACATATAGGGATGTTTCTCTTTTCTAAGTCTGCGCTGTTGCTTGGCAGAACGGCTATCTGTGCTTTAGAGTAGCTTGTCTTGCTGGGAACTGGTTGCAACCCTAGTCAGACATTTTGGAGTTAAAGATTTCGGTTTATAAAGGCAAACCTTGCCCATATACTCCATTAGAGCATATGGACATCATAGAGGTTGATACCCCACTCGGGACCTCCATTTGAGCCAGAACAAAAAAAGTTTTGGTGGACCTAGCCCATCCATGGATTACAAAGTTGGCCATTCCGCAGCCACAGCAAAAGAAACGTATCGGCAGACACTGCTACCCCCGGCGATCGCAGCTGATTACTGGGGTTAGAGAAGCTGGACCCATTACATGGCTGACTTTATTTTACAAATGGTTCCCTTGGTTGACACCTAGTCAATTACCCAAAAACCTGTATGCACAGACACGTCCTTGCTCTATGCCCTACTCTCTCTGTGTCTGTCAATGTTGCATGTTATAGCTATAGTATGGTAAAAATTGCACTCTGAGGCATGTCTCTACAAGAATATTTTTAATAAATAACTGAAAATATGTTTTAAGTGTATTAGCCTCTGTGGTTAGTGGAAGTAAAGATAAATTTCATGTCCTCGAGCATGAGACAATTGCTCATTTCCTTCCTTTCTACAAAAAAAAATTATATATCCTAGAGATATGTTTGTGTGCGTGTATGTGTATTTATAGATAAAATATATATCTTTATCAAACCATATATCTAGCAATTATAATTGTGTCCCACTTTATATAGGACGGTTTATTATAATTGGTCACCATGGGAAACACCACTCTTATTTTCATGTCTATACATTTATTTTACTGTATCAGATTACAGGTTTTGTCCCTTCTTAAAATCACTTGGCTATCTGCTGATTTATGCCACTTCGGCTACTGCAGCATTGCGGGGGGGGACCCAATATTACAAAGTGGCCGTTCAAATGGGCAACCCTGTAATATACGATTGCAGTGAGTCCTCTAAAGCAGGAGACACAGTTTGCAGCAACTCTTCACCATGGCTAATAGACATGGAAGCCAGCTCTATTTGTACTTTTTTTTTCCTTCTCAAAGTCCCATCGTTTGGAGCCTGAGCTCTACCATCATCTTCACTGTGGACAGACAGTCTTCTCTCAGTACAATAGCTGGAGGTGTGGCCTATTGAGAAAGGGTGACATCATTTGGAACAAGTGACATCATTGAGGGGGCATTGATTTAACTGTGTGAATCTGGTAAATTTTAAATCATGGCAGATACCGAAAGAGCGTGCAGGCACCCGAAGCGATGATTACCTACACAGAATGTCCTCCATAACATCTCGTTTATATTACCCTGTACCAAGCACATTTTTAGAAGGTTACGACTTGTTTTAAATGTCATTTCAACCCATTAAGAAGAACTTCTCATTCACTTTTTTTGTCTTAGGGATAGAAGTCTTATCTAGACCAGTTTAGTTAAGATGATGTGCTACGTCTGTGAAGGACATGTCCTATTTTGCACCTAGCCAACGTTCTTCCATCCTTGTGTCATGATTAACAGGGTGGTGAGATGTTTAAACAGAGGGAGGTGTGTTACATCCTTCTCTAGTAGCATGCACACTGTCGAGATATAGCACCCAAACTGGTTATCCGTCTACCAAAGAGAAAAAAAACTACAAACTAGCACAGGGATACCATGCAAATCCCGATATTGTTGTTCTTCAGCACACAATTTTATTAATTGCTGCGAATTTAGGGATTTCTTTTGAATTTAAGGTTCACTTCATTTTTTTAAACTACAGATCTCTGTCCTGGTGGGATGTTTGTACAAACCTGCAGTTCCCAACAGGTAAAGCATGTTGACCTACCTGTGTGATCTTGAAAAAAATCATTAATTGTACAAGATCCTACAGGTTCGGCACTGCCGGCCGATGAGTAAGCATGTTAAGAAATAATTTTAGTGTCTTTGTGGACTGTTGAGTCATTTATTTTGCAACGTCCTGTTTAGAGCTTTGATTTTTAGCTAAAGATGTGCAGTCTGTTCTCGGGTGTAGCTCATTCAGCGGTATAGACGGTAGTTACTGGTTGTACCTGATCGTATCTTTTATAGTGAAGCAGTGAAATGAATACTGGCAGATTATTTAACGCGAGCTCCAGTTTTATAACACCAGAGCCAACATAGCGTTAAAGGGATCCTGTCACCAGCATTTTAGCTATAAAGCCAGCAATGCCTGGTGAAAGTGGGTGAAAAATCATTGTCATCTAAGCTATAAATATGTTCTAAGTAAGCTCTGTAGCTTTAGTATTCCGTTTTTCAGTGGTCCCACGCCGTATGCAAATGAGCAGAAAAGAGTCAAATCTTCATCTGAAAAGAGTCAGATTTTCATTCCTCCAGCATCTCAGAGTGGACTCCACCTCCTTCTTTTTGATTGATAGCTCCTTAGCCAGTCAGGGCCGGACAGGTGGTGGCAGTGGGCGTGGTTAAGAAGCTGCATCCCAGAGGGAAAAATAATTACCATAAAAGGCGGGAAAAGTTTAAACGACGATATTTACTGACAGAGGAGGACTTCAGGAAAGAAGAGAACAGGAATGAACTCTGCACAGCTGCGGCCATTGAGGGGTCAGGCGAGTTTAACAGGTAAGATGTTGATGACCGGATCCCTTTAAGTGCTAATATATCAATTTTTCTTTCTTCTATGTTGTCCTGTTGTGTAGCGGGTACAAAAATTCTGTCAATTTGTGGAAACAATCAACCAGCAACTGTTCATGGGTCACCATCAGCAACGCCGAGACTATGTTCTTTTAATAAGTACTAGAAGAGTGGCCTATTGTAGAGATGTGAGGTACGGATCGTGGGTGTAAGCGAATCAATCCTGATATTTAGAATCTTCAAAAATGGAATCATTCTGAATGATTCCTGGCGCAGAAAAGAATTCAGAAAGCCAGTGTACCCATGAGAAAACATTCATGCTGATTGGTTAATATTGGCTATGAGGTAGGGCTGTGCGATTATGACCTAAATAAAAATCATGATTAATTGAACATGTGACCTTGATCATGATTAATATGCATGCTACACCATTGCATTACTATATATATATATCTATATCCCCTCGAGCCTGCTGTATAGTACTGTATTCAATAAACCCTCTGACACTGCCCCCGACACAATATAATGCCCAAATGTGGTCCCCACACAGTATACTAAAATATACTCCCCTAACACCATTCCCAGGGCAATTGGGGAAGATCCCTCGGCAGGTCGTCTCTGGTCTGTGCAGTGTGTGGCTTGGTGCATATGGGCCCAATGACGTCACTGCATTGCGCCTGTCTGCCTCAGGCTGCTCACAGCTGTCGTTACATAGTGAATGGTGGAACAGGGAGCTGACGACTCCCTCCTCCACCTTTTTAGATTCAACTGTATCTGCGCCCTGAGGACACAGATACTTTTGAAACCGGGACATAACCGTGCAGGAAAAAAACGAAATGCGCAAGATGACTGTTATTTGCACTGAATTTCAGTTGGTTTTATTTCGATTAATTGCACAGCCCTACTATGAGGCAATATAAACAGTAGCATACACTGGATGTGGTCAAGTGGAGGGTTTCAAAGTTGACATATACACACATGCACACAAATAAATATACGTACATAAACACACAATATGAGGCAGAAAAAAGTGTCCGTGTATTGGAGAAATTAAACAAGGATTCTGACTTGACACATGAGATCCATAGTGACCCATAGCATCTTCAGAACAAACAGAACTGCGGTACACAGAACCCCCAACCCCTACATGCACGGTTTGCCAGTGAAAGGTTTCACGGAGAGGTGTTGCCGGGTTATATTAAGAAAGCGTGTTGTAATGCGAGGCAGGTCAAATCTTGACATCCGGTATTGAATGGGCCTAAAAAGTGTCGCTTGTAGTAGTACATCTTGACAGCGTTGTTGGGGTTCTGGGGCTTAACTCTTTTACCGTGGAATATGGAGGGTTTTAAGAAACACCCCTTTTTTGTATGTCGCTGGTTATAAATGTCAATAAATCTGATTTCAGTGGTTCTGTTCTGGAAGTTTCTTATACCAGTGCCAATTAATGGTTCTGTAGATGGCAATTACTTTATACACTAAAAGATGTGACGTCACTAAGTATCTATCTTCTCCAGCAGGATCTCCCCGTTCAGCTACTATACATCTCACTATAACCGGGTTTTGTAAAAATAGTTTGTAGACATGGAAATTGTGTTTGCAGCTCAAAAACATCACTTCAGTAATACTAGGAACAGAATATACCAGACTGGAATTTCCCTCTATTTATTCATGGAAAAGTTGGCGGTTGAGCGTGATTCACATACAGTGCTTGTTCTATTTGTACCTGAATAACTGTTTAACGGAATAGTTGTAAAGATGCAGCTGGAAATAGCAGAGACTCCTTCGGAAACACCTTTGTCGGAAGACTTCTACTTTTTAAAAAGTAATGTTTTCACCAGTTTTAATAACGGACTGTAGCAGAAAACTTAATAGTAGTGTTAGCTGCGGACATCTAGAAAACCCCAGTTCTGCTGCATCTGTACATGGTATATACATGCTTCTGAAATTGGGTCCCCTGGCTGAGATCTTGGATAGTCGCTGTTTACATATGAATGTCCATACAGAAAGCTCTATGAACACACTGAGATATGGACATGCATCTTTAAGGGTCCATTCACATGTTCTGGTTGAGGTGCGGTCACAACCAAATGCAATTTGGTGTGTTTTTCGAAGCGTTCGAGTGTTTTACTTCAACCGCATCAACTCCCGGTAAAAAAGCATGCTGTTTTTGGGTGAGGTTTTTGGATGCAATTCTAACCGCACCTCAATTGACACGTGTGAATGTATCCCGAAGACTACTTCTTCATAGAGCCTCTGGACACAATATAAGTAAGATCGGAGAACCCCCTTATTTCTTCATGGCTTATTTAACAAAGACGTTGGGGCGGGAATATATTAAGACTCTGTTTCGGTTGTTCAAAATCACTAGTTTATAACCACCTTTTAGACTTTTGCTATTTTTATCCAAGCCTTGCCGACCATAGAGCTCTAATTTTTCTGTACAGGATGGAGCTTGTAATTGGTACCACCGCCGTTCCCATGGTTAGAGATCTACGCTCCGTCCCATCCATAAGACAAATGAGCACATTATGGAGCTGTGACCTCGGTCTCTGGTGTGATTTATTTAGCTAGCACATGAAATTGATTTCTGGATTAAGTGCTCTTTATTTTGGATAGCTCCTCATATATTCTCATTTGGTTGTGCAATGCACCCAGGTAAATTACAATAACAGAAGCCGTTTGGGCCCTTGCCCAGTCTATTTTACTGAGCTTTACTCTGCCAAACCATTTGTTATGCTGTTTGTTTGCTCATCGTGCCCTGTTTTTATTTTAGGCTATTTCACATGAAAGTTGCTAGGCACAAAAACCCCATTGTGAATGTTTTCAGTGTTTATATGTCTAACTACAGGAATGTTTGCTGGTAAAGTGAGTTTTAACATTTGGGGTACCAGCTGAAGAGACACTGGAAAAGTTCCCTATGCTGCCCTGGCTGTCTCAGCTACTAAACCTGAAATTCAACAAAAAACAAAAAGGAAGAGTCTTCATTTTATTCCTTCCCCTTCCTCCTTCCTTTTAGTTATATCCTGAACATCTGACGATCCTCAACTTCCATAAGTAGAATCCAAATGTTCCATTAGTATTAAAATCTATCTGTCCTAGATTAAGCTGTAAAGTATGATTAATTTTTTTTAATATAGCACTGTTGTGTTTATGTGTATTTCATACTCCTTCGATGTCAGTGGGTGATTTGTGCACCAGTTACGCAACATTAAATGGCGAGCCATTAACCGTAACTGCAAATCTAATTTAACATGTCTTAAGGGAAAACCCTCGGTAAGTTTATCTAGATCTCCCAAGATGCGCAGAACTGGATCATCAGGGATCACATAGTCAAACACCTGACTGGTCCAAAACAGTACTTTCCACTAGTATCTTTGGCAATTTTAAGCGTTTAAAAGAAAGTGTATAAAACCAACAATAGGCATTAAGCATTTCATAAAGGCTTTAGCAGTAGAGGGATAGCACTTATTTAAATGAACGCTAAATTTTCGAACAATGTATGCTAATCTAATAGTATAAATTACCTTTTATAAAGATCAACTTTGTAATTTATTTACTTTTAAAATGTAGTTGCTTTATCCATGTAAACTCTGTGTAAAGTTACTGCCACTAGGTGTCTCCCTTCCTGTAATCTGCTGTCCACCTCCTGTTGTCAAGCAAAGTCCGTTCCTAGTTACAGAGCAGAATTGGCGGGCTGCAGAAGGTGACGTTGTCTCTTCACCTCCTGCCTGTACTAGACTATGGAGAAGGGAGGGGGAGCAGAGAGAGCGTGTGAATCCGCAACAGACACGCTGCATACAAGACTATGGAGAGGAGAGGGGTAAGCACAGGCGAGGAAGCAGGAGCAAAGTGAGGATGACACAGGCTGCTGGTAAGGTTCCTGTGTCACCCCAGTGCTGGATGATTCGCCTCCTCTGTGTGCAGTGTATAAAAGACAAAATCGCAGTTAGACTTCGACAACTGAGAATCAGACATCGAGCCTGCAGGGGGTAAAACTGCTAAAAAATAAACAAATATCAAAATAGACATCATGAAATAGTGTTATTCCACATGTACACACATATGATCGCTTTATTCCGAAAAGTAAGGTGCGCTTTAAAAGCCAAGGAGTGTAATGAAGTTCATGATTGGTCATATATTGTGATACACAATGTGCATATTTAAATAAAACATGCAGTGTACCCCTATAAACATAGATAACCATATTTAGAAAGAGATGCTTCCCTTTTCAGGACTTTTATGGATGTTAAATTCCCCTTTTACATAAAGATGCTTAACTTGATATTGAATTTCTACCAGAATTTGAAATCCTCCTCCAGCCTAAAATGTGGAATGTAGAAATAGGACCAGATAGACGAAAAATCTAGAAAGTTGGAAACACCTTCCATACTCTTGGCGGTGTTTCATGCTTTACGTTGCATTTTATAAAACCACCATATCTATTTGGTGCTCTCAAAGAACCCTGATTCCAGTAAACAATATCTATTACCAGCTCTCATGTTGATCATGGCGCGATCGGTTTCATCCGTGGGTTCTGTCCGTTCCAGAGCAGGTTGTGAAACCGTGGATTCCAAAGTTCTAAAGATCTATTGTGGAATCCAAACTAGTGAGTTTACAAAAAAAATAGAGGAAGAATTAGCACCGTTTTTTTGGGGGACGGGGTTATGATCTTTCTCCTTCGTTGGGGTACTAGGATGGATGGGCTTGGGGGGTTTTATATGAATATGTTTGTACATGATGTGGTAGTTGCTGCTGTGACAGCACATCTGGATTAATGGTTATGGTTGTTTTTGTAAAATCTTAAATAGTGTTTAAAAAACAAAAAAACTTGCAATTAAAATTGGTTCAGTATAAAATGCATGCTGGTAATAATTGTACATGGATGGGAAGTAGAGCTATGTGACCGTATTATACTCAGGGGTCAGCAACCTATGACACCGGTGCCACATCCGGCACGTGGGACTTGGCTTGCTGGCACACTTCCCTCTATCGGGTACAGGTTCCAGCGCTCGATGCCGCTTTTTGAGATACTTAGCAGCTGTATCTCAAAAAGTAAAAATAATTTTTAATAAGGAATTGCAGTTGCACCAAACACACTGATACACTGTTTTATTAAAATTTAAAAGAAAAAAAAAGTTTTCAAAGTTGTACATAGCCTTTAACTGATTTATGTCACCTACATGGTAACAGTTTGTTTTATGACTTTCATATTTGAATTGCACACTTTATCATTACTCTTATTACTATAGCATTGATTTTTTTATTTTTATTAGTGCTCCATACAAAATAGGTTGCCTACCCTTGCTCTCTACAGCTACTGTATTCTGCAATCAAGTGTAAGGCTCCATGCACATGACGCGGACAGCCGGACGTATTTACGGACCGTGCTCCCATTATAAAGTATGGGAGCACGGTCCTTAAAATAAAAAAATAGGACATGTCCTATTTTTTTCGGCAGGTTTCTACAGCACGGACAACTTCCCGTATAATAATAATATACGGGTAGTTGTCAGTCGGCCATAGAAACGTATGGGCCTGTAATTACGGACGATTTTACAGTGCATGCGGCCTTATTGAGTAATGCTGCTGACAGGAAGTTTGCTGCATGCAGAAAAGGATTCTGGGAATGGTCATCTTTGTAAGTTCTAGTTACAGCATTGGTAGTAATCTGGTGGAAAGCTCTGAACAGATTTACTTGAGTTTTTACAGTGCAAAACCTTATATGACACAATCTTATTAAATGGTGAGATATTTACTGCCATCAACATTCGACAATTGTCTTTTCTTTCTTCAAAGAGATCAATTTAGTATGTTTGTGTGTTTTTTCCAATGAGACGTCTTCATATGTGACCAAGTGAAATAGTGCCCCTAATTGGGCTGGGGGGAAAAAATCTCTGCATTTGACCCCCTGGAACCCCTATTCTACCACAAAAAAGCTATGTGTAGGGTCAACCAAAGAATTTTATAATTCTCAGTAAGCACTAGGCCCTGGCTGGGATTTGTTAACTGCTTGAATGCCAAACTGCTTTGACCATGTTGTAATCATTTTGCCATCCCTAGTGTAAAAGTAGACGTTCCAGGGGGCCCTCGTAGAAGTATTCAGAAAGCATACAAATGCCTATATTTGCCCTGATACAATTTAGAACTTGAGAAAAGTAATTATTTTTTTCTTCCAGGAGCTACGAAAGAAATAGGTTCTGCACTGACCAGGATGTGTATGAGACACAGAAACATTGAGTCGCGACTGAAGCACCTAACCGTGTAAGTGTTTTTCTACCTT
This sequence comes from Rhinoderma darwinii, assembly GCF_050947455.1. Taxonomy (NCBI): domain Eukaryota; kingdom Metazoa; phylum Chordata; class Amphibia; order Anura; family Rhinodermatidae; genus Rhinoderma; species Rhinoderma darwinii. The sequence goes on from NC_134699.1 coordinate 31,655,582, forward strand.
TAAAGAGGTGTGGGTCTACAAGATGCCAACGCACCTCTGTTTTCTGTATCTTCTCACTTATTGTGTTGCCCTACAGTGAACACGCACACACTGGATGATACTGAAAACGTTTCCGATACAGACTATAACTATCTTACCATCTCCTGAGTAGTTGTTAAATCTTCTTTATAAGAGTCATGGTAATATAAATCCCCTAATCTACTGAACGGCAGAGCAACAATATACGGACAGGTATTATGGAAAGTATTTTAGGGGCATATGCTCTTTACCAGTTCCCTTGCTCAGTTTCTGTCAAAATGAACTGCAGTAGGATATTAACTGTATAGTTAAATACCTCTATTGTGCCATTAGGTCTCATGCCCACTTCAGTTTTTTTTCTCCAGGGTGCTCTCCATTTTTTTAACTGATAGCACCCTGACACATTCATTTCAATGGGGCCATGCACGCTTCCGTTGTTTCAACGGAACCGTGCAGCTGTTCCGTCAAAAATAGGACAGGTCCTACTCCTGACCGTTTTTGACGGAACAGTCTCTGCCTTTTCATTGATTTGGTCCGTGAAACAACGGACTGCACACGGAAGCCATCCGTGTTTCACGGACCCGTCATCAGCAGCCGTACAACAGCCGGCGGATGTATGCATGGGCCTTAGGCTGTATACATATTGGTGTTGTAGCTTTGCGTCCTGGTCAACTAAAACTTTGGTCCCTTTAAAGATCAAATGAGTGCTACTGATGCCCACTTAAAGAAATGCAGGGTGATCGCTCAGCCTAGTAGTGATAGAGACTTGCCTCTATAGGGTGTCCGAAATTTCCTCTGCATTTCTCCAAGTGGCATTGTGAACAGCCTTTGTGAGCCTCTCTGAATGGGAATAGATGGTTGCTGTATACTTGTAATTTATATGGCCTTTTGCATTCAGTTCTATTCATATACTTTTATGGTTAACATTTTCATGGTATTTCTTTAGATGGTTTTTGTAGGAGGCTAATTTGTTTATGGCCTAAACATGGCTATAAGCATATTAACGCAAGTACATACATCTATCCCTGCCTCGCTTAGCTGGATATGTCTATATTATGATAAGGAAGTAGCTGTTCTTGTGGATCTTGGCCTCCTGACGGCTTTACATAGTATTTATACAGTTATGTGAGGAGGCCTGAAATCTCCTGTTAGTCGGAACAATCTGTGATTTAACATCCGTGAATTAAGGATATAAAAATCTTGAAGCTGTAAGTAGAATCTGAATACTGCAAAACCAAGTGACGCAGTCCCGTAAATTTAGTCAAAAACTCCTGGAACATAAAACTTTTTCCCTAAAAGTTTAATCTGGACCTCATGTCTTACAGCAGCCTTCTCTTGGTCTTTCTTTGTTCCTGTATTTTTGGCCCTCCTGTCAAGGGGCATTGTTCAAAATGCAGTTTTTACTCAGGGTGTAATGCCCAGTTCTGCTAGGGTGGCTAAATGAATCGTAAAGTTATAATATAGCTGAGCCCAAGCCATTGCAGATGGTTTCCAGTAGGCAACCAAGAGAGATTAGAATGCAGCTTTGATTGTAAATAAAGAAGACATAGTGGGCAATTTATGAAGTCTTCTATGCCAGTTTTCTGGCGTAGAAAAGTCGCAATTTTCACAAAATTTTGCTACTTTTCCATTCTTACACCACCTCCTCAGCTTTAAAATACAGCGAGTGGGGCTTAGCAAGAGGGGATGAGGCTATTTACTATAATTTACGCCAGAAAACTGGCATAGATTTGATTTTCTGGACACGCCATCCAGATATGCACCTATTACTACACTTTTTTTTTTATATTTAGACTGGCATATGAAATGCCAGTCTTAATAAATTCCCCGCATGACGTGTATGAATGTTGAATGGGTTCGACCACTTAAAGAGGTTGTCTGGGCACGGGGCCATTTTTCATGCTGATGGGTATATGATTGGTTGGGGTCAGACACCCGGATCCTTCACCGATCAGCTGTTCCAGCTGCCTCTGGGCACCGGATATATGCAGTGTTCGGTGCTGGAAGCAGATGGCTCCGTACACTGCATAGCGTCCGTGCTGCAGAACTCCAACTCTGCTCCTGTTCACTTGAATAGAAGCAGAACTACAGTACTGTAGCACGACCACTGTACTGTGACCTGAGCCATCTGCTATTAACATCCGGTGCCCAAAGGCAGCCAGAGCAGCTCATTGGTGCGGGATCGGGGTGTCGGATTCCCGCCGATCATATACTGATGACCTATGCTGTGGATAGGTCTTAAGTATGAAAAACGGTCCCGTCCCAAGACAACCTGCCCTGGAACCCTTTCTAAAGTTCATCACTGAAGGTCCGAGCTTCCTTGACCCCACCAATGTTGTATCATGATGACATGTCTGACAATAATAAGGCTGGTGAACCCCTTTATGGTGGTATTTGTGGTTTTTAGCACACTTCATGTAATCTGCAGGAACCATTTTATGTGAAGCCCTCCTAACCATCTCCTCTTAATAATACTCAGAATTAGATTGTTACGTTCTAATATCACACAGACTACTAGAACACTTTTTCCTCCAAATTTATATATTCAATACATATGCTAGAAAATTGGAACTTCAGTTAATTGGATGTGATCCACCGAGCTGCGGAATAAAATCGAATTGTGAAGAATGAGTTAAATATTGAGAATGGAGAACGCCAGGACTACGTATTTACAAAGAATATATTTAGCGATTAATGTACTTTACGGGCGGTGAGGTGTTTCCACGCCTTGGCTTTCGATGTCCCATTTAGTCCCACAAGTGCAGCTATAGGTCGGAATACCTTATGCTATTGTTAGATTGGTATTTCCTATATGAATCTGTCATCCAACATACACACCTAGAGTGTTTCTGGTGATATTATTTGTCTGGAATTTTATCTCTGACATACTGACTTTTACGGCACGAGCTCAGTGAATTATTCCAAGGGTGTGTAATCTTGACAACATAAGATGGGTGACAGGTTGTCCTATCAGCAATAAAACTCTTAACACTCTGGCAATTGCCAAATAAAATCGTTGTGCCATAATAACTTCAAGTTCTTCTAATTACTTTGATGTTACTCCTTCCTTCCTGAAAGCGGGGAGCGTAATACATTGCACAAATGTGAGTGACTGTTTTTAGGCCATGGCATTGCAAATTCATCTGCATATTACAAGCCACCATTTACAACCTCCTGTATTCTGCAGCAGAAATTGTAGAATACAAACTTACCTTTGTTTGATCCATCATGAACGATAATTATCCCAAAGGATTTTGGTGCCTTGAGCACGTGCATTTATTTTTTTGTTTTATGTTGTGGTTTTCTCCGTGTCTGGATGATGTCATGACATTCCGGACAAGCTGTCCTCACAAGACAGGGCTGATGTAAGACCAAAGTCATATGATTAGTAGGCACAGAAGATCTTTATGTCTGTCTGCACGTCACTCAGCATCAGCGGTTCAGTCATGGCTTGAAACCACAAGAAATATGTCTTGCAGAACCACAGCTCTGTAGAGACTAATGTGCCTGGTGGATGTACACGGTTTCCTGCAGGTTTTTCTTTTTTGTTTTGTTTTTGTGAATGTTGAGCTTAAATGTTTTGTGCTTAAAGTAGCCAGTGCAGACTGGGAATTCGCTTGGAGTCCCCAGTCTGTGACAAGTGGCGCATTCCCGCCGCACTGTGGCATCATGTACTATGCAGTGTGGCAGAGCATCAACCTCTATTAGAGGGGTGGAAATGTTAAATTCCACTGGCTTCAGTCTGGGGACCACTGCTGTGCCCTTCCTTCTGCGTGGGTCTGAACAGGGTTCTTGGCTTTTTGGTGCTGCCCAATTGCTTAATTTTTCTGTCCGCCCTTGTTTGCTTTTTGTGTTTTTTAGTTTATGCATCAAATCTGCACATTTTCCTTGTTTTCACTTCTCTTGCTTGTGCACACGACCATGTTTTTCTTTTTCTTCAGTGTGCTATCTGCATTTTTTGCAAATCGCACACTGACCCATTTATTACTATGGGACCATGCACACATCAGTGTTTTTTTTTACGGATCCATTGTTCTGTTCCGCAAATTAGAGACCATGTCCTATCCCTGTATGGTTTTTGCGGACCCATGCCGCCATTCAAGTCCATGGGTCTGCAAAAATAACAGACAGCACACGGAAGCCGTCTGTGTGCTGTCAGCATTTTGCGGATACAATGCTGGGAAATAACGTGACCTTCCTATGGGTGTGGACCGTGAAATACAGATGAGCAACAAACAACACGGCCGTAATATACGGACATACGGAATGGTTGCAGAAGCAACTCTGAGGCATTATGGACCCAAAAACAGACACTTGGATCTGTAGTTTTTGGCCCAATCAACGGCAACAGTCGTGTGCATGAGGCCTAAGTAAAAGCTCCCATGCAAGTCATGTTATCGCAAAGCCTCAGAGGACCTCACAAATTTACCCTGAAGCCCATGAATCTGAGAAATAAGGTGTCTCACAACCTAAAGTGTCTGTAAAACTTTTTACAGCGTATTGATAATTTTAAAGTGTTGCCCACTGCACAAAAAGCTAGAGATATTCTAGCGTTAGAAATGTATGGCAATGGCACTTCATGTTATAATGGCCAACTTAATTACTGCCATGGTACCTCCCCACATAATTCTCCTGATCAAGGTGCCTGGAAAGGGAATTCTTAAACCCAGTAGTTTTACATAAAGTTCGTCCAGCTATTTATAGATGAGGCAGTAACGAGAATCTTTCTAAGCCAACAATAAGACTTTTGGTGTTTACCCACTTAAAAGACGTTCCTCTCATGTCATGTCCTCCAGTAATTGTTTGGAGTCTTCTGACGTCAACTGATCTTGAGGAAATTGCGGCTTGAAAATGTTTGACTTTGTTTACGCTTCTTTCTTTAAAAAGTTGCCATGTAATAATCTTCGTGAACGTATAAGTGTGTCGGTGCATAGTGTACAACAAACCTTTCATGTTGTGCATTGATGAGATGGCAACTTTCAAAGTTCTGTTTGAACACGTCGCACAAACCAGCAGCTCTAAGCAAACATAGGGTCATCTCACTCAACCAGTTATGTCTGAGCCCTCCGGTCAAAAATGATAATTGGCAACAAGATCCATCCCCATCCCCGAGTGACCATGAAGAGTATTGAAAATCAAATATCTCATTGCATTAAGTATCCGTCTTTTACCAGATTATTGTATCAATGCTGCGTGTGTTTAGATAAAATTAAGCTGCAGAAACGCTCGTGTGAGCGCTGAGCCGCTTCGTTTCTGTTCGGCTTTTCTCAGAAAGCTGATTTAGCGGTGTACGGGCTCATAGGCTTTCTATTGAGTCCGTACATCAACTTCTCGTCTTTCCGAGAAAAGCCGAACAGAAAGCAAGTGGCTCCGCGCTCACACGAGCACTTCTGCCGCTTCATTTTAGAGATCGATGGGGGTCTCAGTGCTCAGACCCCCAGCGATCAAAACTTCTGACATGTCAGAAGTTTGTTGAACATTTAGTTACCCTTTAAAATCGCTTCAGACAAGTGTAAAAAATCCTAACATGTTAGCAATAAAAACACGGCAGCAAATCGCTTAACTAGAGCTATTTTGAAGGCTAATGAGACCATATGGTCACATAATGAACAGCCCCCTCTTCTACATGGTGCCACACACCCCCCACAGATCGTGCCACACACACCCCCCTTGTAGATGGTGCCACACACGCCCCTCACTTGTAGATGCTGCCATACTCTCCCCCGCCCTAGTAGGTTGTGCCAGACATCCCCCTTGTAGATAGTGTCACATGCACCCCCTGTAGATAGTGCTACACCCCTTCTCTCTGTAGATAGCGCCATTATGGATCCCTCTAGGATTGGAATCCCCAAGCAGAGCATTGCTGACCTTCTGGCAGGGGATTCCTCTTCTGGAGGAGACCCTGACGTCACTGCCCATATATGGACAGTGACATCCGGGGCTACCACTAGGAACAGAATCCACCTAAACGCTCTGGCTGGGGATTTCGCTTCTAGAGGGAGCCCCGGCCAGAGCATCGGCGCTCCCTCCTACCTTCCCTCTTAGTTGCGCCCGGGGCACATGCCCCGTCTGCCCCCCCTAGCTACGCCCCTGTATTACCAGTTCAACTTATATGAGCCAGTGACAGGTTTGAAATGTGGCATAAAAAATATTTTATTTTTTTTATTACATTTTTTATTACATTTTTCAATAAACAAAAAGAAAAGAAGCACATATACACTCCATAATCCATCTCCGTATTAACAATTCTAGACATTGCGTATAAAAAAATTAAATAAATCACTATATATATTAATCTCTCTTGGGGTGTGAAAAATGTACCACAATAGTCATAGGTAAACTCAAACAAATACCATGATGCTTCTGTAAGTGATGCAGTTTATTTGGAATTTATCATAATGAATGACCTGACCAAATGAGGTCCGTATGGTCCCATTGTCCAGAATGACTACAATTTATTTTACTTTTCGGCTTGTTCAGTTGTGGTGATTTGTGCCCTAGATGGTTTCCAAGTGAGAATTGGATAATGGGTAGTCTGCTACATTGTCTCCTCTCGCTCTTTGCATGTTTTAATTATGTTTCTCTTTTCTGCAGAGCCCTGAGTGACAGCTTAATAAACCCCCTAGAAGGAAAAATTGAGGAGTGGAAGAAAATTGCAAGCCAACTTGACAAGGACCATGCAAAAGGTAGCAAACCTATACTTCACGATTCAGAAGTACTTTGCTTAGGAACTACAAATATGTTTTGGACACACATAACATAATTTTTTTTGTTTTTTTTTATACAATATCAATATGTTGCAGACCATGCTGTCTGGGAGAGAGGGCAATGACTTGCAAATAACAATAAAGAGTGCAATAAAATTCTCCCTTTAATAGGATTCTTCTAGTTCACTCATTTAAAATTTTAGTCTGTCCAAAAATCACATTCTATTATTTACCATTTTTGTTTTTTATCCTGTTTGGAATTAATAGTATATTAGTTTGCATGGTGTTGGGGTGTATGTTTACTTATTTATTTACATAGTTTTATATTTTATTTAAGACACTTTTTGGGCTTAAAGGGTTTTTCTGAAACTGTTATTTTGATGGCGTATCCTTGGCACCCCGGACGATCAGCTACATAAAGCGGCTGCAGCTCTCCAGTAAGCTCTGCGTCCCCTTTGTTTATGCAGGCACAGCCCCATACATTGAGTAGTGGCTGTGCCTGGTATTTCTGTTCAGTCCTATTTACTTGAATGGGACTGACCTGCTGTGACCTGCATTACCATCAGAGCCACAACCAAATGTACGGCACAGTGGTTGGGTAAAAAAAAGGTAAGACACGGTGCTCCAGTGAGCGCCGCTGCCCCTTCATGCAGCTTATCCGCTGGCATGCCAAGAATTGGACCTCCACCAATCCGATATTAATGGCCTATCATTGCTAAGATAGGATAGGCCATCAGTATTACAGTCCCATAAAACACATTTATGATTCGGATATTCAAGTTTATTTTTTGTTTTAAAGGCAGAATCTCAAATGTATCTTTAAAAGCTTGTGTTCCTGGGAATTATGAGCTCTGATACTTCAGAAGACCCCACTAGTTGAGGTCAGAAAGTACAGGGTTGTTGAATCTGTGTAGAAGCAGAATCCTGCTTCAATTTGGTGCAGTTATGCTTTGAAGCTCTTAGGCTGGGTTCACACAGAGTTTTTTGCAGGCGGAAATTCTGCCTCAAAATTCCATTTGGAAGTTTGAGGCAGATTTTCCTCTCCCTGCACGCCGATTTTCGCAGCGTTTATAAAACTCCACGAAATACGCTTTCTCTGCCTCCCATTGATGTCAATGGGAGGTCAGAGGTGTAAACGCCCGAAGATAGGGAATATCCCTTCTTTCTCCCGCGAGATAGTTTTACCGCTGGTGGGAAAGACGCCTCCGCCTCCCATTGAAATCAATGGGAGGCATTTTCGAGCCGTTTTCGACGAGTTTTGCGGCACGGTTTCCGAGTCAAAAAACTCAGTGTGAACATAGCCTTAATACTCTGTTTTGCGGTTGCCGGCATTTAATTTTGTTTTTTCCCGTATAGCCATAACAACCGCACGCCATTATCCCCTTATCTCTCCTCTAATTTCGGCAAATTATTTAGATGTGAAAGGCCATTTATAATTCACCCTTTGCCATGGTCAACTGTTAGTAGGGTCATATGTAAGGTGAAGAGAATGGAGAAAATGCATGTGATATATAAATGCCTTCGCCTGGGTCCACATAGATCGGTTGTGTCCGGACAGTTGTTTTTAGCCTGAGATGTACACAACTGATGACATTTTTGTGCGCAACTCTGGTGTCTATAGCTGGAGAGAAAAATGCTGCAATCAACAGTCTTCTGTCCGGTGAAGGTAGACACCCGGCGTAAAAACGGATGCAAATGCTGCCATGAACGATCCCATAGGATTGCATGGGATCTGTTCTGGCATCAGTTTCTACTTCGCTGGAGCCTTAGCCATAAACAGGAGTCAGAACGGCATTTAAAGAAAAACCCCAGTAATGTAAATGATCCGTTATTCTATTTTGACATTTGGTATATGTGCTTTTGGGTAGCTCTTTCTTTTGATTTAGATTTGTTTATAAAAAAAAACAGTTTTAAATTACGTATTTGTTTGAAAACTTAAAGTGTAGCTGAACGTTTGACAAACTTCTGACATGTCATAATGACGTGTCAGAAGTTTTGATTGGTGGGGGTCTGAGCACTGAAGACCCCCACCAATCGCTAGAACGAAGCAGCTGAAGCGCTCGTGTGAGCGCTCAGCTGCTTCGTGTCTGTTCGGCTTTTTCCGGAAATAAATATATATCGGTGTACGGACTCAATAGAAAGTCTATGAGCCCGTACTCTGATACATCGGCTTTCCGTAAAAAGCCGAACAGACACAAAGCGGCTGAGCGCTCACACGAGCACTTCAGCTTCTTCATTCTAGCGATTGGTGGGGGTCTCGGTGCTCGTACCCCCACCAATCAAAACTTCTGACCTGTTACCATGTCAGAAGTTTGTCAAACGTTTAGCTACACTTTAAATTTCTTGTTATCAGTGCAGTGAAGTTGGTCTTTGCTGATCCGCTGCTGCATGGAAACCTGGATGCTCTGTTTGCTTGAGCTGTTCTCTAAACATTTGCTGAGTTGCAAAACTTTGGCCTTCTGTCTAGTGCATTTTCTGTCAAATGATTCTCCAGACTCCCAGTTCAATTGTATTGTCTAGAAGTAATAAATGAGAAAATGTGCCGTAGCCCTTTAAATGTCCTTCATTGCCTTTCTCTTAAAAAGGGGACAGTGTGTACTTAGTTGTAGCCTAAATACAAAGCCTTGCTCTATATTCCTTAGTGCACTCTGTGCAGTGTCCGCCTTCTATTTATTTCATCATACATGGCTGACTTTGTGCTATGTCTGATACGTATACTTGTGTCCACAGAGCAACCTTGCAAGAGTTCACGTTCCACATGAGAAATAATAGCTAGGTTCAGTAACCTGTATTGGCATACATGAGTGTGTCCTATTAGGCCACATTTAAAGTGACGCTTTATTTTAATTGCCTTCAATAAAAGTGCTCATTTGAGTGTTGCGCTCAGTCTCAATAAGTGACGGGCAACTGTCAGCCCTCAGGTGCTCACCTGGTGTCCCGTCTCCCCTCTTCCATCTGTATACTGTACAGTACGCCACTCCATGTTCGGCTATCCTCTGTACAGATACTACTCTGCTTGATTGCTGAAAGTACTTGAGAACACGGATATGGAGCCACATTTGCAGCGGAGAGGTGGCACACATGCATGGTTAGCTCCTATTATACTTATCGGGAGAAATGGAATCGGTTGTTTCTGTACCTTCCTTAGAGTATAATGAGAGGGTGCGTGCATGACGAAGTACATAATTCCCAAAGTGAATGTTTATATAGACGGTTTAGTGTTGAGGGTCTGCTGTTTACAACAAGCCACTGAAATTGCTAAAGCACCCCCCACTGACAAATTCTGTTAAAGGAGTTTTCCCAAAATTTGGGCGATTTCCGGATAATCCATGTATTATGACCACAGTAGCAAGCTAAGAATGACTTTCCAATATACCTTGTTTATAATCTCTGGTAAAATACGCTTCCCAAGACGCACCTTGGTGGATGTAATATCACTGCACCACACCACACCACACCATGATTGGTGGATGTCTCAGGTGATGAAGTAAATATTGGCCCAGCGGCAGGCACCGAAGGAACCTCAGCAGTGAGCAGGAGGAATAGTTACATGTATATCGGCAACATTTTTAGCTTTTTACTGTAGCCATGATGCAGGCTTTAGGCCCCATGCACACGACCGTGTGTTTGCTTCTGCATACTAACCGCAATTGCGTAGCTGCAATTATGGGTAGTATACGGCACGTTATATCCTATGGGCCAATACACACGCGCGTGGTTTCCATGGTCCATGCATTGCCCATAGCACGGAACGCAAAAAAAAAAAATAGGACATGTCATTTTATGGGCCGCATTTACGGTCCGGGATCATTAAACTCAATGCACTCTTGTGTGTGCATGGTCCATGATTGCGGACGGCCTGCAGATGTCACTTCTCGGGACGTCCGTGCTGTAATCACGGACCATGCACACAGCCACGGTCGTATGCATAAAGCCTTAAACTTACATCTTGTATTTTTGGGAAAGGTGGGTGCCGTTCAGTAGGTATTACCGCTCCCTAGCAGGTTGTCACTTGGCTTTTCCATACTTTTTGAATAACTGGGCATATTAATCCTTTTACATTTTTGAAATGCTGGGTGAAATAAGGTGGGAATATTGGTTGTCACAGATGCATGACAATAGATAGCTTAGGTCGATCAGGGACTTGTATGTCTATGTTGGAATTTGAGTAGTTGATGTGGGCAATACTGGCACAGTTTATATTTGCATGATGACCGGTCTTCTACTAGTTCCATTTTACCTTAATCTTTTCTGTTCTCTGTTTCCTCTCAGAATATAAGAAGGCCCGGGCTGAGATTAAGAAGAAATCCTCTGATACAATCAAGTTGCAAAAGAAAGTGAAGAAAGGTAAAGTAAAATTGTGTCCAACATGGGCCCATATTTATGTTAGAAATGGGAGGGGATACGTATGCCAAATCATAAAAATGAGATTTACAATAATATGTGCTTATAAAGGAATTGGCGACTTATCGAATGCTTTTACCTAAAAGAATATTCAATGTATCATCTCTATGGAGCCTAGTTTACATTGCGCTGTCTTTTGTATTATTAATGCATTTTATTATGTTAATATATACGGCTCTTAGCTACTCCGTATAGTTTATTCTGCTATGTTAGAAATGCTAAGTCTTCGCGCCCCAGATCTCAGCTGATGATAATTCACAGGATTTATGGCTCAAAACGAAACTTCCTGCTTTAAATACATTCTAGATTAATGGAGTTGTTTTGTGGGGAAGGAAGTCTGAGAGAGGAAATAGGAAAGGCAGGAAATTGTGGGCCTTTCAGAGACCTCTAGGGGAGAAAGAAAAGACGTTTTCATCGTTCTCCTTCAGTATTCTACTAATTGCTCCTTATATCTATTTCCCTGACATTATATAATATATATTTTATACATGTGTAATATATTCACACCAGTTACTATATATGTTTCAGAGGTTGTCACCCAGCCTTCCTCCTGTACTTCTGAATGGCAAATCTGACTGCAATGTGAGGGAGCTGTGCCATGGTAACACAAACCCCAACATATAAACATACAAATAAATGACAACCACAACTTTATAATTGGAAATATAGGCCGCGATGTTTATTAAGGGTTACCCAAGATTAAATAATTCAATACAACATAACCATAAAATTATTGAAAATTCATTAATAATCATCATCAAATTATTGAACCAAGTCCCCCTAGCATTAGCTGGGAGACTAAACCCCACTAGTAAACATCGCGACAGGGAAACCCTTTTAAAAAAGGGGAGGGCTGGGCGGGTCTTGTCTTGAATCGAATTCAAACGGCCCGGAACACTGCCGGACACCAGAATTTAAACAGGAAATCTTCCCGCCGTTGCTGCTCATTATCCAATCAGTAAAAAGCGCGGGCTTCACGAGCGCAAGGTGGAAAATTCCAGAACCTGCTCGTACATTCCTGTACAGCTGACCTCAACCTGACCCATGCAGGTAAGTACCAACTGTAATAATAAGAGGGGTGGAGAGGAAGAAACCAAACCAGAAACCACCAACCTTTTGAATCATAAAAATTATGTGGGGCTGTGATACCATGTGTCCCCCAAGCGATTGCTATGGGGGGCCCTGACATTCGGATGTGTGAGAAATCTAGTGGACATCATTTGTGGCTTTTACGATTTTCCACCCAGCTTTTTTTAGAAACAGATTTGACTAAGAAACCACTGAATACATTTGTGTTTTTTAGTTTTTGTTTTTTAAGCTTTAATGGTGCCAAGGCCACAAAATGAATGTGAACGCAACTGCGAACCTAGATAGCAAGATTTTGTGGGCTTTATTGGTGGTTATGAGATGTACCACTAATCCAGATTTCATTTTTCTTGAATATTTTGGTCCCTAGTTCTGTCTGCCCTTATTTTTGTATTTTTTTGGCCATGGAGTGTGTTTTTCCACAGCCATTCTAAGGAATTACCTCACGGGTTCTCTACTGAAAGGGGGTTTTGTCACTATGGTGGATTTTTCTTGGCATAACTACTGGTCCGATCATGAACACAAAGATGTTCCTCAGTCTGTACATAAAGATTGATGTGTTTTTCACTGGAAAAAAAAAAACCTTGAGTAACCACCCAGTTTGTGTTCGGATACACATCTCTAAAAACCACATTGTTAACGCTGCTGCTTTTCCTATGCACATTTGCATGAATATACGGCCTGTCAATTTACTAGGAGTCCTCCACCACAAGGCATTTTCCTACTCTGATCTCTCACACATACTTGAGGTGACTGAGGAGCGCTGCCATGCTGTGTTCGATTATTAGAATATAATATATTCTTCCCAACTCTTGGATGTAAATCTTGTATTGGGTTTTCCTGAAGAAATTAGTATTCCTATAAAAATATACATGTGCTGTGTAAGCCAGGCAGGTATTCGGGTCAATTCACACAATGCATATTACGTGCGGCAAAACCGCAGTGCAATGCAGTACTAGCGCAGTCATTCAGATTCCAGGAAATCTCATGTACACGCTGCTCTATTTTTCCGCACGCACATTGACCTGCGGTGTGGATTTTACAATCCACAGCATGTCAATTTATTTTGCATTTACGCTTGCGAATTGTATATGCCTAGTGCTGAGGAAAATGGCACCAAAATCCGCAGCATGAAAAACGCATCAAAATTTTTAAAAACGCACGACTAGGTGAGGTTTTTACCTACGTATTTCCTGCGTATTGCTGTGGTTTTGGTGCGTATTTTCCGCAGCAAAATACGCAATGTGTGCATGTAGTCTTAAAGTCTACTTGTTAGTATGTCCTAATAAAGGGCAGTTAGTGAGGGCAGATCCCCTATTAACCCGTTAGTGACCGCTAATACGCCTTTTCACGTCGGTCACTAACGGGCTTTAGGCCTCATTTACACGAGCGTGTGCATTTTGCGCGCGCAAAAAACGCTGCGTTTTGCGCGCGCAAAAGGCATTTGACAGCTCCGTGTGTCATCCGTGTATGATGCGCGGCTGCGTGATTTTCACGCAGCCGCCATCATAGAGATGAGGTAGTCGACGCCCGTCACTGTCCAAGGTGCTGAAAGAGCTAACTGATCGGCAGTAACTCTTTCAGCACCCTCATCAGTGAATGCCGATCACAATATACAGCAACCTGTGAATAAAAAAAGACGTTCAAACTTACCATGAACTGCCTGCTTCCTCCAGTCCGGTCTCCCGGCCGTTGCCTTGGTGACGCGTCCCTCTCGTCATCCGGCCCCACCTCCCAGGATGACGCGGCAGGCCATGAGACCGCTGCAGCCTGTGCTTGGCCTGTGATTGGCTGCAGCTGTCACTTGGCCTGAATTGTCATCCCGGGAGGTCGGACTGGAGGAAGGAGCAGGGACTTATCGGTAAGTCCGAACTTCTGTTTTTTTTTTACACGTATATGTATATTGTGATCGAAAGTCACTGTCCATGGTGCTGAAACAGTTTAAGTCTTTGAGCACCGTGGGCAGTGACTGTCTCCTGACGTCGCGTACCCGAACATTTTTTGCCGGGTTCGGTCAAAACGAGTTCGGCCGAACCCGGTGAAGTTCGGTGCGCTCATCTCTAATTTGACACTCCGTTTGGATGTTTGTAACCAGAAAAGCACGTGGTGCTTTTCTGTTTACATTCATCCTTTTGACAGCTCTTGCGTGATTTTCGCGCATGCAACGCAGGACCGTCCGTGTGGCATGCGTTGTTTTCACGCACCCATTGAAGTCAATGGGTGCGTGTTGCGTGAAAAACGCAAGAATATAGAACATGTCGTGAGTTTTACGCAACGCACTCACGCAGCGCAAAATTCACGCATCGTCTAAACAGCCCCATGGACTATTATAGGTGCGTACGACACGCGTGAAAAGCACGTGCGTCGCACGCGCGTATAATACGCTCGTGTAAATGAGGCCTTATTCTGATGCATAAGCCTTTTTCCGACGCTGCATCAGGATAAATAAACAGAGCAGGGAGCTGTCAAATCTCCCTGCTCTCAGCTGCCAGGTGTAGCTGAGGTCTGGGGGCGTCCCAGCTCGAACGTGAGAGATCGATATAAGTAATCGATCTCACCCGTTTAACCCCTCCGATGCGGTGCTCAATAGCGTGCACCGCATCTGAGTGGTTTTGGAGAGCGGGAGGGAGCTCCCTCTCATCCCACCAACACCTGGTGATAAGATCACCGAGTGTCTGTGTCTCCAATGGTAGCCGGGGTCCTAATAAAGGCCCCCAGGTCTGCCTGTCGTGAATGCCTGCTAGGTCATGCCGTTTTAAACGGACAGGCAGTAATACACTGCAATACAAAAGTATTGCAGTGTATTATAATAGCGATCGGATGATCGCATATTAAAGTCCCCTAGTGAGACTAGTAAAAAGGAAGTTTAATAAAGTTAATTAAATAAAAATGAAAAACCCACTTTTTCCCCTTACAAAATGCTTTACTATTAAAAACCAAAGTAAAGTAAAAAAGTTGCGCATATTTGGTATCGCCGCGTCCGTAACGACCCCGACTATAAATCTATTACATTATTTAACCCGCACGGTGAACGCCGTAAAAAAATGAAATAAAAAACTATGGAAAAATTGCTGTTTTCTGTGAATCCTGACTTTAAAAAAAACACATACTGTAATGATCCCAGCACTTGTGTGTGCATCACATGACCAGGGACAGAATTATACCGACTAAACAATGAAGGTTCTTACTGATTAACAACAAGCAAAGATCTTGAAAACCGTGAGGAATTAGTACAGATAGTATATTGGAAAATTGTATGACTTTTAATTATACAATAAGTAACATTAATTTGCTGAAACCGGACATCACCTTTAAGGGTAACTTGGTAGAATCGGAGAGATTAATGCAAAATATGATACTGTTTTTCGGACGGTCTCTCTGAAAGATGTAAACCTGTACAAGTTACATTATTATCTGATAATTCACAATATCTAATTATCCGGCACTGGCTATATCTCATTGATGCCAGCCTTGCCAACAAGCAGGGCAGGTAATCAAAGTTTGGGTGAGGGACATTTCTTGGGATGGAGTATGTACTGAAGAATTACTCTCTACACCACTTAGTATCCTATGTAGACAGATCACTTCTGTAAAAGAAGAGTCTCCTCTTGGTTTTGAAATGTAAAGCCTAATATAGACATGACAGGACCCTGTACCTTCTGTCAGGGAAGAACTTAATGGGCAGGGTTACAGATGGGTAGAATAGATCTCACTTGAGGGTACTCTAGAAAAGTTACATTTTGGGACTTGGGTGATCAATGCAAACTTTCAAGGTTGGATTTCACCTTTTTGGGGGGAGTTGCAGGCAGATGCTTACGGTCCACATTGTAACGGCTGTTCGTTTCATTATTTATAATCCGTCTTGGAACATCTGTGCATATTCTGGAAACCTATTATACACGTAAACACTGCACCTGCCCAGAAATCCAGCAACTGTCTGGTCTAAAGAAGAAGAAAACAGCCGGAAAGATAGAAATAGTAGATTATCTCTATTTATTTTGCTCCGAGATGGATGTGAAAAATGTTAGGTATTGGTCATATGGTTGTGAAGATTTCCAGAGCAGGAGTTAAGGCGCATTCTTGAACTTACATCAGGCTATCACTTGAATCCAACGTCTCCAAAGTTCACTTACAGGCATGCTGTGAATGCATAAGCAAGTCTTCCGGTAAAACTATGTGGACTCCTAAAGCATAAACACTCCTAGGCAGGGCTTCCTTATCTTTCATGCTATATACCGTGGGTGGGGTACTACTTGGCACCCACTGTGAATTAAACACAATCCAAAAAGGATTCTTTATTTGCGCTTAAAGAATTATGGTGGGTGAGACTGCTGCGTCCCACATAATCACCACAATGGGGGTCCCAAGCAAGGGAGAAAAGTACAGGAGGCTTAGCCCTGCAGAGACCTCTTCAGTCCTCCTATCGCCTCTTGGCTGGGGTGTGTACCACGAGGACATGGGCATATTTTAGTGATCGTGGGGGGCCTAATAATATAATTAAAGTTGGAGCCTTGTGTCCCTGTTGGTGATATGGAGTATTTCTGGAGTTTTTTTTTTATTTTTAGTTTAGGCCCCAAGAAACCAAATCGCGCGTACTTTCCACTTAGAATTATCAGCACCAAGTTAAAGAGACAAGGGGAGGAGAAGGAAATGTCTTTAGGTAAAGTAGGGCACGCATGTGTTATACCTTGAGGGGCAACGTCTGACATTTTTTGCTTTGTCTGTGGCGGCCTTGTAACAGAATCCACTCCGTACTACAGAGTAATGCATTGTGCATTGTGTATCGGTTCAGGAACTGAGGACTTTTCATCTATATTCTTAACATGATCTTTAAGAAAGTCATGATCATTCCTTTTCAGGATGCACATTTTCTATGTTCCCTGTAGAGATTTAATTAACTCACCTAAAATCTCTACGGCAGCTCCAGACACGTCTCAAGTCGTGATTCTCAAGAGTAACTAATAGCCACGGGCTGTATAATAAAAACATTGCAAGCATTGATATTTCTGCTGATAGCGGTTAGAAGTCATACTAATGTATATCATGTACATATCCCATCCATAGAGCAGTCCTATAATTCCTTATTGCGTCACCATGTTGACTGTTTCGTTTTCTGTCGATTCTTTCGTTCTTTTTGGAAACAGTACATTTCCGTGTAAGGTCGTCTTCTCGTGTAGTTTTTCATTTTTGAGTCTTCTTCCCTCTCTGGGATCAAAAGCCACCGGAAAACCACTGCTCCATGTGAACTAGCCCTTATGCTGCATTCACATGTATCTTCCCGTGACATTTGCCTTTGCAGAGTATTTTTACTATGGAGTAATGCTCTGTAGAACATATGACTGTACAGCTGCTGTGTGTCAGCTGTGTGAGGGGAGTCCGTCATTCCAACCATTTGTCCCTTCACATTCTTGAGCTCCATGTGCAGATTTATTCTTTAAGAATTTTAAAAAGTTCTAAAACAAATACTTAAAGCTTTATCCCGAGCGTCATAGTAGTAATGGGGAACTTTTACACAATTTAGTCTTCGGGATAATAACTGTATCGGACACCTTATGAAGTCGGATCATCTGCAGATCAGATGGATGAAATTGTCATGCCCCTTTTTATCTATGGTCGATTATACATTTGTGGTTGGATTTTACAGTAAGTGTTAATACAGCCTTACATGGTAAAGTTCATAATGTTCCAGAAAAGCTGCTAAATGCTAGTCAGAGCGTAATTCCATTTGATGACTGCATAGGAATGACTGCAACTTAATTTGATGATAAATAATTAGAATTTATAGCCCTGAGGTACTGTATCACTTTTTCCACTGAAGCTTCCATACATTATATAGTCCTCCGTAAATAAACCCTATAGACGGTTGCAACAGCAACACCTGGAGGTTATGGAAGGTTTCTGCACCATGTTTAAAAAAATCATACTGATACTTGCTTTTGTTATGAAATAAAAAATCTGAGATTTTGAAAGTGACCTAATATATTTGGTGAATGTTTCAGTTCTTTGCTTAGATTTAAGGACAATTTTCGCATATTGATGTCATGTTTAAAGCTGTTGACATGACTGCTCCATATTTTACACTGTTGGATATCCTTAATTCTATAGTAAACTAAAGATAAGATGTTCAGTGGTAACGATCGAGTAAACTAGATCCCCGACTGTTAAGGTCATATCTTCAAGGTCAATCTGATGTTTTTCCCATAGGCAAAGATGATGCTCGTATGCAGCTTGACAGTGTCCTGCAGGATGTCAATGGCAAGTACATGCTTCTTGAAGAAACCGAGAAGAGGGCGGTGTATCGAGCGTTGGTAGAAGAACGAGGACGCTTCTGTATGTTTGTGTCTTTTCTGAAACCCGTCTTGGTAAGTCTTGACAGGTCATGCTGGGGGTTATAGTGTCACCACAGATTGTTGTCTAGAAGCAGCAATATGGGAGGACCACACTCAAACTCTGTTCTCCTTTGTGTCCTACTATAGCAAGTATCTTCTATTTCTACAACCCTTTTTGTTGAAGTGCTTTTAAAGGCACCATAAAAGCCCATGCAGAGGTCAGAGAAACACTTTGGATGGAGCTGATCTTTGATATGTCAGACGTTTTGACCAGTAGGGGTCCGTGTGCTCAGACCCCTACCGATCGCTGAAACGAAGGGGCAGAAGCACTCCGCTGTTTTTATTGGGGTTAATTATTATAGTGGTTCCTTCTTGATACAAGTGCGGTATGAAAAAAAAAAAAATAGGATGCCTATTTGTTCTAAAACAGTTTTTATATATTAGCAACATTATAATGAACGACATTTCCTTGCAGGAGGAGGATTATTGGGATCCTTTCTGTATGTCGGAGTGTGAAATGATCCCTACCTACAAGTGAAATGGGGTTTTGGGATTTTTTGGTTACACGTGTAATGCTAATGATTTTGTGTTACTCTGATTTAATATTGTAAGATTCTCTTTTTAATAGGATGAGGAGATTGGCATGCTGGGAGAAATAACTCACTTGCAGACCATCCTAGAAGACCTGACAAATCTGACTGCTGAACCAAATAAGCTTCCCCCCTTGAGCGAGCAGGTATGTATAAGGGGATAGACGGGGAAGATACTTACATTTCATGTATGATGTAGCATGTTTATTGGGTTGTATGTTTTAGGCGCGGTGCACTAAACACCGCTTATCTATAAAAATTTCCATACCGTTTGTCCAAATGTTCTGCCGTTTACTAGAATCCATTATTTATATTAACCTTGTAATTTTTGGCTACGAATAGGCAAACTTCAGTGTATTTTAATGGCATCATTGGTAGGAGGTATGGAAAAAATAAAGGGCATTTCCAGAATTTAGGTACAGCCTTGACCCTATGATAGGCCATCAATATGTGATCTGTGGGGGACAGACCCATGGTACCCCCTCCAATCTGCAGATAAGAGGGGCTTTGGCATTCACTGAAGCGTCGTGGACCCTTCACTTTGGCATTGACCCATCGCCGTCCATCTCCATGCATCTGTGTCTGGTATGGCAGATGGGGCTAAAGCGCAGTACATGATACAGCTACACAGACCACCTGCTGATCGATGGCTTTGAAACATGGCATATTTCTTAGTGCCAGTATATTGGGGACAGTAACTTCCTGATACTGAGTAAAGACTATAAATCATAGGTTTATTGTATGTAGGTGTACATGTAAATCAACCATTATTTTGGGTTTATTGACCATAAAGAAAGCCTGCATTGAAAATGCCCACACCCGTATATAGCAGTGCCAGGCGAAACGCCTGATAAGTAAATGAGTAGTTTTGAGGGTAGTCTTCGGTGAAGTAGGTTTTCTAAATCAAAGGTCCCTTGTGTGCTTGTCAGCAGTCATAAGAAAACTGTAATCGTGACCGGCCAGGTTCATTCATAGCAGGAATTGGGAGTCTATCACTGCAGATATACGTGTGGTGCCCAGGGAATAAGCATAGAGCTGGCTTGCAAGAGTTCTTTGTATTATCAGACTATGAACTCACTCCTAGTTCCTTCCTCTGACCTGTTTCCTAGCTGAGTGCACGTTGCAATCTGCAGACATTTCACAGGACACCGTCCTCACATATAATACTCAGAGCATGAATTCTCTCTAATCTAGACGGAAACCGATACTGAACTATTCTTTTATGTAGGAGTCAAATTTCAGGAACGTTTTTGTGATGAGCATGTCATCAGACATGACCTTTTTAAGTTTTTTTTTTTGTTTAACCTTCACTATTGTATGGTTTCCACTATTTTATGCTGTTGCTAGTTCTTAACGTACCCACAGTCTATGTTTTAAGGAAATCTCTATAATTATGGAGATTTCCTTTACAGCGGTTAAAAAATCCTGCGATTGCTTGGTGGCAACCATATTACTGTGCCCATGGATGCCATTGATTCCCATGGAAAGGGATGTAGATAAATATGTCATGTGAACACGCAGACGCAGGCAGTAATGAGTAGGTTAATTTTTGGCCCGCCAAATGTGAATTTACTTTTGTATGTCCGGGAATTAAAAATCACTTCCTTATAGAGGTTTCCGTAGTATTTTTTTATTTTTAGATCAATCTGAATAATAACGTAGGTTAGGGCTCTGCTTACAGCAAGTTTTTGGCTTATTTGACAAGCCTATAAAGACGTATATTGTAAAGGCATAGCTTCAAACTCCTGGGCCCTATTCAAAAAGTAAAAGGGTCCCCCAACTATCACGTGTCATTTATACTACTAGGGTCCTTTTTGTCTGGCAGAGGGGGTTTTAGCACACTTGCCAACAGTCCTGGTATTTGCAGGCATTCTCGCAAACTTGGCCTCAAAAGGGGAATGGCTTATGCTCATTTGTTTTAAAAGGGGTATTTTTGTTTTTTTGGGCATTCCCGGTTGGAACATCGGTTGGGTCGGAAATGTCCTTAGATTTGGGATTCAAATGTTGGCGAGTTTGCGTCAGGCACCAGGGTCTGGGTACAGCTGCTACCTCTGCAGGTGCCTCTGATAAAAAATAATGTCTGTTAGTCGTGCAGCATGTATTGTGCCTGTGGAGCGAATTATTAAAATCCCATGTCTACTGACGGACTGCAGGGAATCTGACTTCCCCTACAGTCACCCGTTTTAGATACAATTTCAGCACACAAAATGGCTGAGTGCGCTATATAAATGTCGAGTGCACTTTGCCTGTTCTAATGTCTTGTTATCGTCAATATACTTTTTTATGTAAGCAATGAGTATTAATGCAGCATAATCTTCATCCTGACTGAGTATAAAGAGCATGAGGAGTGACTCAGAACTCTTTCATTTTCCTTCACAGGTGATACACGATCTGAAGAACTCAGATTACAATTTCATTTATCAGACCCCACCCGCTTCACCAAGTGGAACCTTATCACGAAAGGCCAGCACCAACAGGTACTTTACAGCGGATTCCAGCGTTTCTGCTCATGTGTAGCCAGGGGGAATTACTTTAGTGCTGCACACACCCTAGCTTACTCTAATTCTTTTGTTCTCCTTGGTATTTTTTGGCTGTGGAATACATTGGAGCTGCCGTACCTTACAATGCCTTTATATATAATGCCACATAATACACTTTTTGTTTGATTTAGGCCTTATTCACACGAACGTGTTAAACGTCTGTGTGACGGCTGTTGAAACAACGGCCGTCACATGGACCTATATAATTCAATGTGGCTGTTCACACGGCCATTGTTTCAGCGGACCGTGTTAAGGGTCCGTGAGAAAATAGGACATGTCCTATTTTTTCACGCATTCCTCAATAGACTCTAGTCTATGGTGGATGCGTGATATCGCATCCCGCAGCGCAGAGCACAGATGCACCTCGGACGTGAAAAAACAGCCGTCTTTCACGTCCGAGATGCACAACGCCAGTGTGAATCTAGCCTTAAGGAGGCTCTGTCACTAGTTTAGTAATGCCCAATCTCCTAGCTAATCTAATCGGCGCTGTGACACTGATAATGCTAGTGAAAATTGTGTCCCAAAACATTTATTATTTTAAGTTATGAGATTTTTTCTAAACATGCAAATGAGGCTATACTTGACAAATGGGTGTAACGATTATGCCGCAAAAATCGGAACTCCGTCATAAAAAATCATACCTAGCCAGAATGCCCCCTCCTTCCTGCAGTCCGGCCTACTGGGATGTTTTCATCCCATGTGATCGCCGCAGCCAATCAGTCTGCAGCGTCACATGGCCTGCAACGTCATCGTAGGAGGCCGGACTACGCGCAGAGAAGAGAAAGGTGGTAAGTATGAGTTTGTCTAGGTACCCTTTAAAAATATGAGGCTTGCTGTATTTTCATACTTTCAGTATTCCACTATAGTGCTGGCAATTAATTTGTCACAACTGTTTCCAAGACTTTTATTGCGGTTCCTCGTGTTCCCTCTCCTGTCCCACTGAAAGGATCCAACAGCTGGGAGGACCCATGTGACTCTGAAACATTCTGTGTAGTAAAACTAGTAATGTCAATGAGACATTACTAGTTTTACTGGCTGACATAGTGTGGGCTTCTCCGGGCTGTGGTTGGCACCATTCGAACACTTTATTGCACTCAGCGCACTGTTTGGCACCATGTGAGGAAAGTACGAAGAAAGTATAAAAGCCGCTGGGCACCATTTGGCACTTTGTGGGTGCTGTTTGGCTCTACGTGGGCAAAGTATAACACTCTGTGGACACTTTTTAGCTCCATGCAGGCATATGGTTTCCCACGTGGGTAATGTTTGGCTTTACGTGCGCAAAGACTTTCACAGTTTAATATACGGCTCCTGGTATTCCAATAGCTGCAGCACAGAACTGACCAGAAGAGACCGACTGTAAAAAGAAAAAAAGTTGATGGGTAGTTCTCTAGTAAATACACAATTGTAGTTCTGATCAATGAATTGCTTTTCTCTATAACGTTAAGGCAGGGCATACATGGTGAGTGCAGTTAATGGTCATCTGAAGATCTTCTGCTTTCACATTTATCTGTGCCATGTACTGTTTAAGGTTTGCATAGCAGTATTGGATATATTACTATAGTGTCACGTGTGTGAAGTCCCGGAGAGATGGTTTTACTTCTGTCGCTGCCCTTATATGAAGACCCGGGAAGCTGTGCTGCCTTTGTCATTCACCCCCCAGAACAAAAGCGAAAGCTTTCATCGCCTGTTCTTCTCCCAGCTTCTGGATTCTGTCGCTTTGTTTTTGTTGTGGGGTTTTCTGTTTTTGTTGTATGTGTGTTTGTTTTTTTGTATTTCTGTTAGGATACGAGCCCATAGATGCAGGCACATGGCAGCGCTCTCTGACAGGCTGCCAATTAGCCGGGGACCTCTGTGAGAGGAAGAGATTTAACAGATGTTGGAAAGCAGCACAGCAAATGGAAAGGCGTTTTTTTTGTTTTTTAGCAGCTGTTAAAAATAGCATCTGACCCTTTTGTCAAAGGCTAGAAGCTCGTCGCCGAGTGGGAGGGGGAGGTCAAGATGTTCTCTGCTTAGCAGGCAAAAATAATCCTTGTACTTTACGTACAGTTGTGATGAGTTTTGTTTAGTTTTAGAAACGGATATTGTGGACTCTAGTGGAAAAGCTTACAACTGCAGTAAGGTTTTATAGACTCGCGTAAATAGCAAATCCTTAACATTATAGGGATAGGACAGAAGGGACCTTTACATGCAGGAAAGATCGAATCATTCAAGCACAAGACTTCAGGGAATTACAAACTCTCAGTCCTGTACTGTGAATCCATCATCCGGCTGCAACTTGCTGCTGACGTGGACAGACCGTGTCGGGATGCCATGCAATATTTTTGTACTTCCATACCTAACTATGGATACACACAGGTCATGATCACATAAACATCCCAATGTTACATTTTTCATTTTATAGAACATCCAGTAAGAGTTTTGCTGAGATTACAAGATTGTAGTTTAAACTTTTCAGAATAGGAAATTCTCGGCTTGGAGTTACGATATTGTAGAGATAGAAGACGGTGACGGAGAATAACAACCAGTGACTGTTCCATCAGTTGTAGCTGATCACTTTGTGGCTAGTATAGCTCCAACATGGGTTACCAGTGGGATCAGACAATCTCGGGCAGATTTACTAATACTGTCTGTTTTAGACAGCATAAACTTAGACCAGGCAGTCAGAAAATGCACCAAATATATAAAAATGGTGCATGCGGTATAATAAATTTGTCGCATCTAGCTAGTCAGGTTAGACACTTTCCTCTTTCTTATATCACTTATAAGTTTGCTTAGTTTATGCCAGTTTTTGTTTTTGCACCAAATTTTAAGACATTTTTGCTGCACAATGTTAAATATAAGCCAAACGTCTTTTCGAGTGGGCCAAAAAAAGTTTATAACTGGGCCGCACAGGATGTACACCTGTTCTGGTGCATTTTGAATAGTAAATCTGCTCTATTATCTTTATATCTATGGTCAACTTGAATAATTAAAGTGAAAATTTACTCAAAACTGATAATCTAGCAAGTCATTGACACATGTTAGAAGATTACAAAGTTGTAATTCAGGAGTACAGCCCTCCATACATTTTCTAAAATACCGTATAGGATATAGTTCCATCACGCAACACTCTAAACAAAGTGCCAAATTGTGAACAAATCAATAGAATGCTTAGAATTCTGTGTCCGAGATTTCCAGTAAAATTATAGGGTGTTTTCTTTCGGGATTTAACACTAAAGGGGTTTTCCTATAAACATAATTTATCACCTATCCACAAGTCTCATCGAATGGAGCGGTGGCCGAGCATGCGCAGTACCGCAATGTATAATTGTTGGGGTCCGACCCTCTGCGAACCCCACCGATCATCAAAGGAGCAGCGGTGCAGTACCTGGCACAGCGACGTCCATATGATTTTGTCTGTGCCTGGTACTGCAGCTCAACCCAATAGACTAAGCTGCAGTACAGGGCACAGCTACGTGCGCGCGTGCGTATGGACATTGCTGGGCCAGGTATTTCCGTGACTAAGAATAGACGACCATCAATGTAAAGTCCCAGAAAACCTTTTTGTTCAATCACTGTGTAGAGCACCGTTTGTTCTGAAGTTTGGTGCTGGTCTAGGCCTCCAAAAGAGTACCCGACTATAGAGGCTTCACAGCAATTGTGGAACGAAGGAAGGCTGGCCAGGCATGCTGGGACTTGTAGTCTTCAGAGGTTCTTTTAAGGTCACAGATTACAGCTGATATCTGTAGCAACCTATAAGACAATTCCTTCTCTTTACTAACCAGAACTGGAAAGAGGAATCTGATTGGTTTTCGGATTATAGAACTTTTTTTTTTTTTCCATGACTACATGTCCGTAATTTATAAACAGGTGAACTTTTAACTTAAACTATAAGCCACGCTGAGATTCATGAGTGTCTAAGCCGAGCCGTGTAGGAACATGTTGGAGATTCTTCCCTGGAGATGTTTTCGTTATTAGATTATAGTGTCCGCTTTCTATATGGCCATGTAAGGATCCTCCAGCACTGTCGTGTTTGGCAGAGGAGATCTCCTTCTTGCGGTTAGGATTAGTGAAGAAACCTACAGGCTTTTATAAAGGATGAATATTTTCAGACTTCTCAGGGCGTCTGATCAGCACAGTAAGGAAAGGCAGGCCACAAGGAGATCACTCAAGAAGAAAAATGTATTGTGGGCCAGGTCTTTTTAGAAAGTCACATACAACTTTTTCTAAATGTGAATGAAATGAAAGTTAATGAATACGACGTACCCCGATCTCCTACTCTTTCTTGATGGCCTTCGGTGTCATATTGCAAAAGGGCATTATTTGACACTATTTTTTAATCTCCTCCCTCAACACCCCCAGGGATCAGTACATGTATACAATATGTTTGTAGAAAGGGATGGGCCCGGATAACTTACTTTCTAGCTGAAAAGCAGGTTGCTTCTGCAGAACAAGAAAAAGAAAAAAAGGGGGGGGGGATCCTCCAGCTCACCGATTAGAGGCAGCGAATCCAATCTGCGCAGGGATCCTCGTGGCGGCACCCGATGAGGTAACAGGCAGGGAAAGGAAAACTTGGATCCAGCGCAATTTAAGAAATAAATAGTCTTCAAATGTTATCAGCATTTAAAATCCAAACTGCATATGGGGTGAATGCATCGACTAGCCTACGTGTTTCAGACGTATCGCACGTTCTTACTCATGGCAAGTCGCGACTAAACGTAAAATTTTTTTTTTTATGTAATCAAAATTTATCATCTCATAAAGGGATTATACAAGATTAGAAAAACATATTGGCTTTCTTCCAGAGATAGCGCTACACCTGTCCATAGGTTGTGTCTGGTATTGCAGCTCCGTTAGATTGAAGTCAGTGGGGCTGCACTACAATACCACGTTATACCTGTGGACGTTAATTCTTTACAACCCCCTTTAAGGTCTTATGTGATTAAATCCTCATATTATAAAGTTGTTTCTTTCACGTGTAATGACATTACATTTTATAGGAAAAGATCTTTAAAAAAATGCAGTCATTAAGGACACTCCAGTAACATTGTTGTGTTCCTCCACTTTTTCAAATGATCTAAATGTCTTTTGATTAAAGATCAAATTTATACATTATAGAAAACCTACAATATCCCTTGCAAATTCAATATATCAATATATAAAGACTATATTTCCAAGTGGATCATGTACAAACATATCTTTATTGCACGTAATAGAAGCTAATTAAAAAACACCTACTTATAACAGACGGACGGTGTCAAGTGCCGCTTCCGACTTCCATATAGTGTATCAATAATTTACTTGTCAATCAATATACAGTGGTACGAATAGGTAAACAAATAATAGCCGCATACACCGTGAGAAGTAAAAATATCACCAACATGGCATCACCCGCTTGCGCCAGGCCATGTCTAGTAACACCAATGTACCCAGATTACCCACCACAGGACATAATGGACTCCTACACTTCGCTGTCCAGCACTGCATTATAGTCCGAATAAATTTGCATGACTTGGATGGTGAGGAGAATTTTTGGTGTTGCTTTGTATTCTGTTTACTTCGGTGGGTGGAAGACGTAATAAAAGTCTATGGGGGCCACACTGTACCGCTGATTTTCTCTCTGATTGCATTTGAATCTGATAGAAATAAAACATGGCATGGTCCATTGGATGCCGTATGCGATTCTTCTAGGGTAGACTATCTCCGTATTACGGTGCAGCACAGAGATACCATGCGGAGGCATATACAGGCTATGCACTATGTGTTATAATCGTATTCACTGTATCCTTACATCTATGACGACTAGTCTAAATGATTAATTTCACTGGATTTACCAGGGAAATATGTCCGTTCAGCACAATTGCTAATGTCAGCAGGCTTTGGCAATGTGTCGTTTTCCAGGAATTGTGATAATAAATTTGTTGTTCTACCTAGTCGCTGGCTATGAATACCAAGACTTGTCTCTCCACTAAAGCTGGGGACCCACAGGTTTCCCATATCTATGCTATGGAATCCGAACTCCAGACCGGAATAGAATGAGAGTGCCATCTAGTGGTCAGATGCAGTTATCACCTTGCTCAGACTAATGAACTGGAACGTTTCTGGCATGATCGGTTATTTGTGTCTTGTCAGCAGCTACGGTCACTGAATAGAATGACATCAGCAAAGCCTTTTACAGATCATCAGTGTAGACTCTTCTTTCCAACGTTTTGTAACTTTACCCGGCCATCAATATCTTAATCCCTAGTCAGAATCCCCCAGCTTCTTTATCAGGGGAAGCTTGGATTCCACAATCAATTTGGGTTACCATAGGTCAGCATGGTGCGTAGCCTGCCCGGCTATCAGATGTCTTCCATTCCCAGGTGCCATCTACTTTTACATTCCAATAGAAAGGTGTTTGACTGGGTGAAATAATAATCTCTTGTGACCAGGAGGATCAGTCACCGGGGTTTGCCGATATAAAAGGCTTCTTGTTAGGAATGTTTAGTCTGACTACATTGTCCGAGGTTTATTCTGCACTTGATGTATGTGACTGTTCATACCCTGCTATAAAGATATATACTATTGATTCTCTACAAAGCTGCCAAGCCGGTTATTTAACAGGATCCAGTTTTTTGTGGTGTTGTACTGAAGACATTTCTTTATACACAAATACTAAATATATAATAAGTATACTCATTTTTCTTGGTTATCAACGTATATAACCTAGGCTTGGGCAAAATCCTGGGGATTTTAGGAGTCCATTAGATCTATCCAGGAGACAATTTGCAATTTTATATGGCCTAGCAGAAAATAACATAGACTTATGTTAGACATAGATCATATGTATGTACCCCAGTATATAGGAAAAAAGAGAAATAGATCCAGCGCTGTTTGATGATTAAAAGGGATTCAGTGTTCCCACTTTCATTAGTATGAAAATATAAGTAAAAATGAAGATAGACGCAGTATCAAGGTGGTTTCTAAAGGGCAAATGCCCGAGCCTACGCGTTTCGAACACTAGCCGTATTCTTATTCATGGCAAAAATACCAGTATATAGACTGCAGCAGGGGGCCGTAGCAGTCCTCTCATAGTCAACATTAGTAGAATAGTCCACTTAGTTATGAAGTGTAACTTCCATTGACCTAATACAATAGTGACTTTTATTTTTATTTCTGTCAACAGTAATTATCTGCATGGATCAATAAGGCATGTGCCGTCTATGGACTCCATCTCAAGCTCAATGGAAACCCTTCACATGCGTCCATCTTCCACCTTAATGCTGGAGACTATTTTCCAGGTAATGAGAATACACTTGTCTTAAGAGTAATGTTCACCTTTATCTATCATATGACCTGTTGATGGGAGCTCATGACCGGAGACCCCCCCACATGGATTTCTAGAGTGAAGGGTCTGTGGAACATCATGCTCCTATCCTTAGTATCAGCCATAAATGCAATTTCCCAGAAAACCTTTTTAACCCTTATTGCCCAACATTATCTCTGACGGAAGGCTCTGACGTATGCCGTTGCATAGGCATACAGTGGCATACGTTGCCCATAGACATCCATGGTAAAAATGTATACCAAACGGTAAATGTTTTTGCGTCATGCCTCGTCATAGGAAAGTGTAGTTGACTATTCCGACATATAACAGCACGATGGAAGCCAAAAGGACACTCTCTTGACCGCTCTCGGGTGAGAGGAACCCTATATATACAATTGGCGTGATGTGAACAGGGCCTAAGATAGCTATTAGTCAGTACTAGTTATTTTCCCTTACTGCCACATATACACACTGGTACAACATTGTTGAATGGGTATGTTCTTTCAATAGAGAAAGCGTTAAGCAGCTGTGACATATTTCGCTGCTTGTCATCCGTTTACAACCGTATTATGCAGAAGATTTCATTACATTTATCCATTCTCCCAGTGGTGCAATAATCTAGTTTAGGCTCTGTTCACATCTGCGTTGGGGTCCCGTTCTGACGTTCCGTCGGAGGTTTCCCCAACGCAGATGTGAACAGAACCTTACCTATTTTATATGTACATTCTTTAAAACACGTACAGCCAGTTTGACAAGAGGACAAAGTACCTACTATGCCACCCTTGCAGTGAATTTTAAAGTTCATAGTGATGGCCCTGATATTGCTACCAGAAACGCTACGGAAATGCTAACTGGGGGATTTTCATATTGCATTTCATTTTTTATTTGTAACATTTGAGTTTAAATAGGAACTACACTTTCATCCATCTTTTGGATCAGTGGTGGTCCGGGCTCTGAGACCCCCACCGTTGCAGAAACGAAGGTGCAGAAGCACTCAACTGAGTGCTTTGCTCCTTTGGCTGTGATCAGCGCTCATTGTCAGGCTGAAGACCGCTCACATAGAACGTCTATGAGAGCCGCCTTCAGCTTGACCGGGAGCACCGACACAGCCGAAGGAGCAAAGCACTCGACTGAGCGCTTCTGCACCTTCGTTTCTGCAACGGTGGGGGTCTCAGCGCCCGGACACCCAAGGATCCAAACTTTTGATAAGTGGCTTTGACATGTCAAAAGTTTGAAAGTGTAGTCACTCTTTAAGGTTATTGCATGTGCGACAAGTGGTATTTGGCCTCACGCGGTCACCGAACATGTGCTCTCTGTAATGTGAAACCCATTAAGACCATACATGCCTTGATGTTGGACAGTGGGCATGAATCTCTTCATTAACTGCTTGAAGCACCCTCAATGGTACTTAAGTAGAGAGAAACTTCCTCTCACTGCGTCACTAGCTGCCAACCCATATTTCCTCCGACAGGCATAGAACCGAGCAGTAGAGGAAGTCCTTCACATTGAAGTCCCTCTTGACATTTGGTGCTTGAAATAAAGACTTTCTTGATACTTACGCTGGTTGTACTGCTGCTGGATGTTAAATACACACACTTCACTCTAATGCAGGGAAATGCAGATTGTTGGCATGGGCAAGAAAACCAGAAGACCACCTCTTTGAGAAGACCACCCTCTTATCCAGACCAGATTTTTTTGTGTCACGTTTTCAGTTCCACCATATATTATGCTTACTGGTCATCTTCTTTGGGAAGACCACCTTCCTAGAATACCACTTTTCAATGCAATTTTGGGCAGTTGTCTCTGAGGTTTCACTATATGTAGTGGTGGATCCCTGACTTGTAATGTTTCCAATTCTTAAAAGTCTTAAAACAGAAGATATTCACGTCACCATGTTAGGACAATAGATCATACGTTCTATACAGATACAGAAGTTACTTCCATGTTGGCAATGACATACCTGAGCTTGTAACCATTTTCAATCTATGATCATTGGAGTTGATGGTTTACTCTTCTGCTTGTCTGGACCAACAGAGTTGGTAGGACATATCTCTAAACATGACCATGCTTACAGGATCCCAAGATGATGATGAACAGCACTCAACAGATCTCTCCCATTAGTGGACCCAGTGGAGAGAATGGCACTTTGAAATCAAGCCTGACCAACGATGGATTCAAGGCTCCACCACCACAAGTCATGGCTAAGGCAGGTTTCAAATACTACACAAGTTACCATTACATGATGAGATGTTGTAGTGAAAGGGATTGCATATATATATGTAAAGAATATCCGATCGGGTTTCTGTTCTGGCTTACCAGACATAGGGAAGTCATAGAAGGGGATCACCTGCTTGGGACCCACTTTTAATCGGGAATATGTACAATAGGGCATCAGATAACGCCTTCAAGTGAATGACACGATTTCTAAGTTGATATAATTTTAAAAAAGCTCTCCATCTAAATTTCTTTTTAGAAATATGATTAATACCGCAGTCGTATATTGGGTTGGCACCGTAGGACGGCTGCCAATCTGCTTTCATTATCTGCGTTCAGCATAGTATAAATCCAGCTTGGAGTTGAGTAAATCTGGTTACTAGGGATGCATTACCTAACAACTTCAGATTTATTGTTTTTTTGTATGGGATTGCCCCGCAACACATCCGTTGCTACTAGTCTTCATCAGATTACTCAGGTCTCCAAGTCAAAGGGTTATTGCCATCTAATATTGTGATGAACTATCTTGGCGATGATCAAACCTCTGGGACCCCTACTGATCCTGGGAATTAAGGGCACGTAGCACTAAAGCAGCACTGCAGCCCCTTCATTCTCATGGTCAATGGGGGCTACCAGAGGTCGGATTCACTGATCAGAAAGGGATGGCATATTTTTCTGACATCGATAACATTGAGATGGGAAAACCTTATGAAAAACATTATGGCAGAATTGCAGCTCGGCAGGGCTTTGTCTATATCTTAGCCATGTCTAATCCAATCTCTTAGTGCCATGTCAGCCATATCTTTGCGAAAATAAACATAGGTGGATAACGTTAGATTTGTAGTATTTATACACAGTATTGCTTTTACAATTTATTGGTGTTAATTTTACGTACTTGTTGTTGCAGCCAAAACTTGCACGCGATCACCTAGCTTTGGCTTTAAGTCAAGGTCTGCACTCAGAAATACAACTTAGTCGTGATTCTCTACATTGCTCCAGTGGGTACAGCACACAGACCACTACTCCTTCATGCTCAGATGACACTATTCCCTCTCATGGTGAGTTGCGCATATTATGTTACATATCGGGCTGTATTTTCCTCAAGCTGTATCTAAACCATGCATTCTAAAGCAGGAACGTAGTTGGAAACCATTGCTTGAAACTCTATATATATTATTTTTACAGTTGGTGCAGCCATATAGCTTCTCCTAAAAATAGCATTTTAAGTGAATCAGGGGGGTCTAAATTAAATGCCTAATGGGAACGTCCTATCTGTTTGTGCTGGATGTTTTTCAGCATTAAATCAGGAATCATATTGTTTTGCTTGAATGGTGTACACATAATGTGGTACTCAAGCTTGGAGACACGTGGGGGGGGGGGGTGTTATTAGGATTGGCATTTCAGCTGCTAGTGTAAGGCTAAGTTCACATCTAGTTTTTACTGTACGTCTGACGTGCATGTTTTGAGATGAAAAAAACGTGTCAAACATGTACCGCAGAGTGTATATTTATTTCTATGTTCAGGACAGGTGCCCTAATGGTGTCGTATGTGCGCTTCCGTTCGATCTTTTTTTTACATGTCCTGAAAAGCGTAATCTACTATGCTTTTCAGTACTTTTCCAAAACGTGTACCACACATATACGTTTTTATTTGTATTGAAGTCAATGGCGACGTATGGACGACTTATGCAATCTTCAACCGTATACGTTTTTGTCACCATATATGGGAAATTGCCCAGATTGAGACAAAACCGTCCCTCCCCCTGCCAAGCCCCTCAGTACTGGTGCCAGAAAATGCTGCAGCCATTCCCTACTTGCTTTACATTTTGACTTTACAAAGTTTGATTTAGCTCAAGAACAAAAAATTTATACATTTTTAGAAGTGAGAACAGACAAAAACGTATACGACTTATACTACAAAAAAAACGTAAGTGTATGGTACAAATGCATACGTTTTTTGTAACTTTAAAAACGTATTCGTCGTCGTAGACCACAAAGGTGTGCACAAAACGAGATGTGGGATTAGCCTAAATATGAAGAGTGCTCAAGTAAGATGCGCCTTTTAACAAAAATTAGGCACATTTCTGGCGATCCGTATGCTAGAAAGTCAAATCTACAGCTATGAACTGGACTAGATGTGCGCTATAGATTATGCCAATTTCTGGCGTAAATTATAGTAAATTTGTTGAGCACTTTTAAGTTAAGCGGCGTGAGCAGCACAAATGCCTCAAATTGCAACTTTTGAGGAACTTGCAACTTTTTTATGCCAGGAAACTGGCGAGGAACGAGTAATACGTTTCCCCATTGTTAGAGAGTGGCATAATAAAGGATTCACTTTACAAGTGGGAGCAATACAAGTAGTAAGGTATGGAGGTTATTTGTTCTATGACTGCCCAACATGTCCGCCAAATTCATGTGCCACTTACCGAGAGCCGAGGGGCTGTCGCTGTGTGTTGGCATCATCACAGCCCTTTTGCTTTGTCCATGCACAGAATAGAAGAGCTGTAACTGGCACCTGTATTTGTGCTGATTCTGCTGGGTGGCCCAGTCTCATGGAAATCTAATGCCCTTCAGCTGCCCTGCTCGATAATAATAATGATCTTTATTTATATAGCACCAACATGTTCTTCAGGACACTATCACTTTAGTTTCTCAACCGCTAAGACCAGAAATCTACTCAACAGACCTGATCTATGGCACGGCCGTATTAAAATGGTTCTCCTCAGAATTCGACCCCATTATATAGGTTAGAGAATTTCATTCACAGCATGTTACTGCCCCTAGGAACCTGGTTGCTAGGGGAAAGACCATTCCTTTAAGTAGATTTATTACATGAGGTCCGTAGTATATTAAAAAATGAGAGCACTGTTGTAACCTGAGCTTGGTTTAAAGGATAAAACTCCTTTCAAGAGGGTGACTTGCTTTATGATTAAATGGGAGCAGCATGGCACGTAGCTTGTTGTAAGCATCTATTTCATAAGTTCCCTGGTGTCTCAACCAACATATGTGCATTCTTTCCACAGCCTTAAAGAAGGACCCCTCTCTTTTTGGTAAGAATCTGCTTTTTCATTGGATTGGACTGGGCTGCTCCAA
Source organism: Rhinoderma darwinii (assembly GCF_050947455.1). Lineage (NCBI taxonomy): Eukaryota > Metazoa > Chordata > Amphibia > Anura > Rhinodermatidae > Rhinoderma > Rhinoderma darwinii. Next base: position 31,689,847 of record NC_134699.1, read on the forward strand.
TCATATGTAATGTGGTGTTGTGCCTGTCATGTGCTACAACGTTGTGTTCACCCCCCACCCATAATAGTTTTCCATTGCTGGGTGATATTGTTTGACGTTTAACACTTTTAGTTGAAGAGATGGACTCTCATGAGCGACATTGCTTTGTGGTGATTGGCACTGAATTAGTTAATTGAGGTCACCTATATAATAGTATTCCCAGCAGATGTACAAATATATCTGTTTAATAGAACCCTTGTTCTAATGCGGTTTCCTGCCTCCGAGCTTTCACTGTGTGAACTGCTTTTTGCAAATCCAAACTGGTATTCTCCCCATCTTTTGCCTTTGTCAATATTATTATGTCACCAGAAATTGGCCTATAAAAGCAGCGGTACAGTAAGATAGTGTAGCCTCATATCAGGCTGTTTTCCTTTTTCAGATGTGTGGCTCCGTTGCAGAAATAGAAGTTTATTCTTAATATGCAAATGAGCTGTTTGGAGCAACGAGGGCATCACCGTTGCTCCAAAAAGCTCGATCTTCTCTCCCGAGTCCATCCATCCATCCATCCATCCCTCCCTTCCCTGATGGACCGGGCCAGGCAGTGTAGAAGCAGTGATCACGTGTAGCCCTGTATTCTCCATTTCTGAATTGGCGCATGCGCCCCTCCTTTCCATTACAACGACCTCTGCACAGATCACAGCATACCTAAAAAAACGCTACCATAGAAGTCAATGGGTCCCCTCCTGTTCACAGGTTCCCATGGTCCATGTGGCTGCTGTAAAGCATACCGCTGAATGCTGTTAAAGCAGTTCTGCCAAGATGGCTATCGCATAATCATGTACAATTCAAAAATAAAAATAGACAAATTTTTTTTTACCTGTTTTCAATTAGTAAAAAGAAATTAGAGGTGATACATTCCCTATAAAGCGACCCTCCGATCCCAGGACAACACTTCTAATTTGATGTTTTATATGGAGTAATGATACCTGGTGCCCTCCAGTTGTGCCCCTCTGCCATGGATCTATAGTTTTAGGGTCCCCTCTGCTGTCCCAAAATGGCTGCAGCGCTTCTTAGACTACAAGTCAGAGACAAGTGAACAGTTCTGCCCAATTCGTGAACATACGGAGTGTCTTAGTCTCAGTCTGAGAAGCACAGAGGGTACCCTAAAACAGCGGATTAACTGCAGAGGGGCACAACTGGAGGGCACCAGGAAATATTACTCCATCACATTTATAATTTTGTCCTGAGACTGGAGGGTCGCTTTAAGCTTGGGCTATGGTTAAAAAATTCTGCTTCCACAGATTTATTTTACATTTTTTAACCTGGTAAAAGGGCATAATGTACATTAAATTATCAGATCAGATGGTATTACTTGAAGGGGCCACAATGAAACGTACCCTGGCAATATGCATTAGAGCTCTTGGCCAATATCTATCTCTCCGGACCTCCCATAAACCTGCACGCTTGCCTCAGCTCACTCCATCAAAATGAGTGGAAACCCTAATTGAACGATTATTATTCTTCGCTCTATGTAGGCCGTAATGTGGACATTCCTACCAATTAATTACATATAGCGGTGTGATTTAGAGTAACATACAGAAGATTAGCTAAGATGGATGCGGGGGGAGGGGAGAGCAGGGAAAAGTCTGATCAAAACAGTTCTCCATTGCTACTGTAATGACTGACAATGATTTCTACTCCCTGTCCCCCCAGATACAGTGGATCACAAATGTATTACTACATAGATGGGAACATTCGTGAGCACATTGGGCAGGAAGCTTTTTAAGAAGTGCAATTATTTTCATATCCATATAAATGGATTTTATTTGATTCTGAACTGTAATGTTTGCTCTGCCTATTTTGCCATTTTTTGTGATATTGAGTAGTTCCTCTGTTTCTTTCACCTGGCTGTGTTTTTATTTCATTTTTTTTCTATTATCTTTAGTTGCAGACTATGATTATATCTCGCTACATGGAGAACAAGAAGAAACCGACCAATTGGATTTTGACAAGTCATCTACAATTCCCAGAAACAGCGACATTAGCCAGAATTACAGAAGAATGTTTCAAGCCAAGAGGCCCGCATCCACTGTCAGTCTTTTAGCTGAGCCTGACCCTCTTGTCCGATCACCTTACGTTGCCACCATAAAGAGGAAACCTTCCAACAAGCCAACATTAAGAAGAGGCACAATCAGCGGCGTTCCAATACCCATCCGAACTCCCGTGGTGCCAGTTAAAACCCCAACTTTACCAGATGCTCCTATAAACCCTTTTGGTGAGAGGACGAACAGCGAAGATTTCCCTTTTATCCAGAATCATAGATCTGCTCTCGCTCAGATAAAGCCAGGACTATGTTCCTCTGCTCAAAGCCTCAATGCCATGCAAACAACATATTGTGCCTTCATACCTAAGCAATCCTTTTCCTATTCTAGAGGGATCAATCCGCTGCCCTTGAGCCCACAGAAAGCGTTTGCAAGCAGCACAGGACCAATAGATAGTACACCAACACCCGCTACATCTGCTCCAAGCACGAGCGAAGCAGAACCCACCAGCGTCGGCAATAATGAGGATGTCGTACACCAGGACGATATGCTCTCCATGATAAGACGTGGAGTAAAGCTTAGAAAAACAATCAGTCATGATCGATCAGCCCCGCAGATCAAGTGAAGCAGGTTGCCTCATTTGTCCTTTCTTTTGCTTCAGTTAAAGAGACAATATTTTTATTACTATTATTAAGACTTAATAGGATGTAAACGGTGGAGTTACGATTGTTTATGGTCATCGGCTCAGTTAGCTGCCATTATGTAGGGCTCGGTTCGCTCTCGGTTTCTACCTACATTTATCTTCCAGGATCATTTTTTTTATTTTTTTAGCGTGCTTTTTATTTTAGTGCTATGTGTTTTAGATGATTTATTTCACTTGGGATCACTTTCTAGTGTTCAGGCCAGGGCTGCAATGGCAAAGTGCCTGGACCCAGGTAAAGCAGTTTGTACACGGATTTGTCTTTTTGCTTGACCCAAAACACCGGTCGTTCTCCTGTGTTGTCACAAGTCTTAGCGGCTATCTCCCCCCCCATTAACAGGAAGTTATATTCTCGTGCATATTTCCTTTTTTTTTTTTATTAGAAGTCATACAAGTTTGCAGCACTGACTTCCTGCAGCCCTGATTGAGCAGACTTGTTGCTATGCAGAGGAGCACATAGCAACCGACATGCCAGCATTTACTGTAATGCCACTTATTGCTGTACTATTGCAGGACTGTATTTATCACACTTATTCACATTGCATTATGGGCATTGCACTTTTTTTTTTTTAAGGAAATAACTGCCATCTTTTGTATTGCCCACAAGTTGGATGCCAACATTACACTTGAATTAGGATATATACAAGCTGATTACTAGCAGAAATGTGGGTTGTACAGTGCATAGCCAATTTTTCTTTGTACAGAAACACATTAAACCAGAATTATTTATTTAAGAGTTATTTTATGCAGACTACTTTTAGTGATCTTTAGGCTACAGCAATTTTACCTGTAGCCTGGCAGTGTGGCACACAATGCTGCTGTGCAGCTGGGACAACCCAGAGATCCCATTGAGTTTGCGCACACAGTGTGTACTGCTTAATGTTTGTCTATGGGCCGTGACTTTTAAACCCTAGGGTCCATTCACACCTTTGTGGCAAGGGACATAGAGTAATACTGATGGGGTTATATGCGCTGTTACATTCAGGTGAGCTGTTAGAAGATTGCTTGCTGTGTCCGTCTTACATCCAAATGTTTTTTAGCTGTTGGATGTGTGTGTATATATACATATGTGTATGTATGTATATACATTATTTGGAGATATATATATATATATATAACACACCAGTCCTCCCAGACTCCGGCTAAGAGTCCAAAAAATTCCAATAGCAAAAAAATGAGGCAACCCCCTTATCAATTAATAATGTACTCATGCAGCGTTGGCTGCTTGATGGAGTAGCTGGGCTACAGAACAGATATAAGACTCTTATGAGGATGTTCTATGCCACTCAGTTGATGGTATTTATGGCTTTGTAGCAGTATGTGAATGCACAATTTGAGCTTTAATCCACTTGGCTTTAGACTGTTTATTTAAGCAGTGGTGATAAATAAGTTACCGCCGAATGGATCAGAACGTAGTTGGAATTCAGCAAGAGTTATGTTATGTTAGATGGCATAGCCGCATTTAGTACCAGTCTGTAATATACAACCAGTGAGCTAGTGCTGCCCCCCTACTGGTTAAAACGAGTAACTACAAAAAAGTTAGTTTAAATTCTTTGGGTTATTTAAAATAATACCTGCATATCACCATCTCAGTATTATTTTAGCTATAATGCGCAAAGTAGGGGTAAATCACACTTAACGGCCAAGTGCAAACTTTTGGACTAAACAGATTTGGGGAACAGCCTCATGTACAGGAATTCTTGTACTTGAGATATATATATATATATATATATATATATATATATATATATATATAGATATCCCCAAAAAAATGAAGAGGCAGCACTCCAGGCTTGACAAAGATCCCATAGAGACGGATCGAAACGTTGCCTGCCTGGGGTGAATAAACACGCCACTTTTTTTCACCAATTTCCTTGGAGTGCTGTCTCTTCATTTTTTAGGGATTTCATTAACAAGGGTTCCTAGCCTCAACCTAGGAGTCCTGCACCCACTGCTGTTGCTGTGCTGGTTTATTCTTTTTCTCATTATAGATCGATATGTAGATATCTATCTGTCTATTAAAATAATAGATGGATCTCAAAAGCCCTGAGACTCTCAAAATTTATTTTATCATTAGCTTTGTTTTTAAGGCCACTGTAATATCGGTCATATATTACCCTACCCCTCTGCCATCTTAACAAAAACTCCATCTCGAATACAATTTAAGAAAGTCAGTTTGATGGCTTTTTCCTGTATTAAAGTATCATCGTGACTATTGATAGCAAAAAGTCACTTTCTTAGATATAGGCTTGATTTTTTCAGCTTGGACAGTGACCTAGTCTCATACCCAAACAAGCCTATTATGTAAAATATTCTATATATTGCATCAACCTACTGACCTATATATACACTTATAGCTTTTTACTTTCTACAGATACCTAATTTGAACCTTACTCGTATTCCCTAGGAAACCACATGAGCTTTCTAAAAAAAAAAATCCGATATTCTGTTTTGTCGTTCTCAAAATAAGTTGCATCGGGAAACGTAAAGGAGACCTGGGATTCTGGTCTAGTTTGTCCGATGCTTTTTGTTAATCTAATTTTTGCTTCTAAAGATTCTATCTTCGCCCGAATAATATATTGTCATTTGGAATATGGCGACCATACGGAAATGAAAGTCTAACCAAGTTCAGCAGTTGCCTGTCATTCTGCTTTGTTTCAAAAGCTTTACACCTACCCTGCACAATTTAACGCAAGTGTGGAAGAAGAAAAAAGACACTTGTATTGATTTTCCTGTCACTTGACATTTATATATTTGTACTTTGTTAAATCGTCTTGAATCTTGCTTTTAAAATATATATTTTGTGTCTGTCTTAAATTTTAAGGTCTTTTATGTTAGTTGTAAATAATTTGGTGGCTTTCACTTTAAGTATTTCCACATGGGGAAGGTTTTCTGTACTACTAGTTTTTAATTTTGGGTTCAGAGGCATTTTGATTGCTTGATTATATGTCTGATTTTTGCATTAAGCTTGATAAGATTGTATTTAATAAAAAAAAGTAAAGTAAAATTGAAAAAATAAAAAAATCAACATGTCTACTGTAAGTTAAAGGGGATCTCTGATATGCATTCAGCAGAGGCAGACATTTTTGGGGCTGCACTAGTATTAATAAGTATCTACCCTGTCAATTATTAGCCAATATGTCGGGTGTTATGCCTACCATATGCATTAGGTTACTGTTGGCAGTATCTGATGGGGCTGCGAGACATACTAAGGGGTTCCCTCATGGGACTAAAAGAAGATTGGCCATGTTGGAATTTACCAGCCAATTTTATTGTTTCCCCCAATATGAGATGTAAGAGGTGTCATCTTTATGATCAACATTTACGTTTGGTCTATTAGATCTAACATGTATGGCCAGCTTTAGGCTACATTCACATGAGCCTGACCGATTTACTCGCCTAAAAAACGTGCGCAAATCTTGTCCGTGTGCGTTGCGTTTATTGCAACTGTGCTTTGCGAGTGGCATGTGTTTTTTCACGCACTCTCAAAGCACATCTTTTTTTTTTCCAATGGAATTGATGCATAAATCACGCACAGCACACTGATGTGCATCCATGTGCTGTGTGTGGATTTCAGGCACCCATTTACTTCAATGGGCGCATAGGTGCGTGAAAACTCCTGCATGTGTGAATGGCCCCATTGAAATCAATGGGTCGGTGTGCTGTGCGTGATTTCCATGCACCGCACACGGACGAGTTTTACGCTTTTCTGAATAAGCCCTTAGGGAGGCTGTGCCGCGGCGATGTTCCTTGTAAGCCGCTTGGTCTCCACTGTGTATAAGCAATCCTCTGTTTTAACTTTTTTTTTTTTTTAAGGGGGGGAGGCTAAAACTTTTAAGCAAAGATGTAAACATTTTTCTTTTTAGTCTAGGATAGAAATAATGAGTACTTAATTACAAACAAAAAAATATTTCCAAATTTAGTTTTTAAAACTTTTTCTTTAAAAAATATATATATATATGAAACCTTACGTAGGAAATTGATTTTCATTGTGCTCTGGAAAGTTCAGCATATGCAGAAACAAAATCATGGTAATATTTGTAAAGTAGTTTTTTTTTAAATAATTATAATGGGCTCAGCAGGTCTGGGTTTCCAGTTTAAAATTATTCATCTATATTTTGAGTGCTGTTTTAAATGTTTGAATTATTACAAGTTGGGCCATTGCCTTTCTAATATGACATCAGAGTAAATTGTGAAGAAAATGCTGTGTAAGGTTAAATTGCGGCCTAGATGATCTGTTACTAGTAGTGAAAATATATGTTTATGTAAATAAAGTTTGTTGAAATGAGCACAGGAAGTGATTTTCCTGTTTTAAAACCATTCCTATGAGTATATCATGGGGGCCGACGCCTGCATGGACAAAGTCGGGTTCTCTGCTCATTCTGGGAGAGCGGTTTGTCCATGTAGGGACTGTGCCAGAGATTTGATCTCAGGGACCAAGATAATACAGGAACTAAAATGCAAACTAATAACCCTTCCTATGCTGGTTTCAACCAACTTTATTACCAAAAAACTTGTAAGAACCCCTTTAACGGGAAATCCAGTCTATATATGTTCTTCTGAAAGGTCATAGTATCTTTGGAGGAGATCAGTGGTCCGCCATCACAATCTTTATAAACGTGATTTCTCACATGTATTTTTAGCATATAATTTTAGACTTTATTTCCCCTTTAAGGTGTTCTGCGCAAAAAAACAAAACTTCCTCGTAATAAATTTTTAATTAAAAAGAGACTTATTTTTATTTTGATGACTCGGCCATAATAATGTCAGTTGACCAGAATTCAGAAAACCATTGTCTTTTGCCACAAAGTATAACACCGCTAACTAGTATAACAGAGAATTATTACATCCACACACAGAGTTACAGATTGATGTGTATTTTTCTTTGGCTGCCCGCGTAGTGTCCACATTGATGAGGTTCCTGGCAAAACACCATATCCGTTCTACTGGGGACATTATAGGGATCGTCGATCGAAATAGCTAAGCAATCTGTTGTCCATAACCAATGTACTATTTGCAAATCTAGCGCCCTCCACTCTGTGTGAATAGCAGGGGCTCGTGTGCCTGAGTGGTATGCCCAGTGGTGCAGTAACAATGTACCATCTTAAATACAGCATCAATGAGCTGCCTGTGCCAGCATCTGCACAAGTCCTGAATCCCAAAACCAGATGAAAGGTCCCATGTAGTTAAACAGACGCCATATAGAAGTTTTTGCTTTATCAATGATTCCAATTTTGGCACAATTAAAAACAAAAAATACAAATTGTTGTTTTTTGAGAGTTTTTTTGTAAATTGTGTATATTGTTTTCTTATTTTGTATGACTGTCTTGATATTCTAGCTTTAAATTAAAGAACATTAAGAACCGTGTGTCTTATTTGTGCTGCAAACGCATTTTCAGGAACCCGATTTTAAATGTACTTAAAAGTTAAAGTGGTTGTCCAGGACTAGATGGACATTGCCGCTTTCTTCCAAAAAGAGTGCCGTACCCGTCCATAGGAAGTGTGTGGTATTGCAGCTCAGCCCTATTCACCTCAATAGAGCTGAGCTTCAATACCAGACCCAACCCACGGACTGTTGTGGCGCTGTTTCTTGAAGAAAATAACCATGGGGTTTGTTTTTTTTTTTAATCGTTGACAATCCTTTTAAGAAATGTAGCCGTTGTGACTGTGCTTGCATGTGCTATGATTGAGAACCACTATTGATGGAGGTGGCCGCTTGGATGTGTTGAGAAAAGTGATAGCAATTTATTACCATATTTCCACAAGAATATCACACACATTTCTCTCAAATGAAAAAAAAAAAAAAAAACCTGTGAGAACAATTCATTATATATATATATATATATATATATAATCTCCCCAGCGTCATGTACACAAAGAAGCTGAGATATGGGTTAAAGGGTTTTGCTGAGATTCTAAGAAAAGTCTGTTTTGTATTGTTGTTTTATTTTGGTTTTATCTGGTATTGCAGCTCTGTCCTATGCAATTGAATGGGACTGAGTGGTAATACCAGACACAACGCATGGGCTAGATTGGTGTTTTTGCAACAAAAGCAGAACCTTTTTTCGGATAACCCATTTAACATGGTTTTTGGGAACCCGAATAAACGTCTCAATAAGGCACTGTCTTCAAAGCTGCGCACGCCATCCATTTGTCCCTATTACCACATATTGTTTATGTGCATAGTTAGAAACTACAAGTTACCCCAATATTAATTTTCTCACCGTCCCCTGTTGAATCCATGATACTCAAGGTAAAAATGTGTTTGTATTTAATTTGCGGGTTATTTCTTGAAAGTAGGGCTTAACAGAGTCTATTAGGGGCCCATTTACACTAACGTGAATCTCGTCCATGTGCTGGGCATAGAAATCACACACAGCACACTGACCTGTTGATTTCAATGGGGCTGTTCAAATATGCAGGAGTTTTCACACAGCGAGAGTCTGCTGCGTGAAACTTACTGCATGTTAATATTTGTGCGGTTTCACGCACCTACGTGCCAATTGAAGGCCATGGTGAGGGAAACTGAAGCTAAGGTTTCAGTTTGAGGCTTCCGGTCGGGTTAACCCCTCACCGGAACGGCAGACGGAACCCCTTAACGGAAGGGCAACGCTGATGTGAACAGGCCTGAATTCACACGACCGTGTTTGGTCCGTGATATACAAACCGCATGTAGGCCGCATTTCCCGGACCGAACACAGTTCAGGGAGCCGGGCTCCTAGCATCACAGTTATGTATGACATGAAGTGTCCCTGCCTCCCTGCGGGAATACTGTACCGTACGGAGGCAGGGACACAGCGTCCTACATAACTGTGATGCTAGGAGCCCGGCTTCCTGAACTTATAAGGAACTACTCTGTCACGGCGCACGGTGTGGACCCACTGCGCCGTACCGCATAGCGGTATAGCAGATGGCCAAACAGGTATAGGCAATGTCTATATTTCTGGAAAGGGTACCTGAGGAAACGTAGACAGTAGCAGTGGTTTCAGGCTCCGGCAGTAGGCAGGCACCAGGCGGAGTGCTAAACACCAGATGCAGCAGAGAGCACAGCATGACTCCAACACTTTAAGGCATGGGATATGGGGTACTGGAAGTAGGAACAGGAATGCTGGGAACTAGAAGACACTTAGGAGACCATTTGTAGAGACAAACTAGGGTAACGACAACAACACTCAGGCAATGAATGGAAGGGCATAACCCTTTTTATAGTCCAGAGGCATTCTGATCTAATTTGCAGATAGTCTGAATGTGTGTGTACTGGCCCTTTAAGGCTGAGCATGCTCACTCTGTGGGAAGCCAGTACCTAGATGTGGAAGTGAGTGCTGGCGTTTCCCAGGGAGGGAGGGGGAGGTGGAGGGGGTGTAAGTCAGAACGACTGTCTGTGGCCATAGATGTTAGTCTCACTATAAATTTGTTTCAATAATTTTTATTGAAGGCTTTGAAAAACTGTACATGAAACTGCAAGTACCAGCCCCCCCGGGCAAATAGTTTCCAAATATTGCCACATGTAAAAAAAAAAGAAGGGGAATGAGGGTCGAGTGTATTCTAGGTAAAATGCACCTAGGAGCTTGTCCCAAGGTATCTGAGCCATGGCTGCCAAACTTGAAGGAAGAGCTCCTCCTTATCTGTGACCATACAGTGTAAACGGTCATTGACTATAATCCAATTCAGTTGTCTTAACCAGATGAAGAGGAATCACAGGACTTTTCCAAGATGTAACTATAGCAATTTTGGCTGCCAGGAAAAGAAAGGATACTAATTTATGAGAGGCTTTATATCAGGGGTCTAAAACTCGGCCGGGTAAGTGGGCCACATATAGAAAAAAATGTGAAGTTGACAGGCCGCGTTACTTTCAAATTTGATACAATACAAAATTATTGTTAATCAATTCGTTATTTGAACTTCTATAATAATACTACATTATTATAACTACTACACTACTATAACAATACTATATTACTAGAACCATACCACTATACTATAACTACTACATTACTATAACAATACTACATTACTATAATAATAGCGCTAGGTTTAAACAAAATGGAAATTTGCGAGATTTCTCCATGTGCTTATTTCAACAATCCAGTTTTAGGCTGGGTTCACACAACCTATTTTCAGACGTAAACGAGGCGTATTATGCCTCGTTTTACGTCTGAAAATAGGGCTACAATACGTCGGCAAACATCTGCCCATTCATTTGAATGGGTTTGCCAACGTATTGTGCAGACGACCTGTAATTTACGTGTCGTCGTTTGACAGCTGTCAAACGACGACGTGTAAATTGACTGCCTCGGCAAAGAAGTGCAGGGCACTTCTTTGCCACGTAATTTGTGCCGTTCTTCATTGAACTCAATGAAGAGCAGCTCAAGATATACGAGCGTCACAGACGCCTCGTATATTACGAGGAGGAGCATTTACGGCTGAAACGACGCAGCTGGTTTCTTCTGAAAACAGGCTGTCATTTCAGCCGTAAATGACAGCTAGCGTGTGAACATACCCTTACAGTTTACATTTTGCTAAATGCAGTCCGGCATCTCAGTTGGCAGCGTTTGGCAGACACACAAATGTCAAGATTTTAGTGCCACAGAACCCTCTATAGATAATGTCACAGTGCCCTCTGTAGAGAATGCCACAGTGTCCACTGTAGATACGGCCACACACCCACCTATAGATAATGCCACAGTGGCCTCTAGATACTGCCACAGTGCCCTCTGCAGATGCTGCCCCACACACCACTTGTAGATAGTTCCACACACCCCCAGTAGATAGGTCCATTGGGGCTCCGTCTAGGAGTGGAATCCCCAGCCAGAGCGTTGCCAATGCTTAGGTCAGGGATTCCTCTGCTGGAGGAGCACCTGACATCACTGTCCGTACACAGTAGAATATTCAGGAAAATGGCAGCACAGCCACAAAAAATTCTTCAATGTGAAAGGACAACTTCCCAAACATGGGTGGTGCACGCAGCAAAGAATCCCAGGTCCAAGGGAGACAATCAATATGCAATCGAAGAAAGGAACTGCAGCACTCAAGATTGTTCCTGAAAGAATTTTGAGGCAGATTTTTTTCTGCCTGCAAAATACTCCATGTGAACTAGGCCATCCTGGTTGGTTATATAAAAAAGGTGAGCTGAGGTAAAGTGCCGATGGCGAACAACCACTGCAAGAAGGGTGGAACACAACATCAATCTACAAAAATTAGAATCACATTGCTATCTGCCCAGTAGCGTTTGTGTGCGCAGGGTCACTGTGCAAGCAGTGGGGACAAACACCAGCCTGTGCTGCCAACCCTAAACCACTAATTCCGTTGTGGCAACGGCCTAGGTAAGGGAAGAGATTTGTAGCTGGCACTGATAAATGGGCCCCTGTGGCTGTAACTATTTTAGGGAGCGCTGTTATTCTAGGTTATGTTTTCTGGAGATGCACTAGTCATAATTCAAGGGCATAACCTAAGTATCTGTTTTCTTAAACTACACACCTCTGCTCCTGCAGAACCTCTTTCTGAAGAGCAAGCAGAAGCTTCCTGTTAGCAAATGAATAACATGAACTGCTGGCCACAAGTTACTTGGCCACAGGGGTATAATCACAATGGGAAGGTAATAACTACTAGAACTTTACGGGTGGTCGACATGATACCTGAGGGTGGCGAACTTGACCCTACGGGAGCTCGCCTTGCACATTTGGTGCCCTGAGCATGTAGTTACAAGTCTCTCCTGTAGTGCCTCAATGGGTCACAAGAATGGCCGACCGTTTCTTATAATGCTTCTGTAAGCAAGAGCCAAAAACTGAGGATTATAACTATATAAACACAATCGGTGGTACTGCTGTATTCATATCCCACAGCTCTACTTTTACTGCTTGCACACCAAGGCCGATACCAGGCCCCAGAGCAATATTTTGTGATTCATGTCAGGCTGGAGGTGTTTTCCGAATACTTTCAGCTCCTTACTATGAGCTGCACTCCAGAGGACTAAGGAAGTCCTCCAGGCCAGTACTGTATATAAAGAGGCTTCTCGCCCATTACTGGCTCAGATCCAGAATCTCCTCTCTGTTTTTAGCGCCAACCGACATGCCTCCTGTCGTCACGGGTTTATTCACAACACATTTAGGCCGAATTTACACGAGCGTGTGTGTTTTGCGCGCGCAAAAGGTACTTAACAGCTCCGTGTGTCACCTTCGTATGATGCGTGGCTGCGTGATTTTCGCGCAGCCGCCATCATTATGACACTCTGTATGTTTGTAAACAGAAAAGCACGTGGTGCTTTTCTGTTTTCATTCATACTTTTTACTGCTGTTGCGCGAATCACGCGCGTCACACGGAACTAACATAGGTCAGTGCGAGGCGCGTGAAAATCACGCGCGTTGCACGGTCGTATATCACGTTCGTCTAAATAAGCCCTAAGGGTAAGTCCACATGTTGTGGACTTTATCAATTGCGAATTTCGCAGCAATTTAGTATCTTTATGCCTATTTATTGCAAAGGTTGAAATATGCAACAGAATTGACATGCTGCTGATTACAAAATCCACAGCATGCTTTTCATTTTGTGTGTATTTTTTCCGCTACCGTTGGAAGGGTTTTTATAAAACCCGCCCACGTGTATTGTACTGGAAATTGCTGCACATTTTTTAATGCGATATCTGCAGCGTGTGCATTTACCCTAAATGTATGTTCTGCACATGTCAGGAAAATCTTTCGACGTAGGCGCTGAATGTAAACCCCTGAGGTGTACAACTGTGTTCCATACAGTTGCGTACATCATTCATAGGCTGAAATATTGTGGGATATAAATTTTTGGGGTAAAAGACTATATAGGCTGTGCTTTCCTATACAGTAAAAAAAAAAAAAAAAAAGCATACCAATGTATACTAGAAGGGACACCCTTTTGGCATCCGTCGGGTCTATGCACTAGTTCAGCATATGTGCCAGAAGCAATTCTTAGCGCATATGGCAAATGTGGTGTAAACAGACTCTAAGGCCTCATACACACGACCATAGCCATGTGCACGGCCATGATTTTCGGGTCGGCCGGCAGCGGACTGTCAGCCGCAAGCCGTCCGCAAATCACGGGCCATGCACATGGCCGCTGACATTATTTCCTATGAGCCTGGGCCATGCACGGACCGTGAAAACCACGGTCGTGTGCATGGCCCCATAGGAATGAATGGGGTCGCAATTCTCCTGTGGATTTTCGGTGGAATTGCGGCCGCAAATGCACGTTCGTGTGCAACTTTTCCCCTGATTACAAAGATCCCGGTCGGGGTTGCCACCCTCAGGTATCACGCCGACCACCCCTAAAGTTCTAGTAGTTATTACCTTTACAGTATGTATATTGTGGGGAAATAAAATCATCTTCTTCCCATTGTGATTATACCCCTGTGGCCATGTAAGTCGTGCCTTTATGGGCATGAAACCAGATATTTTTGACTGCTATTCAGTGCCTTTTCCTCCTGCATCGCCCCTTTCGCACCCACGACAACCCGACATAGTCACGCAGTATGGCTTGGCAATGTGACGCGCTTCATTTCCATTGTCAGAGTCTTCCCCATTGCTACTACTACAGTTCTGGGCAAAGAGAGACGGCTGTCGCCACAGCAAATTGAAAGTTTCCAGCCCCAGGAGCCCCAACTGATCACAGTGATGTGTCAAAATGGGTGCAAAGGAAAAGTTTAGAAGTTGCCTATGACAACCAATCAGATAGCTGCTTTCATTTTTCAAAGGGTCTTTAAAAAAAAAAAGTGGACTCTGATTGGTCGACGCCTACACTTTTCCGTTGCAGCCGTTTTGATCAAATCTCCACCAATACCTTATCACAAACCCTGACAAATACAAAGCTTGCTGTGTGCACACGGTCTGTAGATGGCACCCTGCGTTACCGGAGGGACGGCCCTTTAAATCCGTGCACTGCACAACTCCCGCCTCCTTGACTATTCCCTCCCCGCATCTCCACGCTGAGACGTCAGAGAACCGGGGAGAGCCGTGTGACCGCAGCCTCTGGTGTCAATGTCCCGTCCATGAATCCTGACGACAAGGGCAACTGGAGGACTCGTCACAGACAAGGTCTCCGGGCTAATGGCGCCGTGTAATGTGCAGGGACGCTGGTTGTGCGGCGCTCTGCACCCTTATCCTGCGGTGGCTCCAGTGCTGGGTATCATGTGGCACCTCACTGCCATAGACTTTCCATGAAGGAAGGGTGATAGTGCTGCAGAAATGGTTGTGAGGTGGAGATAAATCTAGATCTATCATTACACAGACATGAGGCTGCTATATGGCAGATTGTATTCCAGTATGGGGGGGGGGGGGTGAACTTTAACATCTAGTCTGGGTTATAGACCAGGAGGGCGGCCATAGATGGGGGAAAAAAACCACAAAACGGTTCTCTTTTACTTTTCATCCGCAGAGTATTCTCCTAGTCATTGACGTAGTACACACATGGCGATTTTGCTGCTGCGGCGTTTCACATAATTTCTTGGAGATCAGCGGAGTCCGTGTAACGCTTATGCCTGATTATTATGACAGAACAGTAACATGTGAGGAAACTCCTATAGTTAACCAGAATAGGTGGCCGTTTAGGTGGTTCACCAGGACAGACCCCCTTTCATTTAGGGCATCTAGCAAACGTCCTATGATAAACAGGCCACAGAATTCTGCTGAGCAGCTTCCCAGGCTCCCATTCGGACGTCACTAAGGGTGTATTCACACGTTGCGGTTTTGTGCGGCTATAAAGTGTGTATCAACTAGTGGGCGCACAATTTTGCACTTATAGGACCGATTTTACCCGCAACAATGCACCGCCATTAAAGGCTGTTTGAGAGCCGTGCCGAACCTGGTGCTGGTGCGGTTGTTGGTCGCCGGCCCCTTGTGGCCTTACCCTTAGGAGCACGGCCTGATTTGCTCATTTAGGGTCTTGCTCAGCGGTTTGGCAGAGCGGGATTAAGTGACTGTATTCATTGCTTTATTTTTATGGTGTTGTGGATGTGACCGTGTGGTCCTTGTAGATTAGTCAGCCTAGCGGGGTGTAAAGATAAAATACAGGGTACGCGCTGGAGTAATAGCGGAGCAGTCGGCAGGTACAGGAGCTCCCGCTGGCCAGTTCTTGGGTAATGGGTCGGGCCTGCTGACTGACTCCAAACCTTCCAGTCCAACCTTTTTAGATTCCTAAAACACGATACATTTCTGACCCACTTTCATGCTCCGTCTATTAATGAACTCCAATGAATGCAGGTGGATAACGGATAACTGAGCGCGATCCGTCTGCCATCCATTTATGATCTGCCTTTCCCATAGGAACCTAGATTTAAGGAACAGCAAGTAGGGTGAACGTTCAGAATGAGATTACTAGCTGATGCATAGAAATATACATTTTTCTCGCAAAAATTTACATTCAAAGTGTTTTTTTCACTTCAGTGTTTTATGACATGTTTATAGGACACATTGGTGCGGGTCCAACTATTGGGGCCCCCACTGATGTCCAGAACGGGACAATTGTAGTCCCAACTGGGGAAGAGACGCTGGTTCTTGACCGTACATGTATCCTGGTTTCAGCCTATCTCCATCAATGTCTATTACTGATTTACAGAACGGAATCTCATGTACACATAGAAAAGTTGAAAACTGTCAGGTGACCTTGAAAAAAAAAAAATCCTGTTAATCATTAACGTTTTATTAACCATTGTATGACCATTTTATTATTTTAGAGGCGAGATTGAACACCTGTATGGTGCACGGTGGGATCTATTTCTGCAGATACTGATTCAGCGCAGATTCCGCAACATGCCTGGTAAGTACCATGTCTGGTGTAACCAGGAGGGTAGAGCCTGGTGTTGGGTGCCTATGTGGGAATGAGGAGAGCTGTTTATTCAGACTGGGTTCACGTGATTCTGCCCCCAGTCAGATGGTCGTACTGCTCATTCATAAATGAGACATGGCTCTGCGTTGCCATTATATTTAGCTAGAATTGAAATAGTGGCAGTAATTCGTGAAAAGTTCAGGTCAGGTTTTTTTTCATGCATTTCCGCTGCTCTTGCCACATTAGCAAAAATGGGTGGGGCAGGACCACCCGCAGTCTGACACATTTACTATAATTTAGCTGGAAGCTGGTGTTAATTATAGGGGAAACCCACGCCAGCTGTTAGCTCCATTTGTTTTTTTGCAGGAGAATTTATATTTTTTTCAATGACACAATTTTGAGAACATAGAACTCTCATTGATTAGCTTTTATTATTTTTTAGCGGGTTAATGGGGAAAAAACTGCAATTCCGCCATAGTTTTCTTTTTTTTTTTTTCTACTTTGTTCACCATGTGGTACACATAACGTTTTAACTTTGTTATATGGGTCATTGCGAATAACTATAAGGCAAGCTGCACACGACCGAGTAACACTCGGGCCGTTTTTCACAGCATCCGAGTGGCACTTAATAGTTTTCACGGACCCATTCACTTTAGCGGGTGAATCTGTGAAAATTAACCCGACTCTCTGATCCATGGATCACGGACGGGACTCGTGCGGCGCACATGGTTGTGTGCATTAGGCCTTAGTGGATTTTTAATGGGGGAAATGGTTTCTATTGTTTTGTTTGTGTTTTTTTGGGGGTTTTTTTTTTTTAAATTTAATTTAATTGATTAAAAGAAATTAAAATAGTTTAAAGTCCAACTAGAGAACTTGAAAGTGTGATCCCCTGATCGCTTCAATAATGAATCCACATCCACATTAACAATATTGAAGTGTTGAAGATGTCTCCTATCCCCAGAAAAGTGGTGAAATATCAGTGTGTTAAATTTCAAACTGAAATCTTAACCTGTACATTTTAACTCCATGATTTTATGTTTCTCTATATGTTTAATACGTTATAATTATTTGACTTAAACGTGGCTCCCGACCGTCACTCAAAGTTGAAGGTGACTCACAAGTTACAAAAGGTTGGGCACCGCTGCTCTAGACTATATCTGTAGTTCACTAGTTACAATTTGAAAGTTACAAGAAGTCTCCATGTAGCCCCAGCGGTCATTCCCATTTACACCGGCCAATTATGGGCGAACAAGTGATCGTGCGAATGCTCGTTCACTATCATTGCCCAATTGTGCGTCAGCTAATTTCAGCTTTTATGCTGCCCTGAAAATCATGGTCACTAACACATCTCCCCATGTAAACCCTATTCGGGCCTTTGGACGTCCTAGAAGCTAGTCCTTACTTTGGTGGACCCGAGCCATCCATTTATTGCATGAGTGGTCATTCGTGTGAATGGCCGCCACACAATACTACATTGTTAATGTCAAGGCTTCCACTGGTGCCGGGAGACGGACGATGAGACAACCCCTTTGAAGAAATAGTCTAGGAAAACGGATACACGTGTTGTGCCCATTGCAGGGCTCGAGGGGGCAGTGTATTACGCAGGGGATTCAAAGAACGTCAAACAGAATTCCGTGTCATGCACTGCGGCCTCAAGACCTGCACTAGGCGTAACACAATGTATCCGTTTTCCTGGAGTGTTCTAGTGTTTGTACCAGAAAACCATTGCATTATATATACCCAGTCAGATTCCAGTTTCCATTTTCTAACCTGCACTGGAAAAGTTTAAGTTATTGTCTTACCGGTCGCTCTGAGCAGCTGCTCCTCTTTGGTCCGTACTATCATTAAGGCCCCATGCACGAGACCATAGAAATTGCGGATCCATTAATTTCTATTTGCCACGTACACCTTTCCGTATATTTACAGATGTGTGTCCGAGCCGTAAAAATGATCTACAAAATATAGATGTCCTGTACGTAATTGCGGGCGGCTACGGATGTGTATACATACCAGTTGGATCCGTATTTGCAGACAGTAAAAACCCTTCCTGTCATGTGCATGAGTCCTGATACGTGAGGCTCAGTATTTAATCATTTAGAGTACTGTCCCTGTACTGATGGTGCTTGAACAATCCCTGTCTTTACATAAAGGTATATTAATCTCATTATGTCTAGGCATGACCCAGTGACTTGGTGGTTAGGGTACAGGCAGACGTAGCGACCCTTATCTGGCCGAGATGACGTGCATATTAGACAGACACGGCCTGCTACATGTGTCCATGCTTTACAATATGGAGTGTATTCTATCCCTCTATATCAGTTGAAGGAGGAGGAAGGGTATGGTCTAGGTCTAGGACCTAGACTGGTGATAACAAAACATATGTTGCCCTTTACTCCTTTTAGAGAAGGGGGAAATGTCCCAGAATGGGAGGTCATGGTGATGTTGAAACATTCCTTGTTCTTGTCATTACAGGAGTTTGATCCCCACATTGTGTTATAATTGTATGTCTTTATTTTCCAGTTACAGATCAAGCATTTGTGACCTTTTGCACAAATGACATATACTGTCAAGGTGCATTGGTTTTGGGGAAATCTTTAAGGAATCGTGAAACATCCCGCATGTTGGTGGTAATGATTACATCTCAAGTCACTGCTCGTATGAGGTAAGACTAGGTATAGACACAAAGATTTAGGCCAGGGCTATACCTAGACTTTTTGTAGCTCTACTGATTGTTTAAAGAGGCTCTGTCACCAGATTATAAGTGCCCGATCTCCTACATAATGTGATCGGCGCTGTAATGTAGATAACAGCAGTGGTTTTTATTTTGAAAAACAATCATTTTTGAGCAATTTTAGATTTATGCTAATGAGTTTCTTAAAGACCAACTGGGCGTGTTTTTACTTTTGACCAACTGGGTGTTGTACAGAGGAGTGTATGACGCTGACCAATCCGTGACTAATCAGCGTCATACACTTCTCGTTGTTCCAGCCCAGCTTCTTTCACTGCACAATCACACTGTGTTGTGGATCATGCTGGCCTGGAACAACGAGAAGTGTATGAGGCTGATTGGTCAGCCTCATACACTTCTTTACAACACCCACTTGGTCAAAAGTAAAACTCATTTGCATAAATCTAAAATTGCTCATAACTTGCTAAAGAATGATCGTTTTTCAAAATAAAAACCACTGCTGTTCTCTACATTACAGCGGCGATAAGACTATGTAGGAGATGGGGCACTTATAATCTGGTGACAGAGCCTCTTTAACTATTGAGTGACAGCTGCAGTCTGCAAGATTAAATGCAACTCAATATATTCATTTGGACCGCAGCTGTAGCTCAAGAGTTCAAATCAATCAGTAGCACTACAAAGTCTAGGTGTAGCCCTGGCCTTATCCTGCTCAAGCAAACAGTCTCATGTGTTTTTGTTCTCGGAGCATTATTCTTTAAAGGAACACTCCGGGCAGAACATATGCTTTTTGTTGTGCCTACTATGGCATAACACAGTAATTCCGTCCTGCCGAGAGTGTTCCTTTCACACCTTAACGACATACCACGTACATGTACGTGGTAGCCATTATGGGGACGTATGGAGCGGGCTCACGGGCGGGTGACGGTTATGTTCTACAGCTGACATGTCACTGCAACGGGTGGAAACAAAGATCACTTTGATTCCGCCCGTTTAACACCTTAAAGAAGTTTTCCTAGTTAAAACTTGTATGCGTTAATGCCTTTAACTTGTGAATGTAAATACATTTGTAATGTACTTGGTTTCCAAATTGGCCCCGTTTCCCGATGCTGCTGTGGGGCACGTGACGGGTGACGTCACTCTGCCTGACGTGCCGTGTATGGGCTGTTCTGTTATACAGCCAGTAACGCGCATGCGCAGTCCCTGCTGTTCTCTCGAGTACATTACAAATGTATTTACATCCACAAGTTAAAAGCATTAGCACATACAAGTTTTAACTCTGAAAACCCCTTTAAATGACACGGTCAGCCGTGACTGCGGCATTTAAATTTTTAGAATCAGGGGGGTGCCCCCGCAAACACGCCGTTGCACCGCCCTAACCCGACGCGATCGGCCGGTGACAATGGTTGTCATGGCAGCCTGGGGGCAGGGCATCCAAGGGGACTGTCAGAATCCTGATATACTGCAATACATTAGTATTGCAGTATATCATGCAAGTGATCCAACGATCGTTGGTTCGAGTCCCCTAAGGGGGCTAGTAAGAAAACGTTAAATAAAGTTTTATCTGATGTTCCAAAAAATATATATTTAAAAGTTTAAAAAAAAGCACTTTTTTTTTCTTTCCTGGAGCAATATTAACCCCTTCACAACTGCCATACGGCTATATACGTTCCAACTGCCAATGCCCTGTGCAGTTGCCACTTGTACAAATGTCGACAGCCTTGAACGGGGTTTAATGAGTGCAGTGCTGCTTCAGTGTGAGCAGCGCTGCACTCATGTCTCCCTCTAGGAGCGGAATCCCGGGCAAGCTTTCTGGCTAGAGTTTCCCCTCCTAGAGGGAACCCCCAACGGCTCTGCATCCCCGCTGTAAATAGGTTTCCCCCCTCCCTGTAGATAGCAACCCCCCCCCTGTAGATAGGGCCACCTAAGCTCCTACTAGGAGCGGAATCCCCGGTGTCAGTTCGCTCTGTGCGGTGGATTCCGCTTCTAGAGAGAGCCCCTGACTTCACGGTCCACCGTCATATATGGACAGAGACATCAGGGGCTCCCTCTAGGAGCGGAATCCCCAGCCAGATAGATTCCGCTGCTACAGTGGTGCTATTTACAAGAAGGGGGTGCCAATTACAGGGGTGGGTGCAATCTGCAGGGGGTGTGGTTCTGTCTACAGGGGGTGCTATATACAGGGGTTGTGGCATTATTTACATGAGCACTGTGGCATTATATGGGTACTACCTACAGGGGACACTGGCACTGTCTAAGTGGGCAATGTGTGGCACAATGTGGGCACTATCTACAGTGGGAACTGTGGCACCTGACCCTATTTACAGTGGGCACTATCTATGTGAGCACTGGCACGAACTACAGTGGGCAATGTGGCACTATCTATAGTGGTCTTGCGTCACTATCTACATGGGCACTGTGGTGTTTTCAGGTGGCTGCGACCAAAAAAACCTGAATGAATAAAATTCTTTTTATTTTTTTTACCGTTTGTGAAAAATGGATGGCAAATGTTGGTGAAAAACAGTCAGACAGCTGGGAAATAGATTAAAATTTTGAGACATATTGATGCAAAACAGCCATGAAAAACTGACCGTTAATTTGTTGTTAATTGCCCTTTTTTTCACGTCGTGTGAATATATTCTTGTAACTCTTATCTGCTCACAAAGATCCAGGGTGACAGTATATATATTTCCAAAAAAGTGGGTTTTTTTCAAATTTTTTGTGATTTGTCTGCTCATTAAAAACATGGGATTAATTAAACTAATCTAGAAAATGAAAGCCTCATGAGTATTGTAAAAAAAAAAACGAAGTAAGAATAGTTGTGATATTCAAAGCGGTTGCAAAGATATTATCATTTAAAGAAGTGCATATCAGAAAAGGAAAATTTGACCTGGACATGGGTATAAATGACCCTTGGTCATGAAAGGGTTAAAAATAAAAGTTAATACAACTGGTATCGCCGCGTCCGTAACAGTCCGAACTATCACAATATAGAGTTGTTTAACCCACTCGGTGAGCGGCGTAAAAAAAAAATATATATAGATCATGCAAATTGATGTTTTTTGGTCACATAAAAAGTGATCAAAGTCGCATGTACCCCAATGTGGTATCGGTGAAAACTACAGCTCACCCTGCAAAATATATGCCCCCACACCGCTAAATTGATGGGAAAATGAAAGTTATGGCTCTCAGAATATGGTGACGCAAAACATTTTTCTTTTTAGCAAATAGTTTTGTTTTTTTTTAAAGTGGTAAAACATAAAACAAAGCATAAATTTGGTATCGCTGTAATCGTATCAACCTGTAGAAGGTGAATATGCAGTTTTTACCATTTGATAGACACCATATAAACAACCGCCAAAAAAAAATTGGCATAATCGCTGTTTTTTGCCCAATTCACCCAACAAATAAAAAAAATTCAGCTTCCCAGTACATTATGCGATACAATAAATGGTGCCATGAAAAACTGCAACTTGTCCCGCAAAAAGCCCTCATACGGCTATGTCGATGAAGAAATAAAAAAGTTATGGCCTTTGAATTCTGTACTAATGATGTACCGCATTATCCTTTGGATTAAGGGTGTGAGGATTGTTGTAAACGCTCATGTTTTTGTTTTTTTTCAAAAAAACAACAACATTTTAATTGGAAAAAAAAAAGTTATGGCCTTTGGAAGGTGGGGAGGAAAAATAAAAAAACGAATATTGGCCCTGTTATTATGGGGTTAATATACTTGATAACTGAACTGCACTCATTACTCACTTTCCATATATTTTTCTGTTTTCAAGGGCAATTCTCAGTAAAGTTTTTGATGAAGTTTTGGAGGTGGACGTTCTAGACAGTGCAGATTTGGTGCGGTTGTCCTTACTCAAACGTCCAGAACTTGGCATAACCTTCACTAAAATTCAGAGCTGGACCCTCACGCAGTATACGAAGTGTGTGTACATGGATGCGGACACAATTGTAAGTGCACTTTCATTAACCTCTTCTATGATGATGATAAGCTTAATTCTTCAACTTTCGGATAAAAGATTCTAATTGACATCCCGACATGCTTGGTTCTGTCAGACAGGATAAACCTCAATATCCGTGTAATCGTGTATTATTTGTGTAACAGGCACTTCGGAACATCGATGAATTATTCGATCGGGAAGAATTTTCAGCGGCTCCTGATTCTGGTTGGCCTGACTGTTTTAACAGTGGAGTGTTTGTCTTCAGACCTTCGCTTGACACTTTCAGACGGCTTGTAGCGTATGCCGAGGAGCATGGCAGCTTTGATGGTAAGGCTTCATTAAGTACAATGCATCCTATTGAATACTGTGCATTGCTGGAAATAAATCTATGCCGTATCTTATCTTATGGTAAATATGGGTGATATGTGATATGGCAGCCATATCACATATTTCTTCTACACTGATAGCTGAAGACTGGTTGTATGCTTCTCCATTCTTTCTTGCAGGCGGTGACCAGGGCCTGTTGAACAGTTTTTATAGTAACTGGGCGACCGCAGACATCAGCAAACACTTGCCTTTCATCTATAACTTGAGCATAAGTTCTGTGTACACTTATGTACCCGCATTTAAACAGTAAGTACCAATGATCCAAGCTGAAGGTATTGATAGATGGTCACGTATATGGAAATAATTCTGCCTGCTAAAACGATTTCTACCATCGTAGTGTTTAAGAATTTCACGTTTGGATCTGTGCAAATGTCATAATCTTGCAGATGAGGTTGTATAGAGACTGCAATAAATGTCTATGTATCAGAAATATAAAAATGTCAAGTTCTAACTCTCCAAAGTTGATTCTCTATCAAACCAGGATTATGAGCCTGGCCAGAACTGACCATATTGGCCTTATTCACACTAACTTATTTCATGTCCGTGTTCTGTCTAACGGACAGCACACTGACTGCTATTCAAAGGGGCTATTCATAGATACATGTTTTTTTCAGAGTGTGTGGCTGTTGCGTGAAACTCACCATGTGTCCTATTCTGGTCCGTTTTTGCGGATCAGTCTCACACATTAAAGTCTATGGGTGTGTGAAGAGTTCAAGGATTTTTTTTTTTATATCCGTTGCTGAAGAAATGCAGAGAAAAAAAAAAGTGATACCAGGTAGTCCTTGCAGAGGAGAAACGCAGATGACGCAACTCGGACAGTCATATGCAGGAAAAACAGCCAGTTTTTTGCGGACACAAATCTGAGTCGCTTGTGTGAATAAGGCCTAACGGATTTGAACATAACTAAGTGGTCTGATTCTATGGATTGCATTAGATACACAAAATATAACTTCTTATAATAGAGCTAATAAATTCATATATGTATGTTCAACATATTATTTGAGACCCCTTATGCTCTATATATTTATGCCAACTTAAAATTGTTTTAAAATATTAAGTGACTGTAATATATACCACACATGCATCCTTGAATATAAAACATCATGCAAATGTCTCTATTACAGGTTTGGGTCCGAGGCAAAGGTTGTTCATTTTATAGGTACGCCAAAGCCCTGGAATTGCAAATATAATCCACAAACCAAATGGATTGCAGAGGAGGAGTCTCTAAATAGAGATCAGCACCTTCCATTCCTTGTCCACTGGTGGGAGACTTACATTTCCGACGTCTTACCTTTATTAACGGAACAAGAGGAGCTTGATGGCACAGACAAGGTAAATCTGTGTGTAAATTGATTTATTTCTAGGCGTCATGCACACTATCCGGTTATGTTCAAACAACGTAAACACTATGGAATTTCCGACCCAATTTTCTATGCGGTAATTCTGCAGCGTTTTCGCAAATGAAATTGACGTGACGCAGATAGAGAATCTGTACCGCGTTTCCATTTTCCGCACTTCTGACTCACATTGTGATGCACATAAACCCAATGGTTTGACAGGTTTTTTTCATATTTGTTTTTGTGAAATTTTGTCACCAGCATCATTTTGGAAGTCTTGAACTTCAGCTGAAAAGTGAGAATCCATCCTCTGACTGCTCCACGGAAGCTCATTTAGATGACCCTGCGAACACTGTAAGTTCATGTGACTGTGGCTAATCTTACGGTTTTGTACAAATTGTTTGGATTTTTTAGTGTTGTGTGTAAGTTTACTTAAAGGTGATGTCTAGGATTAGAAAAACATGGCTGCTTTCTCCCAGAAACAGCGCCTCACTTGTCGATGGGTTGTGTCTGATATTGCAGCTCAGCTCCTTTGCACTGAATGTGGCTGCAATACCACACACAACCTGTGACCAGGGATGATGCCGTTTTTGAAAAACAGACATATTTTTCTAATCCTGGACCACCCTTTTATTGAGTTCTTACTAGTGTGGAAGATTCTAGACTATGCTCTGTCTAAATGGGGAGAGGGGAGTAAGGTGCTGCCAGATACCTCTGGTGGCGGCTTATCTCCCCTGATCACATAGGGATTGAGCATGCTGAAATTCTGAGATTCTTCTCTCCCCCGACATCTGCTGTCAGGGGAGAGTTGGGAGGCCTCATACACATTTAGAAGTTCAACCAATCCTGCTAAAATTGGCAGGTTCAGCCGACCTCATTCTAATGTGTATGGGCCGCCTTTCCTTCGCCCCACACATGTGAGCAGGGTTAATACAATGGCACACATTAATGAAATGTGTGATCAGGCACAAATGTTAATGTTTTTCTATCATGTATGACCGATTTACCAAAAAAATGCATGAAGAGCATGGCTAAAAAAAATCTCATGATAGTTGTGCTAAGTTTAGCATTGATTTGCACCATTTTTGGTGTAAAATCCTGACCTCTATGTACAAAAGCCATGAGGTGGTGTACGGGTCTAGAATGTGAGGAGTTGAACCAAATATATTATTTAGCCAGTGCTGTTATTTTGAGACCTTTTGGATGATTTGCAATAAATAGTTCTGTTGCTACAGACTGTTATGAGACCAGTTCTACGCCATCCGATCTGGTAATGTTTGCTTTATTGTGAGAAGATTAAATTCTGTTGGTAGACATAATGAATAACTTGCACGTAAAAGGTCACACCCCATATGTATTTTTTTTTGTGTCCATATTCTAATACGGATGCAATAACCTGACTTTCAGCAGTTCATCAGAGCCAGGGTTAGGGAACCATAAAAGCCTACAGTGCTTCAACTCCGGTTCCGATGACCCGCCGGAGATCCAGGAGTTGCATCCGTAATATGATCGTAAAAAAGCACCTGTATTATGCCCGTCTGAAAGCAGCCAAAAAGTGGGTTTCTGATCATATCTTTATATTATGGAACTGCTACAATCCCACAACAGTCTTTAACTATGTGAAATACAATGTAGGGATTACTTGTAGAAACCGGTTATGCATCTAACTACTGTCTTTCTAGCAACCCAGTAGTAGCTCTGAGCAACGTGCACTTGATGACAATCTACAAGCTCAAGACCTCCTCCCCTCCCAGCTCAGCCCTCAGCCTGTAACTCAAGACTCCGTCTATATGGTACTTCCACTGGCTCTCCTCCATCACCTGCTTCTTCTGCTCTCTCCCTATATAACTATATATATACATCACTTTAATTTACTTTCAGAATCACTTAGAAATGAAAATGAAAAAGCGTTTCAATATTCAGGCTTTACATTGTAATTATTTTCATGTACTTGGGCTGCTTCTTACATTGTACCTTTTTACTGTGTGCAGTAACACCATGGAATAAAATATTTTATTAGGTTAATCAGCATTAAATGGGTTATCTGGGAAGTGACATTTTTAAAGTAGTGGCTGCAAATGAAATAAACCAAAAAAGCAATACCTATCTCTTCCACAGGCGATCCAGTGCGGAGGCTCCGTTGGCACTCCCGGTGGTTGCTTACATATAGGTATCATGTAACCTCTGCAGCCAATCACAGGGCTCAGCGGGCTCTTTGCTGATAAATCGTATTTCTGGTATCATGCCAGAAACCTAGTCGCTGAGCCTTCTTATTGGCTGCAGTGGTCACATGCTATGTGCATCCAAACAACCACCAGGAGTGCCAGCGCTGGATTGCCAGGGGCTAGGATAAGTAAGCATTTCTATATTTATTTATTTTTGGTTGGTTTTATTTAATTTGCAGCCCCTACTACGGCTCACATTGTATGTTTATGAACTTGTCTTGCGCCTAACAAGCTGCGCCGATCATGGCCTAAGACGCTATTGTCTTTTCAGATCGGGGGCTCTATCGGGGGCAGAATTTGCCCAGCTTCTTAGACTTTATGGAAACGTCCTGTCTGTATGTAACATTTTACATCACAGCTGTGCACTTACTACCTACAGACTATGCTGCTGATATAATACATAAATGTTTTATTGCTGGTGTTATTGTTAGTACTGCATGCTCTCATCACTGTTGAAGGGGGTTTATACTTTGAGCTGTTTGGTGGTCAGTAGAGTGATCCTTAATTAAAAGTTTACAATACACTTGTGCCCTGTATAAAAACTTGTAGACAATGCTGTATGGACACAAGGGGGCATATTTACTTTTTGAGATGTGCCAGTAATCTAAGCCAACCTAGAGGTGGTACAAGGAAGAAAAAAAGCATGTAACGTGTCTAGAAAAAGGTGCCAAATTTATCAGAGCACGTGCACCACCTTGATACATTTTGGCGCATCTTTTGACTAGTGTTGTCCCGATACCAGAATTTGGACTTCGCAATACTACACAAAGTATTATCTAATTACGAAAGCAAATCTATACTTTAACCCAAAAAATGCAAAAATAAAAAGTCCTATTTTCTGATGTGAGGCACTGGGTGTTATGAATTTTGCTACTGGACGTGCCTCACATTAAATAGTAATTAACCCCATCATGTACCACTGGAAAACATTGGGTTAATGTGTGCGGTACATGATGGGGCTAATTACTATTAATGTGGGGCCCATGGAGGTTCAAAATTCATAATCTCATGTGCCTCATACCAATAAGTGACCCATCATTTCCCTCGCATAATGGCAACTTTGGGTTTTACCCCTTAGGGACGCTGACAATTTTTGCCTTGAGGACAGCACAATTTTTTTTCTAATTTGCATCCTGCTCTCGTATATTTTGCATTTTTTGCTCGACTTGGCTTTATGATATTTTGCTTTTGGTACACTTAGGTTATCGTTTAATCAATACAAATGTTTATTTTTGCAAAAATGCAGGGAGAAAAAAAAAGCTTTTATTTTTAATATAAATGTGTTGTGCAGATCTTTATGGTCGCTATGATGCCAAATATGTGTCATTTTATGTATTGGGACTTTATTTTAATTTTTATTTAAAAAAAAAAAAATAAAAATTCTACAGGTTTTTTTTTTTTAGTAATTTTATTTTAATTTGCTGGCTTATCTATATTCCAGTACATTAGCCTGTGTACTGATAGTACACAAGCATTTGTTGGGAATACCAAATCTGATCAGACAGCCCTGGGATCCTTCAATGGAATTTCATAACCTCTCAGGAATACAGTAGTTGGCTGCTTACCGCCTGGAGTTCCAGTTGATGCCTATTTAAACGTCACAAAGTGATGGACGCCTCTGTAAATAAATGTTGTGTTTCCTATAGGAATAGCTTTCGTACAATGCTGCACAAACTCACAGGAGGACTAGCCTAGAAATTGATGGACGCCCACTGGTATCAATGTGGGAGCCTTGTTTCTCTTCAGGGAAACCACATGGCAGCTCCCTGTAGCCAAGCCCCTCAGCACCCCAAAAATCTAATTGTACAGGGGAGGCTGAAACAGGGTTGTCAAAAATAAATAAATCGAAATTTTGCTTAAATATATATCCATAGAAAAGTATAATATTAAATATATAATTTTAAAAAAATTTTTTTATTATTCAGGCTCCCCCCTCTACTTCTGTTTCGGAATTATCTATTCAAGAAGCTGAAGAAGCGCTGAAAACTGAGGAACGCAGGAAATGGGAAGAAGGGCACATTGACTACATGGGAAAATATTCATTTGACAATATCCAGAAGAAGCTAGATCGTTTTTTACAGTGACTTCTCTTCCATTATTCCTACAAGGGTGCTGTGTATGATAACTTTTTTCATTATTTATTGTGCAGTGGCTGAATTAGGTTTTGATTTACTTACCTTTTTGACAATTAAAATTGGAAAGTAAATTGTGTTGGGCTTTTATTTTCAATATTACATAAAACTGTGGGACATTATACTTAAGTCTGTTATTCAAGTCCAAAAACAGTATGAACCTTTAAGAGGTTTAGACAAAGTAGGGCTTCCCATGTTTTTTTTTCTTAACCTGATTAATTGGTGATAAACAATAGAACAAGGCGTAGTCGGATTATTACCACGCGTCTTCACCCTTCTTTACTCGTAGTTTAGCCCTAATCCAGTCTTAGAAGACCTGACTAATAGTCTTTTGGGTCTGGGGGACAAGCTGCCATCGGTCAGTCTATCACCTAAGCTGTTCAGATCAAAGCTGGATATGCACTGCGCTGACCACAAAAGTAAGGAAAAGCTTTGTAACAGTTTCACATACTTTCGCAACTATGTACAGCAAGATTTCTTTGACTGCCTTGTATACAAAGGTCTAAATTGTCGACCAAATCATAAGGAAATGTCTGGTCATCGTTTCTTGAGTTGTAACAGTGGTGATTTGTTACATAGTTTGTATGGTTGAAAAAAAGACTCAGGTCCAAGTTTTTATTAATAATTTGTTTGACATTACTTAATTTCCACTTGGAGACTTCACTATGCGATCTTTAGATCGCTGCTATAATTCTTTGGTATGCTTAGTATACCAGAGCATTATGGCCTGTCAGTATAAATCTGACAGGCAATCTATTAGGAAGTGCCTCTAGCACATCCTAAAAGGCATATGCCCAGGGCAGACCTGGGGGTTCTTATCAGGCCCCCGGCTGCCATGACACCCCATCAGAGGCCCGCCATTGCATTTGCGGGCCGCCGATGGGTGAGAGAGGAAACAAGTTAAATGCATCGGTCGCTATTGACCGCAGCATTTAACGGGTTAAACGGCCGCGATCAAAGTAAACTTCGATCGCCGTCGTTGGAGCAGGAGCCCGGCTGTCATCAGACAGCCGAGCCCCGACTCCAGCCTACATTCGACACCCGTGCAGGGACAGGGCCACTGTGAAATGTCGACAGCCTAGCCTAAGGCCCCTTAGTGACCGCTGTGAAAAGACGTATTGGTGGTCACTAAGGGTTTAAAAAAAAAAGTAACTCCGTGCTGCTTGTCACTTGTAATACTGTGTGTTAGAAGAATTTATATTCTTCTCAAGGAACACATATTCCTGTGTATATAGTCCCCCCAATAGCCGCTCAAACATTTTTCCCACGAAGCTTACTGGTCTATAATTACCCGGGGAAGACCTAGAGCCCTTTTTGAAAATAGGCACCACATTTGCCCTGTGCCAATCCCTTGGCACTATACCAGTCACTAGAGAATCACTGAATATTATGAAGAGGGGGACAGAAATAACAACTAAGCTCTTTAAGAATTCTAGGGTGTAACCCATCTGGTCCCAGGGCCTTGTGTGCATTTATTTTATTTAACTTATACGGAATTGGATGAATGTAGATATGGTCTATCAACTGATATAGCTGCTGCCAGTGCTGTTAATATATCAGCTTCTCTTCTGTTGTGTATATACAGAGCTAAAGAACCCATTTAGTAACTCTGCCTTCTTTTGATCCCCTGTGACCAACTCCCCATTACCATTATCTAGGGGTCCTACATGTTCAGACCTTGGCTTTTTTGCATTTATATACTTGAAGAATTTTTGGGGATTTGTTTTACTATCCTTGGCCACCTGCCTTTCATTTAGTATTTTCACTGATTTTATAAAAAATGTTTACAGATTTTATTAAGCTCTTTGTAATATTCAAAAGCTACAGCTGTACCCTCAGATTTGTATTTTTCAAATGCTCTTTTTTGGTCATATATTGCCCTTTTCACAGAAGGTGTAAGCCATTTGGGGTTTAATTTTAGTCGTTTATACTTGTACCTATAGGAATACATTTTGCACTTTAATTATACAAAGTAGATTTTAAGATCTCCCATTTATCATATGTACCATTATTTGACATTAGTTCTTCCCAGTCTATGCCCTGAATTGCAGCCCTCTTCTTAAAATTAAGTGTTTTTGCCCTCCCAGCCTGTTTCTTTTTTACAGCATAGGTAAAATGTACCTATATTATGATCACTGTTACCGAGGTTTTCACGAACATTGACATTCCTAACAAGATCTGCATTATTAGAAATGACCAGATCCAACAGAGCTTCACCTCTAGTCGGGTCTTCCACAAACTGGCCCATAAAATTTTCCTACAACAGGTTGAGGAAATTTCTCCCCTTCCCAGTTGTAGCCGAACCATGACGCCAATTAATATCCAGATAATTAAAATCTCCCATTATCACTACAGTACCCGCCTGTGCAGCCCGCTCCATCTGTTTATATAGCTGAACTTCCATCGCCGTTATATTGGGGGGGTCTATAGATTACACCAAAAGTAATTTTTCCAGTGTTTACCTCCCTTTGTAATTCCACCCACAAGGTTCCAACCTCCTCACAATCTTCACCCACTATTGTCTCTTTCTCACTCCTTCATATCACTTCTCACATACAGACATACACCACCACCTATCCTATTTGCCCTGTCTTTCCAAAACCGGTTTGTGCATTATTCTCCCTGCACAGGACTGTGGCTTTACAGGGCCATTTACGTCCTGCCGTAGGCCCAGTTCACACAGTTTGATGCGGAAACCACATCAGAATCTGCACCAAAAAGCGTCCGAAACCACCTTCCATTGATTTCATTGGGAGGCAGAGGCGTCTTTTCCCACGGTGGCTTTTAACATGCTATGGTTATGCCTCTGACCTCCCATTGAAATCAATGGGAGGCATAGAGCTTTTTTGCTGCGTTTTTTTTTGACTGGTGCTCAATAGCTGCGGGCGAAAAACGCGGCAAGAAATTGCTAAGAAGTAGTTATTTTTCATAAGATTAGCCAGGGCTTTTTATGGGTGAAAATACCATGGAAAGGATTAAAGTTCCCATGATTCTTCCACCCTCTCAAAGACATTGCCTCTGTTTACAGCTGTCTGTATGCCCCTCTATTGCAAGGTATAAGGTAATGCTGTTATGTCTGCTACTGAGACACAGTTTTCTCTTCTGCTGCCCAGCATGTGAAACACGATCCTTCAAGAGACAGGGAGGTAGGAAACCAGGGAGCAGTGGCGATAAGAGGCATGATATGTGCGAGGTCCTGTACTACAGGGGGGGTGATACCAATGTTTTCAGTGTACAGGAGCTCTCACAAGCAGAAGATAAAGCACCAGGATCATGGTACATTAGTAAGTGACTAATCTTAGTGCAGTTAATCCATCAGCACACTATTTCTAAAGATTGGAACCTGGTGCAGAATGTTGTTTGTTTTTTACATTAGATTCACAGATATAATGTATTCTAATTATTTTTCATACCTGTACGTAGAGAAGGCCAGGCCGGCTTTTAAAGAGAATTGGAATTGTCAGAATAAATAGGAGTGTAAAGAAGGGCTCTGGATTTCAGCCACATGTAAAACTTTATTTGGAGATGAACATCGTTACAGGTTATACAAGAAACAAAACATTCTATAATTTGGAAAGAAATTCAGAAAATACATTTACAATACCAACTTAAGGAAACAATACAAGCCACTTAAAGTATTTATAAATAAACATCTCTAGGCATTTTGTACATTTATGTCATCACTGTATGAATGATAAGCTGCAAAGAGTCGAAATGTAAAAAAATAAATATCAATTATATTTAAAGGAAAACCACATGTCGCAGATTTTCATTGCAGATTTTACCCTTTGCAATGCAAAAGGGTGAGCGGTATCAAATCTGCACCAAAATCTGCGACGTGTGAACTCTGCTTTAAAGGGGTTGTCCCACAATTAAATATTGCATTACTGTTGTATCACGCAATAATATATACATTTTTCAATTGGAACAATTTTTTAAAAATTGTCCTGTGTGTAGATGTAACATACTTATTATTGTGCCCTGTGGCGTGTTTTAGATTCCCTCTCACACCATCCACCTAGTGTGGCCAGTGCCACTAGTCACACATGCCTAGTAGTGGAGTCCCACCACACGGATTCTCTTGTACATGGTGGCGAAGCGGTTCTTTTTATGTGCAGGCCAGCCTATAACAATCTGTGCACTAAACGTGTTTTTTGTTTTGTTTTTTGTTACGGGCACTGAACACATTAGGTTGCTGTTCTGAGAGGGGAATTAAAACAAAAAAACACCAGGGGGTGCCATAACAAGCATGTAACAGCAATATCTTGATACAGTAAAAAAGTTTTATTCCAATTGAAAATTATGTTATGCCTTATGGGACCCGTTGACAATACGTTTTAACATTCCACATTTAAATTAACATTTCAAAACTAAATACTTTGCTTCATTTATCTTCTGATTTTGAGACGCATGATTTTTTTCCCCTAAATTTAGAATTCTGTTGGTTTCCGGTTACCATAAATCCAGTGCAGTGTAAGGTTATGTTCACACGGCCAAATTTCAGACGTATACGAGGCGTATTATGCCTCGTTTTACGTCTGAAAATACGGCTCCAATACGTCGGCAAACATCTGCCCATTCATTTGAATGGGTTTGCCGACGTACTGTGCAGACGACCTTATTTACGCGTCGTCGTTTGACAGCTGTCAAACGACGACGCGTAAATATACAGCCTCGTCAAAAGAAGTGCAGGACACTTCTTTGGACGTTTTTGGAGCTGTTTTCTCATAGACTCCAATGAAAACAGCTCCAAAAACGGACGTAAAAAACGCAGCGAAAACGCCGCGAAAAATGCGAGATGGTTAAAAAAACGTCTGAAAAGCAGGGTCTGTTTTCCCTTGAAAACAGCTCTGGATTTTCAGACGTTTTTGTTGACTACGTGTCAACATACCCTAAGAGTTTGTTGCACCATCCACATATCTGACAGCAGAGTGCACGGAAGACTGTGGTCAGTTTCCAAGGGCAACCAGCAGGATTGTCTAAATGATGTAGATTCACAGTAGCGTGTTAAAGGCTGAATTACCATTCATTTGGGTTTGATACTATATTTATCAATCTGCATTTCTTCAATATCTTCTGCCAACAATAAAGTTTTAGCACGGTTACCAGCTTGACCTAAAATAAGCTCTGTAAAGGTCATTCCATATTTTACAACTTGTCAGAGCAGCTACATCTATAAAACAAGATCCATTGTAGAAATGTTACATGTTTTCTGCAACAGATTATATTATATCTTGATATGGTGAGAACTCTGCTATTGCTTATGAGTACTAAAAGCTTCCTACAATATAATAGTAGCAGTTATTTCTGGAAGAACGACACATATCACTAAGTAAAACATTGACGTGTTCATATTGCCTTTATATAGAGGGAGGCAGACAATTTGGGGCCTGTGACATCACAGAAGCCCACACTACAGCCTCATAAATACTACTTTAGTTCTTTGTCAGTGTGGTAGCAACAAAGCAAGTGTGAACAGAGCATTAAAAAAAAAAAAAAGGGCCCACTTTTTTTTTCCCTTCTCAAAAACATTGCTACCCCATATAATCTAACATCCCCGGTGTCCTTGATGCAGAGATATCAAAGTTCACTTGACCTGCTTCCTCCAGTTTGAGACCATTATGTTTCACATTCTCCTCTGTATACAGACATTGATCTGTGCATCATGACAATGTATCCAGGGATCAAGCCCTGGAGGAAGGAGAACCCATGACCACGCTAAAACAAATGCACGGAAGTTCCGCAGCATTTACAGTAGCAGCAAAGTGGATGAGATTTAGAAAATCCCATGCCCACACTGCGGAAAAAAACAGTGTAAACGTTAATAAATTTACCTGTGGTGCAGAATTTAGTTCAGCAGCATGTCTGTCAATTTATAGTACATTTTGGTTGATTTTCCGTTGTGGGTTCTCTCCATTGAATTCAATGGGGATGCAAAACCTACAACAGAAAACCAAGTGTTGCAACTTTTGCGGTGTAATCGCAGCGTTTGCACCGCAAAAGACGCAACTCCGGAAAAATAAAAAATATATTTTACTTGCCCAGAACGCCCTCCTTCCTGCAGTCAGGCCTCCTGGGATAACTTTGCATCCTATGTGACCGTTGCAGCCAATCACATGCTGCAGCCTCACATGGCCTGCATCATCATCAATTGAGGCCGGAGCGGACGTCAGAGGAGAGAGGGGGTAAGTATATACGGCTTTATTCCGCTTGAAAAACCGCTCCGGTGCAATTTTTTGGACAGAATGTACTGTGGGTTCCAGGTCGGACATGCTGCATGATTTTTATGCAGCGTATCCGCCCTGTGGGAACACGGCCTTACAGTAATTTAGACATGTTGAAATATGAAGTGACTACAAAAAAAACATTTGACAGCAGCATGACTAAAATATATTACCCTATACAACTAAACAGTGTAGGTGACAGGAAAGTCCATGTCAATGGCTGACAGGTGGGACTGAGAGGAATATGAAGGGGGGATGTAATTCTGCATATTTGGGATATGAGAGTAAAGCGGCTGCCAGTAAGAAGAGGACAGAGATTTACAGTTACAGTACCACACAAACAGCAATGTTGCCGTGAAGAACATCCCCCCAGCACTTCCAATTGCAACAAATACAGCAATGTCATAGGAGAAGTATGGCCCATATCTGCTGTTTAAGATGTTGTTGTAAAAGAAGACCCAGGCGGATGGGGTGACACTCATTGCACCTGCTAAACAAAAAAGCATGCCTGCCACAAGATGGCAGCCAGCACTATTGACAAGACACTTGGCAAGCTTCAGACTTGGCACATTAGTGCTGAATGTGGTGTTACATATTCCAGTCAGACACAGGATGAGGGCGGAGGCCCCTGTCAGGATGCTGAAGGGAAGGGCAAACTGTAGGACACGGATATCCAGCTGGTCCACGCTGGCATACCACTCCGTATCATAGATCATACAATCCCTGCTCCACTCCAGGCGAGTACACTTCACCCACAGCCCAATGCTGACTGTGAGGTTCTTCTCATTCCTGTTAAATGTGTACAGTTTCATCAACCTCCATTGGGGTAGGAGAGTGGCTGTAAAGAGGCCAGCAATGGAGGCCGTCCCACATACAAAAGCAAATAAAGTCACTGCGTGCACCTCCTGGCAGCCCATTGTGTCCAGGAAAGATGGCTGAAAAGAAACAGCAAATATATGATTTAAGCGTAAAAAAAAAAGAAAAATAAGTGATATAACCTACATACACTATGATTGGACATGTGCTCCCATCCATAGACAGGGAATAATAAAAGTCTATTGGAAGTTATATTTATTTATAAAAATAAAAAAATAGCTACAATATAAAAGTAACAAATACATTTTTATGGGGTTTTTGACTTTGCATACTAGGCCTTGTTCACACGAACGCGTGTCAAATCGGCTGTGAAAAAAGTCCAATTTTTAACGTCTGTTTTACATCCAAGTGGGACCTGTTTTCACAGATACTTCAGACTTTAGTCTATTGAGGGATCCACGAAAACGGGCAAAAATAGGACATGTCCTATTTTTTTAATCGGTCTGTTACACAGTCCGTTAAAACAACAAAAAACAGCTATGTGAATAGTCCCATAAAAATGTATTGATTTTTATGCAGCCGTGTGATGGCCATTTTCATCATTCGTGTTTGAGGGAGCTTGCTAACAAAAAGTAGGTCCATCACAGGGTGTCCCATTTCTGGGACCTCCAGCGATTAGCTGTAATCAGTGAGGGAACCTACAAGTAGTGACCAATTACCCTGCAGTGCCACCGCAGGGGAAATTAAGCATTATGGGACCTATTTAAACAGGTAAAAATTAATCTTTAATAATAAGGTTGCCCCAACAGTACAACCCCTGTCCATATGTGCTATTAGGGTAGCTTGCTTTGGAGAAGGGGTTGTGGAATTTGGATAGCCTGAATGACCATGACACCCTAAAATAGTGTTATCAATATGGTTCCACGTTCACACTGGTTGTGTATAAGCATCTTGTGATAAGGAGAAAAGGGTTGTCCAGCTTCGGAGCTGTTTTTTATATCCATGACCTGTCCACATGATAGGTAATCAGTGTTAGGAGCTGTTTTTTTATACGGATTACCTATTCACAGGATAGCTCATCGGTGTATGATCTGTGGGGGTCCGACACCCGGACCCCACACCGATCAGCTGTTCAGACTGCCTCTACTGTATAGTGGTCATGTCCGATTCACTTGAAAATAGTAGTCGGAGCATTCTGCTTCCGGCACCGACCCTGCATAGCTTCCGGAGGCAGCCAGAACAGCTGATCGGTGAGGGGTCCGGGTATTGGATCCCCACACATCATACACTGATGAGCTATCCTGTGGATAGGTAATCCGTATAAAAAAACAGCTCCCAAACTGGACAACCCTTTTAACATCAGGTAAAACATAAAACACAAAGTAAAATAGAGTAGCATGGTCTACCGCCTCAATTTCTGGAATTGCATTAGGTTGGTACTTCTGTTTACACTAGTTGTGTCTACACACTTAGACCTTATTCACACAGTGCAGATTTTGCTTGCATTTTTTTTAAAGATCCAGAAAAGGAGACACTTTAAAGGGTTTTTCCCATAATGGATATTTATTACCCATCAACAGGCTCCCTCTGGCAGCCTCATAGAAAATGAATGGAGAAGGCCGAGCATGCATCGTACCGGTCCATACATATGGGGCACACAGGGGTGGCAAGATTAACCCGTTCGAGATAGGGGTGTTCGACCGGTGCCATTGCACAGGACGCATCACTCCAGCAGGTGGAAGGGGTCGCTGCGCTGGCACCCTTCCCCTGCTCGTTTCAGAAGCGCACGGGCCCGGCCACTCAGCAGCCGCCTTTCCGCTTCTTCACTCAGTGGCATTGCTACCGCTGTAGCAGCCATAGCGGTGACAACGGGCATGAGGGCGCCCGTGCCGCCCATAGGGACAGGCCCCCCCATGGCCAGCAGCGCCAGTAGCAGCCGGCTGCTACAGCGGTAGCGACACCACTATAGCAGAGCAGGGAGGTATCTCCCTGCTCTGCTATCTACTAGCGCCACTGTAGCTCCCTGAAGTAGCGGAATCCCCGTGTGGCCGGGGATTCCGCTCCTGGACGGGGCGCTTGAGGTCTCTGTCCATATATGGACAGTGACATCAGGGGCAACTCCTAAAGCGGGGTCCACAGCATTGCCGACTCTGTGACCGGGGATTCCACTCCAGGAGAAGCCCTTGACGTCACTGTCCATAAATGGACACAGACAACAGGGGCTTCTCCTGTAGTGCAACCCCCGTCCACAGCGTCATCAATGCTGTGGACGGGGATTCCGCTTCAGGAGTTGCCCCTGATGTCACTGTCCATATACGGACAGAGACATCAAGCGGAGTGCTCCAGGAGCGGAATCCCCATCCACAGGGGGATTCCGCTCCTTCAGGGAGCTACAGGGGTGCTATCTACAGGAAGGGGGGTGCTATCTACAAGGGGCTGCGTGGCACTACCGACTGAGGGCTGTGTGGCACTACCTACAAGGGGGCTGTGTGGAACTACTGACAGGGGGAATCTGTGAGTGGGGGGCTGATGGTCGTTTTACTGTGAGTGGTGGGCTGATGATCTTCAAGTGGTTTCCACCTGAGCTCCAACTGAAATGAATAGGAGGCAGAAAATACCTGTAGATAGGTGATAAATATCGATTATGGGAAAACCTCCTATAAAGTACCTCCTCACCTAGATCCAATTCTGGTTTTGGCTTAAAAAAATACATGCAACATCTAGACTGTGTGAACAAGGCCTAAGGCCTCATGCACACGACAGTGAGGGATTTTACTGTCCGACAATACGGATCCGCGAATAGCCCGCTTATCTGGCACCACGGCCGCAAATACGATCCGTAGTGCATCCGTATTTAAGAATCCGCAAAAAAAAAGTGGAGGTTACAAATGATGTTACCAACATGTGCCAGCCCCTTGAAAAGGTCCCCACGTTAGATTCCCTGCCGTCTCTTAGCAACGCTTCCACAATTACGGACGGCTACAGATACACATCCGTAGCGACTCGCAATTGGGGAAGGGCCCATAGACTATGGGCCAGTCCGTCCCGCAATTGCGGAGTATAGGACATGTTACATATTTTGCAGATAATTTCAACGGCACGGTCACGCATCCGTAAATATACTGAAAGGAGTCTGTGTCCAATAGAAATGAATGGGTCCGCAACTTCACCTGCAATTACGGATGAAAACTACGGTCGTATGCATGGGGCCTAAGGTTGCAGTCACATGCAGCAGATTTTGTTGCAGAATTTTGCAACTGAAAACCAGTTCTATTCATGTAAAATGTAACTTGCAGAAATCCATGTACCTGCTGCAGAAACAACCCCATTCAGATAAATAGAACTGTCGCGTGTGACTGCATTCCTAAAGCAACAAATATTCAGTGCAAAAAAGAACGGTAATATTCGGAGTATTGTCCATTGAGATCAAAATCCAGCCTTGTATTTCAGTGTGTTTTATATATGTACATACACACATACCTATATTTAGCTCTTCTTTCTGGTGTACATGCCTGCTTTATGTAAAAATGTTAAACAGAACACGTGACCCCGGCTTTGTAGGATCAGAGCATTTCGATGCTAGAAAACAGAATAGTCGAATAATAAATATCCATTGGTAGGTGTGTAAGACTCACCGTCTCAGGCTCACAGTCCCTTCAGGCAACGCACATCCTACGTCAGATCTTTCCACAGCTCCCGCTCTCAGACACAAATGAACGTTTCCAAAATTGGGATTCAACCTGTGCTCCAGAATTTACACTAAGTGCCTGCAGTGTAGCAAAATCCAGCTGTGACACAACTGAATACCGTCCACTGCTCCTTCATTTTATATATATAGAGAAATACCAGCAGTCATCCACCACCCACACAGCACAGGCGAGAGATCTGCTCCACTAGGTCACACTGCACATGCCCAGCATCTGCACAGGGGGATTCTGGAATGATGGTCTCTCTAGAACCTGGCAAATGCAGACAAAAACATTCTCCAAGACTGCAAATCCCAGCATGCTCTCTGCTGCAGCTTCTGCTCAGGACAGTCCATAGAGCGGCAGAGACTATTAGCAGAGAGAAGATGCTGTTGCCATAGAGATAAACTGTAGTGTTCGTTACAATAAACGGAGGAGAAATCTGCAGAGCGGGACAGTTCTCCATAGATACCGGCTTTATCTTACCTGTATAGGAGATCTATTTGCATTGTGTTGTAAAAGTCATTACAGAAAGCATGCGGTCTGTAGCAATATGGATTAACGGCTTTATAGTATAATCAGAAACCGCCACCACAAATAATCACATTGGACACACCACAATACTCTGTAAAGGGCACTTACACCTTGTGGACGATTTCGGTCACTGATCATCTGAATTTATTGGTGCAATATCACAGGCTTTCGATCAATGTATGAGTTTATTTAACCCCTTAATGACCAGGTCATTTTGTACATTAATGACAAAGGATAATTTTTTGTTTTTTCACGGTCGCATTCCATGAGTCGTAACTTTTTTTTTATTCCGTCGACATAGCCGTATAAGGGCTTCTTATTTTTTGCGGGACGAGTTGTATTTTGTATTTGCACAATTTTTAGATGCTTATAATACATCGATTAACTTTTATTAACTTGATTTTAGGAGAGAATTGAAAATAAGCAGCTATTCCAGCATTGATTTTCATGTTATAAATTTACGCCGTTTACTATGCAGCGTAAATAACAGGTTAACTTTATTCTATGGGTCGGTACGATTACGGGGATACCAAATATGTAAAGGTTTTATATGTTTTCCTACGTTTGCACAATAAAAACCCTTTTAGAAAAAAATTACTTGTTTTTGCATCGCCGCATTCCAAGAGACGTAACTTTTTTATTTTTCCCTCAATGTGGCCGTATGTGGGCTTGATTTTTGCGGGCCAAGGTGTAGTTTTCATTAGTACTATTTTGGGGTACATAGGACTTTAAATAAAAGTTAATCTATATTTTTTATGGGGGGAATGAGAGAAAAGAGAGAATTTTGCCGTTGTTTTTTGCGTTTTTTTTTTACGCCGTTCATCCAGCAGTTTAATTAATGTGTTCATTTTATTGTTACAGTCGTTACGATCGCGGGGATACCATATATGTGTAGGTGTTATTTGTTATAACACTTTTACTAAATAAAACCACTTTTTGGGCAAAAAAGTAGTTTTATTTTATTTTGACTGTAAATTTTTTTTATTTATTTTTTTCACAAACTTTATTTAACTGCTTTACATTTTTTTTTTAGTCCCACCAGGTGACTTCACTATGCGATCTGCTGATCACATATATAATGCTTTGGTATACTTAGTATATTAAAGCATTATTGCTTGTCAGTGTAAAACAGGCATTTGCTGAAGACATACCTGGGGGTCTTTGTTAGGCGCCCGGCTGCCATGGAAAACCGACGGCGACCCGCGATTTCTTTGGGAGCTCCCTCCCTCTGTCAAACACATTAGATGTCGCTGTCGCTATTGTCAGGCTGTGTATAAAAGCTGTTCTCCTGCCGCTGATCGCGTGTGTACACTGTCAGTACCCGCGCGATCACAGGACAGATATATCCGTCCCCCTGCGTGAACTAGCAGCTGCAGAGGACGGATATAGCCGTCCTTCGGCGTTAAGAGGTTAAAGGGAACCTGTCACCAGCATTTCACCTATTACCTGGTGGTAGTGGGTGGAAAATCATTTTTATGTAACCTATAATTATCTTCTTAGTCGGCTCTGTATCTTTAGTATTCGGTTTTTTAGTGTTCCCACACCGTATGCTAATGAGCAGAAAAGAGTCATAGCTTCACTCCTCAAGCCTTTCAGAGTTAACCCCGCCTCCTTACTTTTGAGTGACAGCATACTCTTGAATGATAACATTCAGGGCGGGCCACTTTTCAACGGTGGGCGAATAGAAGAGGAGGAACGAACGAACGAACGAACGAACGAACGAACGAACGAACGAGACTGACGGATTATTACCATAAAAGGCGCAAAACGTTTGCAGACCGTTATTTATGGTCGAAGGAGTTTAGGAGAGGGGATAACGGCAATAAACTTTTGTCGTTTAAATAACGACAGCACACTGACTAATATAATTTACTGGTGTGTATAATGCCTTACGATGAATGCA
The DNA here is from genome assembly GCF_050947455.1 of Rhinoderma darwinii. Lineage (NCBI taxonomy): Eukaryota > Metazoa > Chordata > Amphibia > Anura > Rhinodermatidae > Rhinoderma > Rhinoderma darwinii. The sequence goes on from NC_134699.1 coordinate 31,732,236, forward strand.
CTTCTACAGAAAAGTTTAGACAACAATGTTCCTAAGACACGGCCATCAAATAACATGGAAAGAAGCAAAATGCTCTATGAATTATATGGTAACAATAATGAGAAATTATTTCAATTTTCTTTGTAAAGGACTTTAAGACCTTGTTCATATAGTTTAGATTTTACATGTATTTTTTTAAGCTAAAACCAGGAACAGAACCTAAAACAGAAGAAATATATAAAAACGAAGGTGTTATAGACTCTTCTGGACATAATTCTGGTTTTGGTTTAAAAAAAAAAAAAAATGTCGGCAAAATCTGCACTGTGTGAACAAGGCCTAAGGCCTCTTGCACACACAAAGCCGTAAGTACAGAGACTGCACCAACTGTTTTAACCCTTTACAGGCATCTTTTAGATGGCCTTCTTTAAAATACCAATGTTATATTATATATGTTTTTCTTATTAGGACATTTTGAATATTTCAAAATATCTATTTAAAATAAAAAGGTGTGAGACTAGGTTGTCAATGTGCACTATTAGCCTTTGTTCAGACGTAGCAGATTTGCTGTAGATTTTTCATCAGTATTTAGTAGCAGCCAAGTGGATGAGATTTTAACAAATCTCAAATCACACATTGCAGAAAAAAGCTGCAGAGAAAACTTTCATAAACTGACCTGAGGTGCAGATATCTAATGCTGCGGAGTCATTGCATTTTTGTTTCAGGTTTTCCCTATCGGGCTCAATGCGGAAGTGAAAATCTTCAAAAAATTGCAAATATTGCGATTTTTGCTGCGGAAAAGCTGCGAATCTGCAGCTCAAACCGCAAGTAGGGAAAAAAAAAAAAAAACGGGAATCAGGTTTTAATTCTATAGTGAGGCTCCTGGTCTCCTCGTCTGGCCTTCATGTAGCTGGCTTCCTGTGATGACACTGCGTCCCATGTGACTGCTGCAGGCAGGGGCGTAACTAGGAAAGACTGGGCCCCATAGCAAACTTTTGACTGGGGCCCCCCCCTCTGCTGGGTATCACACAACCCCCCCCCCTTGTAGATAGTGCCTCCCTATAGATTCCACCACACAGCGCCCCCCTATAGATAGCACCATACACAGCCCCCTGTAGATAACGCCATACAGCCCCCTCTGTAGATAACGCCATATAGCCCCCTCTGTAGATTACGCCATACAGACCCCCCCCCAAAAAAAAAAACGGCCTATAGTTTGTCCTACAAAAGACATGCATCCCCTATCCACATCCCCTATCCACAGGATAGGGGATACATGTGTGATCGCTGGCAGCGATAAGGAGAACGGGGGACCGAAAGTCCCCCGAAGTTCTCCATGACTAACCTCGGACTTCCGGCGTCTGCGCAGTTCAATAAAAATGAAAGGAGCGCTGGTCACGCATGCGCACAAGCATGACCGGTGCGCAAGTCATTTCCATGGAGCTGCAGACAGACTACGGAAGTCCGAGGTTTGTCATGGAGAACTTATCGCTGGGAGTCCCAGCGATCCCACATGTATCCCCTATCCTGTGGTTAGGGGATGCATGTCTTTTGTAGGAACAACCCCTTCAGTGGCGTCGCGCTGTAGCAGCCATAGCGGCTGCTAGCGGAGCCTGCGATCATGGGAGGGGCCGTGCCGTGCCCTCATGCTGCAGGCCCCCGTAGAAGTCGCTACGGCTGCTATAGCGGTAGTTACGCCACTGCGCATAGGTTTGTATGGCGTAAAACTACAGCTCCCAGCATGGCCGAAACAATGACAAGGATATGCTGGGAGATGCGGTTTCACAAAATAAAATCATACCACCATCATCTCGCTGCAGATCATACAGTGACTACAATACTGATTAGAGGCAGAATAAACATTTACATTAAGTGACTCACCGGTGACGTCTCAGATTCTAGTTATTTTCTTCTCCCTCCGGTTCAGACATCTATGATGGATTTCTCCCGGCCATGACCCATTTCTGCAGTTTTCCGTTTAGATGTCTTCAGCTTCTCACTTTTAAAACATTTCTGCACCTGTAAACAAAGTTAAAATTCTCAACACATCTAAATATAACTGTCTCACACACACACACACACACACACACACACACACACACACACACACACACACACACACACACACACACACACACACACACCGTGCCCCCTGTAGATAGTGCCCCCTGTAGATAGTGACCTACATAGAAACCCCTGTAGATAGTGCCCACATATGGACTCCAGAGCTGCAAGGCAATAGTGCTAACCACTGAGCCACCGTGCTGCCCTACATATAGCTTCCCCTATAGTTAGTGCTCCACGTATAGCCCACCTCTGTAGATATTGTCCCACATATAGCCCACCCCTGTAGACTGTGCACTACATATAGCCACCCTGTTGCTAGTGCCCCACAGGTAACCCACCCCTGTATATAGTGTCCCACACATAGCCCACCCCTATAGAAAGTACCCTAAAAAATAGCTCCCCTATAGATAGTGCTCTACATATAGCCCACCCCTGTATAGTGTCTCACATATACTGCCCCACATATAGACCCCCCTGTAGATAGTGGCCCACATCCCCACATACAGACCTCCCCTGTAGCTAGTGCCCCACATATAGACCCCCCCCTGTATATAGTGGCCCACATATAGACCCCCCTGTATATAGTGGCCCACACCCCCACATATAGACCCCCCTGTAGCTACTGCCCCACATATAGACCCCCCTGTAGCTACTGCCCCACATATAGACCCCCCTATATATAATAGCCCACATAAAGACGACCCCCCCCCTGTAGATAGACCCCCCCCCCACTATAGATAATGCCATTCACATTTTTATGAGGAAAAAAATATATAAAGTTGACATACTCACATTCTCCGGTTCCCACGCTGTTCACTGGCGATGCAGACATGCTCTCTTCTGAGCATGTCTGCAGGAGCTGAATGAGCGTCCTTCAATGACGCTGATTGGCGGGGCAGAATGACTTGCCCCGCCAATCAGCACCTTCCAAGCATGGAAGCGGCGCGATGATGTCATCGCGCCGCTAACCAATCAGTGTCATTGTAAGGCACTGGATGGTCAGGCACGGAACATGCCCGGCCATTCAGTGCTAATACATGTATTTGGCTGCCGCTAGCACCGGGGCCCCCTCCGGTGCTAGCGACACCTACAGGCATGAGAGTGCCTGTGTAAGGCTCGGTGGCGCGGGCCCCACAGTAGCGGTGCTACCCCTGTAGCAGCCATAACGGCTGCTAGCGGCGCCACCAGGCATTTGGGAGGGCGTGTCGGCTGGCGGCACGGGCCCCCTCAAGCTCCGGGCCCCGTAGCAGCCGCTACTGCTGCTACCGCGGTAGTTACGCCACTGGCTGCAGGCAATTACAAGCTGAGGTGGTCACATGGGACACAGCGTCATCACAGGAAGCCAGCTACAGGGAGACCAGCTGTGACTAGTAGGGACGTGTTGCTATGGAAATTCCACTGGAGGGGAGGATGGACTGCTTTCCGCAGGGGCCATTCCAGCCCAAAACCTGCACTAAATTTGGTGCAAACTTTCAGCCAAAATTCCCTGCGGATTCTGGGTAGATAATAGCGGACCTTTAGTGCACGGGGTCTTTAGTGTACTTCTATATGCTTTTGATTTGATATAGAGGCACTTAAATGTTTAAATGGGAATCTGGAGAATTATATCCTCTACACAAATTTGCAGCAACATTTTTGTGAAGAACAACTCAACATTTTGGCTCCAATGGCACTAATTTCCCTCTATAAAGTTGACCATAACATACTTCAATAATCAGTTTAAGGGTATGTTCACACGCTTAACTAAAAACGTCTGAAAATACGGAGCTGTTTTCAGAGAACACAGCCTCTGATTTTCAGGCGTTTTTGAAGCTGAAAATGAAGCTTCTTTTAATTTGGAGCTTCTTTTCAGCCGTTTTTTGAGGCGTTTTTCATAGTGCTCAATGGAAAATCGGCTCCAAAAAACCGCCTTAAGAAGTGACATGCACTTCTTTTTACGAAGCGTCTTGTTACGCTCCGTTTTTTAAAACAGCGGCATAAAAGGACACCCCGTATGAACTAAATGCTGTTTTTCCCATTGATTTCAATGGGCAGATGTTTGTAGGCGTTCAGCTTCCGTTGTTTTCTTGCCTTTTTCGAGGCGTAAACGCCACGAGATACGCTTGAAAATACTGCGTGTGAACATACCCTAATACTCACCTATACACTTACCCGACATACGGAAACAGCTTCAATTCGTTTTATCACTTGCTTGAGATCCTGTGTCAACAATAATAGATTTGAAGTCTTCAGAATTTAACTTTGTCGATTAGTACGGTCTATTACTACTACTACAGGCCGTGAACCTTCATATGTGTTAAACTGTACGGAGTCCGTACCAATCCGTTTTCTTATACACTCAAACATTTTTTGGATGGGTTATATCTGTAACTGGACCATTAAATGATGTATAGTTTTCTCTTTACCATCTTGAATTTATTTTAGTGTGGCTTTTTCAGTATTGGGTTCTCAGAAAAATTCTGAATGAGAGCCCAGTGGTCGTGTCCTTAGGCTGGGTTCACACAACCTATTTTCAGGCGTAAACGAGTCGTATTATGCCTCGATTTACGCCTGAAAATAGGGCTACAATACGTCGGCAAACATCTGCCCATTCATTTGAATGGGTTTGCCGACGTACTGTGCCGACCACCTGTAATTTACGCGTCGTCGTTTGACAGCTGTCAAACGACGACGCGTAAAATGCCTGCCTCGTCAACGAAGTGCAGGACACTTCTTTGGATGTAATTTGAGCCGGTTTTCATTGAATTCAATGAAGAACAGCTCAAATTTACGGCCGTCAAAGACGCCTCGCATAATGCGAGGAGCAATTATGTCTGAAATGACGGAGCTGTTTTCTCCTGAAAACAGTCTGTAATTTCAGACGTAAAAGGCAGCTATCGTGTGCACATACCCTTACAGGGCTATGTGCCGCAAACACCCCTGATGTGGTCACTGTCTCATCACAGTAAACTGCACTGTAAGGGTATGTTCACACGGCCTATTTACGGACGTAAATCGGGCGTTTTTGCCCCGAATTACGCCCGAAAATAGCGCCTCAATAGCGCTGACAAACATCTGCCCATTGAAAGCAATGGGCAGACGTTTGTCTGTTCACACGAGGCGTATATTTACGCGCCGCTGTCAAATGACGGCGCGTAAATAGACGCCCGCGTCAAAGAAGTGACCTGTCACTTCTTTGGCCGTAATTGGAGCCGTTCTTCATTCACTCCAATGAATAGCAGCGCCAATTACGGCCGTAATTGACGCGGCGTTCAAGCGCCTGCACATGCCGGTACGGCTGAAATTACGGGGATGTTTTCAGGCTGAAACATCCCCGTAATTTCAGCCGTAACGGACGCACTCGTGTGAACATACCCTAACACAGGAGGAAATGGAGAGTGCACTGAGGTAGATGCTTTTTTCCATCTCCTCTCACCACTCTAGGCTGTAATATCTCTTCTGTTCTCCCTTTCTCCATACCGCTTTTGAGCGGATTCTTCTCAGTCACTGCAGCACGCTGTGTGACATCCGAAAGAGAATGCAGCTGCAGGATCAATCATTAGAAAGAGGAGCTTCTGCTAGAACCGGACTACAGAGCAGACGGTCTGTAGTCAGAATCTACTAGTTAACCACAGGGCACCAGTAGCAAATACACCTAGAAGTGACACAGGACTTAGAAGGCAAAATGGGCAACTAAGATATACTACAAAGCGGTATATATTTATATTTTATACCTTTTGGCCCCAACTTGTGCTTTAGGTTTATTACATTCCATTGGTCGCTCTAGCTCGAATTCCCTCAGAAACCACTGCTTTGATAGGCAGAGTAGTATATCTTCCTCATTTATTGCTTGTATACAACTTAAAACTAGTTTTTGTCCATTTATATTACTCAAATCAATATTATTTACACAGAAGGATGAGCCTTACATCAGAATTGGACCCGCTGTACACTAGGGTTGCACGATGCATTGAAATTCCGATACCGTGCACCCTCAAAAGGTTCAATACCGTTAATTCATGTATTTTGATACGAAGCTGTGCGGCAGCACAGCTAAGTATAGTAACACATGAATGTAGTTAGAACGGGGCTGCGGTTGTGTAATACAGCCATTGCCTCCTGAAAAAGTAAAAAACAAAACAAAAAAAAACCCAATGTTAAATTGAAAAAAATATTTTTTTTTTACAACAAACATTAAAAGAAATCTCAATACATAAAACATACACATTCGGTAAATTCATCACACCACGAGACTCACATCAGAAAATGGGAAAACGTTTTTTTTTTTTTGTTCTCAGTTATTTTGGTATCGAGTATCACAATACTACATGAAGTATCGGTATCAAAGTCCAAATTATGCTATCGTGACAAGCCTACTGCACAAAAGACAAATGTTGCGGATTTTCCATATGAATTTTTGGGATATGCCATAAATGTTCAAGATGGGAAAATCCCTGTTATTGCCAACAGCAAGCATTTACATCTATTTAAAGAGCTACTGCACTTTCAGAAATCTTTTGATATGTCAGAGCTGGGACTGCTGAGACCCCCACCGTCTCTGAAAGAAAAGGTACAGAAGCATTCAGCTGAGCGCTATATAAAACTTCTGCCGTAACAGATGTTTTATGCGAGCCGCCTTCAACCTACCTAATGTGTGCCAATTACAGCCGAAGGTGCATATAGCGCTCAGCTGACCACTTCTGCAAATTAGTTTCAGCGACGGTGGGGGTCTCAGCAACCGGACCCCATCGATTCAAAAGTTTGCTGAAAAACCAGTTACTCTTTAAGGCCTCATGCACACGACCATAGCCATGTGCACGGACGTGATTTTCGGGTCGGACGACCACCGAGTGCCGCCAGCAAATCACAGGCAGTGCACATGGCCACGGCCACATGCATCCATTCCAATGAGCCTGGACCGCAAGATACGAACATTATAAGACATGTCCTATCTTTTAACAGTCCAGGCTCTGCGGCAAAGCACGAACCGTGGAAACCATGGTTGTGTGCATGGGCCCATAGAAATGAATGGGACTTCAATTCACCCGTGGAATTTCGGGGGAATTGCGGCCGGAAAAGCACGTTCATGTGAATGGAACTAGGGATGTCACGATACCAGAAATTGGACTTCGATACCGATACTTTGTTTAGTATTGCGATTTCGATACCAATTCGATACTTTGCCAACAGTAATAATAAAAAAAAGTTCTTCCGTTTTCTGATGTGAGGCGCGAGATGTGATGAATTTTGAATGTGCCTCACATTAATAGTAATTAATCCCATCATGTTTCTCAGTCATAATGGGTTAATGTGTACGGTACATGATGGGGTTAATTACTATTAATGTGAGGCACATGGAGGTTAAATTCATCGCACCTCGCGCCCCACAATAAGGGAAAGAAAGCAGGTTAGTTTTTTACAGCGTACACATCATAAATGATGCAAAAAAAATAGCTGTGATGGTTATTACAATTGCGCCAATATATGAATATTTTATGTATTGAGACTTATTTTAATGTTTATTGTAAAAAAGGTGTATGTGTACTTTGTTTTTACACTTTAATGTACTGGCATAGATCTATATGCCAGTACATTAGCCTGTGTACAGATAGGGCACACTTGGGTATGTCCTAACAACTGCCTGTGTACTAACAGGAAATATGGTGGGACAGCCCTGGGGTCCTTCAATGGACCCTGGGCTGTCTGACCATATATGGTATGTCCCTCAAATCGCGTCACAGGGAATTTCTGTGAGGCGATCCAAGGGGCATCCCCCCTTCTCATTTCCTCTTGAATGCTGCAGTTTGATCGCAGCATTCAGGGGAATAGCGGCGGAGATGAGAGGTTTCTCTGATCTCCGCCGTTATAGAGCGGGGCTGCGGCTGTATAATACAGACATTGCCCCGCTCCTGACAGGAAATGCGTGTGCGGTCAGCCTGAGGTGATGCGGCCGGCGCTGAACTAATGAGCGGCGGTTCAGGCACGGTGGACAGAACATGGGGGTGTTTTGCAGTGCGCCCACCATGTTCTGTCTTCAGTGCCGCCGCTCAATAGTGCAGCGCCGGCCGCATCACCTCATGCTGACCACGCGCACTTGTCAGGACTCAGGAGCGGGGCAATGACTGTATTACACAGCCGCAGCCCCGCTCTCATACATTCATGTGTTACTATACTGAGCTGTGCGGACGCACAGCTAAGTATCGAAATACATGAAATAACGGTATCGAACCGTTTGGGGATGCACAGTATCGAAGTTTCGATGCATCGTGCATCCCTAAATGGAACACCTATAGTACTTAGAATACACATCCGTGGCAGATCCCTCTTGCTCCCATAAATTTTAATGCGTGATGCAGTTACTCTCCCTGCCTTTCCATGACTACAATGTCGTGAAGTAGGACACTACTACTCACTGATTCAAGACTAACTTTTGAAGGGCCCATTTCATTATGGAGATCAATGATATTCGTGCGAGAGTCTTTCTTCATCAATCTTCCGAATGTCTGAGGAACGGAGAAAGTATTACACCCATATGCATTAGGTCTTCGGTATTTACCAATAACTATATATTATTATGGTCATTCATCAGTTGGAATACCAGTTGATTTTATTGTACTTGTTGATTTAAAAAGTTGTGGCCGTCACATTTCTTGGGAATAAAATGATGCAGATTACAAATTAAGGCTTTCAACTATACAAACCAACTTCACGAAACCTACAAAGTCTTCCATCTAAACAGTCACTATAGCCATGGTTGTTGGGACAATGTTTGCAGTCTCCTGAAAAAAAGGTTGACCTTCTTACATGTATATATAATAACCGTGTTGCAGTGCCAAATTACATCAAAAGTGATATACAGTGCATTCCAATTTATTATGCAAATGGTATTTTTCGCTGATTTTCCTAAATAGTCGATGCAAATGACAGTCAGTATAATCTTCAAGCCATCAACCATTGGAGTATAATGCAAATTTTATTGAACAAATCTCCTAATGATAAGATTTTTTTTTTAGAAGTAAAAAACTCAAAATGCACTGTTTCACATTATTATGCACAACAGAGATCAAAACATTTTAAAGGTTGTAAAGAGAACTAAAATGGTAACTTGTTGAATTTGCAGCATCAGGAGGTCATATTTACAGAAATCAAAAGCTCTTTCAATAAAAAAAACAAAACTTAGCAGGACAAGTTACATGTTAACATAGGACCCCTTCTTTGATATCACCTTCACAATTCTTGCATCTATTGAATTTGTGAGTATTTGGACAGTTTCTGCTTGAATATCTTTGCAGGATGTCAGAATAGCCTGCCAGAGCTTCTGTTTTAATGTGAACTGCCTCCCACCCTCATAGATATTTTGCTTGAGGATGCTCCAAATGTTCTCAATAGGGTTGAGGTCAGGGGAACATGGGGCCACACCAGGAGTTTCTCTCCTTTTATGCCCATAGCAGCCAATGACACAGACGTATTCTTTGCAGCATGAGATGGTGCATTGTCATGCATGAAGATCATTTTGCTACGGAAGGCACGGTTCTTCTTTTTGTACCACAGAAGAAAGCGGTCAGTCAAACTCAACGTACTTTGCAGGTCATTTTCACACCGTCAGGGACCCTAAAGCGGCCTACCAGCTCGCTCTCCATGATTCCAGCCCAAAACATGACTCCGCCACCTCCTTGCTGACGTCGCAGCCTTGTTGGGACATGGTGGCCATTCATCAACCATCCACTACTCCATCCATCTGGACCATCCAGGGTTGCAAGCCACTCATCAGTAAACAACACGGTTTGAAAATTAGTCTTCATGTATTTCTGAGCCCACTGCAACAGTTTCTGCTTGTGAGCATTGTTTAGAGGTGGCCGAATAACAGCTTTATGCACACTTGCAAACCTCTGAGGGATCCTACACCTTGAGGTTCGCGGGACTCCAGAGGCACCAGCGACTTCAAATACCTGTTTGCTGCTTTGCAATGGCATTTTAGCAGCTGCTCTCCTAATCCTATTCATTTGTCTGGCAGAAACCTTCCTCATTATGCCTTTATCTGAACGAACCCGTCTGTGCTCTGAATCAGCCACAAATCCTTTCACAGTACGATGATCACGCTTAAGTTTTCTTAAAATATCCAATGTTTTCATACCTTGTCCAAGGTATCGCACTATTTCACGCTTTTCGACAGCAGAGATCCTTTTTCTTTCACATATTGCTTGAAACCTGTGGCCTGCTTAATATTGTGGAACGTCCTTCTTAAAGAGGCTCTGTCACCAGATTATAAATGCCCTATCTCCTACATAATCTGACCCGCGCTGTAATGTAGATAACAGCAGGGGTTTTTATTTTGAAAAATGATTTTTGAGCAAGTTATGAGCTAGTTTAGATTTATGCTAATGAGTTTCTCAATGGACAACTGGGCGTGTTTTTACTTTTTACCAACTGGGTGTTGTACAGAGGAGTGTAATGACGCTGACCAATCAGTGTCCTACACTTCTCATTGTTCCAGCCCAGAATGATCCGCAGACCAGTGTGATTGTGCAGTGAAAGAAGTAAACACGCCCAGCTAGTAAAACAAGTAAACACGCCCAGTTGCTAAAAACACAATACACCCCCAGTTGGAAATAAGAGAAAACACTCCCAGTTGTCCATTAGAAAGGCTCATTTGCATAAATATAAAATTGCTCATAACTTAGGCAAAAATTATCGTTTTTAAAAAAAAACAAAAAAACTTTACTGTTTTCTACATTGCAGCGCCGATCACATGCAATAGGAGATAGGGATTTGATAATCTGGTGACAGAGCCTCTTTAAGTCGTTTTCCTTTGTTTGGGCACACCTGGGAAACTAATTATCACAGGTGTCGGAGATTGATTACAATGATCCAAAGAGCCCTAAGACACAATACCATCCATAAGTTTTATTGAAAAACGAATAATTAAATGTTTATGACACTTAAATCCAATGTGCATAATAATTTGGAACACGGTATAGAAGAAAAGTTTTCTTTTCAACCCATCATCATTGATAGGATCATTACGACGTGCGAGGTTAATACTTTGTTAAAAAGGTTGTCCCAAAATTGACAATTATCTATCCACAGCATAGATGATAATTGCCTTATTGCTGGCGGCCCCACCAATCGCATGCTCGACCACAACTCCAATCAACGTCCTTCTCATTGTAGTAGAACTGGAAGGAGGATCAGGTAGTTCAGCACCCCCGTCCTCATGATCGGTGGGGGTCCCAGCGATCATACAGTTGTCACCTAGCCTGTGGATAGGTGATGGGTATTCCCGGAACGGACAACAATCACACCGGAAAAAAAAAGTCTATCTGTGGGAATGGTGTTATAAAAGCAGGAGCAGCTAACCAGATTAATATAGTTTTGTGTATAAATATTCAGTAGACCTTGTAATTTATTGACCTAAACCTCTGCTTAGTCGGGGCTTGTGAGTCCAGTGGGCAGTCCTACTCAGTGATTGACAGTCTTCCCTGTATAAAAGGGTGTGTATACATAGCTAGCTATTAATCATTCAGTCCGCCCACTGGACTCCTAAGCCCCGACTAAGCAGAGGTTTAGGTCAATAAATTACAAGTTCTACTGAATATTTTTACACAGATCTATATATCAATACGTTCAGCTCATCCTGATCTAACACGCTGCCTGCAGATCAGACTGCATTTTCAACATGACCAGTTCCCTTTAACCTCCTGATGTGTGGGGGTACATATCCAATGTACAATGCTCTAGGATATTCTCTGAAGCCGGCATTGCATCACTATCTTTTGTCTATATTGTACAAAAATTCTACATTTTCCTTACTCATTTTAAACTATCGCTCTATTCTCGGTTTCCTCCACAACGTAATAGGCTTACGACCTCTGTTGAATGGCTAGAAAGTGTGGAAATCAAGTGGCTGCTATTATAAATGGACGAAAAGTACATCAATCATACAGATCATAAAAGAGTCAAATCGAGTATATTTAGAAAGTTCCTATTGCCTTCATTCGAAAACGTAGTGGAACCTACAGCATGACCATCAATATCACAGAAACCACATACAGGATTTATAGTCCACCTGTATTGGATTAAAAAATAAAGTAGTGGCGCTACATGGCACATTATTCATAGTGTTTATAATAAAGAGGAAATATACATCGTTTTTCAGCCCCGTTTAATATAGAGACCATCATACGAAGTTTGGCCACCAAGTAGAAGATCGCGGGCTGGAGTCAATACTTTTTTCTAAATGTGGACTCTCTGATGGGCAACAAGGTGGGAGCTGTGAGTAAATGTTTTTCCACATGTAATGCAAGCATAAGGCTTCTCTCCTGAATGTGCCCTCTGATGAATGACCAGATTTGAGCGGTGGGTGAAGCTTTTTCCACAGTCAGTGCAGACATAGGGTCTTTCTCCAGTATGAACCCTCTGGTGGGTCACCAAGTTAGAGCTGATGCTGAACTTTTTCCCACACTCTCCACAGCTATACGGTCGTTCTCCTGTGTGCACTCTCTGATGGGTTACAGCATTTGAGCTAGTACTGAAGCTCTTCCCACATTCCATACACATATAAGGTCTGGACCCAGTATGGACCCTAAAGTGGGTTACAAGGTTGGACTTTTGGGCAAAACTCTTCTGACATATAGCACATGCAAAAGGTTTGTTTTTTTCAACGGCTTGGTCTTGAAGGTCGCTATCAGAGCTATCCTCTTCCTCTTTGACCTTGACCGATGAATGCTTTGTTTGACCATTTTGTTGACTTCTTAATGACGGACGACCTTGTGCTTCCTTTGTTTTGCACAAAAAGTTGTGTGTTGCCTTCTGATCCTTGGTCTTTTTATTGTCAGACGGATGATTGGCAGTACTATTGGATTTGGTCAGTTTGGATGAACTTCTCATTTTCTTTGATTTAGACTTGCCCCAATCCTTTTTGGTCCCATAATCGGAGGTTTCCATTTTTATGACCAGTGAGAATGAAAGATCTAAGGTCATCCAGCAAATCGTCCCTTCTGCTAAAAATAAGAGGTACAAGATAAGCAGCAACCCACAGTTATAAGAAGTTTATTATATGTACAGATGTGTCCACAATTTAATTTTCTTGAATTTCATTAAAAGGGTTTTCTCATAATCTATATTTAACACCTATTCCAAGACTGGGCTCACGCAGCAAGCGTAATCTCGCTGTAAATGACAGCCCAGCGTGATGTCGATGCGCTGTGTGAGTAAATCACGCACAAACGTTACCGAAGTGTCAGGATTGTGAATAGACATCGCGTCCTGGCTGGACGCAATGTTTATTTACTGTCAAGACACTTCAGTAACGTGAAGGGGTGTGTATGTGGCTGCACATCGTGATTTACTGATTGGTCAGCATCATACACTTCTCTCCACAACGCCCACTTTGTCAAAAAGTAAAAACACGCCAAGAAAGTCATTGGCATAAAGCTAAAATAAGTCAAAACCAGCGTTCCGTTCCCAAGGGGCGTTTTTTACGCTGCCGTTTTTAAAAACAGCCGCGTAATAAAACGCCTTGTAAAAAGAAGCGCATGTCACTTCTGGTGTTTTTGGAGCTGTTTTACATGGTCTCAAACAAAAACCGCTCCAAAAACTTCCGTAAAAATAAAAAATGCAGCAAAAAACGCAAAATGCTTAAAAAGCGGATGAAAATGAGGGGCTGTTTTCGCTTGAAAACAGCTCCGTATTTTACGTCCGTTTTTGATTTGCCGTGTAAACATAGCCTTAGAGATGCAGCTTCTATGTATGCACTTTACATAGAAGCTGCATATAGTCGCTGAAAGCCAAATCCGCCAGTCAGCTACTGTGCGAATCGGACAGTTTATCTAAACATGAATACCTATCAAATAGAGATTGATGACCTTAGGCCGAATTAAGACATCTTTAATGCAGGTGCATCTTAGGATCCGTATAATGGCCGCAAGACCCGGACTCCGCATGGTTCAAGTGAGATGAACTTAGATCACCATTGGGTTCTACGGTAATCCAAGTTCAGTTCACTTGAATCGCAGTGTACGGGTCTTGTGGCCAGAATATGTATTCCTAAAGTTTGCCCACTGAGTCATTTATGGTAATTGGGGCTCGTGTACACATTATTCTTCTAGAAATCTATTGGCCTATACTGTAGCGCCGAGTGTCTAAAACGTCAGAGGCACACACGCTGTATCACAGAGATATTCTTGGCTGGAAACATGGAGTGCCCAGTGGGTCCATGATATTGAACCTTAGGGACTCTGTTTTCCGCCATATGGGCTCCACATACATGGCAAGATTCGTTCATTGTAATCTATGGACCGGTGAATGTGCAAAAAAGGCAGAACGATCTGTTTATCTCCGAGTGTCGCTGTAACCTCATCGTACATTGGTGTTTCCACCATTTAAAAAATTCCACCAAAAATGGAGAAGTTCACAAGGCCATATTTTCTCACAGATGGTCACCCAGCTTTTCCAGAGTCCAGAATGGTAAAGCTTGTGTGTTGCTGCATTGACAATAGTGGATGGATTGGGCCACTAGTCATACAGCAATTCTGGAGAGGTCTTCATGTATAAACTAAGCAGATTTGCTATTCAGGAGTGGCGTAACAACCCCCGTGGGTCCTGTGAGGGTGCGCTCACACATGGGATATTTGCCTTATATTTCCAAAGTGTAAAAATACAGTGCGGAAAACTTTGCACCGTAAACCTATGGGGAAAACATTCTGCATCACAAGCCATTGCGTTGCCAAATATTTTTCCCATTGGTTTCGATTGTAAAGTTTTGATACGCTGCAGAAATACGAGGCAAATACGCCAAGTGTGACTGCCCCCTAATGGTGGCCATGAGGGTTTGCACACAACTTTCCCAGAAGTCTGAATAAAAACGGTTAACCAGAGAAGCGAGAGGTTTCAATGGGCGTTCTAGATCAACCAGAGCAATGACCTTTGTTCACATCAGGTACCCGGCTGCCAGACCCCATCACTGGGACATACGACATTTACTAGCAGATCAGGAAACCCTTTTAAAGAGGTCAATGGCGACGGTTATTAAACTTCCATAAGGCCAGGAGCACACGTGCAGTTTGTGATACAGTTTTTTATTTGATCCAAATCCAGAAGTGGATCCAAAAGGAAGGAAACGTATAAAAGAAAAAAGAGGGATGCATTTTTTTTTTTTAGTGTCCACTTTGGTCTAAAAAAACAAAGCCAAAAACCACGCGTGTGATCCCAGCCCGGAGAAGCCCGCAAAATAATGAACTTTGTAATATACAGAGGTTTACGATTCCCTCCGTTCACGCCGCCTCTGGTGACTTCTCCATAATGATGTCACATCACAAAGACAATCACCATTATGGATGACACACGTCAACATGGAACAAGCAGTAAGCCTGACGGCGAAAAACTCAATCGAAATCCTAAAGAGCAGTATATTACAGTCTAGATTTTATTTTTTATCGGTTTTTATAAAGGGTTAAACATTTCTATTTAGTCTCAGAGCCCCTTTAGTACATTTATAAAAGCTTCACTCCAGATTGTACCCATCCCCCACATAATTACTACACACAGCCGCCCCACAATGAACATTAGTCTCATGGTACTGAGACTACAGAGTGCACTACCCGTCCACTACTCCCAATGCAGCGACACAAACAGCAGCTAATGACAGACATAAGATGGAGGAGATAGAGACTACAATGGTTATAAACAGCAGAGTAGTCCACACATACTGCCATCCCCCTGCCCCCAATGTCCACCTCCAGGATGACCATCCTACCTGCAGCTCAGGAACCAGCCTTTTGTGTATGCGTCTACATAGCAGAAGGACTGAAACTGCCAATTAGAAGGCTGGCCGCGCAAGGCATTCTGGGACGCGCAGTCTTTTCGTTCCCGAATACCAGGGGACAGAACTACAACTACCAGACGTCTGAGGAAATGAAGGAAAGATTAATGATGTAGAGCGGCCAATCAGCGAACGCCGCCTCTTCTAACGTTACTTCCGATTATTGTTCCATTCAGTACAAACGGCGCGCGATGCGGACTTCAAAAACGCTGCTGCCCTCTAGTGGTCAAAGGGTCACCGTTCAGCAAAACACACATACTGGACTGTTGGGGCCCTCTTTGAGCGCCACTGAACCGTGAAGTCACATTTTTAACGCAACTTCCAGGGGCAGGGACCCATGAAAAACAAACAATGGCCAATTGAGTGTCGTGTTTCAGGGGCTTTAGCTGGATTCACACACAATGTTTTGCTGCGTTTTTTGTGTTTTGTTTTTTTTCCTGGTGTTTTTTCATGCAGTTTTAAGTGCAGCCAAATGTTATAATAAAGTGGGTTTTGGTTTGTGGGGTTTTTGAGGCAATTTTGTGGTCCGTGGCATTTTTTTTCCCAGACGCAGGATGCTCTGGTTATGGCAGGGTTTTTTCTCTGGCGTTTTTCCCCTAGGCTTCTCTATAGGACCTCAAAAATGCCAGATAAGAAACGGATGAACAAAATGACCACATAAAAATAAAAAAACCCACACATGTTACATTTCAAAACTGTAAGCAGCCTTTGTTTTAGCAACTGGCGTTTTTCACGGCTGTTTTTCTATAGAGTCAATGAAAAATGGCTCCAAAAACAGATCAAGAAGTGACCTGCACTTCTTTTTCGCAGGCGTTATTTTACATGGCCTTTTTCAAACGGCTGTGTAAAAAAAAAAAAACCGTCGGAACAGAACGCCGTTTTTCCCATTGAAATCAATGGGCAGATAGTCGTTCTGCCGAAAATAAGCCGTGTGAATATACCCTTAAAAGGGGTGGATCCACAACAATTCCTTTTAAGCTTTTATGACCAGTCAAGACCGGTTAGAAAAGTAAGTTAGGTGGGGGTTTGTCCTCTGGGATCTCCACCATTGCGGAGATCAAGGGGTACCAAATCACCACTGTCGGCAGGACGAGCACGCGCTATAGAGATGAATGGGGCTGTCGGAAACACACAAAATAATGGGTTAGAAAAGAATATTAGCTTTTTAGGGGCTTTTCTAACCAGGACGTGAGAGTCGTCTCCTACCGGACAAGACTGATATCCACAGCAGAAAAAGGGTTAAAATACAGCCAGACAGGGGAAGAGAAATGGTAAAAGCGATGGTAACACTCCAGTTCACACAGTTTTACCAAGCAACAAAACCGATCTAGGATGAGGTTAACCAAGTTCAAAAACTGTAGACTAGAACGTTAAAGACTTTATTTTGTGACTTGCTCAAAGGGGTTTTTTCTCAGTCATTTGTCACCTATTCACAGAATTACAGGGGTCCCCCAGCGCTCCTATGTGAACGGTGTGGTCCTGCCCATGCTCAACCACCACTCCATTCACTTTCTATGAGGCTGACAGATAGCCAAAGCGAAGTCTGGACAAACGCTGAAAGCAAATAAATTACATATCCCAAAGTTTGACGTACCTGCGATTCAATGCCATTCTGGAAACACTGATCACTTCTAGGCTGCCGCTGATTCTTGTACAGCTGAAGTGTAAAGCATTGTAAACCAGAAGGAGAATTCATATAAACCCCTGAATTACCTCAGTGATACTAATAACCCCTAAACCATCATGGATATTAAAATTAAGCCAAACTCCACCAGAAGTATTCATATAAAACCCAAACCACCACAAAACACCAGTAATATTAAAACTACCACCTGAACTATAATATGTCACTAGATATATTATTTATATACCCTTTATCCACCGTAAAACGACTAATATTAATCCCCAAACTACCCTAGCTCACCCCAGATTATATATTAACCACTAAATTGCCTTAGACCACAAGGGATATACAAGCCTTAACCACCAGAAACAGTAAAACAAGCCACCATAGTTACCATGGACCATCAGGTGTATAACTTATATACCCATTCGCTTCTTTAAACACCTGTTATAACCCACCCTAGACTATCAGAGTTATGATAATGAGACAAGGATATTAATCCCTACACAACACAAGCCCACCAGATATACTGTATTACTAAGGCAGCTTTCGCACGGCAGTATGCTTGTCAGTATTTTGCATCAGTATTTGGAAGCCAAACCCAGGCCCCATGCACACGACCGTATTTTTCATCCGTAATTACGAACCCATTAATTTTCTTTGGGCTATTGACACCTTTCCGTATTTAATAATAATTTTTATAGAAGTCTAAGGGTGCTTCCGTAATTACAGAAACGTATTTATGGATGGATGAAAAATACGGTCGTGTGCATGAGGCCTTACAAATCTTTCCATTATACGCTTATTTTCCATTCCTGGTTTTAGCTTACATATACTGATACAAAATACTGCTGTGTGAACGTGGCCTAACTCATACCATAGGAAATACATTAACATGGGGTCAGAACTCCTGACCTAAAGACCGCTATCACACCAATGTCATACGGCTCTCTTTTGCTCCCATATTATTGATGGAACACCCGGACCTTCCCGCGGTTCACCAGAGCTGGAGTTAGAGCACCAAAGGCTTCTAGGGTGCTCTAACTCCCATTATGATGAATTGTGGGAGGTCCAGGTGTTGCGTCTGAAAAGCAGGCGCAAAAAAGCACCTGTATTAGGGTAGAAATAAACTAGGTGTAAGCATTGGATTTTCCACAACGGATTTAAACGTGGAAAATCCGCAGCGTGTTATAGTAGCAGCAGTGTGGGTGAGATTTCAACAAACCTTATCCCCACACAGCGGAAAAAAGCTACCGAAAAGAAAACCACAAAGAAATGGACCTGCGGTGTGTTTTTCAGCCAATGTCAACCAATGCTGCGGAATCGCTGCTCATTTTGCAGGTTTTTTTTTGTTTTTTAATTCAATGGGGTGCTTAAACCCGCAACAACGTGGTATGTGTTTTGCGACAGAATCGCAGCGATTCTGCTGCAAAAATCACAAGAGTTTTTTTTTTTTTTTTTTTAAATAGTTACTTACCCAGAGTTTACCTTTTCTTCTCCAGTCCGGCCTCCTGTGATGAAGTCTCATCCCATGTGACTGCTGCAGCCAATCACAGGCTGCAACAATCACATTCCCTGCAACGTCATCCCAGGAGGCCGGACTACCCACAGAAGAGAGGGAGGGGGTAAGTATGAGGTTTTTTTGTTTCTGGCTGCTTTCCGCAGCGGACATTCCGCCCGAGAAAACGCACCAAAACGTGGTCTGTTTTTCAGATGGCATTCCCTGCAGTGTTCAGGGCGGATACACTGTGCAGCTTGATGCAGCGTATCCGCACTGAATGCGCTTGTGTACTCCTACGCGGTCCAATGATCGGGCAACGCTTGTTTATTGGCTGATCAGATCTTTTGTGCGGCCAATAATGTGGTAGCTAGTCGCCAACACATTTCACTCTGTAAACAGGAAAATATATTTCCGACATAATGCCAATGCCCTGGTGTGAGCGATCGTAGTAACGATCACTCGTCCCCAATCATTGCTTCTTTACAGCACTCGTTTTCATGGTATTGGCTCGTCTAAAAGGACCTTTACGCTACTCTGAAAGAGTTCTAAGGGTTTATTCACATGTGGCAGGTTTGGTCCAGAGAGGTCTACGACTGCGCCATTAATTTGAGAGCGGCTTGCAGATTCAACGCCATTCACATGTATAAGATAGATTTTCTGCAGTGTCATAGGTTCTGTGTTTTAAAAAAATAAATAAAATAGTCACACAATTGAATGTGGTTGGTTTGATGTATTTTTTTATGCATAACACAGAGGTCAAACACCTCTATACATAGATTTAATGGACATCCCTTGTTGATTTGTCTTTTTTAAAGTTCCTAGTCAAATGCAGACAACCCTTTAGCTCAACCAGTGCAGCCACCTGCAGATCAAAGATGAAATTCAAGTTGTTCATGGTTTGACAAAGGAATCCTCAAAGCTCTCAGGTCATCTCATTTTTTTTTTTATTTTTTTTATTTTTTAAAAGCGGTTCCAAGTCTCTACTAGGTTGCAAATTTTTTTATCATCAGTCTCGAGAAGACGAATTAGAAGATAAAGCTCAAGTAAATGCCCAGACTTCAAGGCTGTGAATGCGAAATTGCTCATCGCTGGACAATATGTGATTATTAAATGTTTCACACCATTGACTTCTTCCATTATACAAATCTCCATCCAACCAAAGGCCGAAGTTACCACTGTGAACAAAAAAACGGAAGCATAAACATTCTAGTTAATAAGTATCATAAAAAATGCTGCCATCTATGTAAAAAGTACTCCGCACGTTACATACCATTTGCCTCCACCAAATGTCAATGACTGGACGTCCCCTCTAACAAAAAAGTTATTGTCACCTGTCCATCGATATACCTAAAAAGAAATAAAAATTTGTCTCTGGGGTCCGGTAAAAGGAAAAGTACTAATGCCTCATGCACACGACAGTTTTGCCACTTGGGCAGTTTGACGGCATCAGAGTGGCACCCGATAGTTTTCACTGACCCACTTTAGCAGGTGAATCTGGTCCGTGAAAAATGATCCGAGTCAAGATAGAACATATTCTATCTTTCCTCGGATCACTGACAAGAGTCGGACGGCACAGACTCATGTGCATGAGGCGATAGGGACTTAAGAAATAAATCGTCCACATATCTCCATTTAATTGCTTTTCAGACTCTGGAAGAGGCATCACCCATCAGTGGGTACACTGGATAAAATGGGAAACCTAAACAAAATTCCAGTACTTCCATATATTTTTTTGTTGTTGTATGGTTGTCGAATCACATCACCTAGATCACAAAACCTGTATATAAGAAAAAAAAGACAAAAACAAACTTTGTGAAGTTTCCATACCTTTAACTGTGGCGAGAAGCTAAATAAGAAAGTCTCTCCTGTGCCATAGAACGTAGGGCTAACCTTGAGCTCGTTGGAACAGAAGCCTCCAAACACCTAAAGGAGAATTCATATATTAGACATATTGTGCATTCACACCGGGTGGTAATGGAGGGGCAGGGAGCGGAATTATAACCGCACCAAAACTGGCTGCAATCGCGGTCCTTGCTATGGCTTTACTGCGATTCCCTAATTTTATATCAGCTGTATTCAGATATTGCTGCAAAGCTCCTGGGCAGTGATGCACATCACTAAATCCCCACCCCCCCAGCCAAAAAAAGAAATATTATATAATATTATATTATATACTGCATGTGCTATTACCCTATAGTACCTATATACATTATACAATACTGCTGTACTCTTGGATAATGGGCTTTTGAGGCCCTTTAGGTACAAGGGCTTGGGTATTTAATGCACATTACAACAAATAGTCTTCCAGTGTAGCTTTCTTGGGGACTACTAGAGGTGAGAAACTAGTTTATGACCTCTGTACTGTATTACTAATCCTTTATTACTGCAATATTCCGTGGAAATATCTTACCTTTCCTTCATTATCCTTGACAACCAGTAATACTGGCGAGCTGATCGCACTCGTAGTACGGTACATGGTCCTCAGACTAAAACCATGCTGGTCTGTACTGTATTGCAGCCTCCAGTTATGACCAATGACTTTAGGTGGCAATTGCTGAGCCATCTAAAAACAATAAAATCACAATAAAAGTACATTAGTGATAGCTCTGTATTATTTCATCAGTCTATTGTTTTATCAAGTTATTCCCAATACAAACAAAGCATTTGTCACAGAATAACTGTGGATGCAGAAACACCCTGCCGTCATACATCGAGACGTGCCAACCATCAGTGTAACCCCTCAATGATGGGGGTATATTGAGCCTTCATGACCAGATCTAGCTTTATTAGCCTATTCAAACAAAGGTTTGTGTTTTTTTGTAATGGCATATACAGTATGGCTTTATTTAGGAATATAAACAGTAGTCTTTTTATACAAACTTAGTTCTTATAATAATCAGCGACATATAATTTATAGTACGGTTACACTGGTGTGGCAGAGTGCTAGATTCAACTGCGTTCACAGCATCTCATAAATAGACCCCTAAAATATTCAGTGATGTCACTGCACAGAAATAATTGTTTGTGATGTCACAAATCTGATCATGCACACCAGGAAATCCCACCACTGGGATAATAAATAGCATGAGGTCACAGTACAGAGATTGGTCACTGCATAGGTAGAATAAAGATGATTATGTCACAGAACATATGTAATGACCAAAGTGAAGTTACAGCACTGGACTATTAGCCACAGTGATGTCATAGTGCAGTGACGATGCTGCATCGTGATCATGGTCACAGTCTATCACTATACAGGGATAACGCAAATCACGCACATACATTGTGAGGTCATTAGTGAAATCATAAGAAAGGCATATTGCACACAGCGATGTCAGAGTACAGGGATAATAAACTCTGGTATTCTCCTAAGAGTCAAGATATGACTGCAAGCTCTGCACTCCCTATAGTTATACTCTTATCTATAGTTTTAAGCAATAAAGTTTCCCCCCACCCAGACATTTTCCGGTTTTATTGTGACAACACTGAATTATAGTGGAGTGTAATATGGCTCATTTGACACGTGTCAACAGAACAAGACTCTTTAATAGGGGTTTTACATGACCTTACAAACTCTACATTTGGGCTCAAAATAGAAAAAACCTGTGCATTATATTTACGTGACCGATTCCACTCGTCCCCATCGGATGCATTCGCAGTCGCTCCGGTTGTTCCTCTGTGCGCGGACATGCTGTCCATAGTGACAACACCACAGGTGATGGGGGGACAATAGCTGGCTGCAAGAATGCAGTCTATGATGAGAGTGTAACCACTGTGGCCAGCGATTGTCGGAAAACAGGAATGGCGGGTAACACATAAAACAGACAGCAAGGCACTGGAGCACAATCCCTAAGGTACTGTAAGTATATTGCAGTTTGTTATTCATTTTTCATTTTGAGCCCAAACCGGTCACGCTCGGTGGTGCACCAGTAAATATGTCCCATTGAGGTGGATTGTTTAAAATCAGTTGCCAATACTGTGGCTAGAAGTTAGATTCCAGCACTTTTGCCATTCACTGGTTTTGATAAATCTTCCCTACTGGCAATAAAGCAAATAATTTCTACGAACAAGAGGGTCTAGTCACACGGTGCGGTCTAATTGCTGTTTAAATTGTCGGAATTGTGTGGAAATAACCAGTGATTTGACCGCACCACGTGAATAGATCTAAACAATGATCACTCACCTGTTTGACATAATCATTCCCTAGAATTCGACTACTTCCAATCAAAACTGGCTCATCCACTTCTTCTTTGGGTTTCCCACATACTTGCTTCTGTTTTTTCACTTCTGATTCGTCAATAATCTCATAATCTGAGTCATCGCTGGAGATTGCTTCATGCAGGTTATTTTTCTATTAGACAGAAAAGGCCTTGATGTAATCATTTCATACTTTCTGCATGACACACAATCATATTATGCCGCAAATCCCAGCATGGCTGCGAGTCACATGACCCAAACCTAAAGTATCAGAGACCTATAATGCGGTTAGCAACTGTATTATGGCCATCTGAATAAGGCATTAAAAGGGTATTCCGGTTACAACAAGTTCCCCCTATCCGTAGGGGGAGAGGTAACTTGCTGATCGGTGTGTGTCAGACAGCTCAGACCCCCACCGTTTGAGAACAGGGACCCGAAGCTGCCCAAACCCCAAGTTTGAACCGAGCGACAGGTCGCTCACGCGCACTGCCGCTCCATTCATTCTCTATGGCAGCGCGGGAAAAAGCTGAACACTGCACTCTGCTATGTCTGGCGCTCCCATAGAGAATGATTGGAATGGCAGTGCGCATGAGCGACCTGCCGCTCGGTTCAAACTTGGTGTTCGGGCAACTTCGGGGTCCGAGCTCTTGTAAACGTTGTGGGTCTGAGCTGTCGGACACCCACCAATCAGCAAGTTACCCCTTACCCTATGGATAGGGGGTAACTTGTAACCAGAATACCCCTTTAATAGAAAACGTACTAAGGCAGTGTACCCACGTAGTGTAAGCGCTGCAGAATTTCCGCAATGGAATTCTGTGCGGAAATTCCGCAGCATTTACAGTAGCAGCAAAGTGGAGGAGATTTAGAAAATCTTATGCCCACACTGCGGAAAAAAATCCACAGCATATCAATTTGCTGCATTCTTGTTGCTTTTCTGTTACGGTTTTTCCCCATTGAATTCAACAGGGACGCAAAACCCAAAACAGAAAGCCAACTGTTGCAACACTTGCGGAGGTATCGCAGCGATTCCGCCGCATCTCAGGGAAAAAATTATTCATACTGACCCAGAACTACTTGCTTCTACCTTCAGTCCGGCCTCCTGGGATTAGGTTTCATCCCATGTGACTGCTGCAGCCAATCACAGGCTGCAGAGGTCACCTGGCCTGCAACGTCAGCATAGAAGGCTGAACTACACACAGGAGAGGGAGGGGGTAAAGTATAAACTTTTTTTTTGTTGCTATTTCAGTGCTGCATTCCACCCGAAAATGCTGTCTTACAGACAGACTGTGCTGCGGGTTCTAGGTCAGATACGCTGCGTAGTTCATATGCAGCGTATCCGACCAGTGGTAACCCAGCCTAAGGGTCAGATGATCGAATATTACACTCAACCGGATTCCTAGATAAAGGCTCAAACCTAGTGTAAAGCGGAGCTCTTAGTTTGTATGATTTATATTGCACATGAAAAAAACTAATTTCAGGGTAAAAAAAACAAACTTAAGTGGTTTCCAACTTAAAAAAAAATCAAAAAAAATCTAAGAGCCCCTAATATAGAACAATAAATTAACACTTCCCTTTTAAGCACCTCCTGGTGCTTCAGTGCCGACCGTCCCCCACTTGTATCTATTTATACCCCTGCAATTAATGGCTGCAGCAAGGTCCACGATCAGATATATTTAGGCACCATACAGCAAATGGTCAGGGCCCCTGAGCTCCTATTTATGCATTTACACTTCGGAGTATTAAAGTGAACCGTGTTGGGAACCAGGTGTGCGCATAATTTGTATTAAATAGGACCCTTACGTTTTATAAGTGAAACTTTGTAGCTCCCATGCAGGGACTGGTAAAAAGTGGGTGGCAGATCACAGGTTAAGTTGAGGTTCCTGGTTTGCGTTGACTGCTGACAGCAGTACCACCTGTACTGCTCTGATGGTGGTTCTGGTTGCAGCACTGATGTCAGGATGTACAGCATGTTACCGCTGTGACCAGTAATTGCCTACAGGAGTCACGTGTTGGTACGGCACATCATCAATGCAGCAACAAACATAGGCAGGTGGTGGATCACTGGACAGTCAGCGCTGGATTTAAAGAGTGTATGGACATCAGATAAAATGAAATTAAAATTTTACACCTGGGCCACACAGTTATTCGCCATGTAATGGGAAGCTGCTGGTACGTTGTGCAACAAAATCCCCATAGAAAGGAGCGAAGATCCACAATGTGTGCGTGACTTAAAGTTGCCATGGTGTGATGGCTGAAAAAGGATGCAGCTTAGAGGCCCAAGTCACAGAATCCGCCGAAAATGGCAAAAACCAATAGCGCATGCTGCGCTATTGTTTCCGGTTAAACAACGGAAACCCGACGGTACCCATTAAAGTCAATGGGCTCCATCGGGTGCCTGTTGTCTGTTTGACGGAGCCTGCGCTTCCAGAATTTTCTTTGTTCTGCAACTCTGACATAGCAGAACAGAATGCCAAATGCAGGTGTGAACAGGGCCTTACTGCAACAGTCCGTACAACTATTGATCCCAATGGAAATGACCAGAAGGGGAACAAGTCACATGCAGACATCTGCAAGTGACAGACATTGCATTCAGGGTTGGATGATGAGGGCAAACGGGGCAATTGCCCTAGGATTTCCATCACTTGACGGCTTTAGAGGGTTTCCACCATGACTGGAGGCTGATACCTACCATCATACCTAACATTTTCAAAATGCCCCTCAATGTGCAAGGGTTATAAAAATAGGTTTTCAGCATATTTACAAGTTTCCAGATTTTCATAGCCCCATGACAATGGACATGTGTTTAGGACATCAGAAAAGGAAATGTATATTGGCAGGGCTGTATACATACATATACAATAAATGAGGATATAGGCTTCATATTTTGTGAATGTATTCACCTCTATCCAGAGATGGCACACTTTTAGGACAAGATTAAAGTTAGATGTCCCTGATAACATCTTTAATATGTAAAAGTGCTATTATGTACAAAACACAATCATTCATGTCCTTATATATTTGTTGTGTATGGATTTTATATCAGATCAGTGTAGTATATAATTATAATATTAGGAATTAAATGGTTGCATAAAGAGATCGATCAGAAGATCATAATGAAATAGGACATTACTCTTCCAGGACTCCAGTGCAAAGGCGGTTGGCACTTCACCAGCAAATTATGACAGGAGGGTGGAAACAAAGATTATCATCTACTTGTCCTCCTGTGAAAGTGCAACTCTCCGTCACTGCTTCTCTCTCGGATTGTGGTTAATAAACTACTCATTGTGAAATATACAAACTGAGGAGTCAACTTGAAATATCTGGTCTGTTAGGTGTGGGATTGTGATCTCACTAGAGACAGTCTCAAAATCTATGAAAATCTTTTATGGCATTTTTTTTTTTTATTATAAATGTTTTTGCATACTAAAATTTTTCGTAAAATAGGGGTAAACCAAAGTTCTATAGTTTATCCCATCCCTTCCTTTCTCCCCTCCCTTGGTTAAACTTGATTGACATATGCTTTTTTTAACCGCACTAACTATGGAACTATATATAGTTTTATTAATAACTTTTTTTGGTTTTACCGCAACAGCTTCTATGTATCCACTATACATAGAAGGTGCATAACGCCACTATATGCTGAATCCATCAGTCAGCTGGACTGACTGTTCGACTGAAGGTGGCTCCCGTTTCCTCCAGCCAGGACATGATGTCTATTCACAATCCTGACACTTCTGTAGCTTTTGAGATCTACAGCAAGGCAAGCGTAATCTCTGGAGATTACGATGTAACCTGTCATTTAAAGAGGCCCTGTCACCACATAAGTGGTCTATCTTGTACATGATGTGATCGGCGATGTAATGTAGATTACAGCAGTGTTTTTTATTTAGAAAAATGATTATTTTTGACGGAGTTCTGACCTATATTAGCTTTATGCTAAAGAGTTTCTCAATGGACAACTGGGCGTGTTTTACTATATGACCAAGTGGGCATTGTGGAGAGAAGTGTATAACGCTGACCAATCAGCATCATACACTTCTCTCCATTCATTTATACAGCACATAGCGATATAGTTATATCGCTATGTGCAGCCACATAAACACACTATAACGTTACTGCAGTGTCCTGACAATGAATATACATTACCTCCAGCCAGGATGTGATGTGTTTTCAGACTCCTGTCACTTCTGTAGCGTTTGTGTGAGACTGCAGCACTGCGAGATCTCGCTGTGAATGACAGTTTACAGCATAATCTCGCGAGACTACGCCTGCTATGCTGTAACTCAGAGAAGTGCAGAGAAGTGGTCAGGATTCTGAATACACATCACGTCCTGGCTGGAGGTAATGTATATTCATTGTCGGGACACTGCAGTAATGTTAGTGTGTGTATGTGGCTGCACATAGCGATATAGCTATATTGCTATGTGCTGTGTAAATGAATGGAGAGAAGTGTATGACGCTGAATGGTCAGCGTCATACCCTTCTCTCCACAACGCCCACTTGGCCATATAGTAAAACACGCCCAGTTGTCCATTGAGAAACTCATTAGCATAAAGCAAACATAGGTCATAACTCTAAATAAAACACTGCTGTAATCTACATTACAGCGCCGATCACATCATGTACAATATATGCCACTTATAATGTGGTGACAGAGCCTCTTTAAAACGAGATTACGCTTGCCTTGCTGTAAATCTCACACAGACGCTACAGAAGTGTCAGGATTGTGAATAGACATCACGTCCTGGCTGGAGGTAATGTATATTCAGGGTCAGGACACTTGAGTAACGTTACTGTGTTTTTATGTGGCTGCACATAGTGATGTAATAAAGATTACTATATGCTGTGTAAATGAATGGGGAGAAGTGTATGACGCGGATTGGTCACTGATTGGTCAGCGTCATACACTTCTCCCCACTTGGTCAAAAAGTAAAACACGCCCAGTTGTCCATTAAGAAACACATTAGCATAAAGCTAAAAATAGGTCATAACTCCGTCAAAAATGATAGTTTTTCTAAATAAAAAACCACTGCTGTAATCTACATTACAGAAACTGATCATATTATGTAGAAGATAGGCCACTTATAATGTGGTGACAGAGCCTCTTTAATAAGCTGGTCACAGACATGAAATTTCACACGTCAACCTGCTTGATCCTTTGTTCCCCCAGGTGTTAAGTGGTACCAGAAGCGTCTGAGCCCCTTATCCCATTTCCTTATCAAAATAAACAAGCACACAGCCAATCTGAGTATTCATGTTTATGAAGGGGGGGAGGGGGTCAGAAGGCTGAACGAGCATTAAGCCAACAGCCAACATATGTCCATGACCAGCGTTAGAGCTTATTCACATTCGCTTTTACATCTCCTTGTATAATAGTGATGTAATAATTTAGGCCAAAAACTCATTTATATCTGTTCCTGACCATTAAAATGGGTAATATGTGGATTCCTCTTGGCACTAAAACAAATGTAGGAGAATGCAGCTGAGGAGATGTATTGTTTGTTTACATACACTCGCCCATAGACCCCTAGGGACCGAAGTACAATGTATTCCATCCATGTGGATTAATGTATGTAAACAAACATTGTAACAGGCTGTTACTAACAGCCCCCTCCCCCGACACACATTTGCGGAGAAAATTGTAACAGCAAGGAACTCAGTTTAGCAACATTGGTATGGAACCCACTTGTATACATCTGCAGAATATTTCAGTGCAGAATAGGGGGTCTGCGAAATTAGAATGATCAAGGGTATGAATACTTTTGAAAGATAATGTAAATGTGTTTGTAAACATGACTATTTTCACAATGACAGACGCTAGTCTGAGAAAAGACAAAAAACAGCAAGTCCCTCAACTGGACAACATTCTGGGACTTTATAAAAAAACAAAAACAAAACTGTTCAAGTAGGCAAAAGAGATGAATATAGGCTATGTTCACACGGGGTATTTTGCTGAGTTTTTTGACGCGGAAACCGCGTCGCAAAACTCGGCAGAAACGGCCCGAGAACGCCTCCCATTGATTTCAATGGGAGGCGTCGGCGTCTTTTTCCCGCGAGCAGTAAAACTGGCTCGCGGGAAAAAGAAGCGACATGCCCTATCTTCGGGCGCTTCCGCCTCTGACCTCCCATTGACTTCAATGGGAGGCAGGAGAAAGCGTATATCTCGCTGTTTTCTGCCCGCGGCGCTCAATGGCCGCGGGCGAAAAACTGTGCGATAATTGCCGCGAAAATCGGCGTGCAGGGAGAGGAATATCTGCCTCAAAGTTCCAAACGGAATTTTGAGGCAGATATTCCTCCCCCAAAATACTCCGTGTGAACATAGCCTTACAATTCAGTTCTCTGGCGGTTTATATGTAGGAATAAACAGGTCCGCACAGCACCGCACCCTCGCTTTGCAGCACAGGATCTGGAATTATTGGCAACAAGTATAGTTTCACCATGTTACTGCCTGGCACAGTGACCCGTCACATTGTTGATATAAACACATCTTGCAATGCTGCAGTGTTGGCTAAACACGTCGGATCTTGTAGTGTAAATAGCGCACCTACCGACTACCTACAAAATTGTTACATGTAATATTAAGCGGAGCTCCAATTACAAGCCGGACAGGACTGCATTACTACAATGTAAAAGTAAAGCGGAAAATTACTAGTAAATATTTTGGTTTATTTGGTCCAAAAGACATTTAACCCCTTCCCCCTGCTTGCATTCTGGGCCCTAATGTCCAAGCCATTTTTGCCATTTTTCCATTGTCACATTCGAAGAGCTGTAACTTATTTATTTTTGCGTCGGCATAGCTGTATAAGGTCTTGTTTTTTGCGGGACGACTTTCAGTTTTTATTGGTACCATTTGAGAGTAGATGCGACTTTTTGATCACTTTTTAGCACATTTTTTTAAAGTCAGGATTAACAGAAAACAGCAATTTTTCCATAGTTTTTTATTTTATTTTTTACGGCGTTCACAGTGCGGGTTAAATAATGTAACAGCTTTATAGTCGGGGTCGTTACGGACGCGGCGATACCAAATATGTGTAACTTTTTTGCTTTATTGTATTTTTTTTTAATAGTAAAGCATTTTGTAAGGGGAAAAAGTGGGTTTTTCATTTATTTTTTTTTCACTTTTTTTTTAAATTAACTTTATTAAACTTTTTTTACTTTTATACTAGTCCCACTAGGGGACTTCACTATCCTCCAATCGCTATTGTAATACACTGCAATATTTTTGTATTGCAGTGTATTACTGCCTGTCCGTTTAAAACGCACAGGCATCTGCTAGGTCATGCCTGCGGCATGATCTAGCAGGCATTCGGTCCAGGCAGACCTGGGGGCCTTTATTAGGCCCCCGGCTGCCATTGGAGACACAGACACTCTGCGATCGTATCGCCTGGTGTCGGTGGGGGAGAGAGGGAGCTACCTCCCTCTCTCCAAAACCATTCAGATGCGGTGCACGCTATTGTGCACCGCATCTGAAGGGTTAAACGGGTGAGATCGATACTAATATCCATCTCACCCGGCAGAGCAGGGACGCCCCCAGCCCTCAGCTGCCTCTGGCAGCTGAGAGCAGGGAGATTTGACGGCTCCCTGCTCTGTTTACTTTATTCTACAGCAGCGCCGTAGAATGGCGGCGCTGTAGAATAAAGCCCATTAATGACCGCCGTGAAAAGGCTTATCGGCGGTCATTAAGGGGTTAATGGTTCATTAACCCGATACCACTTCTTTTCTTAGATGACACTCAGGTGAAGCTCAGTCAATTTAAAGTTTACCTCCGGATAGGCAGCATTCACACGGTTTTTGTTGTGTTTTTAACATGCATTTTTTGTTTGGGTGGCTTAATCTCCCATGTCTCTCCTTCGCCGTTCATAAACCAAAACGCATCTTAAAGACGCAACCAAAATAAAACGTAGTGTGAACTCTGCCTTATAACTTCCTATTAACCGGAATATGAGCTGTATACATGTGGATCGGACCCCTACTGGCAGCAGCAAATTCTCCCAATGTCTGCCAGAATGATTGATCAGCAATCCACAATGCATAAACTGAACTATTTATTATGAAAGGTAGTCCAAACTACCCTGTTTTATCAGAGGCTCAAATTTCAGCACAGTCCCTCCACCATGCTCTATACTGCAGCACCACCCCCACCCCAGGGAGACAGTGCATTGAAAGAATTTCCATCACATCAAGGATAGACCGATTCAAAATTACAAGCAACTAAACTACATGCAAGAAAAGAATAAAAAATTAGATTTGCCAGTTTTCAGACAAGAGACCCATGTGTAAAAATAGTATCTCACATGCCCATGGCTCGTGGGTTTCGAGTCCAAGAGTAGCTGCAGGTGCAGTCTGATAATTGTACTATTGTTATAATAGGCAGCTGGGAATTGGACTGACGAACAATGGAGTAAATGGGAAATACATATGTAGTGTTAGACAATGGTAGAGCGAAACAGGGTTACTATGTAAGCAAAGCAAATGTTTGCATCTGTGAATATTCCGTATATTATATAATGGACATCCCCGTTACATGGTTCTCTCTCAACAGGATATCACGTTCATGACATTTTAGCTTAGGGTAGTTTAACTATCTGTGTGATTTTATCATAATGAGTGTCAATTAGGGTACGTTCAGTGTTAACAGCCATTTTTCGAGCCGTAAACATTCCGAAAAATGGCTGAAAAATCGGAAGCAGAACGCCTCCAAACATCTGCCCATTAATTTCAATGGGGAAAACGGCGTTCTGTTCCGACAGGGCGTTTTATACGCGGCCGTTTTGAAAAACGGCCACACAAAAGTGCATGTCATTTCTTCAGCCGTTTTTCATAGACCATATAGAAAAACAGCTCCAAGTCCGTTAAAAATGCAGCGAAAACCGCGACTAAAAAACATCTGAAAATCAATCAGGAGCTGTTTTCCCTTGAAAACAGCTCCATATTTTGAGACTTTTTGAGTTTGTGTGCACATACCCTTAGGGTACGTCCACTCAGTAAACATTGCAGAATTTCCGCCCAGATTTTAAAACGCAGAAATTCTGCAAGATGAATTGACAATCTCAAATGCCGGTCAATTTCCTCATGTGTTGTGTTTTTGGCGCAGCATGTGGATGAGCTTCTTCAAATCTCACCTACATTGCTGCTACTGCAATACATTGTGGAATTCCGGCACAGAAAATCTGGATGGAAATTCTGCAGTGTTTACGATGTGTGTGGACGTACCCCAACGCCACTTTCACACAGCAGTATTTTGTGCAGTGTGTATTTGGAAGCCAGAACCAGGAGTGAAATCAAAAGAGAAATACAAAAGATTTGCACCTCTTCCGTGTTTCGGACCCGCTCCTGGTTTTAGATTACAAATATCGATGCAAAATATATTGCCGTGTGAAAGGGGCTTTAGGTCTCCTGCACACAGAATTTTTCTTCCAATTTAAACTGCAACAAAAAAAAGAATGCTAACGTTAGAGTATGTTCACACAGCAAGCCAAGAACGGACGTAAAATACGGAGCTGTTTTCAAGGGAAAACAGACTTTGATTTTCAGCAGTTTTTAAAAGCATCAGATGTTTTTTTGATGTGTTTTTTACAGCCGTTCTTCTATTGACCAAATGAAAAACAGCTCCAAAAACTGCCCAAGAAGTGACATGCACCTTTTTCCTGGGCGTTTTTTTACACGCCAGTTTTAAAAACAGCCGCATATAAAGCACCGCGTGCGCAGTTTTTTTCCATTGAAATCAATGGTCAGATGTTTGGAAGCGTTCAGCCCCCCGTATTTTTAGACGTTTTTCGGGGAGTTTACGGCCCGAAAAACGGCTGAAAATAGGCCCTGAGAACATACCCTAAAACTAAGCAACATTTTGAAATTAAAAAATCTATTATAAACCTCTTAATATTCCAAAAGACAATATTTTAAATCAAAAAATTACATCAAGGATTTACATAGCCTTTAAGTTCTGTGATCAGTATTGATTGTAGCGCTGACAAAGGGAGCGGGCTACCTTTTATGAAGTCGAAAGTAAATAAACCGCTTGTAGCGCTCTGCCTGGGACTCCTCTCCCTCTGACCTCACTGTCCATATATTGACAGTGATGCCGTGGCAACAGTGAGTGGGGGCCCCCCCCCCCAAGGGTAGTGGGCCCCCGGCACTTGCCCGGGTTCGCTGGTCAGTTTTCATGAAGAAAAAATATGCAACATGTAGATGAGTTAACTTGAAATCTCATGGTACTTGGCTCGTACTGTATGCGTTGCGGATTTGCCGCATATAAAATCCGCACGGCCTTATGTTGAGTTCACACACATGCCGCAGAATTGCTGCGTATTCTCAGTGCAGATTTCGTATTGAAAATCTGCAGCAATTTAGAGTACAATACATATGGATGAAGTTTTGAAAACCCCATCCACATGTAGCCAAGAAAAACTCAGCACAGAATTGATGGAGTACTTATTTTCTAAACCAGAGCATGTCACTTCAGTTGCGTCAATAATTGAGGACTTTTACATGACATGTCACATTGACAGATACTATTTTAAAAGGGGTAGTCTCACAAGCATAACCCATTAAGGCATAAAGAGGTCATAGATGGGGATTCTCCCACCCATTCATGCAGGTTTCCTGGTTAATAACTATTGATTACTATTAGTTAAAGAAGCCGGACCTGGGGCGATCAGTTGATCGGCCTCCTGGCTTCTGTTTAAAAAGTTGTATTCAAGACAACCCCTTAACCTTGTATTAATATCTGTACATTTAGGGCTCATCCACGCACTGCGGAATTGCAGAGTTTTTTTCCGGCCAGAGTTTTGACGGAAAAAACGCAGCAGAATACAGTAGTAGCATAGTGGATGAGATTTAACAAATCTCCTCCACACGCTGCGTACAAATTCAAAGCAGAAATTTGCCTGCAGTGCGTAATTTTTGGACCGCAGCAGGTCAATTCCTGCTGCGGAAAGTGGCCAGAATTGCTGCGTTTTTCAGAGGAGACGTCACCATCTCCTAACATTGTAAAAAACGCAGCAAAATACGCACCATTTTCTGCCGTATAAACTGCAGGAAATCATGCGTTTTTGCTGCAGCGGAAGGTCTGCGTTTTTGAACGGAATTGCAGCAGAAATTTTCTGCAGCAGTTCCTTTGAAAAAAAAAAAGAAAAAAAAAAAATGTATATGCCCACTGACCTTCTGTTTATGGACTTTGCTCCTGTGCGGAGAACTATATATGTAAACAGTTATCTATGTACATTATTGCTTTTTCTTCCCTGTAAGTATAAGGCCTGGTTTTCTGTGGGCGAGTTGTGAGGTACACTTTTTAAAAAGCAGAACTGCTACATGTAGAATCCACACGATTGCTTGTTTTTCCATGCTAACGTCTCAGAATAAATAGGACCAAGAATCTACACAATTAAAAGGGGTTGTCCATTTTGAAAAAACATCTCAGAATTCTGAGTTAATGGAGGCGATTCCCAGATCACTATCTTTATTTATTAACCAAGGCAGAGAGCACTACAAACATCTCTCTGGGGGACCCAAAATGTCCATGGATTACATGGACAGCCTGTTGATTTCAATGGACACTGTGTAATGCTCCATTTCACCTGTGGTGGCGCTGCCGGGGAATTGAACAATTGCTGCCTGGCTGTCCCACAGGTTACATAAGAAAACTGGGGGTACCATCACGCCCCTGTGATTAGCTTATTATCAGAGAACCCTTCTAATAAAAAGAATGTCATAAGCGGACACACGACACTTTATACAACCAGAACTGCACGATGAGAAAGTGCCACTTGCTCCAATTTTTTTTTAATGAAATTACACAAAAATGGTCTGTGAAAAACTAAATAAAAGTGCTGGCTATTGGAGTTTTCCAATGTGAATTCGTACAGTGCTGGGAAACAGGACTGGATTATAGATAGGGAAAATGGGTTAATTGCCTTGATGCCTCCACTACCTGGGAGCTGGAGTGCTTCATTAAAATGGTGCCGATTTTGCTGCGTTTTTCTCAATGTTGGAAGATGGTGATATCGCATATGAAAAATGCAGCAATTCAGTCCATTTTCTGCAGCAGTACGAAAAATACGCACCGGAGGTCAATTTCTGCTCAGATATTTTACGCAGTGTGTGGATGAGATTTGTTAAATCACACCCACTTTGCTGCTACTGTATTCTGCTGCATATTTTCCGTCCGCAATTCCGTACTGAAAATACGCAGCTATTCCGCTATGTGTGGACAAGCCCTAATCCTGCCCAAATATTACGCATTAACAAGCAGTCAGAAGTTTATCCTCATCTCGGCCACTACCCATCTTGCTCAGGGACAGGCAAAGGTATAGGAATAGGGGGTGCAGTGCTTGCAGTCGCACCTGGGCCCCAGCCTGAAAGCTCAAGGGTCCTTCTGTCCCATAAGAAGACGGCCGTACTATAGAATAGCATGTGATAGTTGAGGGGCTCTCAGATGTTGCATCAGGGAGCTCAAAGCTACACTTCTGCGGACAGGGTGCGACCCACACCACCATGGCTACATTTGTTTTCTTCTACACCGAGTATAACAGATCAGGAATATCATACAGTTGTGTATGGCATGAGAAAAAAAAAAAATTTAAAAAATTTAAAAATACACCATTGTCAAGACATGAAAAAGACTTATTGGACATACATTTATATATCGTTTCCTTTTAAAATGGGCCCCTCCACTATTTTTGGAAGAAAGGAAAGGGAAGCCCCAACAACATTAATCTGGCCCTGAAGGGAAACTTTTTTTACAGGTGTTGCTCTTTAATAGCAAGTAAAAAATATTGTTAAAAGGGGTTCTATGATTTTATATAAGGATGACTTAATTAGTGCTAAAAAATAAATAATCTGTTAATATACTACCCTGATGCCCAATTTTCACTATCACGACGGCAGAAGGCTGCACTTGTCCATAGATATGATATACTTACCTAGGAATCTATATACATATCCTGACCAAATGCACTACAAGTATGACCAGGTGTAAAGCCGGCCATACATTAGGGATTTCGGATAGACATTCTCTGAACTAATGGTCATTTATGTTCGTTCTGTGAAGGTAGTCGTTCTTAACAGCAACGCCAATATTAAAACGACAAATCAACGATCGATCTGACGGTCTGTGGCCTGGTCTGGGCTTTTATCCATGGGATGCAGATGTGTCGTTTAGCATGAACGTCTTCACAAGACTGCACCCGACAACGACCAAAAAATGTAAACACGGCAGTTCAACTTCGGTACAAACATCTGTCTTCGGTCGGCGTCTGTCATGCTCGCTTGGGTCATTAAAAGGTGCTGATGGTTGGCAGAAAACGGTCTAACTCGTTCTTTTTGGCCGACTGAAAGCTCTAGTATATAAACCAGCACAATTCTGACCCCTACAAAGCTCTGCCTACAAGAGCGGCCAGTGACTAAATTCAATATGTGCTCGGTTTAACTATAGAACCATTACAGTGTGTAGACCTTTAGACTGTCACCTCCATATTCTCTTAACATAGCAAGGGCTCTATAGAATTGGCAGTGAAAGGCACAGTAATACCTACTATCTAGTCACATATACAGCTGGTAGTTATTATAGTAAATGCTGCTATTTGCAGTGGTGGTCATGTTGTGTCACTCACCAGTGGAGTGTAGGAGCAGCGGATGGTTCTCATCCTCCCCAGGCTGTGTACACTGCTGTGCAACCAGATGAGCCGGCTGTCTGACCGGAGCTGTGCCACACACACGTACACACCCACTACTAAACACTAGATACATTCTACACCTATCATAAATAAGAGCACCTATGCACACCCAGACCTTTGCACAGTCTTGCTAGCACGTGAAATTATTTATGATTTGTTTAAAGCGCACCTGTCAAATGTACCGGTTTACACAACCCCCTGGAACCTAGTTGATCACAAAAGGATCACAAGAAACATTGCACAGGAAATAAGGCACATTTATAGAAACAACTTAAAATTACAACTTCCATTTGCATGATAAAATTTTTTTTTTTTTTTTAACAAGAACTATATAAAAAAATATTTGTGCTAGCAAAATTATGGACTTCCCACTCAAGCCCGACTGACCCCACTGGTTGTCGATAGACCCGGCGGAGAACTGTGACTTCTGTTATGAATGTGTGAACATAGCCTTTATTGTAAGGCTTTGTTCACACACAAGCAGTGATTCAGTTTTTAATGGAGACATGACAGGTATGACTGATCCCAACGAATCATTTGGGATTTCATTGACATACAATGGTGTCTTTCAGATTTCCATTGCTATGAATGGCAGGAATATTGCTGTAGACTACGTTTTTTGACATAAAAAACACTGCGACTCCAACAGAACGCAACACAAAGTCATTGTGAACATAGCCTGCGGCTCTACCTTACCAATGATAGAGAGCAGTTCTGGCAGTGAGACATTAAAGAGGCTCTGTCACCAGATTTTGCAACCCCTATCTGCTATTGCAGCAGATCGGCGCTGCAATGTAGATTACAGTAACGTTTTTATTTTTAAAAAACGAGCATTTTTGGCCAAGTTATGGCCATTTTTGTATTTATGCAAATGAGGCTTGCAAAAGTACAAAAATGGTCATAACTTGGCCAAAAATGCTTGTTTTTTAAAAATAAAAACGTTACTGTAATCTACATTGCTGCGCCGATCTGCTGCAATAGCAGATAGGGGTTGCAAAATCTGGTGACAGAGCCTCTAAGGCCCTACTGGTCCCCCTCCCCCAGTCCACTTTCATGCAACCTCAGTAAGAAAAATGAGAAAAACGCTGCAACATAGTAACAATGATCAGTGGCTATCTTCCTTCCTAGAAGTGTTGTTTTATACAGTGGTGTAGCTCTAGGGGTCGTAACAGTCGCAATTGCGACAGGGCCCCCGAGCCTGGTGGGCCCACAGTGCCCCCGTAGCCACACAGCACTGACCATGCTTGCCCCACTTCCTGAATGCTGGAGCAACGCCTCCTTGTTCCAGAATTCACTGTCGTGAAAGGCTCGGTACAGGCATGCGCGATGTTGTGACATGGGAGGAATTATACTGTAAGGGGCATTATACTGTGGGGGCAATTTGTTTGGGCATTGTACTGTATGGGGCATCTGGGCCAGTATACTGTATGGGGCATTATACGGTGTGTGGGGCACTATGGCAGCATACCACCGTGTGGGCTGAATCGGGTGTGTATGGGTGGGGATTGGGTGGGATTAGAGGCGTGGCTTGAGAAAAAAATTGCTGCTGCTCGCTGCATAGATTGTCCCTCTTTGTGATACTTGAAAATATAGCACTGTCTACGGGGAGGGCTGTATAGTACGGTTTACAGTTGGGGGGCTGTATGGCACTGTCTATAGGAGGGGGCACCCAGGGGAGGGGAGGCCCAGTCAAAAGTTTGCTATGGGGCCCAGTGTATCCTAGTTACGCCCCAGGTTGTATATATCCATGTGTGGCACTAGTTCTTCACTGGTAAAACACATAGATCTCCACTGGAGTATAAAGGATTTTTGTGTGGCTCCCTCAAAAGTCCATGGCTGTGCAACGACCTGACGAACCTGGCAGACTGCCTGGCAAATAGCTAGGACAGAACATTATTCATAAGGGGGACTAAAGGAGTGCCTAAGAAATCATTGCATTGTTAACCAATTACAGTGTTTAACTTGTTCGACAGGAGATGCATCATGAGAGTCCTGACTACAGCTACATCTATATTTAATTTGCATTTTTGTCAGGTCCAATTTAACTAGGTTATATAAAAACGGGCTCCCCATTGTGGTGCCCGGTTTTGCCAACCAGGACAGAAGGTCCTAGTGTAGGTCTCACCCTTCCACTCCCTTTCATGACCCTTGGGCCAATTCCCAACCTCCTTGTTTGTTAACAATGCAATTCCTTTGGACCAATCATAGCTGGGCTCCCTATACAGGCCCTTTACAGGGGTGTAGCTATAGGGGGTGCAGATGTAACATTTGCACCTGGGCCCTGGAGCCGGAGGGGGGCAAAAAGTCCCTCAGCCGCATAGGACACCAGTATAATAAATTATATATGGTAGGTGGGGGCCCGGTTGTAAATTTTGCATTGGGCCCTGGAACTTCAAGTTGCGCCTCTGGCCCCACAGCAGCTGCATGGCATGTTTTATGGTATGTACGCCATTGTCCAATCAGTTTGAATAATTTTAAAAAAAGCATGCGTTGTAAAGAAAAATACCTTAGTGGACACATTATGGAGGCACAGCTTCGTGAATGAGGCAATAGGGTAAGAATACCTACATAATATGGCAACAGATGGTACATAGGCAAGTTTATTAAATCAAATTCATATGGAATCGGACAGAAAAACCACCATATGCCTAGTAAGGCCACAGTCTTCTATGGGTGCCGTATCACAACTCCGTACAAATATAAGTTTGTATGGGCCATAGTATGCCTGCATGAGGCCTTAGACTGCAAGTTTATTTGGGCAGGCCTAGGTGATGATTGTAAGTATGTAAGATGATTTGTAAGTATGTAAGTCCTCTACCCCACTAGGTGGCAGTGCAGCACAAGTAAATAGCTGGAGCTCCAGTCCAAGATTACTAATAAATGCTACTGTATTACATCATGTTCACGGTTTCTGACCAGAATCCAGAGGGATCTGCACAAACCTGCTTTTCGTCAGCAAAGTAAAATGTTAGTTACTTTTTTCTTGTCTAGCCATAAACAATATCCACATGTCACAAAAAGCAGATCTAAAATATGTGAAATACTGTATTTAGGTTAAAACAACATGACACGCATCTTTTACCTCATAACAAACAACATTCAGGCTGAATTCACACCGTGTCCATAGGCCCCCATTCACCCGACGGAGGCCATGAGTCTTTTTAGCCTTCCTTGGGCGACAGACTTAGTGGACCACTTTGCAGAGGAACTCACGGCGGCAGTAAAATTGCAGAAAATGTCACTGTGCCCCCATATAGTAGTTAGGCCCCTCGTTTGTACCCCCATAAATTTAGTGCCCCCTCTGTAGTGCCACACAGCCCCCCTCCCAGGAAGTGCCACAGAGCCCCTCCTCCCAAGTAGTACCACACAGCCCCCCTGTAGATATCGCTATACAGCTCCTTCTGTAGTTACCATACAGAGCCCTTTCTCCATATAGCAACCATATAGCAACCACCCCTCCTGTAGATAGCGCCACATAGAAACCCCCCACCTGTAGATAGAGCCACATAGCAACCCCAAAAAAACAAAACTTCATACTCACCTTCCTGCAACAAACGGAGCAAATCAAAACCGATGGGATCCTTGCATAGGCCTGCGTGATCCAGTGAAGTCATCACGCCAGCCAATGCAGGGATTCAGTCCCTGTACACGATAGGCTGCAGGCCGAATGTGGCCTGTAGCCTAGTAAATGGCAGAGTAGGGAGATCTCTCCCTGCTCTGCCATAGTGTTCAATAGTATCTGCATCCTAAAGGACGCAGAAACTATTGACTGTGGCGTCGCTACCACTGTAGAAGCAATAGCGGCGCCACTGGGCATGGGGGAGCCGTGACGGCACGCGGAACGGGCCCCCTCATGCCACGGGCCCCCGTAGAAGCCGCTATGGCTGCTACAGCAGTAGTTACACCGCCGTAGACAAGGGCTCCCTCTAGAAACAGATATTCCCGGCAACAGCATTGGCAACGCTCTGGCTGGGTATTCCACTCCTGGAGGAGCAATGACGGCAGCGTCTGCACCCGGCGGCCAAGTGGGTCCCCCAAGAATAGTGGGCCCGGGCAATTGCCCGGGTGCGGACGCCAGCCCTGGGCTGGTATATGCCATTACCCCTTAACAAATTGTATGGGATAGTGTAGTTTGCTGCACTATTCCATATAAAGGCATCCCGGGGAAAAATAAAATAAAAAATGTATACCCCATTTTTTTTTTCTTCTTTCTTTTTTACACATGGGAGCCTATGGGCCACAGATGCAACTATACAGTGGAATCTGTTTGAGGTATGAGTCAGGAAATCCTCCTGAAGTAGACCTTTGACATTTATGCTGCAGACTTTTTCGGTCATAATTTCACAAGCAAAACTGACAAATCCGTGCCGAAATCCACATGTGTTACATGAGGAGTTTACCCTATTCATTGCAAAGGCTGACATACACAGTAAATCTGCAACAGAATTGATATGCATATTTTTATCTGCTGCAGGACATGTCATCGCTGGAGACCGGGTAAACAGAGACCGGCAGGGATGAGGGAAGCGTTGCCACAGGAGTGCCATGGAAGGAGGAGAGTATAGTTTGCCATGTGTGACTGCACCCAAATACAGACCTAATACATAATTTAGGATCAGTATAAATTAAGTGATGCAACATATTTACAAAGCGACAACTTTTATTACGTAGATTAATCCTTTTGCTGCCGCAACAATTTTCACGCTTTTTTACATAAACAAGTAAAACCTGTATTATAAAATAAAAAAAAACCATGGCAGTCATAACTGAAGCTGTGTCGCAAATTAAACACTACATGGGCATTGATAGTATAAAGATGGCGAAAGGCATAAAGAGTAATGAAACAGAACTTTTCAGCATATGTAAGACTTTTCTAAGGGAGCGGTTACACGTGACGTACTTGCTTTGTATTTCCGCAGCGTAAACATACGATGCTGAAAACTCTACAATGTATACCTAAGGGAAAAATATTCAGCAAAAACTAAAGAAATCTGTCTGAATTACGGAATATTTTTCCCATAGGCATACGTTGTAGTTTTCCGCAGCATAAGAGTACAAAGCAAGTATGCCACTGGAGAATGCACCCGAACTACAATATAACAGGGATTGAGGCAGTTGTTAGACCTTTCAAATACACCACATGGTATCATACGGTCAATATAAAAAGGTAAATTGGGTCCTTTGGAGTTGCCAGTTGACAACTTATTTGGAACTGGTTCTAAACATCCTTGCAGACAATGGATGACCTTGTTTGGGTGCCCACACAGTGGATTTTTTGCAGAATTCCCTATTGTAAGTAGATTTAGCAGTAATGCATATTTATTTCTATTTAGTGGCTTAGGTGACATTGGTGTTCGCAGTGTGCTGTCCCCATTTTCTTGTATGCCGAACACAGAATGTAGATATTAACTCTGCCTGTTTGTAAAATATGGGATTGACTATTTTGCTACGTCCTCATGGTATGGATTGACTATTCTCATATTTCTGCCCGCCCCTTTTAAATTTTTTTAACCAAAACCCTGGTTTCCACAACTTTTTGGTTCCATTTGGGGCATTGTCATGTCCTAGTTGTATGTTTTTAGGATTGGAAACGCTTTGAAATCCTAAAATAACAAATAAAAAAAAAATAAACCTGCCAAGGACATATGTAAATACGACATAACTATATAAAAAGGGCAAGACCTTAAATATTGGCATCATATTGAAGTACAGAATTTCCTGTTTTCAAAGCTCTAAGTGTAATAGTCAGGGAGTAGAACTTGTATGAACCGGGGGACGGACGGACGGGCACGCGCACTCTTTGAATTTAGCTTGGTCTACCTTTGCGCAAGTCTTTCTTTGGTCTTCTATTCAGTTGCCCAGCTGGTCTCCTGTCCATTACATGTCTTGTTTTTCCTTAGGAGGTTTATAATCTATTCACACAACAAAGTCGGTGTTCATTAAATCCTTAACTGTATCTATCAGGAGCTGAAGTTACTTATTTAGATTAAGAACATAGTCAAGTGTTACAATAAGTTTAAAGATAACAGGATGGATAATATCTTATTATATGGCCATTCTACCACAGCATTTTTCTGTATGGATCTTCAGCCAGTGTTGCTTACGAGACCATTTTGCTCATCCATGTTCATAATCCACAGAAGAGCTGCTAAGAATTACCTTGTTCTGTTTCACTAGTCTGCCAAAATGTGGACATCCCGAATGTATCAACTGGTGCAGAAAAAGAATGACAAACTGAATGAAAATGTTACTTCAGACTAATTTACTACAATATTTAAAATGCGACAAATCCAATAGATTATTTGATACAATCTTCAGGTTTCTTCCAAATAAAAACAAAACTCATAAAAAAAAAAAATTAATAAGTCAACTGTAGACCCTCGTCAATTTTCTGGAAGTCCATTTCATATCACTTAAAGGGGTTTTCCAGGACTTTTAGGCCGGATTCACACGAGCGTGTGCGTTTTGCGTGCGCAAAAGGCACTTAACAGCTCCGTGTGTCATGATCATATGGTGCGTGGCTGCGTGATTTTCACGAAGCCGCCATCATTATGACACTCCGTTTGTATGTTTGTAAACAGAAAAGCACGTGGTGCTTCTGTTTTCATTCATACTTTTCACTGCTGTTGCGCGAATCATGCTTCCGTGTGGTGCGCGTGATTTTCACGCACTCATTGACTTCAATGGGTGCGTGATGCCCGAAATACACACAAACGGACATGTCGTGAGTTTTACGCAGCGGACTCACGCTGCGTAAAAATCACAGACTGTCTGCACGGTCCCATAGACTAATATAGGTACACGTGAGGCACGTGAAAATCACGCGCGTTGCACGGACGTA
Source organism: Rhinoderma darwinii (assembly GCF_050947455.1). NCBI lineage: Eukaryota > Metazoa > Chordata > Amphibia > Anura > Rhinodermatidae > Rhinoderma > Rhinoderma darwinii. Next base: position 31,775,913 of record NC_134699.1, read on the forward strand.
TATCACGTTCGTCTGAAGCCCTTAGATTGATGGCCTACTCTTAGGATAGGTAATTATCAGATCAGTAGGGGTTCAACTCCTGGCAACCCCCCCAATCAGCTGATTGAAGAGGCCGTGTCGCTTTGGGGAGCAGTGGGTTCCCTTCATTATTTTCTGGGCACAGCTCTGTACATTTGGTAGTAGCCGTGTCTGGTATTGCTGCTGTGTCTCATTCGTTTGAATGGGACTGAAAAGCAGTGAGCTGCAATACCAGGCACCCCACTACCAAATGTATGGGGAAGTGCTTGGTAAACAATGAAGGGAACGTAGTCCTTGCTGGAGTGCCACGGCCACTTCAATCAGCTAATCAGTGGGGTATCCAGGAGTCAAACCCCCGCTGACGTGATATTGTAGGCAATTCTAAGGCTAGGCCATCCATATCAAAGCCCCAGAAGACCCATTTAGGGAAAGTTAGTCAAAGAGTTTTATGTAAAGTATGGATTCTCCTACCACTGTAAGATAGTGATAAACTAGGTCAGCCTCAAAGCAATGCATTCTATGAAAAACTGAAGTTTAGAAGATAGTAGTCGCAGGTTCTCATTGGTGTTGCATTGATTTTCATAAAAATAACATTTGCAAGACCAAAACACCACTTTCATGGGCAAGACCCATGTACACTACGACCCCCGCAGCCACGGTCCCAGAGATCAATTCTTCGGAATGTGAGCACCTAATACAGATGTGGTCAGGGTCTGGATGCAGCAACTCAAGATAAATGAAGCTTTACATGGCACCCAATTACATCAAAGGGTCATTTGTGTAATGCACAGATGTGCTAGGTTCTTTCCACAGCTGTTCACTAATAAAGGGGGATCCTCCTTATAGTAACGTGCTTACACATTATCTCTGACGCACAAATGCTGAGACAATGCCTGTAAGTTAAACATGGTGCATGTTTATTTGTTGAAGAAAACCAATGCACACACAAGATCGGAGTTCATGGATTAGTCTAAATTTGTTCAAGACTAGGTTGAAAGTTGCAATGGATGCAGCATGCAGTTTGCAGCTACACCCATAGACCTTTATGAGCAGTCCCTCCACCCTTTGTTTCTAAATGGACTAAAAAAAAAATAGCAAACATTACATCAATATTTAACATCTTTACAGCTATGGCTTTCAAGAACTGGTGTACAAATCTGGGGCAATAAAAACAGTCGCCCTTCTGGTACCTTACCCCGGGCCCTCATCACCAGAGTTCTGCAGCCTACACAGTATGGACGCTGCAGAACAAGTGGTGCCGGCATCTATTTCTCTATGACTTAATCAAAAGTTTGATGACATTATTAACTATTATTTCTATTGTGTTATTATATTCCGTGATAATTTACAATGCATAGGAACCAATATTAATTTCTTAGGAAAAACTACTCCCGCGAAGATGTTTTAGTTTTACATAGGTGTCTCCTGTTCTTTCTAATGACATGTTTATTGCTCTGCAGATGGAGTGAGTGGGAGAACTGACATTTTATTATCAGTGAGGTTATTTTTATGCATCCTTGTAGGATATAAATACTACATGTGGCATCCTGGACTGTGGCTTACACTGTGGACATTATACAGATTAGCTTGACACATCGACTGATAGCGCAATGTGCTCCTCAAAGATACAGCTGGTGCTCCACAGAAAAAGAGTGCCTTCAAGTGTTGATAGTTTTAAAAATCTGCCATATGTGATTACTTACAGTATATACACGCATGTATATATTGTGAGATCTTCTATATAACTTTCAGGTCCTTAAAAGAGGATTAAATGGTCAATATGACGCTAGTTTAGTGGCGCCGTTACAGTGAGACCCTTACAAATGGCAGCCATCTGGTTTTAGTCATGAAAACTTCTATTAAAATACTACATGACCTATTATGTGCCGGCAACTCTTTATAGATTCTATCCCCTTGTATCCTCAAGTTTCTTTAGGTGGATGTTCAGGCAGGGGTGACTACTTTCCATCCTGAGGTGGCCAAACTCTGGAAGAGCATTGCCCACATGATATTTGCACTAAATAAAAAAAATAAATCACTCCCCCCCCCCCCCCCCCCTACGATCCGGATGTTGGGGGAAAATAAGCCCCTTGTGGTTAAACTCACAAAACTGATAGCTCAGCATGCTGCACTATTGTTTCCAATAGAACCACGGACACCCCGACTGAAAGACGGCATACAACGGAATCGGCGCTTCCGGTATTTTCATTGTTCTGCTCCTCTGACGGAGGAGAAAGGAAAGCCAAACGCAGATGTGAACAGGCCCTTGTTGTTAACCACCAGGAGATACATAGAAGCCAGTGGGCTTATTCTATTGTGTTGGAATGCATCAGTTATTGAGAACGGACACTAGTCTCACGGGAGGTCCTGCTGCTTGCACTTGTGCTCTCCCTTATTGCCATAGCTGGTACTTTGCATCTTTTTCTTATCAAATAGATTCTGTGAAAGCTGGGGAAATTTACCCATAAGGGCCTGTTCACATCACCGTTCATTTCCGTTTCGGGGTTCCGTCGGAGGCTTCAGTCGGGTGAAACCCACAACGGAAAGTAAAAGTGAAAGCACAGCTTCCGTTTCGGTCACCATTGATCTCAATGGTGACGGAAACATTGCTAATGGTTTCCGTTCGTCACCATTCCGGCAGGTTTCCGGTTTTCCGACGGAATCAATAGCAGAGTCGAAGGTCCATGCGTTTTACGGCTCCATACAATCTGAGACGTACGAAGATGTAAAACTGCACCCATACAGGTTTATGGGCCGTTTTTGTACCTCCATATGCCTCCGATTTCATATTTTTCGTAGAAATTTGACAAAAGAAAAATGGCGGCATTTTCCATCAGATTCCAAATAGACATAAGTATGCTATGCTAGTAGCATCTCTGTATGTACGACACCCAACAGAGCTTGTAGTGCAGCACACAGGCCACACGGTCTCCTCACATTGCTGTACAGGCAGAACTGTGTGCACATGAGGTCACACCACCATCTTCTTAAACGTGTCTTGTCCCAGGTGGAGCATAGCCTGAATAAAGTATGTAGAGGCCCTGGGGCAAAACATTGGAGCTCCCCTCTTTTTTTGGTGCAAAGGAAGGGACCCGAGCTCTTAAAACAGATATGATACAGCTACAATATATTAGACAGTAGAACAATCACAATAGTCTTTCATAAACTACCAGAGTGCACTAGTAAGAGTAACTTGCAGTGTTCAAGTAATCCCATCATAGGGTCTGTTCACACTGAGTTTTTTGGCGCTCATTTTGACGAGAAAACAGTTTCTGAATCAGCAGCAAAAAAACAAAAACTTCCGAAATCGCCCCCTGTTGATTTCAATGGTAGGCAGAGAATTTTTTTTTCCCGGGACGGCTTTTGGCCGCTCACAGAAAAATAAAAGTGGCATGTCCTTTCTTGCTGCTCTTTTCTGAGCGTTTTTTGCCCGCGGTCCTTGCGTTAGCTTCAATGGCCGTGGGCAAAATACAGAGCGAGAAAACTAGGAAAAATAAGTGCAGGCAGTTCCAAATCTGCCTCAGAATTCCTGTGAAAAAACTGTGCCCAAATAATTGTCCTGAGGAGGGCAGTGAAGGGTACCTGGGCAGTGGAGGCCCCAGGGAATTTTCCCTTATATTCCAGCTCCAAGTTGAGTTGTGTATTATAGGAAATAATGTACCAACTACAACAAATTCTTACAAATATTAGACGTCACTTAAAGGGGTTGTCCACATTCAGCAAATTGTATAACTTAATACTACAAAAAATAATTTTCCAATATACTTTCTATATTAATTCCTCCCAGGTTTCAAGATCTTAGCTTGTTGTCATTAAGGAGGAACATTTATTGTTTACTTTCAGAGAATAAAATTCTGTCCATGGTCATGTGATGGACACAAGGCCAAACTGATACAAGGGCAGGATAAAACACCAGTTCCCAGCAAGATGCAGCCAAGCCTTAAAGAGGCTCTGTCACCAGATTATCAAATCCCTATCTCCTATTGAATGTGATGGGCACTGCAATGTAGAGAACAGCAAAGTTTTTTTTTTTTTTAAAACCATCATTTTTGCCCAAGTTATGAGCAATTTTATATTTATGCAAATGAGCTTTTCAATGGACAACTGGGCATGTTTTCTCGTTTTACCAACAGGGCGTGTATTGTGTTTTTACCAACTGGCCGTGTATTGTATTTTTACCAACTGGGCGTTGTGAATAGAAGTGTATGACGCTGACAAAATCAGCATCATACACTTCTCATCGTTCCCACCCAGCTTCTTTCACTGCATACACACAGCGTAACGTCACCCACAGGTCCTTCAACCTTGGCGTCGGACAGAGAAGATACATCGGCTCCAGGCGTCCAAAAGGTTAATATGCTCGTCTCTAGGGAGTTTGCTATGCTTACCTGCACATGGTGATGCTGCTGCAGATTCAACTCTACCCTCTGACGCATGGAGCTGATGTGTCTTCTCTCTTCCGACGCCAAGGTTGAAGGACTTATTCAGACGTTGCAGTTGGGGTGCGGTCAAAACCCCATCTTAAAAACAGAGGCGGTTGTTTTTTATACCGCAGCCACTTCAAAAAACTGACCAAATTGCCGTAAAAATACATGCAGTGTTTGCTTTGTTAAGGTGGCTTTAACCGCAGCCTGAGGCCTTATTCACACGAACGTGATTTTCACGCGCGTCGCACGGATCTATGTTAGTCAATGGGGCTGTTCAGACATTCCGTGATTTTCACGCAGCGTGTCCGATTCGTAAAACTCCCGACATGTCCTATACTTTTGCGTTTTTCGCGCATCACGAACTCATTGAAGTTAATGGGTGCGTGAAAATCACGCGCAGCACACGGAAGCACTTCCGTGTGTCTCGCGTGATTCGCGCAACAGTAGATCAAGAAGTGAAGGGAAAAATAAAACCACTTCATTTCTTTTTCTAAACATCAAAACCGTGTGTCATAAAGATGGCATATGCGTGAAAATCACACAGCCAAGCAGCAAACACTTATGACACACGGAACTGCAACGCTCAAAAAAATGCAGCATTTTTTGCGCGGAAGATACACAGGTGCAAAATACTGATTAACATCCACTAACACACCCGCTTAGTATTAGGCCTTGTTCACACAGTGCAGATTTTATACAGATTTTGCATGCATTTTTTAATCCAGAATCGGATCCAAGAGACGCGACTTTAAGGCCTTCTTTTATATACACAGGCTTGGTGGGTATACAAGGTGCGCGACAGGCTGTCTAAACTCATATCACTCACTCTTGCCATGGGTAAAAGGGAAAATTTATCAGAGTTGTAAAAAGGGATGATTATTGGCCTTCGGGCAAAGGGTTGCAGTATTTCTCAAACAGCGCAGTTTGTGAACGGTTCACGTGCTGCTTTGGTAAAAGTGTATCGTGAGTGGACAAATGGCAGCACGGGAATAATGGACATGGAAGCCGCAGAGCACCATGTGCAATTGATGTGAGAGGTGAACTCTGGCAACAAAGGCGAACGAGGGCCGAACGACACGCTACAATTGGAGCAGCTCACCGCGAAAAATCAACCAGGGGGCTATCAGACGTGTGTCTAAAAGAATTCAGCAAAACCTACTGCGTATGGGGCTCCAAAGCAGACGGATGGTGACTGCTCCTATGCTAATAATTGTGCATTGGCAAAAAAAGCTTCAATTTGCACTGCAGTATTGAAATTTTACCACCAATGATTGGCAAAGGGCTGCCTTCTCTGACAAGTCTTGTTTTCTGCTTCATTGAATGGATGGATGTTGGCGTGTCAGGCGAGAAACATCAGAGAACATAACACCCTGCAACCATTGCTGGAAGAACACAATCTGGTGGCGGCAGTGTTATGGTCTGGGAAATGTTCTAATTTTTTTCATGGCATCCTCTGGGCCCACCATGTGGAAGGAACTCTGCGATTTGGGTATGAATCCATCGTTGCAGTTCACATCCACCCATACATGTGGTTTGTCTTTCCCGGGGCAAATGGAACCTTCCAGCAAGACAATGCGACATGTCACACGGCTAGAGATGTCGGACACTGGTTGGAAGAGCACGACCAAGACTTTTTTTTGTTGTGTTCTTGCTGCGATTTTCACATAACCGGGTCAAAATGCTGCGGTTTTGCAGTACTCGCGGCAATAAACCCTGATTTGGCTGCACTATGTGTATATATATATATATATATATATATATATATATATATATATATATATATATATATATAGGCCCTTATTTATTAAAACTGTATAAAAGAATAACTGGCCTTTTTGCCCAGAGCAACCAATCATAGTGAAGATTTTAATTTTCCACAGTAGTTTAATAAATGAATGCTGCACTATGATTGGTTGTTATGGGCAAAAATAAACCGTTTTTCTACTAGGCTAGGATCACACATAGTTTTGATACAGCTTTTGGGCTCAGGTTTGAGTCAAACCCAGGAGGGGATTTACAAAAAAAAAAAAAAAGGATGTATTAGTAATTTCTTTATACCTTCCGTTCCTTTTGGATCGGCTTCTGGGTTTGGCTAAAAAAAACAAAAAAAAAACAGACTGAACAAAATACTGCCACAAAACCTGCAAGTGTGATCCTGGCCCTACACAGTTTTGATAAATGAGGCCCACAGACATTTTGTTGTAAGATTTTTAACTATTGAGCTGCATTTCAGAGGAATACATGCACTACTACGAACTGCAGTAGTCACTCGATAGTTAAAGGATAACTAAACGTTTGACAAACTTCTGATATGTCTTAGTGACATGTCAGAAGTTTTGCTTGGTGAGGGTCCAAGCACAGAGACCCCCACCAATCGCTAGAAGGAAGCGGCAGAAGCCGTTTCATGTGTACCGCTTTTTCAAGAAATCAATGTATCAGAGCACGGGTTCAAAAGAAAGTCTATGAGCCCATACTCCGATACATCGGCTTGCAGGAAAAAGTCGAACAGACACGAAGCGGCTGAGTGCTCACACGAGCGCTTCTGCCGCTTCGTTTCAGTGATTGGTGGGGGTCTCAGAGCTGGAACCCCCACTAATGAAAACTTCTGACAGGTCACTATGACATGTCAGAAGTTTGTCAAAAGTTTAGTGACACTTTAATATTAGAAAATCAATACAAAAAGCCTGTGTATGAGCCCCTAGCCTTAGGCCACGTTCACACATAGCGTAAACACTGAAAAAAAATCCAACAAATTTTCTGTGCAGAAATTCCACCGCATATTACAGTTTCTCAACAAACCTCATCCACGTGCTGCAGAAGAATCCTGCACCAAAAAAAGTGCAGAAATTGACTTGTTGCATGGATTTTCAATTTGCAGCATGTCAATCCAGGACTATTCAGGAGGGGACAGACGCTAACTGTTATATACAGATAAGGCTTAGGGTATGTTCACACCTTATTTTCGGGCCGTAAGCAGCAGAAAAAAAATAAGCAGAACGCCTCCAAACATCTGCCCATTGATTTCAATGAGAAGAAAGGCGTTCTGTTCCGAAAAATACCCGTGAAAAAGTGCATGTCACTTAAGCCGTTTTTGGAGCTGTTTTTAACTGACTATAGAAAAACAGCTCCAAGAACGGCCGTAAAAAAAGACCACAAAAACCACGAGTTGCTTTAAAAAACGGCTGAAAATCAGGAGCAGTTTTCCCTTGAAAACAGCTCTGTATTTTAAGACATTTTTTATTAAGCGTGTGAACAAGGCAGCACAGCTCTAATGTGACCATAATACTGGCACCCAGAGGTACATTCACACTAGGCAGTAAGGGCAGGGCAGCAAAGACAGGAGTTTAGAAAACCACATCAAAAACTGCATGTATTTGCATTTCGTTTTGTGGCGTTGCCATAAAAGGGACAGCGCTCTGCACCGCCATCACTGCCACATAGAACACTAAGCAGCCTCATGGACGATAGGAGAGAGTGGCTGCTTATAAGTATTATACGCTACCGCCTCCATATAACCTGCTCTTGTATAGTATGTGTGACCTCTTAATTTCAGCAATATTTAGTTATATCTTTAACCCATCATGATAAAATACAGCTAATGCGATAGATTTACCTGCAGCCCTATGTAACACTACATATAACATACAGGGATAGCACAGAGTACAGATAATGATACGTTTACCTGCAGTCCTATGTAACACTACATATAACATACAGGGATAGCACAGAGTACAGATAATGACACATTTACCTGCAGTCCTATGTAACACCACGGCGTACAGATAATGATAAATTTACCTGCAGTCCTATGTAACACTACATATACCACAGGGTAATTCACACACAATCCCTCTCACATGTGTCTTGAAGCACCAGCAGGTTTCTTCTCCAGAATTTAACTCCTCTTCTCCTCAGTGATTGGCTGCCTCTCAGGTGTTTGTCCCCACCCCTTTTGATGATTGTCCACCTGATTTATTTACATATGTATAAGCTTGGGCCCTAGTCACATCAGGATTTTGCTCTATGTGTTGTGTGTACATTGGGGAAGCTCCCAAGGTCCACACTAAAGCTGGGTTCACATGACCTATTTTCAGGCATAATGGAGGCGTTTTACGCCTCGAATTATGCCTGAAAATACGGCTCCAATACATCGGCAAACATCTGCCCATTCATTTCAATGGGTTTGCCGATGTACTGTGCCGTCGACCTGTAATTTTACGCGTCGCTGTCAAAAGACGGCGCGTAAAATAACAGCCTCGTCAAAGAAGTGCAGGACATTTCTTGGGACGTAATTTGAGCCGCTTTTCATTGACTTCAATGAAGAACAGCTCCAAATTATGTCCATAATGGACGCCTCGCAAAACGCGAGTACGAGCAATTACGTCTGAAATTCAGGAGCTGTTTTCTCCTGAAAACAGCTCAGTAATTTCAGCCGTAATTGACGTTATCGTGTGCACATACCCTAATAGTCTCCTTAGAGCCCTATTATCCAGACGGAGGCCAAAATGTGTGTCCTTTTGGCTTTGATTGGGCTGCTTTACCTTACTACGCTATTCCATACAATGAGAACTTGCAAAAAGTATACAATGTGGAATATGTGGTTTTTTTTAATACATGGGAACCTTTGGGTGGCATATGCTTCTGTATGATAGACGTCACAGGCATCTTTTTGATGTATACATAAGGGTGCATTTACAAGAGACGATTTTGGCCACGCAGTAAAAACTGTGGCAATGCGATTTGGTTTTCACCCGTGCGTTAAACACGTAAAATAAATGTGTTTCACCTGTAAAATTTGCAGAGAAAGCGTAGAAGAAATCCGAGGCTGACGTTAAAAATGGAAGTTTTTTTTCCACGCAGATTAGCCTATTCAATTTTATTCAATTCTTATTTTTCAACGAGGCAGTTTGCAATTCAGCAAACTAAAACCTCCATCTAACCAACGAGCCGGCTTCCCATTGAAAGAAATGGGAGGCTTTTAACAAGCGTTTTTTCACGCTGATTTTCACGTTGGAATCAGGGTGAAATTTCCACTATGTGAACAGGGCCTAATAGTCTATGGGTGACAGATTCCTGTGACTAATGCCTAACAGTGTCACTCGTCACCCATAGGCTATAATGGTATCCATTTAACGTATACATCATGAAAAGGGTCAATAGAGTTCATGACGTATCCATTCAACGCATAACCTATATTTACCGTATATGTCGGGAGGTTTTTCCAGCGTATATGCTAAAAGTAGGCTAAAATAATCTAATGTGAACATAGTCTGAGAGTGGCACTTAGGGTGTATTCACACGCGCAGGTTTTCATCTGTTTTAGGCCTCATTTACACGAGCGTATTATACGCGCGTGCGACGCGCGTGCTTTTCACGCGTGTCGTACGCACCTATAATAGTCTATGGGGCTGTTTAGACGATGCGTGAATTTTGCGCAGCGTGAGTGCGTTGCGTAAAACTCACGACATGTTCTATATTCTTGCGTTTTTCACGCAACACGCACCCATTGACTTCAATGGGTGCGTGAAAACAACGCATGCCACACTGACGGTCCTGCGTTGCATGCGCGAAAATCACGCAAGAGCTGTCAAAAGGATGAATGTAAACAGAAAAGCACCACGTGCTTTTCTGGTTACAAACATCCAAACGGAGTGTCAAATTAGAGATGAGCGCACCGAACTTCACCGGGTTCGGCCGAACTCGTTTTAACCGAACCCGGCAAAAAATGTTCGGGTACGCGACGTCAGGAGACAGTCACTGCCCACGGTGCTGAAAGACTTAAACTGTTTCAGCACCATGGACAGTGACTTTCGATCACAATATACATATACGTGTAAAAAAAAAAGAAGTTCTGACTTACCGATAACTCCCGGCTTCTTCCTCCAGTCCGACCTCCCGGGATGACAATTCAGGCCAAGTGACAGCTGCAGCCAATCACAGGCCAAGCACAGGCTGCAGCCAATCACAGGCTGCAGCGGTCTCATGGCCTGCCGCGTCATCCTGGGAGGTGGGGCCGGATGACAAGAGAGGGACGCGTCACCAAGGCAACGGCCGGGAGACCGGACTGGAGGAAGCAGGCAGTTCATGGTAAGTGTGAACGTCTTTTTTTATTCACAGGTTGGTGTAGATTGTGATCGGCATTCACTGTCGAGGGTGCTGAAAGAGTTACTGCCGATCAGTTAGCTCTTTCAGCACCTTGGACAGTGACGGGCGTCGACTACCTCATCTCTATGATGGCGGCTGCGTGAAAATCACGCAGCCGCGCATCATACACGGATGACACACGGAGCTGTCAATTGCCTTTTGCGCACGCAAAACGCAGCGTTTTTTTGCGTGCGCAAAACGCACACGCTCGTGTAAATGAGGCCTAATTCACATTTTTGATGTTGCAGTTTTTGAAGCCAACCAGTTATAGCTCATAAAGGGAGAGAACGTTTAGAAGACAGATTCTGCTACCCCCCCCCCCCCCTATTTTGAATCCGCTCCTGGTTTTGGCTTCAAAGACTGCATTAAAGAAACCTGATAAAAACCTGCACGTGTGTATACACCAGAGCGGCTCTTCTGAGATGTGGCAGAATAAACTAATTTGCAGTCTTGGCCTGGTGACAGATGTCATCAGAGAAAAATAATGGGAGAGATTTAAACAAAATGCAAGATCTAGGCATAGGGGTGTAGTTTAATAAAATGTGCCATATTTATTAGCGCTGTGTGTACTTTTTTCTGCACAAAATACCTATGTAAAATACACAGGTCATGATGAGAGTAATAAAAAGTCAAGTTTATAACAGGTCTAGCAAGTTGTGCCAAATTTATCATGCCCAGTACGCCATTTTGATAAACTCTGCACAATTAGCATTTTTGCCATCACGTACAATTATGTATTATCTTGGGGGGACTCGACCAGAGGATACCCCCCTCTATGACATTCATTTGAGGGCATTCATGAGACAACCCCTTTAAATGCATTATTTGGCCATTTCTACGTATATTTATATTAAAATGTTCCTCAAGTCAAATACAAAAAACTAGATTGAGCTTCTGAAGCATTATCCTTTAGGCTGGGTTCACACGACCTATTTTCAGACGTAAACGACGCGTATTATGCCTCGTTTTACGCCTGAAAATAGGGCTACAATACGTCGGCAAACATCTGCCCATTCATTTGAATAGGTTTGCCGACGTATTGTGCAGACGACCTGTAATTTACGCATCGTCGTTTGACAGCTGTCAAACGACGACGCGTAAATTGACTGCCTCGGCAAAGAAGGGCAGGGCACTTCTTTGCAACGTAATTTGAGCCGTTCTTCATTGAACTCAATGAAAAGCAGCTCAAGATATACGAGCGTCACAGACGCCTCGTATATTACGAGGAGGAGCATTTACGGCTGAAACGACGCAGCTGTTTTCTTCTGAAAACAGGCTGTCATTTCAGCCGTAAATGCCTGCTATCGTGTGAACATACCCTTAGGGTATGTTCACACGACAGCCTCCGTTACGGCTGAAATTACGGAGCTGTTTTCAGGAGAAAACAGCTCCGGAATTTCAGACGTAATGGCATGTGCAGGCGCTTTTCGCTGCGTCCATTACTGACGTAATTGGAGCTGTTTTTCTATGGAGTCAATGGAAACCGGCTCCAATTACGTCTCAAGAAGTGACAGGCACTTCTTTGACGCGGGCGTCTTTTTTACGCGCCGTCTTTTGACAGAGGCCCATTCAAAAAAATGACCTTCGGCACATAACAACGTAAAGCCCATTCAAATGAATGGGCAGATGTTTGCCAACGCTTTGGAACCGTATTTTCGGACGTAATTCGAGACTAAAACGCCCGAATTACGGCAGTAAATAGGGTGTGTGAACCCAGCCTTTGTGTGGTCTTTCTCTTGTAAGCTTTGCCTTTCGTGCTCCAGTCCTCTGTTATCAGCTTCTGACATAAGACTCTGGGGCAGATTTACTAGTGTCTGTGTCTAGAATGTGTCAAACAACATGCCAAATTTCAACACAATTTGGCACATTTAATTTTAGACTAATTTAAGACCAGATGTTTGCGCCTTAGGCCTCATGCCCAATTCAGGTTTTTTTCGTCAGGGTGCTATCCGTTGTTTTTTTTTTTAAATATCCTTTTTATTACCAGTTTTCACATTTTCTTACAAACATTTCTCGTAACAGTTACATCATGAGTGCGCAGCACTCTACTGTCATGGAATTAACTTGGAATTAAATTCAACATAACATAACATATAAACATATAAACATATGAACATGGCGTAATTGTCTATCTTCAGATGGACCGAAAGCATGACTTCCCCCAACCCCGACACGACCTAGGTCATTAATAAGTTTCTACTCATCCTTTTTTCCCCCAGCTGATTCAGAGTTGCAACCCCCCTAAAGTGCCTGCCAAGAGCTGTGTACAATACCACTTTGTGTACTGGAAGGGCCTAACAATTTCCGCTATTTCGGCTGCTGTACATTGCGATTCTATGAATATTTGCCACTTATCAAATAGCTTCTTGGTTCCCGTTTCCTTCCGCCTTTCCACCTCCACCCTCTCAAGAACCAATAACTGTTTCAGCCGCGACACAATCATTTCTAATCCCGGCGTGCCTGCCTCTAGCCATTTACTCAGGAGGCATCTCAAGGCTACCAGTAGAACCGTGTGCACCAGCACGGGAAGTGATCTCACTCCTCGAACACCCTCTTCCTCCGGCGGCCGTGCCTGATGGAATAGTAGCGCTTGCGGCGTCATTGGGAGATTCGTTTTCCAATGGTCCTCAATATATTTCTGTACCATCCCCCAAAATCGTTTCGTATGTACACACCCCCACACTCCATGCCACAAATTCGTCAGTGGTTTATTGCACTTGGGACAACTTGTAATGCGGTCAGGGAAGGATTGTGAAGGCAGAATATTAAAGCCATATATAGCTGAATGCATCAACTTAAAATAGGTTTCCCTCCAGCTCTCATTTATCACACTCTTCCGTACCGTCTCCCAACCCCCCAGTATGATCTCTCCTATACCTGGATCCTGAGTCCACCGTTCCCAGCTTTTAAAACTAATCCTTCATTGCGGCCGAACAAAACCATCTCTCAGTGCTCTATACAGCCCCGAAATGGTCGCCCTCCCAGTTGTTGGACCTATGACCTCATCTAAAGTGTGCGAGGTAGCTTCCTTGCTCAAATCCCTGAGCCTGGAGGTGCAAAATGCTCGTACCTGAAGTACTTGCAAAAAATTGACCCTCCCTGCTATTTGTCTGAGTTTAGTGGTGATTTCCTCCCCAGTTAACCACCTCTTTTCCTCTGTGTGCATAAGATCCCCTGCATTTCCCATGCCTACCCTCCCCCATGAGGCAATTCCGTCCCCCTTGTCTATTCCCGGTAAAAACTCTGGATGTCCGCTTAACGGCATATATTTCGAGACCAGGTGAGGCAGCCCAAACTGTTTACATACCACTTTCCAAGCTAGAACTGTATCTCTCAATACAATGGAGGTTTTGAGACGGCACGGAAGAGAAGCAACTCTACAATGTAACAAAGCTTTTAGGTTCCAGGGTGAGGCATACTCCCCTTCCAGATCTAAGTTGGAATAATTGCTTGTCTCATGAAGCCAATCTACTACATGGCGAAAAAGACAGACCACGTTATAACCCCTGACATTCGGAAAGTTCACACCCCCTTCTTGTTTACCCATCATAAACTTGGTAAGTGCTATGCGCAGCCTTTTTCCTGCCCATATAAATTTAGTGAATGAAGCCGTCAGTTTCGAGACATCCACATGCTTCAATAATAGAGGAAGTGTTTGAAAGGGGTATAGCAATCTGGGGAAACTAACCATCTTAATCAGATGGCATCTTCCCAGGAGGGACAACGGCAATTGGCCCCATCTAGTGAGTTCCGTTTGTATTTTTTTAATTAACGGGGGATAATTTAGGCCATACAGAGTGTCTGGTGCCTTCCCTATTTTGATACCCAGATAAGTAATGCAGTGCTCAACCGGTGATATCCCGCAACCCAAGGATTGCCAAAAGGTCTTAGGCAATGGCCTGCCCAACTCCAGCAGTTCGCTCTTAGCTATGTTGACTTTATATCTCGAGCATTGTCCAAATTCCTGTAAAAATTGAAAAACCTTCCCTAAATGCTCTTGAGGATTCGACATAAAAAGTATGACATCATCAGCGAACAGTGCTAATTTCACTGCACAAGACCCTACTTGAATGCCTCTGAACATATCCGATTCCTCCAGGTATCTAGCCATAGGTTCCAATGCCAGATTGAATAACAGGGGTGATAGGGGGCAACCCTGTCGTGCTCCTTTATGTAATTGGAAGGGATCTGATAGGAACCCTGAGGAGTGAACACGTGCTTGCGGGCTATTGTAGACTCCCTTCAGGAAGACCCGGAAGTCTCCCTGAATGTTCATTTTGTCTAGCACCATCCCCAGCCATTCCCATTGTATGTTATCAAAGGCTTTCTCTGCGTCTAGCGCTAAAAGTGCCGGCCTGGTACCTGGCTGGGGATCATGCCTGACTGTTTCTAGCACCGTCAACACTTTGCATAGATTCGTCACTGCTGCCCTGCCCTTTACAAAGCCTACTTGGGACTTTCCCACCAGTATGGGTAGATACATAGCCAGCCGATTGGCCAGAATTTTTGTGAGCAATTTCTGATCTTGGTCTATCAGCGAAATGGGACGGTACGCCCCCGAGTCAAGAGGATTCTTCCCCTTTTTGGGTAGCACCTTTATATGCGCTACTTTAGCCTCTGCTGGTAAAGCCCCCGTGCCTAGTAAAATATTATAGTATGCCACCAAGGTAGGACTGATTTCCTCTCTCAGAGATTTAAAAAACTCCCCTGTGAATCCATCCGGACCCGGGGCCTTTCCGTTAGATAAGGTCTTAATGGCGCTCCAGACTTCCTCTAATGTAATCTCTGCGCTCAAGTGACCATTTTGCTCCTGGGTGAGCCGTGGTAGCTTCACCTTCTCCAAAAATTCCCTCCCTTTTTGGAGATCTATGGGTGTTTCTGAGTAAAGGGCTTGGTAGTACTTACTTAATATGGTATTGATTTTTTTTGGGTCTGAAGTAGGAGTTCCATTTGATTCGTTAAGTGTTGATATGTGCGACGGTGCATACCTCCCTTTTGCTAATCGCGCTAATAATTTGCCCGCTTTATTGCCGAAACGCATTAAATCGGCATCAAATTGGGACCGGTAAATACTCTCTCTTTTGTCTAACCACTGATCAAACTGTCGCTTGGCTTCCCTCCATTCCTCCCCCAATGGCAGTGATGGAGAGTGTAGAAATGCTGTGTATGCACACCGTAATCTGTCGCTCGCTGCCTTGTATCCTTCGGTCGTCTTACGTTTAAGATTAGACATATATTTGTAAAGGATCTGCCAGGCACTGCTTCAGGGTTAACTCCCAGAATTAATCAGTCAACACCTGAGTGTACATCCCTGAGACAGACACCAGCTTCCTCCACTCAGGCTGGCAGGCTTAGGAGTGGGAGAGCCTATCGCAACCTGGCCAGACTCAGCTAGCTCCCGCCCTCGGTCTATTTAAGCCTGCTCTTCCTGTCCATCTGTGCTTGTGAATTCTTTCCCTGAGGTTTCCTGGCCCAGCTACAGCTCCTGCTACTTTTTGATCCTGCTCCATACAGACCCCGGCTTACCGACTACTCTTCTGCTTTTCGCTTTGTACCTCGCACTCTCCTGGCTTGACTCGGCTCGTTCACTACTCTGTTGCTCACGGTGTTTCCGCGAGCAACTGCCCATTTCCCTTGCTTGTGTTCCCTTGTTTGTTTGTCGTGTTTGTCATGCACTTACTGAGCGCAGGGACAGCCGCCCAGTTGTACCCCGTCGTCTAGGGCGGGTCGTTGCAAGTAGGCAGGGACAGAGTGGCGGGTAGATTAGGGCTCACTTGTCCGTTTCCCTACCCCCCCCCACCATTACAAATTCACAAGCCCTATACCTAGTCTACCCTGGTCCCTGACACCATTATGGAACCCCGTGAAACCCTGGCTCAGCAAATGCAGGGTCTCTCCCTACAGGTCCAGGCCCTGGCTCAGAGGGTCAACCAGCCTGAGACTACCTTGGTAGTTCCCCTCACCGCACCCCTTGAACCCCACCTCAAGTTGCCCGACCGGTTCTCAGGTGACCGGAGGGCTTTTCTCTCCTTTCGGGAGAGTTGTAAGCTTTACTTTCGCTTAAAGCCTCACTCCTCAGGTTCTGAGAGCCAGCGGGTGGGTATAATTATGTCCCGGCTCCAGGAAGGGCCCCAAGAGTGGGCCTTCTCCTTGGCTCCTGGCGCCCCTGAACTTTCCTCCGTTGATTGTTTCTTTTCTGCCCTCGGACTTATTTATGACGAGACTGACAGAACTGCCTTTGCCGAGAGTCAGCTGGTGACCTTACGTCAGGGTAAGAGACCTGTTGAGGAGTATTGCTCTGACTTTCGGAAGTGGTGCGTAGCTTCTCGGTGGAATGACCCTGCCTTAAGGTGCCAGTTTAGGTTGGGTCTGTCGAACGCCCTGAAAGACCTGCTAGTTAGTTATCCCTCTTCTGACTCCTTAGACCAGGTTATGGCTTTAGTGGTACGACTTGACCGACGTCTCAGGGAACGACAACGTGAACGTTTATGTGTTTTTTCCTCCGACTCCCCCATGATGCCTCCCGAAGTCCCGTTGCTTCGTTTCTCCCCTAAAGACTCAGAAATACCTATGCAACTCGGGGCCTCCGTGTCCCCTCAACAACGTAGAGAATTCCGCAGGAAGAATGGTCTCTGCTTCTACTGTGGGGATGTCAAGCATCAAGTAAACAACTGTCCCAAGCGTAAGAATGCTGCCAGAGAGCTCCCGCGTCTAAGTGATCATCGGGGAGGTCACTTGGGCGCACAGGTATTTCCCGTAAATATGAAACGTACTAAGATATTGCTTCCCTTTCAGGTCTCGTTTGGTGGTAGGTCTGCTACCGGCAGTGCCTTCGTGGATTCAGGGTCCTCTACTAATATCATGTCTGTGGAATTTGCTATGTCTCTCGCTATGCCTCTGATTGATTTGCCTAAACCTGTTCCGGTAGTGGGTATCGACTCCACTCCTCTTGCTAATGGTTATTTTACACAGCATACCCCTGTTTTTGAACTCCTTGTTGGCTCCATGCATTTGGAGCAATGCTCTGTACTATTGATGCAGGGATTATCGTACGATTTGGTTCTAGGTCTTCCCTGGTTGCAGTTGCATAATCCTACGTTTGACTGGAATACTGGGGAGCTAACCAAATGGGGTAATGAATGTTGTACGTCATGTTTTTCTGTTAATTCTATTTCTCCCCCTAAGGAGGTGAATACGCTACCCGAGTTTGTTCAGGACTTCGCTGATGTTTTCTCTAAAGAGGCCTCCGAAGTATTACCGCCTCATAGAGAATACGATTGCGCTATCGAATTGGTACCAGGAGCTAAGCTTCCTAAGGGTAGGATATTTAACCTTTCTTGTCCCGAACGTGAAGCCATGAGGGAGTATATCCAGGAATCCCTGGCCAAGGGTTACATTCGTCCCTCTTCTTCTCCGGTAGGTGCTGGCTTCTTCTTCGTAGGGAAGAAGGATGGGGGTCTTAGGCCATGCATTGACTACCGTGGCCTGAATAAGGTCACGGTAAGGAACCAGTATCCCCTTCCTTTGATTCCTGATCTCTTTAATCAGGTTCAGGGGGCCCAATGGTTCTCTAAATTGGATCTACGGGGGGCGTATAACCTTATTCGCATCAAAGAGGGGGATGAGTGGAAGACTGCGTTTAACACGCCCGAAGGCCATTTCGAATACCTCGTCATGCCCTTTGGGTTGTGCAATGCCCCTGCGGTCTTCCAGAACTTCATAAATGAGATTTTGAGAAATTACCTGGGGATATTTCTTGTAGTGTACCTTGATGACATATTGGTGTTTTCCAGGGACTGGTCCTCCCACATAGAGCATGTCAGGAAAGTGCTCCAGGTCCTTCGAGAAAACAAACTGTTTGCCAAAATCGAAAAATGTGTATTTGGGGTACAGGAGATACCATTTTTAGGTCAAATCCTCACTCCTCATGAATTCCGCATGGACCCTGCCAAGGTTCAGGCTGTGGCTGAATGGGTCCAACCTGCCTCCCTGAAAGCGCTACAGTGTTTTTTGGGGTTCGCTAACTATTACAGGAGATTTATTGCTAACTTCTCGGTCGTCGCTAAGCCTCTTACGGACCTCACTCGCAAGGGTGCTGATGTCCTCCATTGGCCCCCTGAGGCCGTCCAGGCTTTTGAGACCCTCAAGAAGTGCTTTATCTCGGCCCCCGTGCTGGTTCAGCCCAACCAAAGGGAGCCATTTATTGTGGAGGTTGACGCGTCCGAGGTGGGAGTGGGGGCCGTCTTGTCCCAGGGTACCAGCTCCCTCACCCATCTCCGCCCCTGTGCTTACTTTTCTAGGAAGTTTTCGCCCACGGAGTGTAACTATGATATTGGCAACCGCGAACTTTTAGCCATTAAATGGGCATTTGAAGAGTGGCGCCACTTCCTGGAGGGGGCTAGGCACCAGGTAACGGTCCTTACCGACCACAAGAATCTGGTTTTCCTAGAATCTGCCCGGAGGCTAAACCCGAGACAAGCTCGATGGGCGTTGTTTTTTACCAGATTCAATTTTTTGGTTACCTATAGGGCCGGGTCTAAAAATATTAAGGCGGATGCACTGTCGCGTAGCTTCATGGCCAGCCCTCCTTCGGAGGAAGATCCTGTTTGTATTTTGCCTCCAGGTATAGTCATTTCCTCTATCGAGTCCGATTTAGTCTCTGAAATTGCTGCTGATCAAGGTTCAGCTCCTGGGAACCTTCCTGAGAACAAGCTGTTTGTTCCCCTGCAATTCCGGCTAAGGGTACTTAGGGAAAATCACGACTCCGCACTATCTGGCCATCCAGGCATCCTGGGTACCAAACACCTCATTACCAGAAATTATTGGTGGCCTGGTTTGCCTAAAGACGTTAAGGCCTACGTCGCCGCCTGTGAGGTTTGTGCCAGGTCCAAGACTCCCAGGTCCCGACCAGCGGGCTTACTGCGTTCGTTGCCCATTCCCCAGAGACCTTGGACACATATCTCCATGGATTTTATCACCGATTTGCCTCCATCCCAAGGCAAGTCGGTGGTGTGGGTGGTGGTAGACCGCTTCAGTAAAATGTGCCACTTTGTGCCCCTCAAGAAACTACCCAACGCCAAGACGTTGGCTACCTTGTTTATCAAACACATCCTGCGTCTCCATGGGGTCCCCGTCAATATTGTTTCTGACAGAGGGGTACAATTTGTTTCATTGTTTTGGAGAGCCTTCTGTAATAAGTTGGGGATTGATCTGTCCTTCTCCTCTGCCTTCCATCCTGAAACCAATGGCCAAACGGAGAGGACTAATCAGTCTCTAGAACAATACTTAAGATGTTTTGTCGCTGACTGTCAATTTGATTGGGTTTCTTTCATTCCCCTCGCCGAATTTTCCCTTAATAACCGGGTCAGTAACTCGTCAGGGGTCTCTCCCTTTTTCTGTAATTTTGGGTTTAATCCACGGTTCTCCTCCGTTTCACCTGGTTGTTCCAACAATCCCGAGGTGGAGGTCGTTCATCGGGATCTGTGCACAGTCTGGGCCCAGGTTCAGAAGAACCTAGAGGCGTCCCAGAGCATACAGAAGGCTCAGGCCGATAGAAGACGTTCTGCTAACCCCCTGTTTGTGGTCGGGGATCTGGTGTGGTTGTCATCCAGGAACTTGCGTCTCAAGGTTCCGTCCAAAAAGTTTGCTCCCCGGTTTATTGGGCCGTATAAGGTCATTGAGGTCCTCAGTCCTGTCTCTTTCCGGCTGGAGTTACCCCCGTCTTTTCGTATACACAATGTGTTTCATGCCTCCCTCCTGAAACGCTGCTCCCCGTCCTTGGCCCCCTCGAGGAAACCTCCTGTTCCCGTCCTCACCCCTGAGGGGGTGGAATTTGAGGTGGCCAGGATCGTGGACAGCAAGATGGTCCAAGGCTCCCTCCAGTACCTGGTCCATTGGAGAGGATACGGGCCCGAGGAGAGGACTTGGGTACCCGCCCGGGATGTTCACGCTGGGGTATTGGTCAGGAGGTTCCACCTGCGTTTCCCCAGTAAGCCAGGTCCACTTAGAAAGGGTCCGGTGGCCCCTCATAAAAGGGGGGGTACTGTAAAGGATCTGCCAGGCACTGCTTCAGGGTTAACTCCCAGAATTAATCAGTCAACACCTGAGTGTACATCCCTGAGACAGACACCAGCTTCCTCCACTCAGGCTGGCAGGCTTAGGAGTGGGAGAGCCTATCGCAACCTGGCCAGACTCAGCTAGCTCCCGCCCTCGGTCTATTTAAGCCTGCTCTTCCTGTCCATCTGTGCTTGTGAATTCTTTCCCTGAGGTTTCCTGGCCCAGCTACAGCTCCTGCTACTTTTTGATCCTGCTCCATACAGACCCCGGCTTACAGACTACTCTTCTGCTTTTCGCTTTGTACCTCGCACTCTCCTGGCTTGACTCGGCTCGTTCACTACTCTGTTGCTCACGGTGTTTCCGCGAGCAACTGCCCATTTCCCTTGCTTGTGTTCCCTTGTTTGTTTGTCGTGTTTGTCATGCACTTACTGAGCGCAGGGACCGCCGCCCAGTTGTACCCCGTCGTCTAGGGCGGGTCGTTGCAAGTAGGCAGGGACAGAGTGGCGGGTAGATTAGGGCTCACTTGTCCGTTTCCCTACCCCCCCCCACCATTACAATATTGCATGATTTTTCCTCGTATTACCGCTTTAGCTGTACGCCAATACAATGACGGTTCCAAGCGATGCGATACATTATCCCCATCAAATTCCATCCACCACCCCTTAAGCTTCTGTATAAAGCCCTCATCCTTTGCCAGAAAGGCGGGAAACCTCCAGATAAAATCCGTTCCTCTAGCTACTGTGTCGGCCAAGGTAATGGTAACCGGAGCATGATCCGAAATAACTAGATCTTCAATCGCCGCTTCACGTAAACGCCGCGATAATGCGTCACTAACTAGCAAGTAATCAATATGCGACCATGACTGATGAACATGGGAGAAATGTGTATATTCCCGCGCATCTGGGTGAAGACTCCTCCACGCATCTATTAGGGCCGTGTGTCTTAAAAAGTCGGGCAAGATCTTATCTCTATTTCTCTGCGAACTAGTCCCTGCGCTCCTATCCTCCTTTGAAGATCTTACAGTGTTAAGGTCTCCCCCTAGAATCAAAAACCTAGTGCGATCCTGCTGGAGTTGGGATTCCAAATGACCAAAAAAACCAGTGTTAATCGTATTTGGGCCATACACATTATGAATACTGACGGTTTCCCCTGCATGCTCCATCACTAGATCGATCCAACGGCCCTCGTCATCCCGCTCCTGGGACACCAGTGTAAACACAAAATTTTTATTTACCAAAATTATAACTCCCGCCTTACCCTCCCTTGCCGACGAGCCAAAAACCTGACCCACCCAGAATTTTTGCAAATACTTAAACTCCGGCTCGGTAAGGTGAGTTTCCTGCAATAGGGCCACATCTGGGTGCAATCTTTTCATGTGTCGTAAAAGTTTGGTCCGTTTCTGTGGGGATCTCAGCCCTTTAACGTTCCAAGAGACTATTTTCATGTTATTGGGCCGTGCATAAGATGAGCTAAAGTGCCTAAAAGTCGTGCTAAGTTCGGGGAGTCAGATCTGTCTTTTTCCAAGAGCCATGTATAAACATTAACAACATAACCAAAACCCGGCTTATAAGCCAGAACCAACAAGGCCAACCGGCCCTTATCTAACGAAACCCTCAAATCACCTGCGGCAAGGGTTAGCAGCCCCTTCATACCCACTGGTGTACGTGACTTCACTTTTTTCTGTTATGTCAGAACACGCCCCTCCCTCCCCCTCCCCCCCCAGACCTGCACATATGACTCCTTCCCTGAGGAAGTAACACCTGCCCTTGCCCCCTCATTACCTCTTTGTCGCCTGTGCACACTCTTATACATTCCCATATCATCAATTTTAACAGCCTAGCGTCCGTTTGGATTATATCTTCATGACTTTTATGCAAACAGACTTAAAATCACATATCCACATGAATCTTGCTTCGCCTCAAGGTTTCCCTACCTTCTTTTCCCATATCTTCTATCACAATTTCCCCCAATCTGCCATCTGTGACAGATACAGCTAATCCCTTGCGTGGGGGAGGCATTGTCTCATTCCCGGTCAATCCCACCCACAAGGAAAAATCTCAGAGCCTGATCTAACTCCCTCACTGATCTTCTGTAGTGAAAATGCAGGGAAATACCAGAGTGCATACATTTCAACCTTATAACCTTGTAACATTATAACAATATGCCAGCTGTTGACCGGTACAGAGTGCCGTATACTACCGCCAAATATCTCCCTCAAAACTTTCAAATTATCTGTAAACTTATCTGTATCTGGTCGGAATCTGCAATTGGTCTACAGCGTCCACAAAATCATCATCACATCAGCTTAAATAACATGTGCTGAAAAGATCTTCGTCCGTCAATCAGGAGACGTAGATCGGGTGCGGTCCCGCGTACGCCTCTGCGGTTTCGGAGAATCCCCTCCATTTCCGGCTCGACCCCCCCGGGATCTTCCAGGTGTGGGCATTAAAGCTTCTGCCCAGGTTCGCTCCATATTTAGTCGGTTCCGTTTGGCTTCTCTCGACTTGCGATTCGGACTGTGTACTGGACTGTGACTCTCCTCTTGCTGTGGTCTGTGCCTACAAAGCTCCGTAAGTGTGTCCTCCGCTTCCTGTGGCGTGGTGAAAACCTTGTTCCGCCCGTTCTCTTGAAACACCCGCAAGATGGCTGGGTACTGCAGGTTAAAACGTATTTTCGCTTGGAACAGCGCGGTGCAGATCTTGCTGAAAGCCCGCCTTCGTTTTGCAACCTCCGCCGAGAAATCCTCAAAAAGTAGCACTTTCATGCCCATTATTTCCAAGGGACGCGATCTGCTGCGGAATGCTTTCATAAGTGCCACCTTATCATTGTAATCCAACAGCTTAAAGATTACTTGTCTGGGACGAAGCGAACTGTGGTCGTCTGTTGCTGGGAGGTTTCTGGGGTCCGGCCCCACTCTGTGCGCCCTCTCCACCCGGCAGGGACGGGGAAGACCTAAAGCTTCTGGCAATGTCCTCTCACACACTCGTTGCAAATCAGAAGATATCACCGCTTCTTTCAGCCCCACTAGTCGCAGGTTGCTCCTCCTGGAGCAGTTTTCCAGATCCTCCACCTTGTCCCCCAACTGCGTAGTAACAGACCGCACCCCTCTGAGTTTGGATTGCAGACGCTCATTTTCATTCTCCAGCAGCGTCATACGCTGCTCTAACTCATCAGCTCTGATAGTGACTTGTGCCAGGTCCGCATGCACGCGGTTTAGGGAATCTTGCACCGTTTTTTCCAGCGCCTTTTGCAGGTCTGGCGCTATCTGTTTGGCTACTTCTCGGGCCAGGGCTACATAATCAATGGCTGCAGGAAGAGCAGACATTATGTGCTCTGTCGGGCTTGAAAGCTGGGACTGATGGTGCTGCAGCTCATCTTCCTGTGTGTATAGCAGGGTCGCAGTGGCGGGAAGCGCCGCCATCTTACCTCCCTTTACCACGGCCGCGGCTGAATCTTCCATGGCTGGCTTCTGCGCGCTTCTGAGGAGGTACCTGTCCATACAGGCACCACCTGTGATGATTCCGTGTGCAGGGCTGGTGACTTCACCGCTGATTGTCGTCGCCGAAGCGACTATTGCAAGCAGATAGGCTGGACGGGAGCGGGAGCTCAGTCACTCGCGTCCTGCATCCCCAGCGCCGGAACCGGAAGTCTATCCGTTGTTTTAACAGATAGCACCCTGACACATTCATTTCAATGGGGCCATGCACACATCCGTTGTTTTAAAGGAACCATGTGGCCGGTCCGTCAAAAATAAGACAGGTACTACTCCTGCCCATTTTTGACAAAACAGTCTCGGCCTTTTCATTGATTTGGTCAGTGAAACAACAGACTGCACACGGAAGCCATCCTTGTGCGGCCCGTGTTTCACGTAACCGTCATTAGCAGCCGTATAACGACCGACGGAAGTGTGCATGCAGCCTTACTAGAAGCTTTTAAAAGTGTCTAGAAAAGGAGGTGTGGCTTCGTGGGAAGGGGCGTGCCTTAAAATGCAGCAAACAAAAACTAAGCCAACTAAGAGTTGGTATAAGGAGAGTAAGTGTCTACCAAGATGCACCAAATTTATCATGAAGTGTGCACCACTGTGATCAATTTAGCGCATCTTCAGACTACCTGGTCTAAATTTATGCCGTCTAAATCTTACACAGCTTAGTAAATCTGCCCCAATATTTGCTGTCAGACATACTAGACCTCAGTCACCCAGTTAAATATCTCTGAGGGCAACATGATGTTCTCCTTAAGTTGGTTTTTGCGATGTTCTTTTGCCGCAATATCAGTAATTGCTGAAACACCCTGCCTTTTTTTGCAAACTGTCACATTTTACGTCGAAAGTTATCGGTTGAAAAAATACAACAATGTTGGATTTTTGTATCTAGAATTGCTGCCGCACAAAACATCATGTAACAGCATGTACGCCATAGGTTGAATTTAGCGTTAATCCAAGATACCTTACTGTGATATACAGCGATCAAAAGTGCGATAACCTTAATGCGCAAAATCGCCGTGGAGCCCTGGTAAAGACATGCGTTATTGAATAAAAGTGTCACTCCTTTCTATTTTCCCTATTTAAAGGCCATGTACACTTTTGAAATGCTTTTGTTTTTATAAAAATGTATATCAGTGTGATTGGTGCAACTTTCTAAATACTTTTTATTAAAAATAATTTTTACTCTTTGATATGCAGCTGCTTTGTATCCTGTATACAGAGCAGCTGTATCGAGCGTTGAGACCTGAATCCGTCAGGTCAGAGAGACTGACGGGTTCAGTGTCAGCAGGTCCTGCATGTTTCCATCTGTAATCGATCACATCTAAGTTCTGAATATAGCTGTGATCGGTAAGGGTATGTTCACACGTCTTAACAAATTTAAGTCTGAAATTACGGTGCTGTTTTCAGGCGAAAACAGCTCCTGAATTTCAACGTTTTTGAAAGTACTTGCGTTTTTCGCGGCGTCCATTACGGACGTAATTGGAGCTGTTTTTCAATGGAGTCAATGAAAAACGGCTCCAAAAACGGCCCAAGAAGTGACATGCACTTCTTTGACGCGGGCGTATTTTTACGCACCGTCTTTTGACAGCGACGTGTAAAATTACACCTCGTCTGAACAGAACATCGTAAAACCCATTACAATCAATGGGCAGATGTTTGCAGACGTAATGGAGCCATCTTTTCAGGCGTAATTCGAGGCGTAAAACTCCCGAATTACGTCTGAAAATAGGCTGTGTGAACATACCCTAACAGCTCCATCCACCCGCTGTCACTGAACCCGTCAGTGCCGCTGACCTGACGGATACAGGTTTCAGTGCACAATACAGCTCTTATGTATACAGTATACAAAGCAGCTGTATCTCAAAAAGTTAAAATAATTTTTAATAAAAAGTATTTATAAAGTTGCCCCAAACACACTGACTTTTATTTAAAAAACCAAAACGATTTCAAAGGTGTACATGGCCTTTAATGTACCATTATTAGTCAATGACCAATGAGATTCTCCGATCCGAACCTGTAGTGTCAGGTCCGTATTTCAGGGTATCTTCCTTTCCCCTGTTATTTCACACCGAATAACCACCTCTGTAAATTGAAAGCTGAAGGCATGCCTGGAAAGAAGTACACCACACAGACAAATGTTGGTAGGCATCTTTCCCTCAGTCCAGCAGGAAGCGAACTGACTTTATTCAGAACAAAGAAACATAGGAAAAGACACATGCCTCCTCCCTAGGGATGTGGGAGTGCCCAAGCCCCCACCGGCTTCTCAGACTCACTCTTCTTGCATTCCAGGGGGCGGTGTCTTCCATAGGTGTGTCCGACATGAACAAAGAACTTAATATATATCAGTATATTACACAAAGAACTGAAATGTATATACATATGTGTGAGGATAATATTTTTGCAAACTATATACATGGTAATGATCCCTGACAGTAGCTCCTTGGTACCTTTACAACAGAGTTGGATAATACAAGCCAAATCCAAGGAGAATACTCGATGATAAACGCAACACCAGAAAAATAACCCTGTTATCACACAGTATTTCCAGAGACAATAGATACAAGAATAGAGGCCCAGGAGCGGTATGTGACTCAGTGATTTTATCTCCCACTTTTATAGGATCTCGGGTTACATCAGTTATATGTGCTCCTTATAAACTGCTCTTATATTCTATGTAGCTTATGCTTGAGGGTATAACCGTTTCTTAAAGTCTTTCGTTAGTGTGGGTGTTCTCCAGGATCCGTGAGTTTTCTAGGGGCTATTTGTAATTCATTCCATATAAGATGAGTAAAAACGTCATCAGTGGGGTAGATTGACCAGTCTTTCTAGTGTGAGAACCTAGTAGAGTCCTATAGTCCCAATAGCTCCTGACAGCGCACTTACAATGAGGCGGCTGTACCGATCTACTGGCATATTCATTTTGTGAACCCTGGTCATCATTGGTATTGTTTAGTAGTATACCCAGTATCTGCAGATGGTCATTGGTACAATGTTCGGCATCAGGTGTTGAGTGGTACATTGGTCATCCTGAAACTGGTGGAGTAGTCTTTGGTACATTATGCAGCCCAATCCTTGGTGATCGAGTGTTTACTTTGTAATGGGTGAGTCCGGCCAACCTATGTTATCCCATAGGGTAACATTAATGAGAACCTGTCACTAGGTCATATAAGTTGAACTGGTTATCTGACCTACATAGCGCTGTCTCCCTGATTCCAGCGCTGTTTTTTTTTTTTCTGGACCCTCCCACTCCAGAGATATTTCCCACTGTTGTATTGGCTCCCTATATGCTAATTTGTAGTTAGTCAATATGGTGTGAACTACCCTCAAGCTGCCTCGCGCTGATTGGTCAGCATCAGAGACAGGAAAACTAGCTCCACCCCATTGGCTAACTACAGCAAATTAGAATATAGGGAGCCAACAACAGTGGGCCATACCTCTGGAACAGGGGGGGGGGGGAGAAAAAAAAACAGCCCTGAAATCAGGGAGACAGATAACCAGTTCAACTTATAGTGACAGTGACGAATTTAGGTGCCATTGAGAGGAGATTTCCTAACAGTTGTTCGGTCTGGCCCCACTGCTTTCTCTAAAAGGAGTCTTGACCTATACTAAATATTTTTTTTAATTCCTGGTCTTTTCCCTTATTTAACATTTATCACCATCTCCAACACTGTACACATAGGGGCACAGGACATGTGCCATCCAAACTTAGTAGCCTGATCTTTTGTATCCACTATGACCCTTTTAGCTACTTTACTGCAAACCTTTCCAGGCAACCTTTAATTATGGAGATAAATGGGTTAAACTGGGAACTAAAAATACATGAATACATGCTATGTAACCAAATGCTCGCAAGTACAGATGTTCAGGTCATGTAACAACAAGCAAAGCCTCCTACTTGTCGCTGCTTTTCAGAACTTCTATTTGGTCACAAACCTGATGAAAGAGTTTACATTTTTTTACGCTAGAAAATCTTCAGGAATTTGCAAAGCACAATAGAATCTGTACAATATTATTTAGAGTGGGCTTCCAGCGCAGGTGACTGCATCAAAGTGTGCAAACAAAGCCCGTCATTCCGTCATCTTATCAGCGTCCAGTCAATTCAAAGATGGATGGGTTTCGGAATAACTTGTTTAGATACTTACTACTGAGACATGGGAAAATTCATACAAAGAATTTGCTTCACTTGTGGGAGCAAGGCTGACATCTGACATAATATTTTGATAGGATAGATACATAAGCAGTTTGTTGTGCCCGCGATCGCCGACACACTGTACTCACGGGCAGTCACGACCGCAGGACACTGAAAGCTTGCCGGCGTCTCCCTCCCAGGAGACGCCGGCACACACGGCTGCACTGTTCTGCTATTGCCTCTGGGGTGCATCCCCAGCCTTAAAGTGCCAGCACATGCACCAGTAAATTGTTCCATACCTAATCCCCAGCTCACCCTGGACTACAAGGAGGACTCTGCCCTTTTCCTCCTTGTCTGAGCGTTGTTGTGTCTACCCATGCTCGTTATTGCAAATGGTCCCTTAGTTGTATCCTGGTCCCATATCCTGTAATTGTGTGTTGTTCCTGAGCGAAGTCTATGTTGGAGTTGAGCTCATCCTCTGTGCCACGTGTCATCTGCCACGCCAAGTATCATCTGCCACGCCAAGTGTCATTAGTGCCAAGTGTTTGCTACGCCACGAGTCTGCTATGCCGAGTGTCTACCAAATCAACTATCCAGGTACTCTTTTCCTAGAGACTGGTATTGACTATACTTTGGCCAGCTGCTACTCCGATACGACGGAGCGGCCTAGTGTGTCCACATAGCCCATAGCCGTGACACAGTTTCTGTAACATACTCATAATAATCCCTACTGTAAAGGATCTGCCAGGCACAGCTTCGGGGTTAACTCCCATAGGTAATCAGTCTGCACCTGAATCTACGTCTCTGGGACTGACTCCATCTTCCACCACTCAGGATGGCAGGCTTAGGAGTGGGAGAGCCTATCGCAGACTGGTCAGACGGAGCTAGCTCCCGCCCTCTGTCTATTTATACCTGCCTTTCCTGTTCCTCCTTTGCTTGTGATTCTTCTCGTGTGGTTTCCTGGCCCAGCTACAGCTCCTAACTATTTGATCCTGCTCCATACTGACCCTGGCTTACTGACTACTCTCCTGCTCTGCGTTTGGTACCTCGTGCACTCCTGGTTTGACTTGGCTCGTTCACCACTCTGATTGCTCATGGTGTTGCCGTGGGCAACTGCCCCTTTCCCTTGCTTTGTATTCCCTTGTATGTTTGTCTCGTGCACTTACTGAGCGTAGGAACTGCCGCCCAGTTGTACCCCGTCGCCTAGGGCGGGTCGTTGCAAGTAGGCAGGGACAGAGTGGCGGGTAGATTAGGGCTCACTTGTCCGTTTCTCCTACCCCCGTCGTTACACCTACACTCACTATGCTTACTGTAACGAAAAGCTATATGACTATAAAAATTTATTTTTTAAAGTGAAATTATTTATTTGGCAGAATTGTATGGCCGTCATTTAACCAGTATGTGAGCTTTCAATGAGCACGTACCTGGGTTCGAGACACCAACCCCGGGAATCAAGCTGATACAGTGGACCTTATTTATCAAAACTAACTGAAAAACAACAGCCTTGTTGTCTAAAGCAACCAGTCAGAGCTCAGCTATCAATTCTTATAGGAGTATACCCAACTGATACATTTATCGCATATCCACAGGATACGCTATAAATGTCTGATAGATGCAGGTTCCATCTCTAGGACCCACCTCTATCTTCAGAATGGGGGGGGGGGGTCACTCGACCCCCTCGTCCCACCTGGTGAGGCAGCTGCTGCATCCGGGTGGAGAATGAATGGAGACGTGGCCGTAGATGTACACAGCTCCTTGTTTTTCTACCTACAAGAGTTGTGAAAACAGCTGAGCCAGCCTCTCCAGGCGGGACCGGGATCAATTGACCCCTGTTCTGTTGAAAGGTGCGAGTCCCAGAGATGTGGATTTGTTTCCTGAAATGTTCTTTTAATGCTTAAAGAATAAGTGTCATTTTATAAAACTTTTGATATGTCAAAGTGACATGTCAGAAGTTTTGATCGGTGGGGGTCCAGGTGCTAAAACCCCTATCGATCGTTGAAACTAAGGGGCAGAAGTGATGAGACGAGCTCTGTGCTTCTTCAGCTGTAAGGGTTTGTTCACACGGCTTATTTTCAGCCATTTTTCGGGCCATAAAAAGGCTGAAAATACGGAAGCTGAATGCCTCCAAACAAGTGCCCTCTGATTTTAATGGGAAAAACTGCGTTTCGTTCGGACGGGGCGTATTTTTACGCAGCCGTTTGTAAAAACAGCGCGTAAAAAAAACCCAGTAAAAAGAAGTGCATTTCACTTCTTAAGCCATTTTTGGAGCCGTTTTTCATTGTCTCAATAGAAAAACAGATCCAAAAACGGCCGCAAAAAACGCATTAGAAAATGCTTGATGCTTAAAAAACGGCTGAAAATCAGAGGCTGTGTTCCCTCGTATTGTACAGTTGTTTTTTGTTTAGCGTGTGAACATACCCTAATGGTATAATTTCAGCTCTCCTCGAAGAGGCTTGATTAGCTGAAGGAGCTCATACAGTAGAAGTCTACGAGCCGGTCTTCAGCTAAACGTCTTTTCGAGAAGAGCTGAACTTATACGATTACAGTCAAAGGGGCACAGCGCTCGGCCGAGCACTTCTGCTCCTGCTTTTCAGCGATTGGTGGGGGTCTCGGCACCTGGACCCTCACTGATCAAAACTTCTGACATGTCACTATGACATGTCAAAAGTTTTAGTTTCAAAGTAATTTATTGAATTACAACACAATTCGGATATACAATAGGCAGTTTACAAATAATAAGTCAGGACGTCACGCAGGAAGTCAAATAAACTATATCCAGCAGGGTATATTATGTAAAGGAACGAGATAAAATTCAACATTATGAACATGGTGTCCGTGGAGTATGCAGGAAAAAAACCAAAAACATATGTCTGAAAACTGAGCGAGTCACATGGGCGGGTATAGAAACAGCCTTGGGGTAGACCAAACCATAAATTCCCGATAATAGGCAAAGCAAAGAATAAGGATAGGGACCTGAGAACTCCTCCACCACACATTATGTCAAAAGTTTTATGAAATAACGAGCTAGGCCCCATGCACACGAACTTATTTTTGCGTCCCCAATTCACCCGCAGATCTGCGGGTGATCAATGGGCCCATGCACACGACCGTGGTTTCCACGGTCCGTGCATTACCCAGGAGCCTGGACCGCAAAAAGATTGGACATGTTTTATTACGGCCGAATGTTACGGTCCAGGCTCGTTGAAATGAATGCACATGGCAATGTGTACAGCCCGTGATTTGCGGCGGCCGCGGGTGACACTCAGCGGCTGTCCGAGCCGCAAGTCACGGCCCGTGCACACCACTACGGTTGTATGCATGAGGCCTTAGTCTTTAAAGCATGGTGAGGGATTTATTTTACCAAGATGACAATACTGGAATTATCTGATCCCATCTAAGACCTGTAAAAAACAGACAGAATTATTTGGGTGGCGTCAAATAGTGTAATAGCGAAATGAATGTGACAGATGAAACAAAACCTACTAAAGACTATAATTGTCTAATCCTAAAATAGGGTTATTGTGATGTTACTTCCGGTCTTTAAGCCACATTTTACTGTGTCACTGCGGGCAGTTCGACTTTGTGCAATATCTTCTTTTGTATAATTCTTTAATTGTCATGACTTTCTTGGATGCATTAGTTTTACTATAGGAAATGTAGTACAATGTAAATCCTATACAAATTTTAACATTTTCAGACAACCAAAACGGGAAAGTGTAATGGCGTGTATTTCTAAGCCAAGTACCCCCTAGCAAAAGAAATTTCAACCAAGTGCATAACATCCTCTCAAATACAGAGCGGTATAACTGGGAATCATCTAGTATTAGCAGTGAATGGCATGATCTCTTCTAGATGGCAGAGGGAGCTGTTGCACCAACACATGTGGCAGGGAAGCGGGCAGTCTCCCTTTTGTTCCCTAGACTATATGTCAGCAAAACAACTCACTGTGCATGTCACTTGCGGGCAGCTGTACGTATGGATCTCACAGAACAGCTAGCGCTTAGCAGAGCCGCACCACTGAATTGTACAAGGAAGAATATTGTGTTGTAAAATTCTATTTTCTGCATTCTGTATGGAGGACGGACATATAATGGATCAGATCAGGCTGTATCACCAGGGTGATGCCCGGCAAGTAATACGTGAAAACTGTGATCAATAAACAGCACGTATGATGGTGGCATTACTGTCACTCATAGCAGCTTATTACATAATATTAATAAAACAGAAGCCACGGGCCATCTCTTATCACTAGAGCCTGCAATCTACCATACCTACATAATGGATAAACACAGATTAAGAGAGAACCAGGTGCATGCTGCTGGGCACTGCCAGGTTGTGTCGGGCATTGTTCAGAAAAGTACAGGTAAACTTACATAAGGGTGGATTTACACTTTGCATACTTTTTGCGGAATTTTGGTTGCGGAATCTGCACCGAAATTTTGCAACAATGTACAGTACAATGTTAGTGAATGGGGTTTTAACAAACCCAATTCACTCACTGCGGAAAAAATCAGCGGCGGATTCTAGGCATTCACTATCTGTTGCAGAAATACCGCGGATTTCATTTATTGCAGCTAAATTCTTCCTCAAAATTTGGTTTGGATGTTTCGGTCACTTTTACACCATGAGTTTTAAGTGATGAGTGAACCCAACCATAAATACGTCATCTATTTGTAGCCTATGGCTCCTGGGCTCGATGCAAAATCTGTAACAGTACCCCAGCTTTTTTTTGCCATTTATAGTACTGCTGATTATTTATGTGGCACAGGGGCTTAACCCTCACAGTTAAGCCCCTGTTTTTGTGTCAGTGTCATCTGGCCCTCATTGATATGCAAGCGTAGAACTATAGCAGTCATCCATAGACATGGGATCTATCCATTGGTGGGAGACATGTGAAAAAAAACCATCTACCCTGCAGACACTGTTAGGGTATGTGCACACACACTAATTACGGGCGTAATTCGGGCGTTTTTGCCCTGAATTACGTCCGAAAATAGTGCCTCAATAGCGCTGACAAACATCTGCCCATTGAAAGCAATGGGCAGACGTTTGTCTGTTCACACGAGGCGTAATTTACGCGCCGCTGTCAAATGACGGCGCGTAAATAGACGCCCGCGTCAAAGAAGTGACCTGTCACTTCTTGGGGCGTAATTGGAGCCGTTATTAATTGACCCTAATGAATAGCAGCGAAAATTAAGTCCGTAATGGACGTGGCGTTCAAGCGCCTGCACATGCCGTTACGGCTGAAATTACGGGGATGTTTTCAGGCTGAAACATCCCCGTAATTTCAGCCGTTACGGATGCCCTCGTGTGAACATACCCTTAGGGTATGTGCACACGACCTCTTTTCAGACGTAATGGAGGCGTTTTACGCCTCGAATTACGCCTGAAAAGACGGCTCCAATACGTCGGCAAACATCTGCCCATTGCTTGAAATGGGTCTTACGATGTTCTGTGCAGACGAGCTGTCATTTTATGCGTCGCTGTCAAAATACGGCGCGTAAAATTACGGCTCGTCAAAAGAAGTGCAGGACACTTCTTGGGACGTTTTTGGAGCCGTTTTCTCATAGACTATTGAAAAACAGCTCCAAAAACGGACATGAAAACGCAGCGAAAAACGTCTGAAAATCAGGAGCTGTTTTCCCTTGAAAACAGCTCCGTATTTTCAGACGTATTTTGTTAATCTTGTGAAAATACCCTTACTGAATATAAGGCCGAATTCAGACGATCGTAGAATACGTCCATGTCACGGCTGCTAAAACAACGGCCATGTGTATTTTAATGGGGCTGTTCACACGGACGTTGAAGAATAGAACATGTCCTATTTTGTTCCATTTTTACAGATCCCTCGATAGACTCAAGTCTATGGGGATCCATGAAAACGGGACTCGCACGGGGGCATCTCAGATGTAAAAAAATGCAGTTTTTCACGTTTGAGTTTCCCCACAGTCGTCTGAATTCGGCCTAAGGCTGGGGATCCACTGAACCATATCACACGCAATGTATTGCAATGAGATCGCATGCAATGTGCTACCCCTGATAGTAATAAGTAGGGGGGAGGGTTTTCAATAGATTTTATAAGATTTGCAAAAAATCCAACACTGTTGCAGACATGACATCACATAGGCACATGCAATGTCATACAATCCTACAGGAATACGCAAGCTATCCTAATGCGGTTTCCTGAGGCACATCGACCATTGTCCACGTATAATTGACTTATAACGTCTTTTTCACACAGTGCAGTTTTGCCTGCAATTTCTAGGCCAAAACCAGAATTGGATCCAGAATAGCAAACCCATAATGCCTATCTTTAAGAAAAAAATAAAATAAAATATCTGTTCTGGTTTTGGCTTAAAAAATACATGCAAAATCTGCAGCAAATCTGCACTGTGGGAACAAGATTCAGACATGCTGTTTTGATGCCGTTTTCGGTGCCATAGCCAGGAGTGGATAGAAAAGGAAGGAATATTATTAAGGAAAGACTTAGGGTACCCACTCATGTAGCATGTTTGTTGCAGATTTTACGCAGGGAATCTGCGTGTGTTTTACGTGCGGACTTCATCCCTTCTAGATTGAAAAGGGTGAAATCGACTGTGACCGTTTGTAACAGAATGAGTGCGTTTCAGATTTGAAAATCTGCAACATATTTTGATTTCTGCATGGAAAATGTTTCGCAGCATGTGGATGAGATCACACAAATGGCTGGTAATCCACTGTGGATTGTACATGCGCAAATGTGAAGCTTGTCTGTGTCTATAGACATGTGCCCCCCATATAAACTATTCAGCTTCTTCCCACACTGAACATGACCCAGCTACTTCCCACGACCCCCAGTAGACGCCACTACATCCCCCATCATGTATGATGTAAACCTCCCCACATGCAGCCGCCCGCCACTCACACAACACACACTCCGGCCTGCTGCTGCTGCAGGATGTGCCCCCTCCCTGATCTAGGCCGGTCCTCTGCTCCAGCGCCTCCCCCTCCTCCCAGCAGTAGATGAATCCGATGCGCACAGCAGACACATCAGCGTCCGTTATATGGGAGCGCACACCGGGCAGTACCATTGACAGTCCCGGGGAAGCAGGACGCCCCAGCCGCAGTGTTTACATCGTTTGTCCGGGATTGTAGCGCTATCAGCGGGAGCGTTATATAAGTATAGACTCGTGCTCTCGATCTCCCGGAGCTGACCGGGGCAGTGATGGAGCCGGCAGGGCCCGGAGGGGGTGCTCCTCCCCCGGTACCCGAAAAGAAAAAGCTAAACCGGGCTCCATCCCCGGCTCGGCCTAAGGATCTAACCGGGTGGTCCTTGTCTAGGACTCGTAGATCTTCCCCGGTGTCTCTTAATGTTATACCCCCAGGACCTCGCCGCCCGCTCCCTTCTCCGGGCACCAAGAAGCAGGCGGCTCCCACTGCCCGAACTGGAGGGAAGAGTAAGATCCCAGCGGCTCTAGGGATCAGGCGGGGGACGGACAGCAGCTCGGAGGGGTCATGTGCCTCAGAGGAGAATAGCAGCAGCCGGGGGAGCAGCGAGGAGGGTGGGGTGTCTGCGGCCTCCAGCCGCCTGCCTCTCAGCACCTCCTTGGCCTTCTCTGACCTGACCGAGGATTTGTTGGACGGGGGCACTGAGAGCCTCCTGCGGGAGATGGAGGAGCTGCGCTCTGAGAATGACTACCTGAAGGTGAGGATCCGCAAGGGCGGGGTTAACAGCTGGAGGGAGGAGTCAGCTAAGAACACAAACATCCACCCTTATAATGCCATGCATCTCTATTACTGATTGTAAACAAGGCTAACACACTGTTGCCCATTACTAACTTCCCATTACAGTTTGCCCATGGCCACCACTCCACCTTCACACATTATGCGACATCCAAGTGGCAGACTGGTTCAAAAAGTGAGGGCAATGGGCACAGTCTCTATTCAGTGCGGCTATGAATTACCCTTTCATCACAATGGGGGCTTGCTGTTTCAGTGCCGCTCATGCCTATGGCATCTCCAGAGCAATATCGCTGCTGATTAGAAAAGCCGTGGCAGCAGCCCAAGTGTCATGGGACATAGAAGTCAATGGCAGTAGTGTGAATGCAATGGTCATAGTTATACGCATATGTATAGGTTAAGCACGTTGTATAATGGTAGATATGTGGTATACGTTAAAGGGATTCCACACTTTGTCTTCTCTTGTGGTCATGGTAAGCCTTGTATGTGTTCTGCACAAATTCAGGTGTGTTTTCAGAGGGAATTGGGGAAGCATTGCCTATGAATGGAAGATTAAGATTTTTACTTTGGTTTCAAAATACGGAAGTCTCCAAAAGTGCAGACTCCTTTAGTCATGCTGGTGGTCTACACTAGTTTTTATTCATGAGTCACAATGAGACTACTTGCTGTCATGGACATGTGTCTTGATCTACCATTTACTATCCATATACTTGTATGAGGTTATGTTGCCTCTATAGATAAGGCTGTGGATCAGGGTAAGGGCTCGTCCACACTCTGCGGAATTGCCACAATTTTTCCAGACGGAATTTCAGACGGAAAAAGTGCAGCAGAATACAGTAGCCGCATAGTGGATGAGATTTAACAATAAATCTCCTCCACAAGCTGCGTAAAAATTCCGAACAGAAATTGACCTGCGGTGCGTATTTTTCGGACTGCAGCATGTCAATTCCTGCTGCGGAAAGTGTGCAGAATTGCTGCGTTTTTCAGAGGAGATGTCACCATCTCCCAACATTGTGAAAAACGCAGCTGTTTACGCACCATTTTCTGCGATAAAAAAAAACGCAGGAAATGGTACGTTTTTGCCGCAGCGGAAAGTCCCTGACTTTCAACGGAACTGCTGCAGAAATTTTCTGCAACAATTCCGTTGTGTGTGTGAACAAGCCCTAAGAGTTGGACGACATGACTGCAGGGAGTTGTTTGGATTCCTCAGGCTTGTTATATCAGCTGTCGATGGAGACTTTGCACCAGGTGTTCCCCAATAGTGTTTTCTGAGGACAAGTGTGAAAGTTTATACCATGTTTGGAGTTTGAGAAAAAAAGTTGTAATGTTGGATGTTGGTGGGCACCATGCCCAGATAGAAGACAGAATGAAGAGGTTGGCAGCGCATTGTTGCCACACCATGTGTGTGATAGCAGTGTGGTGAGGCTTATGTAGCCTGGTGTTGAGGGAACTACAAGACCCAGGGTATATGGTTTGCGCTACTGCAGCATTGTGGCTTCTTAAAAGGGAACCTCCACTTTTAGGGATGGTGGTTTCCAGATGGATGCTGTCAAAGAGAACCTTTCACTACCCCAGACCTGTGCAGCTGAGTGGACCATGTTATAGGCGCTGCTGCACAGACCCTGGGGCACTTTAAACTACCTGTCTAGCTTCCTACGTTTTTGAGATATAGGTGCCCTAGGACTTAAAGAGAAACTGTCACCTTTCTGGACATGACTGTTTTGGTAAATAATTGCATTGCCCATGAAATAACAATTCTGGAACATATTCTCTTATAACTCTGCGTTCTACCGTTCCCCTGTTATTCCTCCTAGAAATGTTTGAATAATATGACAACTGGATGTTCGGCCCCATGCACATTACCGTAATTACGGATGAAATTGCAGACCCATTCATTTCTATTGGTTGTGGACACCTTTCCCTATTTACGGATGTGTGTCCTGGCCTTAGAAATGATCCACAAATTATAGAACATTTCCTATTCTTGTACACGTTTGTGGCATGGACTCACCTATAGAAGTTTATGGGCAATTGCTGACGGCTACGGATGTGTATCCGTAGCCGTCGGATCCGTGTTTGCGAACAGTAACAACCCTTACGGTTGTGTGCATGAAGCCTTACCAGTTAGGGGACACATATTGACAATGTCCAATCATTGCTGACCATAAGACCGTGTAGGCACAAGCACCTCTGACAAGGGGAATGGTAACTAGTGGCTAATTTATAAACTCGTTAGCGCATAATCACGTACATGCACGGCACAGAATGCAGCTATTCGCGCATTCCGCCGTGCATGTACGTGACGGAGATCGTGCGGGAACAGAAGCTGTGTCTGCACGATTGCTGCGTGAGCCCGGCTGTGATGGACAGCCGGGCTCCTGCTGCAACGGCTAGGATTAGAGAAACCTCCAACCCTGGCCGTTTAACACCTTAAATGCCACGGTCAATAACGACCGCAACGTTTTTGTTTGACAGGGGGATCTGCGGCCCGCATATGCAATCAACATAACAAAGGCACTCAGGCCAGCCCTGACTGTATGCCTATTAGGCCATGCCAATGGCATGGCCCAAAAGATTGCCTGTCAGTTTTACACTAACAGGCAATAATGCCTTGGTATACGAAGTATACCAAAGCATTGTATAAGCGGCCAGAAGATCGCATGGTAAAGTCCCCTAGTGGGACTAAAAAATAAATAAATAAAACATTTTAAGTATATTAAAAAAATAATAAGAATTACAGTAAAAATTAAGCTTTTCCATAAAAAGTGGTTTGATTTACTAGAAGTACGCACACACACACACGCACACACACACACCCGTATCACCGCGATCGTAATGATCCGAGTAATAAAGTTAACTCATTAATTAAACTGCCACGTGAACACGGTAGAAAAACGTAAAATATTTTTTTTTTTTTTTTTTTACATCCCCCTTCAAAAAATTAAACAAATGGTGTAAATCTAAAACTCGAATAACCATATTGGAATAGCTGGAATTCAATTCTCGCTCTAAAAAAAAAAAAAGGAATAAAAGATAAGCAATATAATATATACACCCAAAAATTGTGCATTTGAAAAAATACAACTCTCTCAAAAAAAACAAGCCCTGATACGTCGACATAAAAATAAAAAAGTTACGACTCTTGGAATGCAGGGAGGAAAAAATGAAAAAGAATGCTTGTTAAAGAGGCTCTGTCACCAGATTTTGCAGCCCCTATCTGCTATTGCAGCAGATCGGCGCTGCAATGTAGATTACAGTAACGTTTTTATTTTTAAAAAACAAGCATTTTTGGCCAAGTTATGACCATTTTTGTAGTTATGCAAATGAGGCTTGCAAAAGTCCAAGTGGGTGTGTTTAAAAGTAAAAGTCCAAGTGGGCGTGTATTATGTGCGTACATCGGGGCGTTTTTAATACTTTTACTAGCTGGGCGCTCTGAAGAGAAGTATCATCCACTTCTCTTCACAATGCCCAGCTTCTGGCAGTGCAGACACAGCGTGTTCTCGAGAGATCACGCTGTGTCGTCACTCACAGGTCCTGCATCGTGTCAGACGAGCGAGGACACCGGCACCAGAGGCTACAGTTGATTCTGCAGCAGCATCGGCGTTTGCAGGTAAGTAGCTACATCGACTTACCTGCAAACGCTGATGCTGCAGAATCAACTGTAGCCTCTGGTGCCGATGTGTCCTCGCTCGTCTGACACGATGCAGGACCTGTGAGTGACGTCACAGCGTGATCTCTCGAGAACACGGCTGTGTCTGCACTGCCAGAAGCTGGGCGTTCTGAAGAGAAGTGGATGATACTTCTCATCAGAGCGCCCAGCTAGTAAAAGTATTAAAAACGCCCCGATGTACGCACATAATACACGCCCACTTGGACTTTTACTTTTAAACACACCCACTTGGACTTTTGCAAGCCTCATTTGCATAACTACAAAAATGGTCATAACTTGGCCAAAAATGCTAGTTTTTTTAAAATAAAAACGTTACTGTAATCTACATTGCAGCGCCTATCTGCTGCAATAGCAGATAGGGGCTGCAAAATCTGGTGACAGAGCCTCTTTAAGCCCGAAAAATAGACCTGGTCTTTAAGGGGTTAATAAATAACTGGAATAACAGACGAATGGTACAATGTAGATATTAGAAAATATGCTTCAGAATTATTTCATGGGGAATATTTACTAAAATCGACCTGTCAGGACAGGTGGCCGGTTCTCTTTAACTGGGGCTCTATTATATAGTTATGTCAGAATATATCAGGGAATTGCCTAAAAAGCTATTTCCCAATAAAATTTTAAAGCAGCCGGAGAGCTGTCTGATTCTAAAATGCAGGATTCTAGAGCATCTGGTCGCCTTGCCAAAGTACTTTGTGCTGTAGAAGTCTTAGGCCTCATGCACACGAACGTGCTTTTGCAGCTGCAATTCCCCCGAAAATTCACGGGTGAATTGCGGCCCCATTCATTCCTATGGGGCCATGCACACGACCGTGGTTTTCACGGTCCGTGCATGGCCCAGGAGCCCGCACCGGGCTCATTGAAAATAATGGGCACGGCCTGCGATTTGCGGGCGGCTCGCGGCTGTCACTCCGAACCCGAAAATCACGGCCGTGCACATGGCTACAGTCACGTGCATGAGGCCTTAGGGTATGTGCACACGTAGTGTTTTCAGGCGTATTTCTGGGCGTTTACGCCTCGAAAAACGCCAGAAAAAAGGGAAGCAGAATGCCTACAAACATCTGACCTTTCTTAAAAAACTTCTGAAAATCAGGAGCTGTTTTCCCTTGAAAACCGCTCCGTATTTTCAGACGTTTTTGG
This sequence comes from Rhinoderma darwinii, assembly GCF_050947455.1. Taxonomy (NCBI): domain Eukaryota; kingdom Metazoa; phylum Chordata; class Amphibia; order Anura; family Rhinodermatidae; genus Rhinoderma; species Rhinoderma darwinii. The sequence goes on from NC_134699.1 coordinate 31,816,700, forward strand.
TTAAGCGTGTGAACATAGCCTTAGGTATATACGATACTGATTCTTCCCAGTACTATATAATTCCTCTATTACTTCTTTTTAATAACCTCTGGCTTAACCCACACTTATTGTCGGCCTTTCAACAGCGTCGTTCTAATTATCAATTGTTTCCGTGCTTCACTTTACAGAGCTTTATTTCCCCTGTATACTCCTGCCTGATCCCACCACTATGTCAATCTTATCAAGGCCTCGTGCACATGACCGTATCATAGATCCGTGTTGTACAGATGAGTAATACGGGGCCATACTATGCCTCCAACTTTACTGGGATGAACACAGAGTTTTTCTCTTGAATTTGAGATGAACATTATGATCGCACGATCCATTGCATGTCATCTTACAGAGGTCTTCTCCCCCGGAAGCATTTCACTGCGCCCACCAAACATGTCATATTTGCACAATTGTGATCAAAAGTTTTTTAAAACGTATCCGATAAAAACTTGACTTAATCTAAAGGACCCAGTTGACCTTATCCGGTTATGTTGGCTCCATAGGTTCATAAATGTTACCGTTGCGGCATTGTTGAGCGTTTGACTTTGGCCCCGTTAACATTACGTATGGGCCACTGGTCGGAAGTATAAGTGAGGAGAATGTGACTTATCCCGCTGTATAGCCATACAGTGGGATATGTTGCCTATAGGACCACATTGCAAAATAAAAAAACTTATAATATAAATATATATATATATATATATATATATATATATATACATTCACACACACACACACACACACACACACACACGTTTGTTTGGAATAGCATATTTTACCACTGTATTCCATACCTCAAAAAACAAGGTTTGCCAACCCATAGTGGCTCGGCGTATGCCAATAGGATGCACGCTTGGCATATGACGGGTGAATGGGGGCCTATGGATTTGTTAGGTGTTTGCATCGGGAGCTTTCCTGGAGCATATGCCGAACCTTGGGCTTCTAACGTCATTTGAGACGTGTCTTGTGACAGCTGTAGACTCTGCACAGGGCGGCTTTGTACTTTTACAGGTCTATTACGTTATATTGTACAACGTGTTGGATGATGTTTCTACTACAGGATTAGCGGCCCATTCCTCCCGTCTTGTGTTCTTCGTTTTTGCTTGCTTCGTCGGCCACGTGTGTTCTGATTGGATAGAAAAGTTTGCAAGTTGAGCCAGAGACCCGACACACAGGATGTTCTACCCCCACTTGGTGCTTTCTATAATAATTGCTTCCAGATGACTTCTGTAACTTGGGACAGCGTGCGACCCGACATTCTCACACAGTCACTCTCTGTCTTGTTCATAGTTCCATGAAGTCACCCGGAAACTACTGTAATTCCAAGTGTAATGTATAAATATCCGGCGTTTTATTAGCAGATGAGCTAGATGGGGCTTTGTCTAGTGTAGAGTGCGACATGTTGGGTTGTTTAAAATAAGTAGAAGCATCTTCTCTCCAGAGGTTTATGTGAGTGCTCCCTGGCAAGCTTGTGCGTGCTTGTCTGTATTTACAGGGAATACACTGGGCAGGTGGGCACTGGTTTAACGTCCCGGGCAGCTTAGTATAAAACCTAATTAGTCTACTGACAATTCTGTGACATGGACGTCATATAGCCCTAGGAAAGTATTGTGATGATGATCATGCTATTGCTGATGTTCCCTAGTGTCATTTCAGATGTAAGATGGTGTATAGAAATAGGCATAAAAGTCTTTGTACTGGTGGCCTGGCTTCCCTTGGCACCTCTACGTTGTTTGTGTTCTCTTACAGCAGAGTTGAGGAGCCATGTTGCCAATGTGCTGCTAGTGTATAACTTGGAGGTTTCTACCTATTGGTGTAGTTCATATATAGCTACTAAAAATTCAATATTGGCTACCGGAATGGCTTCAATGGCTCCTAAAGTTCACAGTAATTGCTCCAGGTCTGATATTTTTTTCCACTATTGCCAGTTTACCAATGACCTGCTAGAACACAACAGTGATCAGTGTTTTAATCTTCTCTATAATGCGGAAACTAAAATGTAATACCAATTTTAATTGGCATGGTCCAGTTACTTAAATAGGTTTTCTCAAAATCATAAATTTTCAGCTATCCACAGGATAGGTGATCATTTTCTTGTCGCTGGGGGCCCCACCTCTGAAACCCCCACCGATTGTGAGAACGGAGGTACAGAACCTCCGTTCCTCGTTACTGCTCGACCGCAGTGTGGAGGTCGATCGTGCGCACTTCTGCTTCGTTCAAAGTCTTTGGGAATTACGGAAACAGCCGAGTATTGTACTGTTTGGTCATTTTCATTGACCGTAAATGGAGTGGTGGGCGCATGCTTGACTGCCGCTCCGTTCAAGCTCCTCCTCACTGCGGGGAGTGCAGTGAGGATCTGGGGTTTTGGGACCCCTGTCCTCACAATAGGTGGGCCCCCAGCGATCAGAAATTCCACAGGATAGTTGATAACTTATAATTTTGGGAATACCCCTTTTAAAAAAGGAATCATTCTAAGGTTGGATTTACACCGCGTTATTCACTCTGTTTTTTGTTTTTTTTTCGTGCCCAGCAATATTTTGCTGTGGCCAGATGTTACTTTAAATTCTATGATAAAATGAGAGCCTACATACAGTGTTTTGGTTTGTGACATTTTTGGGTTCAGTGGCGTTTTTTTTTCCAAAACGCAGCATGCCCTCAGTATGGTGTATTTTTTCTGCCGTTTTTCTCCATAGGCTTCTCTATAGAACTTTAAAAACGCATGTACAAAAGGACTAAGTAGGAAATTCCACCACAAATGCATGTAAAAAGTGTTACATTTAAAACATGCTGGTTCATGCAGTATATGGGTATGTTCACACACTTAACAAAAAAACGTCTGAAAATACGGAGCTGTTTTCAAGGGAAAACAGCCCCTGATTTTCAGACATTATTTGAGCAACTCGCGTTTTTCGCGGCCGTTTTTGGAGCTGTTTTCATTGGAGTCTATGAGAAAACGGCTCCAAAAACGTCCCAAGAAGTGTCATGCACTTCTTTTGACGAGGCTGTAATTTTATGCGCCGTCTTTTGACAGCGACGCGTAAAATGACAGGTCGTCGGCACAGTACATCGGCAAACCCATTGAAAGTAATGGGCAGATGTTTGCCGACGTATTGGAGCCGTTTTTTCAGACGTAATTCGAGGCGTAAAACGTCTCCATTACGTCTGAAAATAGGTCGTGTGAACCCAGCCTAAGGGTATGTTGACACAGGGTGTATACGCTGCGGGGAAGTCCGCAGCGTATATGACCTAAAACATGTAGGGAATTCCGGCCAAATATTTGCACTAAATGATAAATAAAAAAGACCTATACTTACCTCTCCGGGCATTTCCATAGCATGTGACCTCTGCAGTGGTCAGATGGGATAACACATCACCACAAGGTGCCACCTGGATACAGAGCTACCAGAAGAGCAGGTATGTGTTTCTATGGCAGCGCCACAAGAGTTAAGTATGTTTTTTTTTTTTATCTTGCGCAATTTGTCTCAGTACGGATACAAAAACCCTGTGTGGAGGATGCCTTAGGGCCTCATTCAGACAGCAGTATTTAGGTCAGTATTTTGCTTTAGTACTTGGAAACCATAACCAGGAACCTACACAGGAAAAAAGTATAATGGAAAGATGTACCTCTTCCATGTTATGGACTCGCTCCTGGGTTTGGCTTACTAATACTGACGCATAGTACGGCCCCGTGTGAATGAGGCCTAAGTCTGTGTTGAGGTGAATCGTTGCATAGGTGAATGTTTGGATGGTTTATACAGAGTGCTGTCTCTATCGCACTCTTGTGACTAGAATTTTGGGACTTTTGATCGAGTCTACTAGAGGCGAGCACCAGACCTCTTATTACTTTACCACAGTGACAGGGTTTTCTTTTCATCAGTTATTTAAATCGGTTGACCAAATAAATGTTCATATGTTCTGACGTTTGAAATGATAAAAGCAGTGACTTGGTGGGCACCTAGTCCGAAGATTGGAGGGCCCATTGATCCTAATGCTCGCCCCCAGCAAAGGCTGAGACTATATATCTTTAAGGCCTCGTTCACGTCCGTGTCGGGCTTCCATTCATGGGTTCCGTTCAAACTTTACGTCGGAGGAACCAATGAACGGAAAGCCAAACGGAAACCATAGCTTTCATTGATTTCAATGGTAATGCTTCTGTTGCAATTGGTTTCCGTTCCGTAAGGTTTCCGATTTTTCATTTTTTTGGGAAACCCTAGCATAGTCGACTGTTATTGTTTCTGAAAAAAAATAAAAATGGAACCCATGAATGGAAGCCAGACGCTGATGTGGCACATCCTCATATGGTGGCACATCATTCCTGTGAGCGGGTACATGGACCACTGTCCACGTTTTTATTTTATACTACTCCTTAGGGTATGTTTACACTGAGTTTTTTGCAGGCTGAAAATTCTGCCTCAAACATCCATCTGCAAGTTTGAGGCAGCTTTTGATCTGCATGCATTCCATTTGCCATGTTTTTCTCTGTTTTTTGTCCGCGGTCATTGAGCTCCACGGGCAGAAACGTGGCGAAAAGCGATTTCTCTACTTCCTAATGATGTCAATGGGAGGTCGGAGACGTTATCGACCAAAGATAGGGCATGTTTCTTCTTTGCCTCGCATTGAAATCAATGGGAGGCGATTTTGGCTGGTTTTTTTGGCGCGGTTTCCGCATCAAAAAACATATGAACAGGGCCTTATATTGCTGAATGTAAATAAATCTTGGAGTATTCCACTTCTAGTCTCTGCACATGACCTCGTGTTCTTCTGCTCATTCTGGCAATCCTGCTCCCTTCCTGGACTTTGTATAATGACTCCGTATACTTGGAGGCTTCCATCGTACTCTCCTCTTTCCTCTCATTAGTTAGACATAAGAAGGGGGGGGGGGGGGGGGGTTTGCATTTCTTTTTGTATTTACGCTATAGACTGTACGGCATTTTTGTTGTCATTCTCTGAATTGTTCTATTTATTTCTGGAGGTCGGCAAGAAGTCTTGTTTTTGTCTTTTGTGGTGTTCGGGGAGGTGACCTCTCTGCTGTCTCCTTTTTTTTTTTTTTTTTGTAAAGTCAAAGCAATTAATTTTTTCCACTACTTTTAAGTGATGCTTTTTTTTTTTTTTTTTTGGCCTATGAACAATTTCTGTTATATAAAGGTTTCTAAAATTAGACTGCATGTCTTATACATTGTAGGGGATGCAAACAAAAGTGAATCTATGTTTATTTAAAGTTCCCCATGGTGGCCCTGCAGAGCCGAGCAGGCTACTGTTGTTGTTTAAGGTCCTTTGCTATATGTAATAATTAATATGCCCACCGATCAGCCAACGAACGAGCAAACGCTAGTTTGCTGACTGATCGGATCTTTTATACTGGCAAAAAATCATCGGTTGTTGGCAGCAAATTTCCATGTGTAAACAGGAATGTATAACTGTATGTTCCCAAACGATTGCATTAACGATCGTCCGGGCACATATAGTGCTCTATGATCGCTCGATGTAAATGAAACTAAACGAGTGCCAATTGACTTGCCATATTGTCAGTCATTGTTGGTTACAGGCAGAAAATCTGCCATTGAGAAGGCCCATTTACTTGCGTCAATAATCGGGAACGAGCCTTCCTCAGACCGATCGTTCGGCCGATTTAGTGAACCGTGTAAACATTCGCTCGTTTGTCAGCTGATCACATCATTTATACAGGCTATAAAATAATCATTGTCTGCAGCGCATCTCCCCATACAAACAGGGGATGTGCTGCTGACAATTCTAATCTGATGGCGACCCAACGATCGTATTAAAGGGGTTGTCCAGTCCCAAAAAAATTGAAGGCCTATCCTCAGGATGGGACATCAATATCTGATTGGTCGTGGTCAGACTCCCAACACCTTAGTCGATCAGCAGTATTGAAGGGGCCGCATTGATTGTACTAGCGCTGCTTCCTCTTCATTTTCTTTACAGCTCACGCTGCGAATCGCTGACACACTCGTAGCAGCGGTTCACAGTATTACAGCCGTCTCCCATTGAAGTGAATGGCAGAAAACTGTAATATTGTGAACCACTGCTACAAGTGTGTCGGCGATTCGCAGCGTGAGCAGTGACGTAAATGAAGGGATAGGTGGTTCTGGAGGACATTTAGTGGGTACAATTCCGCCTTCATTATGGCATAAGATAAGCAAATGTGAAGGGGCTTGACGAGAATAGAAAGCATCTTGGGGCGTGAATAGGTTTGGCATTGAGGTTACAAATGATCAAACAGGCTTCGTATTACAGGGAAATGGCTACCAGTAATAACTTGGAGTGCAGTGAGTAATTTACTGTTGCAATAAGTCTGAAATCTGAGTTTCTCCTGCGTTATTATGTCGGCTTTGGATGAATGCCCCGTCTGCTTTTTTGAATGTCTGCCCAGCGACCAAGCATGTATCATTACAGTTTTCACCACGTTTTTACATGTTTTGGCTTTGACTGTATTTTCATATGATAAGCGGCATCTATGATCAGGTTTGTTGAGAAACTGCAGGATAATATCTGTTTGTGTTAGGGCTGCCGGGAAGCCGTTCAGAGGCTGGATGGGGGGGGGGGGGGGGCTACTGGTTTGTTTATATAGATTGAAGGCCTCGCTTAGGAATAGTCACATCTTCTCTACATTCCATACAAAGCCTCAATATTTCTAGTGTGGATGGATTATACATTAGTTCTTGATGGGTTGTACCTTGTGGTCTTCATAAAAGTAACCTTGTCATGTGTCCGAACCTGTTGTACGGAATTATAATATATGTATTTGTCTCCCAACAATTCCTCGCAAGGCTACGCCGTTCCAAAACCTATGTGGGCTTGAATTCATGGCACCCTTCATCCTAATCTTCCACGAACAGAATATTGCTTCTGTAGTGAAGACTGAATATTAAGCAGACCGCTGAAGAAGAAGAAGAAACAAAGATAACTATAAGAGGGAGACCGATATGAGAATATTTAGTGTTTTTTTATTTGTCTAAGCGGGAATGATCTTTAAACTCTATTTTTCTTGTTCAGATTTACAACGGATTGATATGTATTAGTTGTTATCCATTGGCAAACAAATAAAAACGGTGAGATTGGCCCATCAATCAATCTGTAAAGTGTTCCCCGGTATTTTTAACTATTGGAATGGTTGCTGAAAATGGAATATACATATACGGAAATATTTTTTGCATGGAGAAAATGTCCCCACCATTGTATAAAGCACAATGACTCGCCTTACATCGATGGGGTGTCCTGGGTTTGGACCTGACCAAGAATCATATCTGCATGGCGTTGGTATGTTCTTTCCACGTTTACCGATGGGTTTAATTGACTTACCATGAAATAGACCCTAGTGAATGTATCTGAGGGAAATTATATTGTGAGCCCCATTGGTGACAGAGACTTATGTGGATGAAGAAAATCTGTAAAGCGCTGCAGAATATGTTAATTCTATATAAGTAACGGTAATCTATTCTCCCCCCACTTCATTTCTCAGCAAATGCTATGATTTAATGGGGTTATCTTACGTTAGACGTTTATGGCCTATGTACAGGATAGGCCATATATGTCTGATAGATGCGAGTCCACCCTCTGTGACGCGCACCTATGTGGAGAACGGAGGTCCCCCGATCCCGTCCCTGCCTGGCATAGACTGTGTGGAGAGTTCGATGGTAGTTCCGGAAACCGCGTAGCACAGCGAGTTATGCTGTTTTTGTAAGCCCTGCCGCCTCTCCACACAGTCTCTGCCTGAATGGGGCAGCCAGCAGCCGCCTCACCAGATGGGGCCGGGGGACACCGTTCTTGAGAGATGTGTTTCTCAGAGCTGGGACCCACATCTCTCAGACATTTTATGGCATATTCTGTGGATATTCCATACATGTCTGTTGTGTGGCAGCCCCTCTAACTTAATCAAAATTGTAAAGCATGTCTAACAGCTGTACCCATTTCTACTTCACGGGGACGTGTTCTGGATCCTAAAAAGGATTAATTGGGATGTCTTTGTAAATTTAAAGCCATTTTGCGCAATATGCATCATATTTGTATTTTGTAGCTGAAGTTACATTAGTCTTCTAAATGTTTCCCACTGTATGATTGGATGACGGAAGTCAGGGCCCCATAACAAATAAAAATTCCTTCACTCCTGGCGCTCACCCCTGGCCACTGCCTGCAAAGCCAACACATATGCTAACCTGACCTGTCATTTTCACTTGGGGTAAGCGCAGTTAGGCTATGTTCACACTGAGTTTTTTGCAGCCAGAAATTCCAGACTGAATTTTGAGGCAGATTTTCATCTGCCTGTACGCCGTTTGCTGCGTTTTTTTGCAGTGTTTTTCGCTAACGGAGACTGAGCGCCGCGGGCAAAAAACGCTGTGAAATACGCTTTCTCTGCCTCCCATTGATGTCAATGGGAGGTCAGAGACGTAATCACCCGAAGATAGGGCATGTCACCTCTTTTTTTCCTGCGAGGCGGTTTTTCGGCTCACAGGAAAAAAACACCTCCGCCTCCCATTGAAATCAATGGGAGGCATTTTCGGCCATTTCTTGGTGCGGTTTCTGCGTCAAAAAACGTGTCAAAAAACTGTGTGAATTGGCCCTTAAGCACCAGGTCCCACTTTTTGGTACCGTTGACTTTTCGGAGCATTTCTGCTGCAAACTACAGTACATTAAATTAAAATAATTTACCTTTCTATTAAGCAGAGTTTTTACGGGATACATCTTATACATGACTGGTCACTTTGATGGTTTCAGGACAGTGACGGTTCGGAGGATAAATCCATGGAGAGCCTGCAACAAAACAGCAACGTTTTGTAATTCCACTTTTTAATTTTGACCAATGGGTGTAACCATGTTTGCTGCCAGTGAGTTTTTGGAATTCCAGTCCATTTAGTGAGCGTATCATAGTATGTTCTCCTCCCTGTGCTTTATGTAATGAGGATTAGATAAATACACAGCGGATGGGAAGTGAATGTGTCAGGCAGATTGGACATGTTGCTTTTCTTTGAATTATTAATGGAGTATTCAACTTGGTTTTAGTGTGTTGCCAAATCTATGGTAAAAAGAGCGTTCCTGTCCGGGAGGTGAGAAGCTGTTGGCCTGTGTAGGACAGCTGCCTTGGCCTCCTCTCAAGCTGTCACTTCTCCTATTCTTGCTCCTACTCTGCCATGCGTGAAGAGCCCCTTCCTGACCTCAGACGTTAATCTCTTTGTGGTTGATCATAGTGCTATATAGAGGTCAGGTGCCCGGGGAAATGGCTCGCCAATGGACATGGTAATGCGGTGTATAATGTGTGAATGTAACATGACTACCGTTCTGTATCACATATTGGTGATTTATGTGTTATTAAAAAAGCTGAATATGTGATAACTAGTTTACAAGTACCACTTTTTTATTTTTTGTTCATATCGTTTTTATTTATTTTTTGGCTTCCTAAACTTAAAATGGCGAATCTGCAAAAGTTGGAAGCATTGATCCACTCATCAAAATGATTGAATACATACAACCTCAAATAAACCGCTTGGCTTGGATGATGCGTAATTCTACTTGTTAAGAGGTTGTGTAGAAATGGGCACATCTATGAAGGATCAGGGGGCTACATGTATGAAACGAGTGCTGATGGGAAGCAGTGGAGTTGTCAGTGGCTTCTTCCATTTTCTACGGGCCTGTTCACATCTGCGTTGGAGACTCAGTCAGGGGCCTCTGTCACAGATCCGGACCAAAATGCCGGAAACATGTTTTTTCAGTACTCTATTATTTTCCTTCAGTACTCTATTCGCACTGAAATAATCTTTTGGACTCTATATTGCCTCCTGTTGGTGATGTGTATTTCTGCTGGATCTGTATGGATATTGGGATGGCTTTCCACAATAACCCTAATGTCGTCCTATGCTCTTATTGAGATATACATAACATCCAGACATAGAGAACTGTTGGTAATGTCATGGCTTTTTTGGCGCACCAAAATAATTCCCCCCCCCCCCCCCCCCCACTAAATACTTGGCAACTACTTGCACTATTATCGGTTGAACTACATGGACTTCTGTGCTTTTTTTTTTAACATTCTTATTATTCTTGCAGGATGAGATTGAGGAGTTGAGGTCAGAGATGCTGGAAATGAGAGATGTCTATATGGAGGAAGATGTATATCAGCTCCAAGAACTCCGGCAACAGCTGGAGCAGGTGCACAAAACCTGCCGAATTCTGCAGTACAGGCTAAAGAAATCCGAGCGCAGGGGACTGCGGGTGGCACAGACCGGACATGTGGATAGTGAACTCATCAGTACCCTCGAACAAGATGTCAAGGTAATAATCATAAGTAATTGTACATTAGTCCGGAGCATGGATCCGCTGCAAAGTATCTGAGCTCTGGATTTAGTTTTTTGATCTTTTATAAATAATTATAAAAATAATAATTTCACGTGACTCTCCATAACCACGAACGTTGAGGGGAAAAATGACTGGCGTCTATACCACTAAAACAATAGTTTATAGTCTTCTATCTTTTTACATTGAAAACAATAGCCTTTATGAATTTACCCCTTGTTTTTGTTTTCTATCCCGCTTCTGCTGCAGTGAAGTCCACTTTGTGCTTGCTCTGGGGTTGCCATGGTAGCATCCGATTTCTGTTCCCTCCATACACAGAAGAGTTGGTCTGTTAAATGTAGGTTACTGCATCAACTAGGAGATCGGGAGGGAAATCACAAGCATGGTGTATACCGTAAAGGTTACTTCGCAAATCCACACACGAAGTACAAGACAATAATATATGTGTGCAGCCATGACTATGCTGATGTTTCTGTCCTAGCTTATCAATGAACACACAAACCACAAAATTCAATGGGTAACGATGGGGACAATAAGATTTAATTACACGACACATTGATACATGAGGCCTCGGTGTTGTGCCGTTCCCTTGTTCTGCACTTGGTGAAGAGCTACTGTACATCGGCCTCTAGTGTATTGCAGGAAGCAGAGGCTCTCCCCTGGTTGCCTAGCAACTTTGAGCAGGCCCGGCCTGTGTTTACATTGCTGACTCCAGCCTTCCTATTTCACATGGCTCTATTTTCCATTATTACACTACTGCTGCCAGTTTCTTCTCCTTTCAAACAAAGACGCTCAGTATTTAGGAGGCCGGTGGTTGTGAGACGTGCCGTAGTGAAGGGGAGGAGGTTACTACCAATAAGAAATTCGCTTGGTTGCATGTTTTGCGCTGGCACTTGGGCATTTCTTATACGTAGAAACTTGCATTTGAATGCCCAGACCCTTATTTATATCTTATGAAATTCTATGAAGGCATGGGATATAAAGAAACATGGCATTAATAACTCATTATAATAATCGAAAAATTCCCAGTCACTATATAAGTCCCCAAGTCGTTTGTCATGTTTAATTCCATTCAGCAGTTTCTCAGTAATATTCGTTCCTTTCCTCCTTTTTTTTTTTTTTTTTTTTCCCCTCACAAAAAGGTTGCCGTAAGGGTTGTCCCTGAGCTTTTCCGATTAGCTTAATGGAGACTGTTCGGCTAGGCTTTGTTCACACATTGTGATTTGATGCAGATTTTTGAGCCAGGGCCATAAGTGGATCCTGAAGGAAGAAATTTAAGATCTTCCTTTTAAATTTTCCATTCCTTTTTGAAACAACCTCAGGCTTTACCTCAAAAATCTGCACCAAAACCTGCAACAAATTGTGATGTGTGAGCATAGCCCTAAAGTCTGACATTTCTTGCTCCTTTAATTCCCATTTATAGTCTCTCCTCTCAGTCAGGGCTCTAGTGGTCTCCTGATTGGACACTGGGACCGTCACTCAGAGCAGGGGGAGTGGCTGGCAGTTTTCAGTGAAGAGGCTGCCACCGTGTCACTTGCGACCGTGGCGCCGGGGACATTAAAATGGTTTACTTGGCTAAAGGGAACATTGCAATTGTGTTATGGAATTGCTTTTTTAGCAGTCCACATATATAGTTGTTAAAAAAACAACACAAATCAAAATATATCCCCCTATTAGAAGACGTGTATGTTTTGCAAGGGCAGGCATGGCGACGTATCCCAGCATAACTCAGCAGTTTACCATTCAGGGACATGGGAAAGTCTCCCATCTTTTCCAGAAACTGAGAAGTTTCCTAAAAATAGGGAAGGGAGTAGAAATGACCCAGCTGTGCGCGCGCGCGCGGAGAATGTCACTTGACAATTACTCTACAGCTGGAGAACTGGGATTGCAGTGTATTTCATCATCCATGAGCTGAGCGCCAGCAGGAAAGCCCAATGCTCCTCCCGCTATGTGATGGCATTCCTTACACTGTCCAGACCCACAGTGTACTCTGAGCACACTCCTCTCTGTGTCTTGGTGTTAGGATTCTTGAGGAGTGGGCTGCTGATGATATGACGTCAAGGCCGTTTCTGACCTTTTAACTTACATCACTACATTTAGGATGGTGGATTTTGTTTTATTTTTTGTAATTTTTGGTTTTCTTTAGTTGAGTTACAATGTGAAGTTTGTACATTTGCATACAGCCTTGTTTCATACCCACCAGAGGACAATGAACAAAGAAAACATGCTTTTATGTAAAGATGAAAATGTGGCGATGACTCATGGAAAGTGACAAGCAGCAACCCTGTGGGAAATGATTATATGAGTTGCACTTTGCATATTATTTGTGGGTGTGCAATTGCTCTTTGCAGAACTGGACAGCACTGTCCGCTCATGGACTAGTTCGTACAGGGTGATCTTTAACCATGCCATTTATTGGAACCACATCTACAAAGAAATAAACATGTCTCTGCATAATGTTTACTCTGGTTAGAGGTAGCTTTAAAAAAAATTACATTGCTTCCGTAACTGCCATTCACTACTATGGGAGTTACAAAAACAGCGTAGCTCAGCGAGTTATGCTGTTTCCGTAACTCCCGACCATGTAATTAGGAAGTGACTGGGAGTCTGGGTGATCGCAAAAAGCTAGAACGGTTTTTAGGGGACCCCGTACTAGAGAGAGGTGTGGGACCCGCATATATCTGACATATCCACACATCCTGTGGATATGTCATAAATGTCCCTCATGGGAAAAAACCCTTAAAAGGAAAAAAAAAAAGTTTTAACGCCACTTCCAATGTGTTGGGAATTACAACACTATTTTATTTTTTTTTCTTTCTTGTTAACTGACTGAATCTTTTATCAGGTGGCCAAAGATATCTCTGTGCGTCTCCATAATGAGCTGGAAGCTGTGGAGAAGAAGAGGATAAAGTTGGAGGAGGAGAATGAGGAGCTGCGTCAACGACTGATCGAGACAGATCTAACCAAACAAGTATTGCAGAATGAGATGGACAAGTGTAAGGAGGTAAATATTTAATTCCAGATAAAGAGTGGAGACCAGTAATACTTCATAAAAATGTGGTTTACAAATTTCAATTCTTCAAGTAGTTTTGAAATAATAATTCCATATCTTGGGTCTATCATTATTAGCACAGAGTCTTCATATCTAACTGGACTTGCAAGGATCACATTGCAGCTTGGAGAGAAAAACAAAAGTAGCAGGATTAGCTTGTATTGTTGACATGACGGCCACTGTCCAGTTTAGAAAGGGTTACATTACGGGACTCTAAGGCCCTGTTTACACAGAGTATTTTGACAAGCTTCTTGGAGCGGAAACCGCTCCGCAAAACTCATCAAAAACCAGCCGAAAATGACTCCGATTGATTTCAATGGGAGGCGGGGGCGGTTTTCTCCCACGAGTGGTAAAACCGCCTCGCGGGAGAAAGAAAGGACATGCCCTGTCTTCGCGCGTTTACGCCTCTGACCTCCCATTGACATCAATGGGAGGCAGAGAAAGCGTATTTCGTGGAGTTTTTTGCCAGTAGCACTCAATGGGTGCGAGCGAAAAACGCAGCGAAAATCACGGCAAACAACATGCAAAAAGGACAAAAATCTGCCTCAAAATGCCAAACGGAGTTTTGAGGCAGAATTTTCCCCCTGCAAAACACTCTGTGTGAACGAGGCCTAACGATATTAAGACATGTAGAAATTTTGTCTCTGCCTTCAGCTCGATATAAGTTTGGCTTTAAGCTTAAAGGGAATCTGTCAACTGCTTTGAGGTCTCAAAACTGCTGACCGGGCGATATAGGGGAGGGGGAACGGCTTTGTTAACATATCTTTTTGTCTCGGTTATGCAAGTTGTATGACCGAGAAATCTATGTTCAATTTCCCCGTGATTGTGGTCACAAGTGCCACTGAGGCGTGCACTTGATGTGGTAGTGATACTGGCTTCTGCATGCTGCCAGTACCACCCCGTGCTCTTAGTGACTGCTCCTGATTGGCCGCTAGAGCCGAGAGCAGCACTTGCGACCTCCGCATCGAGCGGAATCCAATGTAGGTTTCTCGGTCATGCAACTGGTATGACCGAGACAAAAGGTATATTTACAATGCACTCCCCTATATCCCTTTGTCAGCAGGGCCTCAAAACTGCTGATCCAATTCCCTTTTAAGATGTCAGTAATTTGATACAAACTGGTTGATGGGCACATGCAGCTTGACAAACCTTCTGCAAAGGACTATTTTCATAGCAACCAGTCTCTTTCAAATAACTTGACTGTTCAGCTCAATACTGGATTGACCGTTTGCAGTTGGCAGAAGGGGAAAAAACGCTTGGTAGCAGCCAAGCCTTGCCATTCCCTACCTTCAACTGTATTATTAGATCACACTAACAAATTTATCTAACTTTTATCTACTTTCGGACCAGCCATTTGTAATCTATGTGGAACTGCCTCCCACATTTAGTTATCTGGTTACGGACTGCTACATTATTTTGTCTGTTTGCCATAAACAACTTGGAGGCAGATGGAGAAGGTACAATGTATCCCAATCAGATCAAATTAGAAGGCCAGAACTATTCTGCCCTAGAGTGTAAGTATTCCATTTCCAGCTTCCAGAGCAGTGCGATCACGTGGCTGTATGTCCTGCGTTTTGCTTGCAGCAATTGCTAGTAACGTAGATGTAAAAGGGTTGTTCATTTGGCTGAATGTATTGGTTTGAACAAAAAAAAGGGAGGTGGGTGGTTGAAGGATTAGATCATAAGCAGCTGGAAATTCTCTCCAGCGGTTCTCGTTTAAGTATGCAGAATTGTTCCGAGTTCAGAAATACACAAAGAGCACTTTCAAAAAATGCACCATGTTTGTAACATGGCAGAAAGCCAAGGGTAGCGAAGCCCGCCAGAGATCTGGAGGACACATTTAGCAGTTTTTATATCGTTGCCATTTTAGGAAGCTAGGGTGGGTAGAATAAATTTCCTGGTATGTTTCATAGTAGTACATTTTTGTTTCTAACGTGGTATACTCTTATGGAGAGAGAATTATAATAATAATAACCACTATTAACCCCTTTAGGACCAAGTCAATGTTAGTCTTAGGGGACCACACTAATTTTAGTTTTTCATCTGGAAATTCCAAATTTCATGCCCTTTGTTAGTTTTAGAAAAAAATGTATTGCCATAATTCTGTGTGCCTGTACATTGTGCTTGTTCAGTGATATATGCATAGGCACCTGTTGGGGCATATACAAGAGACCGCCCTGGAAGCCTTTTCCAGTAACCCTTGCATTTTCATAATCTGGGCTATGGATCACTTTGCCCATAGGGGTCTTTCCCTTGATCAGATCAGCAACCAGGTTTCTTCGCGTTACTGTTGAAGTGGTTAGTATAGTTTTATAGTATATAAAACATAATTTACAGTCCAGGAAAGATCTATAAATGTACAAACTAATGAACCGAGGAGAGACAGTGGCCCACAGTAACTAACTAATCCTGTCTAATGGGTAGACAGCATAGACTAGGCAGGCACAAAATGCTCCGACTTTATCATAGTGGTGCATGCCACATTAGAATTATAAATATGCATGACATGTTAGACACTTTTCCTTATACCCCTTTTTATTTGGTTTATTTTGTTCCACTTTTTGGTGCACACTGGCGCATTTTAAGCCACACCTCTTTCTGACAATCCACACCCTTTTTTTGCTAAGCCACACTCCTTTCGAAGCATTTTTAAGAAATGTCCAGTGAGGTGCAAACATCATGATTGTGCCAAAGTTTGGACGGACCGTGTGAAGGGTCCGTTAAAGAATACGATACGTCCCTATTTTTTTATTTTTTTTTACGCTTCATGCATCCCTCTATAGAGGGATAACGTGTCCCGCAGGAAACAGCACGGATGCACCTCGGACGTGAAAATGGGTAGCTCTTCATGTCCGAGGTTTCATACGCTCGTGTGAATCTAACCCAAAGCTGACCATGCCCTAGAGATTTTGTTTGCCCGAAAAACATTATTTTCGTGGCACAGTTGAGGGTGGCAGGCAACGAATGAAGACCGATACCCATGGAAAAGTTAACCTGCTGTGTTGGTCTTTGTGCAGTCTTGTAAAGTCATGGCAAATGACAGATCTGCTTCCCATCAATAGAAGCCCAGACCAGGCCACAGATCAAGAGATCGATCGTCAATTTGTGGTCTTAATTTATTGCTGTACAGACGCTGTTCCTTCAGGAGAAGAAGAGCAGAAATGCGAGAGAAATTCACGGTGTGCAGTTTTCACAGCCGCTGCTTACATTGCAACACCACAAAGTCTGGAGTGTGCGACAATAAACAGGAAATGTAGAACTTGGATTTCCCTAAATAGAATGGCAATAGAAAGTGACTATTACGTAGCTTGTAAACTCGTCTTCTAGCTGAACACTATGGAATAAGGCATCTTCAGGATAAACCCTCATGTGTGTGATCGTGCCGCATAGTTTCTTGTTTCTAGAAAATTGATAGACTCTGGATTTGTGAATAATTATAAACGTTTGTTCCAAAGGAGTGTTCTATTTCATATGCTTCTTGTGTAGCACAGGCTGTGGCTCACGGTGACGTGATGCTGGATCTTTATACTCTTGTCAAGTTCCGGCTTTGTCATCGCATTGTATAGAAGTACTCCGCACATATTCATACGTAGCACCAGAATTTATAGTCCCAGCTGCCAGGAAGAGGAAAATGGCGCAAGGACCCTGGATTGGACTATGGATTTTTACGTTTTGCTTAATTTACACTAACTTTTGGGATTTTTTATTTTTTCCCATTCATTCTAATCAAAATATCAAAAAGGAACAATCTGCAAGGAGTGTGGGGAATTGAACTTCCCTTTTAGTCAGTCAGAATATACAGGCTGTTTTATGCCAGCCTGTGCCAGCTGCTCTATAGATAGATTACAGGCTCTTTTAAACAGCACCTGTAATCTGTTAATTTACACGGCTCTGCAAGATTATCAGAACGCTCCTGATTGTAAAGGGAACTAATTTTATAAAAATATTTTTGTATAGGGAAGTATTTTGCTGCATTAATATATAGATTTTTGTTTAGAAATACTTCTCTAGCTGCTTGGCCTTCATCCCTGCAGGCAAGGGTTAACATACAGGCCTAGGGGCCCATGTTAAGAACAATGACAAAAATGTATTCTTTCTCTTTCAATCCCTGATTTGTAGCAGATAAAAAGTGGTTGTTTGCTTTATCATGGTGCAGCAAAGGTTCTTTATGTCTCGGTTTAGCGGCCTGGCAGTGTCCGCAAAACGGACCTCCCTTCCTTTTGCCTCCAGCAAGAAGATCATTAACTTTAAGAAATGTACCCACCATTCAGATAGCTGTAATCCATTTTCATTTCTGCTGAGATTGCAATATCCAGGATTACATATCGGCCATGGCATTGTTCTATGCCTCGGAGTAACACGTCTGACACTTGCTGTTTTCCTTTATACCATCCGGACGTGTTCGGGCCAGTGCGTGGAAGACAGCAGGAGGTAAACAGATCAGGAGGCAAGTGGCCTGGTGGCCTTGAGAGATGCTGTGAGAGCAGATGGTGGCTTTGTGAGATTTCACAAAGATAAATAATTGCCCCGCTCAATGTCTGTTATATCGGGATATTGAGCTGAGGGTTCTGTATATTCTCATGCTGTTTCCTCGGTTCACTGATGTAAATCAAGTTTCCGTGGACGGCTGTTGTAACTCCTGGGGGTGAGAACAATTGTCATTCTAACATGTTGAGGTTAACTGCATGACATATTGCCTTGGGTAAATGTGCAATGGTGTCTAAGACCTCATGAAGTCATAGAGCAGTAACCATCAATGTCAGAATCAGTTTGAAGTGTTTGGCTTACAAACCATGCAGGACCCAGTGCTTATATGCCATGTAATCCTGTATACCAACCAGTGTAATGTCATATTACATTATACATATACACAAGTCTACTGTTGACACTGAGTGCCATGCTCAAGCCCCAGTGCCCTGGTCTAGCGTAGTTTGCATACCAGTAACATATGGCACTGACATGGAGGATGCAAGGACTAAACCACTTTATCGGCAGTTTTGACACCTTAAAACGGCTGACCGGGTGATATGGGTGAGGGCATTTTAAAGTTAACTTTTTTTCTCGGTCATAACAGCTGCATGACCGAGAAACCGATTTTTGAATCCATGTGTGCAGCGGTTGTGAGTGAAGGCTCTAGCGGCCAATCGGGAGACCGCTAGAGCTGCCACTCCGGGCTTACAGTGCAGTGTAAAGGCCCTATTCACAGCCGCTGCAAAATTCCGCCTCACATACTTTTCAATGACTCTTCGATCTTAGGACGAAATCCCCTGATCCTCCCATTGAAGTCAATGGGAGGAGAAATCTGCCGCGTGAACAGTGCCTAACAGAGCTTTACAGTTGAGGAACAACTAGTTTAGATACAAGCAAAGAATGGGAAAAATATTATTTGGGTTAATACAAGGGATGTAGGATCGAATAGAATGTATACAGTTATTTCCCATAATAAGCGGCACCCAGCGTGTCTGGGTGCTGCTTATCTTTATATCACCATACAAAATATCTTACCGATTCGGCTGACCTGAACTGGAATGTTTATGATGTAGTCAGGGGAGATGGTCTATTGAACTCCACCATAACTATTATTTTACCATGGGTTTCCCTTCGGTATTTAGGGCTACTGATAGGGTAACTGGCTTCTTAAAAAATTGCCCCGTGTGTGTGTTTGTGTGTTTCTAAGATGGGAAAATAAGAGTGTGGAATATGTGTATGGTGAGGATCTCTGTACAGCACTGCAGAATATGTTGGCACCATGTAAGCAACCAAAATAAATGCATTTTGTGTATGGCCCTCTTTAAAGGAGTTTTCTGACCATCTACTTGTATGGCATATCCAGTGGATTCAGATCACTGGGGAACCACATAGCTGGTGGAGAAGAGGCTGCAAATGCCAAGTCAGGGCTTCTTGTCAGAAGATTTTGTGCACATTAACTTGAAAGATTGACTAAAAATATTTCTTAAACTTCCAGAAAACCCACCCCCTATATGTAAAACCTCTATGCCCCCAATAAACATTAATAGGCATTCTTGAGGGGGCAGATGGGCAATGTGCGGAGGGTGTGTTCACCGTGTGTAGGAGAGTGAGCTGGCAATAATATGGCTCTTCACGTGGTGCTCTATGTGATGTAAGACATCGCTTCAGGGTTCATTGAGTGACACATGATCTTTGTGTTGTATGAGACGAAGTGACCGTTGTCTGACATTATATCTGTGTAACATGGTGAGTTGTGTGGTTTCCGGCCTGTTTTTTATTTTACACCGCATGACCAGTTCAGTACGAAGCATCACGTGGGTATAATTTGCATATACGATGCACATCAAAATCAATAGTTTGTCCTGCCAATCTCAACCTTGTGACTTGTGTGAGGTGGCCTCCATATTTTCATCATGGTTGCTCTAATTTCTTGTATCTTCAAGTGCCCAGGTTGTCAGCCTACAGTACGTGTACCCCAGGGGGTACATGCCATGTCTCTAGGGGGCACTCCCTGTGTTTTAAATAGGTAGCAGAGCGTAAGATCATAGTCTTGGGGATTTCTAGATGTAATTTGTTTTAGTAGGGGGTACTCTGTTTTGGAACGTTTAGAAACCTGTGTCTATTCTGACTTCTCATAATTAAAGTTTATTTCTTTATTAAATTAAAATGCTAAAGAATTGTGTGTGTGTGTGTGTGTATATATATATATATACAGCTTCTTCAAATATGTGAGTTAGGACGTTAAAGCAGATCTGTCATCAGACTATGCTCCCCTATGTATTATAAAGCTACGTAGCGTAAACACGGACAAATTTCTGACCGGGTTTTCTGTGCGGCAATTCTGCAGCGTATTACAGTAGCAGCAAGGTGGATACAATTTCAACAAATCTCATACACGCGCCGCATTAAAAAAAAATACGCAGAAAAGTGCAGAAATTTACCTGCGTTTCGGATTCTCTGTTTGCAGCATGTGAATCTCACTTGTGAAAAGGGTCGGTTGGAAATACTGCAGTGTTTACGCTACGTGTGAATATACACTTAGGGCAGCAATGTATGAGGACGGATCCACTCTCCTCTTAGCCAAAATGGCACAGAAAATATTGTGCCATTTTGGCCGAGATTTAAATACCCTTTAAGGCCTTTTAGGATTTGATGTTTACAAAAATACTGGGTAGATCGAACAGAATCCGAATTAATTTATTCAAAATGGTGGATGTTACTGGTGACTACCGCTAGTAAAAATCTCAATAGCAATTTTTAAAAGAATCAAAGTATTCTTTGTTAAATTTACTACTTATAGTCGAAGAAGCTGAGACTTGTTTATTTGTTATTTCTAATGTATTTGTACTATAAAATAAGATTTTTCACTAATTCTGTTGACAACGGATGGAATTGTTTTTGTCTTTCCTTTCTTCTGATGGATTATATAGTGCAAATGTTTTGTTTTTTGTTAACTGTTTTGTTGTTATGTTGAAAACTTAATAAAAAAATTAAAAAAAAAAGAATCCAAAGTATTCCAAATACAATTATTGCTTGTAAATTAAATGAAGGTTTCTCTTTAATATTTAATTAATCTTGACGTTCGTACATAAGATTGTCTTTTGGCGGTTTTGTTTTAATATTGGCCCAGAAAAGCAGCGCCTTAATTAACACGAGGCGCTGAATTCATTTTGTTTTTGACACCTTCAAGTGTTTCAATCAGTTGGTGTTAGACACTCAGATTTCAGCTTGCACGCTAGAGAAGAGATCTGAGGAACACGCTCTCTAGTGCAAGCACCCGTTGACCAGAAACTGCTCGCTTCTAGAATTGCATAGTTGTCCTTTTTCACTTCATTATTTGTGGTTTGTGCAATTCTTTGAGCGCATATGTAACCCACCAGTCGCCTACCACTACATCCTCACGATTTTAGAAATGTTCACCCATTATAGTCATGTGCCTCTGTAAGTAGAAGGAACCAGATGGCAACCGCCTTGGGTTCTGGCCATGTGTTCATGAATGTAAGAAAAAAATGTTTGTGCTTTTTTTACTTTTTTTTTTTTTTTTTGACTTTTTATTTGTATTTGCAGAATTCTTTAAAAAGGAGAAGATCAGGCAAATTGGATAAGAAACCATTCCCTCAGGTAAGACGGCAGTAGATCATATATGAATGTATATAATGTATGTATACATGAACATACAGAGACTTTGAAGTGGTTTCTTGTGATGCTTTGAGTTTAGTCCCTCACATCTCCTGCTTGGTCACATCATGTCTTGTGTTGCTGAGGTCGGTGATGATAGTCCGAAGAGGTCTATGCGCCAAATAACCTTACAACTTCCGCCATTGAGATCATACATGGGCATAACCTTATTAAAAAAGGGGTTGTACAAGATTAGAAGAACATGTTTTTTTTTGTTTTTTTCAAAAACCGTACCACAACTATCCATGGGTTGTGTGTGGTATTGTGATGGAGCTGAGCTGCAATACCAGACATAACCCATGGACTGGTGTGGCGCTGTTTTTGGTAGAAAGGAGCCATGTTTTTCTAATCCCGGTCTACTCCTTTTATCATATTTGACAAGCGTGACTGGTGCATGTAAGCACATCACTTGTGTAATACAGCCATCAGAATGAAGAGAACCAGCTTAATAATCTTAAACTCTAGTGCTGGATATCCACCGTAGATTTGTGGCGTAATACCTGGGAAAGCTCCTTTTGCATCACATGAATCGCATATAGTCACGTACAAGAGATTCCACCAACCCAAAACCCCCCCACTGACCATTTGTCAAGTTGTGCAAGTTAACAGTGAAGTGTATCCACAGGAAAGTATGTAAAATACTGTAGAGAGTGGCTTTGTCCTACGTCATTCCTAAATTGTAGTCTACTGCTGCTTTGTGGGACAGACGTTGCGTAGGGTCTGCACACTAATTATGTAGCGCCATTTGTTCCTATAGACTGCTGCTGCATATAGTCGTCTTCTGCCTCTAGCCATGGGGATTATATGTGTGACTTTGAATAGCCACTTAGGCCTCATTCACATGACAGGGTTTCCCGTTCATAAATCGGCCGGCACCCGGCTGCATTAGGAATAATAGACCCCTAATGGGGCTATTCACACGACCGATTTTTTTTGTCGGCCTGGAAAACCGGCCGTCAAAAAATAGGACATGCTCTATCTTCGGCCGGGTACCCGGCCGCCTGGCTCCCATAGAAGTCTATGGGGCCGGGTAATACACGGCCATCACCGGGATGTGTCCCGAGTGATGGCCGGGTTTTCCGGCGCTTGCGCTCTATCTCCTCCTCCTCACAGCGCAGAGTGCATGTGAGGAGGAGTTGATGCCATTCTGACGAATGGCTGTTCGCTGTACACGGTGTGGCAGGGCCGGGGTGTACAGCACGTGGAGGGAGCGCTGCGCTGGCTCCCTTCCCCTGCTTGTTTTAAAAGCGCCCTGGCCCGGCGACACCTTCCATGGCGCCGCTAGCAGCTGCTGCTGCTGCGGCTGCTATTACTGCAGCGACGCCACTATAGCAGAGCAGGGAGGTATCTCCCCGCTCTGCTATGTGCTAGCCGCACTTTAGCTCCTTGAAGGAGCGGAATCCCCATGTTTTCGGGGATTCCGCTCCTGGACAGAGCGCTTGATGTCTCCGTCCATATCTGGGTAGTGACATCAGGGGAAACTCCTGAAGCGGAATCCCCGAACACATGGGGATTCCCCTTCAGGAGTTGCCGCTGATGTCACTGTCCAGATCTGCCCGGCCCGGCACGGATGCAAAACTTTATGCAAACCGGCCGGGCAAAATGGCCGATTTTACCGGCCGGCACTCGGGCGGGACCCGATCGTGTGAATCCCGCCTTAGACACCCTGAAAGCCACATTAAGACAGGGATTTTGATCTGATTAACAGGGGCAAAATGTATTTTTTTTTTTTTTTGGTGCTGCACTAAAAATCTTGGCTTTTTATGTGCCAGGTCTTGGTGCACTGCCACCAGTCTTCACATGTTGAAAACCTGAATGCCATGATGGATTACATGCTTTCGGTTATTGGAGTCTTGCCAGCCGTGCCTGAAAGCGTCTGAACAGTTGGGTGACTTTTTTTATCACCAGGATAGGTAGATGGTCGTCCTTCTGTTTCAGAAAGATTTCTACTGTAGATTTATGGTGATGTATTGCTAGATTATTCTGTGACTAATTAAAAAGTGTCTTACTCTTTTCGTTACAGCTAAGAATTTTTTTATTTTTTTTTGCATGTTTGAATATATTCATTTATGCCGGATCATTAGTATTCGACTCCCGCATTAGAATCTACATCTCAATAGCGCTTTGATTAAGGCTTCTGCCTTCGTTAAGAAAAATAAAGGGGGGCTTTCAAGCCGTTCTCTTGATTACAGTGTAAAGGCATCTGAGAAGGATTTAATTTTCAGGGGGGCTGGGGAATCGCAGACAAATGCTATTCTGTGCTGTGTACTCGTATGGCAGATTAATGACAGAGAGGAAGCTGTGTGCAGCGCACAGAGCTGCAGTCAGGGATAGCGAGCCATGGTCATAATATTTGTACAAGTTGGTACAAAAGGCCACTACATCTGTGTTTTCTTTAAAAGCAAGTTATAGGGGCAAACACACTGTTACCACAATGCCGTGTTGTCTTGGGTTTCGCTTGGTATGATTTTCCAGACCACCTGGAGCTGATTAGCGGATTCTGAATCTTATTAACAGATCACATAATTATTATGGCTGAGGCCAGTCACAAAGAGTGCCGCACAACATATGCCCCAGATGTAAGCAGCGTAAGCCGATAGTTACATATGCCTGCTATTGACTTCCGTTGGGGGGAAAAAAAATAATATACCACACAGTATATGATTTATTTTTTGCAGGACCCACCATGCATTACATGCTTGGCCATTCATCTAAATATACTGCGGAACAAGACCTGCCTCAGGTGCCAGGAGCCTAGGATGTTGGTGTTACAGTGAAGTCATAGAGCCATGTCCCGTACAACATAAAGACTTGTGGTTATATAGTTTGATGTCTACAAGACGCAGCTGTTTTCTAGTTACACAAGAAACACTTATCTCTCTCCAGAATATCCTGTTGTGCAGACATCCCAAACTGTGGTGAAAACCGTCATACAATCATAGAGCAGATATATAGTGGGTGACATACCCAGTTATGCCATGTCCCGTGTTTTCAAGACTTTAAATAGCCCACATTAAAGGCCAGACCTGCTTTCCAAAAGCCAAAATATTGTTTTCCCTTTTTATTCTAGGTCTAGCTTTTTCTCATGGCATTATGTGATTCACGTTTGTTTGAGTTTGTATTGATGGCACTAAATGAGCTTTAGCTTTGTAATATACATTTAATTTTTGGTTCTTTGAAACCTGCGAAAACGATTTACAAGACGTTATAAGAATCTATTTTACGGTAGAACTTTACTATGTGGAGACATCCTAATTATGGGAATTTTTGCTTTCTAATAACTTTTTTGCCTTTTGGGAAGATTTACTAAACAAATTGAGCCAAGAAAGTACATGGCTCTTGCCAAATTTATTATGTGTTTTAGACACATTTTGCACTTTCCTTGATGTCTAAAAAAAGGGAGTGGCTCAGAGAATTTGCAAAATGTTCCAAGTTTATCAACGACATGCAACGTATTGGTGTAAAATATGCCAGCCAATGGATCTAAAATGGATCTAAACTGCGTTCTGTCAGGTTTTAGTAACTTTTTGATGGCTAGATTTGACACTAAAAGAGGGGGGAGAGAAGAGAAATAGGATGGAACTGCTTTCCCATTTTAATTCCGTGGGTTTTGCTGGGCTCCTTCAAAGTTTTCAATGACGCAATTAAAGGGTAACTAAACGTTCAACAAACTTCTGACATGTCATAATGACGAGTCAGAAGTTTTTATTGGTTGGGGTCCAATCACGGAGACCCCCATCAATCGCTAAAATGAAGCGGCAGAAGCGCTTGTGTGAGCACTCAGCAGTTTTAGTTTCTGTTCGGCTTTTTCCGGAATTCAATGTAGCGGAGTACGGGCTTAATAGAAAGTCTATGAGCCAGTACTCCAATACATCGGCTTTTCTGAAAATGCCGAATAAGCGAAGCGGTTGAGCGCTTCTGCTGCTTCGTTCTAGAGATTGTTGGGGGGGTCTCAGTGTTCGGACCCCCACCAATCAAAACTTCTGACTTGTCATTATGACATGTCAGAAGTTTGTTGAACGTTTAGTTACGGCCTCCATTGCAAACAATTAACATAGCAAGAGTCTGCCTAGAATACATTTTATGTCAACCTTTCATGGACTAAAGTTGTATTATATTTGCAACTAAATCTAACCCAAACTTTTTTTTTTTTTGTAATCCCTTTTAGGAGGACAACGCAGATCTAAAATGCCAGTTACATTTTGCAAAAGAGGAATTTGCTTTAATGTGTAAAAAACTAACAAAGTTAGCAAAAGAAAATGACACCATGAAAGACGAACTAGTAAAATACAGGTCTATGTATGGAGACCTGGACAGCTCTTTATCTGTTGAAGAGCTAGCAAACTCCCCACATTCCAGAGAAGCAGAGTTGAAGTCTCATCTCAAACTAGTTGAAGAAGAAGCCAACATCTTGAGTCGAAGAACAGTAGAGTTAGAAGTTGAGAATCGAGGTTTAAGAGCAGAGATGGATGAGATGAAAGTTCATGCTGACAGAGAACAATTTGGTCAAGACTCCAGATTTGCATTATCAGCTGGAGAGTCTGGGGACAACTTTGTAGAGCTTAGAAGACATCTTCAGTTTGTGGAAGAAGAGGCTGATCTGCTTAGAAGATCAATGATGGAACTGGAGGACCAAAATAAACTGCTCATGAATGAACTAAATAAATATAAGTCTGACCATGACCTGGACATCACGTTGTCTGAAGACAGCTGCTCTCTCATTAGTGAACCTTCACAAGAAGAACTCACCACTGCCAAAATGCAAATTGGTGAACTTAGTGGAAAGGTCAAAAAACTTCAATACGAAAATAGGGTGCTTCTCTCAAATCTCCAACGTTATGACCTGGCATCTTGTCAAACTACAAAGCCCTTAATGGAAACTGATGCAGAAGCAGGGGACTCTGCCCAGTGTGTTCCAACATCTCTTTGGCGTGAGGGACCAATTGGAGGGGAAACGGATTCTACAGACTCAAAAGAACGTGCTGGGAAGGGAATCCTAAAATCTCCAGATGTTTGTAACCATTCTCTGTCCAGGTTACCAAAGTTTAAAGACTTAGACAGTCTCTGTGGCATAAAAGCACAAGTGGAAATAATCAGTAAAGCCATTGAGGTCTTAACATCTCACGCAAATGGGTTTCCTTCAGGTATTAAGCTCTGTACAGATAATGGTTGTGGAGACCTCTTGCTAAAGGAGGCCTTGGATAACAGTGAAGTAACTAGTGACTCCAAACTAGTTAATGCCATCCTTTCTAGACTTGTGGGGCTACAGCAGGAACTAAATTGCTTTACTAAGAAAGTAGATGCTCTAGGAGAGGTGGATTCTTTGTCATTACTACCAGACACAACCTGTCCAAGTACCTCAAAAGACTCCTCCAGAAAAGAAAACTGCTCTAGTTTACAGGTGAGTGCTACATACATTACCATGCAGAACCTTTCCCTTTTCCCCCACAACAGTAACTTCTTGACTCGCTATATCTTACCTGCTTTAATATACCTAACCTTTACCTGTATACTTAATACTGATACACCTGCTGCATGGCGATCACACTGAAGATAGTACGCTGTGCTCCGAATGTGCATGAATTCTAGAGGACATTTATTATTTCCATGAATACTAATGTCTTAATTAGTAGAATTTTTTATTTTTTCAGTGTAGATCACATATGAGCGGGAATGCGAGGTTAACCAACAGTGTGTGGTTGTGAATTGCACTGTTGCAATGGACCATGTCGTGTACTCACTAGAGCACATTAAGGGACTGAATGAAGCAAATGTAAAGAAGAGACAGGAGTCCAGTTTTAAGGGTCGATGAGCAGTTATGGTTTTACTCCCTTCCCCGCTCTCTTCCTTTTGTCAGAATGTCAATAGTGTTGCCTGAGGTATTTTAATGGCCTAAATTACATTGGAGCGAGGCTGTAAATTGAGGGCATTTCGTGATCACAGCAGCATAGACTTTGTTAGAGAAGCTTTAGAGCTCTCAATTGTTGTACGTATTACTGCAGAACTACTGTGATAGTGAGACCTTATAGTAGGAGTAGCTGAGATGAGCGGTAGCGTGCGACTGTAGCGCTTAAAATGTAAGCAATGTCAGCATAGTCAGCTGACGAGTATATTGAATAAGAGAAAGCCAGGGGACCGAATGTTCGAGCAGGGCAGATTCTAATTCAGTTATTTAAATAGAATTTGGTAAGAAATTGTATATATATTTTTTTTTAATACTATTTCTTGTATAAATATGCTGTGGAAGACACTTGAGCAGTCTTCTACACTGGGAAGATAGTTTGAGATTCTGAATAACTAGTAGGTGTGTAGTTTAATTTACAGTATTATTTGCGTCTATGGTCCCTTAGTGTAGACTTTATTAGCTAGTTGAATCACTCCATTAGTCAGTTTGAGAAAAAAAATAAATAGTGGCGGACAATAAGACTAGGGCTTTGTGGCGATCTTTGGCCATGACACAAGCCGCATGGCCAAAGATCGCTGTGTCTCACTTCCTGAATCACAAGTAATGAAAGTGAATGTGGCCGTGTTGCAAGTTACTATGACCTAACCATGTCGCGGCCAAAGTCGCCGTGTAGGCCTAGCCTAAAGCGCACTTCCCTATCTGGTATTCTCCATCTGTCCGAACCCCTAATGTTTTTGATTCCAGCCTTGACTTGCACATTTAGAGACCCGCATACCTAGTCATATTGATGAAAATTGCAACAAGTAGTCCACTAATATTCAATAATCTAAAGTCTTAAAGTGCTGGAGAACACTGCATGTAGATGGGGGTTCCTGGAGTACATTTGACATTTAAACTGTTGGAGGCTCCACATGAATCTCCAAACCCCCTTAATCCTACCGATCAGTAAAAACTCCTTGTTGGTGTCTAGTTGTTTTATATCATTCTATTCCCCAATCTCACTCCTTAGTAATTTATCATCAGCAAATCACTTAATATTCAGTTATTGAAAAGCCATGGACAATGGTGTAGCGTACATTATTTGATATAATCTGAGGTTCATACTGTCTAGTAAGCCGACATCTAGTAAATGTTCCTTTTGTGACTGTTCTGAGCCTGTGCTCCGCTTTTTATGATCAGGAGATTGAGGTATAATTGGTTTAGAGCAATAAAATCCTTGTACTGCAATAATAGTGTCTCAGCCCATTCGCTCAGACCCTTTGTGCCCTCAGGCTGAAGTCACAAGTAATTATTGCGTGCATTACACTTTGCAGCTCTTTGTTCTTCAAGGCGTGAAAGATTAGTTGGACAAATGCGTTGCTGGTATGGATTTGTTAACTGGGAAGGAGGTGGACTAGTATTAAAACAGAGTTAACCTGTGAATAAACATTTAATAAAACTTGGGCTGCCTGTAAATTCTCCCTACGCAATGCTCGGAATGAAGCATTTTTGCATTGTTGCAAAGTCATTTTCGTAAAGATCTTGTATGCAATTGTTAGTTATGAAGTGGCACAAGTGAGGTTAAACATGGTGACATGCCATACGTGAAAGTTGTAGTCTTTTTACTGACATCCTAAAATAACATTAAACCTAGAAAAAAACAATAAAAGTATGTAGAAGAAAATCTTGTCCACAGTGTGTCAGTGTTCAGGATATTCGGAATGCTCCTGAAACAGTCTTGTAGAAATTTTGCAGAAAACACTGGTATTTAATATTCCTAATTCCTTCAATTTTTTTGCTGCCAGACTGCTGGGGGGATGGTGCTTGTTAGGGGCAAGGCTATGCATGCCTGGTCTCTTATAGCGCAGAGCAGTGGGTAGGGCTCTTGCTGCAGCCAGTTGCCTTACAGCTAGATAGGGCGAATTTGAGATTTGTGAGAAGAGGCCGATCAGTTCCTCTCCTGGGACACATAGAAGAATTCTTTACATATTTCTCAGTTCTGATGGCATAATGACGCAGGACATGATCAAAGGAGAGGAAGATATTAAGGGGAAAAATGTCCTGTTTTTTTCCCATGATGAAACATCTGCACCTTATGCAAGAAATAACCTGATTCCTCTGACATGTTAAAACTATATTAAAGTGTAGTGTACCTCCAGCTATACCACACTTGTTCCCTACCACTCTCCTGGCGGGAGACTGGACAGCCAAATGACATCTCATCCATTACTTTATAAAGTGTCAAGAAGGATTTATAAAATGCATGTTATAGACCTTCCCATCATCCTTTGCAAGTCTAAGGAAAGCCCTGTATGGTTTCCTGTAATCGGTCTTCAAGGCCGGAGAGATGCAGAGATAATGTTCACCCTGATGAAATGCGCTCCTGGCTTTATTAGTATTGAGCGTTATGTTAGGTTGTCCTGTCAAAAATCACCCAGTGTTAATTTATTAAAAAACAGAAAATTGAGTCTGCAAATCCTGTGTCGTTTGGTGCCTTGAAAGAACAGCATGCAGATATAATGTATTCCAGGAGAAAAAATATAATAAAAAATTGGGACCTACAACATTGGGAACAGTCTTTTCCCAAACCATTTATTAGAAATCCTCATACTTCTAGCACCCAAAATATGGACTAATTCCTGCTGGATCATGGAGCCGCTGTAGTGCAATAGGAGGACTGATCACCCGTTGCTTATAATGACCTCAATAGCGTCTGCTCCTTTTGTATGGCAATATTTGTCTGCCACTTTTGCTCCTCGTTTGAACACATTACACAATGGCTTCATTTTACCCGAGAGACTGTCTGCAAACCTTGGCCTGTATTTCGACACCATATTGTGCAAATTTCCCAGGCTCATTTGTAGTTCTACACTCGTCTGTGGTTGTTTATACATTTAATTTTAATAAGACATATTGAAAACTTCACTTGCCATATTGGGTTTCTTGGAAGCAAGAAGGAGCGTATCCCTCTCTGCAGTGACAGATGTCTGCTCATTTCACAGTCCCTCACTGATCTGTAAAAGCAGCCCAAGCTGATGAGTTTCTATTCTTCTATACTTTTATACTGAAGTCTGCACCTTAAGTGCTGTGTTGAGACACAGGCCCCCTGGTTCAGAGGTGTAAATAGTGGATGACGGATGAACAGTGGACATGTGCTGAACTATGGCTAAATGCATGATGCGCAGATACAGGCAGCAGGATCATCTGTATCTGCGTAGGACGCATTCTGCACAGGCGCAGACGAGCAGGAAGCTGTTGAGGCGGTAATGTGGGTAAATCATATGACCGATGCCATCTTAAGATCTATGGGCAGGATCATCGCTGCCGTCCATTGTTTACACTTCGGTAGAGCAGGGGATCTTCAAATGCAGCACAGGGGTAAACAATTGGGGTAGTTATGGATGCCTCTGTCTCAACACATCAGTTTAGGGTATTTTAGAGATTTTTGGAGAAAGTAGCCAACTCCTTGGGTCTCTTGCACACAACCGCATTGGTTTTGCCGTTCGCAAAACCACAGGTCCGTTGTGTGTCACCCGGACTCGTGAATCAACAACAATTAACCAGTATCGGTGAATCCGCAAATCCGCACTGTAAAATGACATGTCCTGAGTTTTTGCGACCCCCCCCCCCCCCACCTCCCGCACGGATCAGTGTAAACTGCGGTAGTGTGCAGGGGGCCATAAAAATGAATGGGTACGCAATTTATCCGCAAAAATGCGGATAAACTGCTGTCACAAAAGCACAGTTGTGTGCATGAGGCCTTGAAGTTGTATCGTGAGCTTCTTGCTAAACATCCAACCAGACTGGGAATTGAAGGCAGTAGCGTGACGTCCCTCATTCTACTCATCCTTTGGTTCTACTTATTTGGTGAGAAATGGAGCAGTATTGGTGACTCGGTTGTGAGCCTTCTTTCACATTGTTTTGCTGTGAACAGGCACTGCATTGCCCTTCATCTCTAAATCAGGCAAGGAATTCTAGATTGTGGCAAGTCCGTGGCTTAGGGGGTGTAGTCAACCATTTCCATGCCTGTAGTGTATGGAGCAGTCTCTGCTTTCAGGGTAACCAGCTTATTTGTCGTGTGTGAGGGAAAGTTAGGACATAGTTTGCTAAGTTCCTGCACATCAGGTTTGTTTAATAATTAGAAACCATGGCATCCAAATATTCATATAAATTGTAACGTTACCCATTGGACCAAAATGTGTCCGTACCTTCTAGTATTTGGGTTCTAGGACGAGTTGCAGGACATTTAGTAAGGAGTGGTTGTGGGCGTATTAAGCGCACGCTCTTTTTACCCAGAGCTCTACTTTCCTGCATGGCGCTAGATTTCAAAGCTAATCGTCCTCTACCTCCTGCTCCCTAACCCTCGCTCCCTTGTTCACTGCATGGGCACCATAACCGGTGTTTGCACATCTTCTTCCCTTCTTTTTCTCTTCCTGTCTTTTTTCCCTAACAACCCCCCAGCCCACGTGTCTACTCATTGCGTGTTTTCTTTTCCTCTCCACCTTGTCTTTCTCCTCCGTCGCCAAACTCTTCCTTCTGTTCCTCCTTTTTTTTATTATGTAATTTTTTTGTTTCTCTTATTCCATTAATTTTGTTTATCATTTGATACCCTTTTTTATTTCATATTTTGTCTTTTTATTTCCTTTTTTTTAATGTTCCTTTTTACTCCTTCCCTCCGCCTTTCTCGTTCTGTTCTTCATTAACTTGCCCATGCATGCAGCAGCCTGAGTGTAGGAACTGTCGAGAGAAGGAGGGGACTCTTTGGGAGAAGACCGAAAACGACCATATTGACCAGACCAAAGGCCATAAGAGCTATCAGCCTGAAGACAATGAGTCATATGCGGCAGAGGTAAGTCTATGGTAATCCTGGAGTCTGATCCGTTTCAATGATTGGCACGATTAAGACAAAGGAGTACGTTGACATTTTCACTCTGGAAAGTACTGAAGGTGCATATAACATACATAGATTTGTGACACGAAACAGACACATTTTTCCGACCATTGACATAGAGGCCTATTTTACTGGAATAGGTATGGGAAAAAAAAGTTGCCAACATGACACACATTATATCCTTGATGTTGTGATTCAGTCCTTTTTGACTATTTAGGTTCTTTTCACATCACATTTTAGCCCTACATATAAGGTATACCTCATGGACTTTTCAATAGGTTTTCAGAATGAATATCATTATATTCTATGGGTTACAGGTGCCTGTGACCCATTGGCTATAATGGTATCTGTTTAACGTATACATAATTAAAAAGGCCCATGAGAGTTAGACGTATAATAGGCTATAGATGATGGATACCACTGTTCGGCATCAATCACATCCTATGTTTAATGCTTGTCGGAAGCTTTTCCGACGTATGTTCTAAATGTAGGCCAAAAAATGTGACGTGAATACAGCCTTACACTTTCTACTATGCCTATTCGCCGTTGTATCATATTAAAAATTGCTAAGCAAAATGTGACTAATTTTAGTATGCCATTGTTCTGGAAAAATATCTATAGGTGTCCAAAAAGGGCATACATACGGGCACAATGAGGTGAACAATAGTACATAGGCTGAGCCAAATAGTTACTTGTATGGACACCAGGATATATACATGGAACAGATTAAATAAGACGCTTCTGGTTCTGGCAAGCTGAAACATGTATGGACGTCTGGGTACAGGTTCAGACACTACAGGATCCCTTGTGAATATAAGATCAGGCAAGCTAAAACTTGTATAGGCAAGCACAGACTCACAGAAGTGTAATGCTAAACCATTAAAGCTGTATACAAGTATGTGCCATAGGTGTACATCAGGCCTATCGCACTAATGCCAGTCTTTCCATGGTATAACTCTTTCATTAAAGGGTGCAGGTATTTATGATCTTATGTAAACTATGGCAGTCGGTCTGAGTCTTGCTTTCATGAGTTTTAGCCAAAATATGGAGGACAGATTCTGTATACAGTCTTAGATGTTGCTTTTTATGGTTTATGGGGATAGCTGGTCTAAATTCTCCCAACCCATCATCACAAGTTACATACAGTATTCTCTGGACTATTAAACGCGTGCCCTAGTTCTGTATCTGAATACCCTGGCAATGGCAGAGTGGCTTGTTGGCACCTCTCCTGGCACCTGGTGGGGCACACGCACTGTGCAGATGACTATACAGCCATTTCTGGCTGGGGAGAGGCTGACTGAATTGCTAACAGTCCAGAAAGCAAACCCTGCCCCCATGATAACTACTTTGTCACACATCTCCAGTTTCCAGGACCCCCACCTTCCCATACCTATGTGTAACTTATACCAACCGCTCATCATGTTAAGTTTTCTTCTCTACGCTGTGGATTTTAGGTTTGGTTCTCCTTTAAATACGTTGAATGTTCATGAGTGCACTAGGGCTAGGGCGGAAAATATCTGACTGTTGCCTCAGTTTTGCACGATGTACTCCCAATGATTCTTTCAATAGCTCGACTCTTGATGATGGAAATAAGCGTTCATCCATCAAAACATTCACGCCCGTATCTGCTCAGCAACAGTGATGCATGTATCCGATCAGAATAGTACAAACCTGAGCATTGGCTGTATCACACACTGCACTGCCTAGCAACTCTTCCCTGGTTGCCAAGCAACCGTGTTACTATCAGTCGCTGGATGGAAATATTCACCAATCTGCTTAACAGCGCTTTTTTTTTTTTTTTTTTTTTTTTTTTTAACTATTTCACTCTCCACATTCATTCTATCTGCTTTAATTTTGTTGGACTGTCTATATACCAGTAACCGTTTCAAAACAACCAGGATAGTTACACATTTAATTTCATTACCTTATAGGGGGGGTGCAAGTTGAATGGTTCCTTGATCACAAACTGTCCCCCTGCCGGGACTCCCAATAATCTGTGGATAAACCTCGCTCTAAGTTTACAGTTTCCCTGCAGCACCACCACAAGGAAAATTTAAGCATTACACAGTGCCCATTTAAATCTATAGGTTATCTGCGTAATGCAGGACAGGACAGGTCCTCCAGCGGGGGAGACACTCTTTGTCACCGTGCTCCATTTTGGCCAAGAGATGAGGGTCTCTCTCTATTACCG
This sequence comes from Rhinoderma darwinii, assembly GCF_050947455.1. Classification (NCBI taxonomy): domain Eukaryota; kingdom Metazoa; phylum Chordata; class Amphibia; order Anura; family Rhinodermatidae; genus Rhinoderma; species Rhinoderma darwinii. The sequence goes on from NC_134699.1 coordinate 31,851,201, forward strand.
CAGATTTCACTAATCGGGTATATGAAATAGAGTTTTCTAACGCAGACAATCCCATTAAAAGAAAATGGTACATGCTATGTTGTCTAGACTAGAAGGGTTGTAGTTAGTGATTCCTGTATTGGATCGGTTGAGAGTGGGCTTCTAAACCACATCGGTTTCTTTGTCGAACATTTTCCAAAACCAAATCCGAAAACTATACATTTGTCACCAAAACATTAAAGAGTTTGCAACAAGGTTGTCTTGGATCTAAGAAAAAAAACAACGAAATTTCCCCTCAAAACAATGACTGCCTTGTACTTGGGCTGTGCCTAGTATAGAAGCTTATTCACTTGAAAAGTGCTGGGATGCAATACCAGACACAACCTTTGCGATAGTCGCACTGTTTCTGGGAAAAAAGCATTTTTTTTTTTTATAATTTCACACAACCAATTAATGACCGCCGTATAGTGTTTTTATGGCGGCCGTTCAGGGCAGTTCTTCTGAAGTGCCAACTTATCACATCGGCACTTCCTCTGAAGTTTTCCCGCATCGTGCGGGGATCCCCTGAAGCCCGGGCTGTTGCGAACAGCCTCAGGCTTCAGGGCAACAATCGGAGACCACTAACAATGGCCTCAGATCATATTTAACCCCTCAGAAGCGGCGCTCAATAGCGGCCGCCGCATCTGAGTGGTTTTAAAGGGAAGGGGCTCCCTCTCACCCCTCTGGCATCCCGCGATACAATTGCGGGGTGTCAATGGTTTCTATGGCAGCCAAGGGCCTAACAAAGGCCCCCAGATCTGAATCTAGTGACTGCCAGAGGCATGGCCTAACAGATGCCTGTCTGGTTTACACTGACAGACAATAATACTCTGCAATACAGAAGTATTGCAGTGTATTATAAACGCAAACAAAAAATCGCATAGTGACGTCCCCTAGTGGGACTAAAAAAAGTTTGAAATAAGTCCCCCAAAAAAAAAGTAAAATCCCACTATTTCCACTTACAAAATACTTTATTATGAAGAAAAGTTAAGTTAAACATATTTGGTATTGTCGCGTCCGTAACGACCCAAACTATAAAACTATTGCATTATTTAACTTGCATGGTGAACACCATACAAAATAAAGTAAAAAAACAATGCCAGAATTGCTATTTTCTGTTCATCCTGCCTTAAAAACTTTTTGGGGATAAAAAGCGATCAAAAAGTCGCATGTACTCCAAAATGGTATTAATAAAAACTACACGCCTGATCATGCTATCTGTCCCCTACTTCTTACTAACGTATATTCAGTAGCTTCGCAAGATCCATGGGTCAGATGGATAGAAATGACTGCAGGATCAGACTACATAGGGTTTGTTTGAGGTCTGTTACCATGGAGACACATGTCTACATAATGGCTTTAGACACTAGACCGCAGGAGGTTTTTTTTTTGTTTTTTTTTAATCCAGACAATTTATGTATTGTAGTTCTAATTATTAGAAATGGTTTACAGCCATCTTAATACACCACCTGCATTAGGCTATTGAGCAACAATATCACATAATGACTCCTACCTACCAAGACACACAATATGCTTCATTATGTGAATAGGCCGGTGTAGGTGAGTATTACAAGTGCTTGTTAGTATTGACGGTAAGCACTACTGATTTTACAAAAGTGATTGTCTCCAAAAGGAGATCTGTCTTAATGGCATGGAGGCATATTCATTCAAAGAATGCCACATTGCAAAGTGTTAACACTGTTTCCTTTCAATGTAGATTAAAGACCTGCAACTGGTACTATCTGAAGCCAATGAGACCATACAGATCCTGCAGGAACAGCTGTCACAGGAAAGACAATTACGGAAAGAAGATGAGGATGTCTTCAACCAGAAGATTGCACAGGTCACTGTCTGATGAACTCCATCATCATTCTATCAAGTCTGAATATAAAATGAGCCTTTGAATACATGAGTCTTCCAGCAAAGATCACCGTTCTGTCAGTAGAGACCTCAAACATTTGTAACAAATTTCACTTATAAAAAAAATTAAAATTATAATGAATCTTCCGTTATCAGTTTCCCTACCCCAAAATTTTTACTTACTCCTCCTCATCTGCTCTGTTTAGGAGTCTTTCCAACCATCAGGGTGTTACGGACAGATATCGTGCGTGTGCGTGTGTGTGTGTGTGCCTATAGGGGACAGGAGAGACCTGAAGTCTACATAGCAGGATAAGGTCTGAAAATCCCATGTGATTGCTGAAGTTGAGGATGGCTTCTGGCTGGAGCCCCTTTTGAAGAAAAAAAAAATGGCCCTTCTATTGGTAATTAAAAGGGAATTCCCAAAATGTATTTATTCCCAATTATTACCTATCTATAGGATAGGTGATAAGTATCTGACTGCTGGGACCCCCACCGGTCACTAGAACGGGTGTCCCAAGCCCAAGTTTCATCTCACTGGACCCCTCGTAGTGAGTAGGAGCTTGAATGGAGCAGAGGACAGGCATGTGCCTTGCCGCTCCATTCGCTGTCTCCGAAATTCCCATAAACTTTGAATGGGGCGGCAACATGCATGCTCGTACAGTGCGCCAGTCAAAGTTCTCCTCACTGCAGTCGTCTACTCAGCAGTGTGGCCCCCATCGATCAGACCCTTCTCTTTCCCCTGCTTTTTAGTCCAAAACAGAAGAGGTTTTGAAAAGCTCCAGCATTTATTTTTTTTTGCTATACTTCTGCTAAAATTGCAGCGAAAACTGAACAAAACCGAAATATGTGAATACAGCCTTGGGTGGCATTTACCTCGCGCGTTTATTTTACCCATATTGCCCCTGTATTAACCTATGTAGCAATTGTTCGATTTTTATGATCCCGACACTTCATGCTCTTCTTATATTTCCTGTAATTTGTAGTATTGCTTTTTCTTACATTTCACATTAAATAGGTTGCTGAGATGTAGTGAACTGTATATAATTACTAAAATTAAATCTCAGATAAGCAATGTAGTAATGCAGCAGAGTATGGCACTTATTTGAAGCGGAAGTCATGACGCTGTTATTGATCCTTCATGTAACGTGTCGAAACGGCGCCCAGTGGACGCCATTTGACTTTTATAATTGATTCCGTCGAGAGTAACAACATTTTGACGACAAGAATGCTATGGCTGTCGTCAAGTGACAGAACCCAGACGAAGGCTCGTAGCGTCCATGTGAACAAAGCCTATGATGGCCTATATACATCATGCAATAGTTGTTTTTTTTCTTTTGTCTTTTTTTTTTTATTTTTGATCAAGCTTTCCTGAGTTGACCTTACTTATTTGAGTTTTCGTGTTTGTAAATCCCGTTTACAGCTGAAGGAGGATCACCAGAAGTTGCTTTTGAGACGCGAGTTTGAGCTCCAGAGTCTGGGCCTTGAGAGAAGGTTAGAGCAGAAGTTCTGGAGCCAGGAGAAGAATGTGCTGGTACAAGAGATGCAACAGTTTAAGCAAAGTTTCTTTCTGACCTTCATGAAGCTCAAATGGTTTCTTCAGCGGTGGCGTAAAGGCAAGCTCCTCCAGAGTGATGGAGAAGACTTTCTGGAGGCAAGAATGATTTGTTCACTATAAAGTATATAGAATCTTTGGTGATCATTGGGTTTATGTACAGCTCATTCAGTCCGCAATAAGATCTCCATCCTCATTCTCAATTCAATGTACTAACATTGATTTGTGTTGGAAGAATTTTCTTCTTCAGGACGTACAAATTTTGCCTAAGGGCAAATTTCGTAGCTTTATCAACCACGCTCAACCGTTTTGTATCTGGTATAAAATCTTTAACAACTCTTTGCCTCCGAGGCAGCCTGTCTTTTTTTGTTTTTGTTTTTTTACACCCTGCATGTCTCTACCTATAAATCCTAGAACTCCTATATCATTCTTATAGTACAGATTACTGATGGTTTATTTTTCAGGGTAGAAGGTGCGCTGACATGTGGAATATTTGCATTGCCTTTACTACATTTTAAGCCTGTGGGAAAAATTCAGACTTGTATAGGTTTTTACGTTTCAGAATTTTTTACATACGTTGTACACGGTTAAGTTGTTGTTTTTGTGAATGATCTCTTCTGAAGTTTTAAAATCTATTCTCTACAGCAAAACTAAATAGAATATTGAATTTTATTAGGATAAATTATTACTTCTGTTAAATTTCACCAATCCTTTGCTGCGTTTCAGCTTTGATACCTTGTAGTCTTAATTAACCAAATGTGTTTTTTTTTAATCTGATATGAACAGAGCTACTGTACGTTCATCCCCCATCCCCTGCTAGGATGTCTCATTACGGGATTGTTCTTGAGCTAGCTAATAGGCTTTCTTATGTGCCTTTTAAGAATTCTACGGCTAATGGATATTGTCATGCTAAGTAGCTGGGTAATCACAACATGCCACCCTAATACCAGTTGATGCGTGTGGATGCTTGTGATGATGTGTACGGTGCCAACAAAGCTGAGAGTAGAGGTTAGAAACACAGTCGAGACCTTTTCTAAACAGTGGCTTAAAAATATTGGGTGATAATTAAAGTTGCCAATGGGTATACTCTCCGTAATTAAGATATTGTAACAAAATATCCAAGCTGTTTAATGTATTGTTCAGCCTACCAGAGGAGGTGATACTTGTCACATGATTAATCTTTCTTCTGCCCAGTCACTGTGATCTATATATAAACCAGACTGTATTTGTCGGATGAGGCTTTTACAGCTCTCGGTGGGGAGCCGTTCGCTCAGGGTGGCGATGCGGCCTCGGGCGTTGTTTTCTGGTTGTGACAGCAGCTGTTGTGGATGAATCTCTGCATGTGACTAAACCTATTTTCAAGCCGAGCTTTACCACTAGACAACATAGCCAGGACTCGATCAGACTAATGTGGATTACATAGACAAGGCAGGGCCAATCTGATTATCTGATGCTCAGAGAATTACAGGAAGGCAGCATATGCCATTTAAACAATTGCAGAGACTAATTATGTGGTGAATGGGTTAAAGAATCAGCGCCACTGAAGAATCCTCCACAGTCGAGAGACATTTGTAGGGTCAATCTTGCTGAAATGGAATGAAATCTTTATAATAGGGGCTTGTTCAGTGGGTTCCGAGGTTAACGTCCCTTTTCTGTGTGATGCATTCATATGTACGACACACCGTGTTCAGGGGTACTTAAAGTTACCATTAGTCTCTATAGATAATATGCACTGGAGGATAAACGAATTCGAGGTCTCTTTTATATTTATTGATTTTGACGTTTTCAATACATTTAAATCACATTTTTCCCCTTAAGAAGGACCTGAAAGCTCTACTGACATGTATACAAGTTTTAACCAAGACAGACATGAAATACCAATTCTGGAACATCCTTTCTTAGAACTCTGCATTGTTGATCCTCTGTTATTCCTCCTGGAAATGTATGCCTAAATTGACAACTGGGCGTTACCTTGCCATTGGGGTGTGTCCCTACACAGTCTGACCCTGTCCGCACTGGTTGTACAAGTATGGAAAGCTGACAGGTCCTGAAATAAAAGAATCACTATTAATTACAAGGCCCCTGACTTGACCTCTCCTCCAGGCTGTTTTAAAAAAAATTTTTTACCTGTTATATATTTTTAGGGGGAAAATGTACAAGCAATATGGCCACCGTGATGGCTCCCGTGGGCATTATCGTCCAGCTTTCCCAACCTCCTGAATGGCAAGTCTAGCTATGCAGTGTATATAATTTGCCCCTATATGGCTGCATAAGTTAGATATGCCACTTCGTAGTCTGGGAACACTTGACCACAACTCCTATGGGGTGTAAATGGGGGTAATTTACGGTCACATTAGTTTGAAAGCAGAGAGACATGGCAATGGCTAAGGGACAGCTGAATAGAATTTGTAACGACATGAAAGAACAGGACAACTCGGACTTGTATTCACTTGGGATCATTTTGCTCCGAGGGAAATGTTCTTCTAATGGACAGAATTGTGTCGTATGATTAAAGACCGCTATCCATCTGCAACTGTGTCATCCCTTTTCAAGTATATTCCTGTTGGGTGGGAATGCGTCAGAGAGCTTTCTGCCGCCCCGTTATTGACTTATGGGAATATACCCTTATAGGCGTTATTAAAGGAATAATGTGGTTACTAGGATACTTTTAAGATGTTTGCTGGTGTAGATTAAAACTTTCATAGAATTATTTTAAAATATTTTTTTTTATCTTTTTGCGTTTTAGGTAAATAGTCTAAAAGAACTGTATATGCTGATTGAGGAGGAAGAATTAAATCTCCCATCTTGCGATGGAGAAACATGGCCGCAGAATATGGTAAATATTAAAGTTTTGTACTATTAACAACAAATGTGAACCTCTGTGGTGTAAGGGGCTGTTCACATCTGTGTTGGAGGCTCCATAAGAGTCCGTGATTTTTGCTGGACATAGCGCAGCATGCTGCGCTATTATGTCCGGCAAAATGACAGAAACCATGTTGGATGCCCGACGAAACCCAATAAAGTCAATGGGTTCCGTCCGGCGCTGTACTGTGCTTCCGGTATTTTCGTTGCTCTGCTCCTATGATGGCGCAGAGCAACGGAAACCCAAACACAGATGTGAGCCTAGCCTAACATAGTCAGTAAGGTTTAATTAACCTTTTTATATTGGTATTGTGTTAAGACAAACCTGTTCTTACTCTAAATTTGGGAGAAGATTGTGTCGGAGCAGCCTGGGTTTGGGAGAGCTAAAGGTACTCTAAGAAATCCGGCCTCTGAGTCCAAATCATAACGATGCATCGGAGCGATCATATAGACACGGAAGTTCATCAGTATCACATGTGGCGTTAGCTCTAAAGATTTAGGCCATGTGACGTTTATTTATACACAAAAAGCCAATACAAGTCTAATCAACGATAGCATTCATATATGATTTAGTTGCATCCCAGTAATAAAATTAGCTTAACAAATCACATTAAAATATCACATCATAGTATATGAATATTACTTGCATAAAGAAACTACAGAAGCTTCTCTATATACGGCCTCAGGAAATGCTCTTGAGCCCCCTCCAATGGAATTAAAGTTCCAGCTTCATTAATTTCGCACCTGGAATAGTTGTTTTTAGAAAGTGGAATTAGATAACTCTTAAGTGGCCGGTGCAAGGAGCTATGGATGGGGACGAGTGGTCGTTACTCCGATCATTCGTCCTCATACATTATTATTATGTCGGCTGTGCTTCTCCCTGTTTACACAGGGAGTTGTGCTGCCGACAACGATAATATTTCACTTTTTTTTAAACTATACTATAAACTTCAGTCTGTAAATGACGGACCCAAAACCGCTATTCACGAAGACTTTCAAGGTCTGACACATGTTTTCACATAATTATTAACTCTCTATTCTATGGATTTTCCTACTGATGGATATACTAAAACCAATCATTATTAATTACTCCAATAATTGTGATTGGCGTTGTCACTATCACATCATTTGCCCCATCTTTAATGTGAGAAACCGTCAGCAATATAAAACTACCATAGTGCAACTAGGAGGACCCTTGAACCTATGACAGATGCTTCACCATACATAAGCATGCTAAATTTGGACGCCAGTTTACAAGGCTGTGAACGGCTTTGATAACTGGTCGGTAGAGTTTGTATTTCACCCTGGTAAGAAAACAAACCATGTAATGGCAATGAGAACAGCAATATCCTAATACTGGTCATCCTGGACATGCATTCTGCAGACCTCTTGTTGTATAGGGACATTCAGGAAATAATAATTAAAATACCTGACCAATGGACCCGTTTTTCATTTTCCAAGACCATAGAGTCCATGAAAAGCCTTTCTGACGTTAAGAAGATCTTGAAAGACCTTTGCAATGAGTTGCAGGAAGAGAGAACAGGAATGAATGAGCTTCAGCAACAATTCGCAAGAGCAAAAGCCGCCTGGGAGATGGAGAGAACTGAACTTAAGGTTGGTCTCGGAGAACGCTGGTGTGTGGATAGCGCTTTATGCACTTATATTTTACCACCTTTTTCTGTCTAATTTAAAGTTTATATAGATGTGGATGTTGCACTTTTATGGGTCCTGTGTATGGGATCATTGTTTTCACATTTAAACATGTAGCTAGGCTTTCCTTTACGTTGTTTCAATATTCACTCCACTGCCCTAGCCCTGTATACCCTGATCAGGATTGTGTTAATACTGCAGAAATCAGTTTTTTTCATTCATGTGCTGCCACGTATTGTACTAGCTGTTAGCCAGTTACTTGTACACAACAAAATAATAAAGCACGTTTTATCAAATACCTTAAAGGGGTATATTCATCTCAGATGTTTATGACCTATCCACAGAATATGCTATTACCGATAGATATGGGTACCTTCTCTGGGACCTGCACCTATCTCTAGAACAGGGATCCCCCCCCCCCTCCCAACCTGGAGCTGATGGCGCTGGGCTCCGTCCCTGGTTTTTCCATAGACAGCCGAGCAAGTTTCGCTACGCTGTTTCCAGAACACTCCTATTAGTGAATGGAAGTTACGGAAACAGCGTAGCACAGCGAGCTGCATTATTTCCAGAACTTGGAAGCTACAGAAACAGTGTCTCGCTGTTCTACACAGTTTGCAGAACTCTCATTCACTTCTAAGGGAATTCCGGAAATCGTGCAGCAAAACGCGCTTGGCTGTTTTTAGAAAAAACAAGTCACCTTGTAAGGTAGTGTCCGGAACCCAGCGACCGCCGATAGGAGGATGAAGATCTGAGGGCCCGGTTCTAGAGATGGGTGAGGGGCCCAGAGGTGGGATTCGCATGTATCGGGCATAGGATATGCCATAAATGTCTGAGATGGGTATACACCTTTAATGGGAGTCCCTATTCCTATTAAATGTAACATGCAAGAAAGTAAACTTCTGTTTTAAAAGAGCACAAGACCCACTGCTTCCTAGATCGCTTATAAATGTGGAAGCTGATATCAGCCAGAAACAGATGTAAAAGTTTCCAGAATGGGAGATATGGAAGAGAAGGGAAAACTGGTGATCATGGGCGTAAACGGCTTTGACAAGCTGCATAGTCATCCTGAAATGGCTGCTTACTGAGAACAATAGATTGTATTCAGCTTTACATAGTAGTTGAACGTCAGACGGTGTCCCTTGTAAGTATAAGAACTTGCCATACGAGCTTTCTGATGTGACTAGAAGTATAGTCCGTATATGATCCCCATCCTGCTTGCTCCATGGTCTGTTTGAAGGACTATAATACTGTCTTGATTTTCTTTGTGTATTACTGAAATGTAAATCTTAAGATGTGAATATATAGAAAATATTATATATGACTTGCCTAGTATTTATATATTAATATCATCAGACAAGTGCGTTGTCTATGGGTTTGGAAACCCTTTATTAATTCTTCAATTTCTTTCCAGTGATTTACCTTTTGCGTTCCCTTCTTGTCGTTGCATTAATTAATGTAATAAAATCTGCAATATTTGTCAATTAAAGAATGATTATTAAGTGAAATCTTATTGTGCGGAGCGTGCATAGACCAGTTGCTGTCTTCTTCCCTGCACTTCCTCCCCACACTGGTGGAAGTTGAGGAGCATTTCCTTGTCGTTGTCTTAACCTGTTCCTGAATCTATGTAGCGTACCTTCAATTTGGCTTTTCCAGCACACTTCTTTCCTGGATGTGTGTTTATCCCCTTCCAACGCCACCTCTGTGTCCCTATGGCATTACCCTTTACCACTGCTTCCTGCCTACATTACCAATGTATTGTTCCTCTTCCAGCTATCCTAAAATCACACGCACAGTATCCCTTTAAATCATAGCTTCTCATTCCAAAATAACTGCTTCCGCTAAAGACACTGAAAGCAAAACTACCAATTATGTCCTATAATCGTCTCTTTTCTGACAGCCGCTGTAGGGAACGCTGGGTGCTTCACCTGAAACAGGCAGCCACTTATGTGTCCACTTGGTCTAACTAAACACCATGTTAGCTTGTGAATTGGACATACAGACTCATCCCTACAAAAACACTTAAGAACGCCCTGAGTTATACGCTCAGTTTTTAAAGGGTTGGTCGAGATTAGAAAAAAAGGACTACTTTTTTTCTAACAAATCAGCGCCACTTGTACTAAAGTTCAGCCTTATTCACTTACATAAGAATGAGCTGCAATACCAGACACAGCCCATGGACAAGAGTGGTGATATTTTTAGGAAAAAAGGCGCACCTTTTTGTCTAACTTGGACAACCCTTTTAGGCCTAGGCTACGTAGAGACTTTTTGTAGGGCAACTGATGGAGTGACTGCTATAGTCCACAAAATTGCATACAACTCAATGTATTCCTTTGGACTGCATCTGTAGCCCAATACTTAAAGTGAATCAGTTGCACTACAAAAAAATCTCCTAATAGCCCAGACTTAAATCATCTTCTAAAGGCTCCAACAGCTGGTATTTATGGGCAGCTTGCCCATCTCCAATTTCTATCTACAGCTAACATATTACCATCCTACTGTAGAAAATGAATAGAGATGTATAAACTTATCCTGTTGGCATTGATAAGGACGGTGCTCATCCTCCTCCGTGCAGCCATGGTCCCCAAAGTCAGAGTTTAAATACGAACATTTGGCACGTTCGCTAGTTTAGTAATATCATGTATAGAATCCCTGTCAAAATGTGGTGCTTTCCCCATACAGTGGGCATACTGTGCCAAATACCCTCGTGTATTGTTAACGTTCAGCGATTAATACCTATCTGAATGTTTTACGAGAATAACAGCTTGCGAGCGGCAGCTTGCTATATTATTAATACATGTATGGATGCTAGTTGTGATGCTTGCCAGCTATATAGTAAATCCTAGATCCTTAGTGAGTGGGAAGACATTAGTCTGTTATTGACCCTGTGTACTGGGCTATTCAGGCATGTGTATTGCATGGCTCACCGACCAGGGAGTCACGGAGCCACTTCTACTGATGGTCACTCATAGTCCGGCGTTGGTCATGGGTAAATTATCTGTTGATATGTGAGAGAGTATGGAAATGTGATAGTCATTCCAGGAGTAGGAGAGGCCGGAAACGTGATCACTGCCTTACAAGAGAAGTAATTAGGAAAATGATAGCCATTCACGAAGTGGGATAGATTCTGTGCATGATGGATTTCATGGGGGGACGGAACTGGGTTATAATCAACAGCTGTGTAAACCCTCAGTAGTACTCCATGTCCCTTATTGCTTCATGCGTTTTGGATAAAATGACATGTAGTTTATGAAAAGTGTTAAAATAATATGCAGTGCCAGCCATGTAAACTTTGTCATTATAAATAAATACTTCTTTCTATTCGCAACCAGCATAATTCAATGTATAACCGACACAATGTAACTGTTTTTTAAATATTTTCTTGAGCTATGTCCCCATACTCCATAATAACTCTCTTAGGCCCCATGCACATTCCCCCGAAAATCCACAGGAGAATTGCAGCCCCATTCATTCCTATGGGGCCATGCACACGTCCCCGTGGTTTCCACAGTCCGTGCATGGCCCAGGAGCCCGGACCGCAGAAAGAACAGACAAGTCTTATTACGGCTGTGTTCTGCGGTCCAGGCTCATAGCAAATAATGGCCACGGCCTGCGATGTGCAGATGACACTCCGCTGCCGGCTGACCCGTAAATCACGGTCGTGCACATGGCTACGGTCGTGTGCATGAGGCCTTATGTTGTCAACCCCTTTTTGTTCGTTGTTTTTTTTTTTTCGTTTTTTTTATCCCCCCTCCCCCCAAGTACAATGACACAAGCTATGATGCCCGGAGATTTATACAAGGCCTATAGTACACAGGCATTATAATAAGCCTTATTGTCAGATATTTTACCCTTTTAGCAATTTTTGCTATATTGGTTGTACACAGTGCCTAATGCTAGCGCGTTCTTCCAAACAACTTTACATGAGACAAATTTACATATTTTAACATTCCTCCGGGAAATCTTCTTTAAATCCATGTTTTCTAAAGGAAGAAAGGCTTCTGATTTGGGACCGTGTTGAAAATAATCACATTATGTCACATGTCTGTTTTTTGTCCTATAATTCACGCCAGGCAACCACCAAAAAAACTAAACGCTGTTCTTTATTGTAGCAGGAATCTGTGAAACTTGGTGCAGACAGGGCTTCACCGGATATTAAAGCCGCTTTAAAACGGGAGAGAGAGGATCACCAGCATCTTCTGGCCGAATCCTACAGTGCCGTCATGGAACTCACAAAACAACTGCAGGTCAGCGAGAAAAACTGGGCACAAGAAAAAGAGGAGATTCTGACTCGCTTCCAGGAGGAGCGTAAGCAGACAGAAGAGCGAATAAAAGAATGGCAAAATAAACGAAAACAGGTGAGCGAGAATGACGGGGTTATGGTTGGCGTTGTGTTTAAGGCGTCCCACCAAAATCACTATACACTTTTGAACAAAAATTAAGATATTACTTTTTACACACGTAGTTAAACATTTTTAAACCTCAACAAGTATTACTGTACCTTTAAGACTGCAGTGATTGAGCATTAACCCTTTCCAACTCTCCCTGTCTACTACTTAGTAGTGTCTGCGGAGAGAGGCCAAGAAGGTTTGAATACCATGTGGCAGGACATTACATACAGAAAATAATCATTGGGCTGACTCGTACCCATAGTCATGCTTTCATGTGAATCAGATAGTTTCCGGTTTCCTATGTTGGCAACTCCTTTTGTGAATTATCAAAATGGACAAATATTTGTAGTGTCACAAATGCAGCTCCGCAAAGGATGAGGTAGCGGCTTTACATTTATTCCATCAGATACTTGAGATCAGCATCTATTAAAGGGGTAATCTTTTGTATAATGTAAAGTTATAAAATTTTCTAATCTGCTTTCTGTGTTAATTCCTGAGTTTTCAAGATCTCTGCTTGCTGTCATTCAATAGGAACCTTCATTGTTTACTTTCAATTGATAAAAAACTTGTCCTCGTCGTGTAATGAAAATGCCAAAGAATAAGCTTTTGTTTTATGAAACCGTACTACCACTTTAAAGCCCATATATGTGCAGATTTCTGCCAGACAACAGATGGAACAAAGATACTTGCAGAGTAGTACTTTTATTTTTGTGTGTATTGGTTTGATCTTCAGTAACCAGTTGAGATAGAAGTCTTCAGATTAAGATGGAAAATCACGGTACCAATATTAGTGTGCCCTGTTTGGCCACCTTTAGTAGTGACTGTATTTTTTTTCCCTTAAACCATTTTCATTAAAATTCATATTGTAGTACCACACTTCCTCTTTAATTTCAAAGTTTTTTTTTTTTTTGTGTCAAGGTATTTATTTGTATTTATATCTGCTTCTGGGAAAGCTGGGTGACCTTCCCTGTGAGATCTCTAATTGCAACCATATTGGTTAATCACCAAGCTTACCCAGAATGTCAAGTGGTAAACGTGCACAACTAGGTAGTATAACTCGAGTAACAGAGGGGCATCAGACCCAGAGGACTGGAATAGTGTCCTATTGGTCACCACACAGTTTAGTCATGGTAACATTTTCAACAACCTGACTGAAGTGGAGAACTCAAGGACCCATTTTATTTGGGTTTATTTAAGGCATTATGTGCTTGAAGTGTCTGATGTTGCTTTCTATTGTTTTTTATTTCCTAACAAGGTTAATGCGTCTCTGTTCGTGCAGCTCGGGGCCGCCGGGTGGTAACACTGTTCCATATGTCTGTGTAAGCAGATGGCACAGACTCTATAGGAACATACTCTGCTAATGTTCAGGAGGGTTATACAGTAATGAATAATACATGCCCACTCCAACGATGTATTCAGCCAAGGAACTTAAGAGAGCACTTGTTGCCAGTACACGAGATTCTGTGGGATGAGACCTTAATGCTTAAAGGTTATTTTCTCCAATTTAAAAAAACAAAAAAACAAAATCCAATTAAATAGAAGTCCTTGAGCTGTCGTTATCTGTTAAGTTAATTCTGGATGACAACCACCATATACAGCCTTGCAGTAAATGGGTGCTTACTTTACAGCTCCTGCAGATCATGCTCCTCGAAATTTGTTAATTCATAAAAAAATTTTAACCCTTTGTAAAAGCATCTTTAGAGGTACACCTTCATAACCCTGTAATCTGATCCTACTGTAATTCTCCCCTCTCTTTATCCTCCGTGTATTGCTAACCTATCAAATGTATGTAAGAGGTATAGGACAGATGAAAGGGGGCATGATTGCATGATCAGACTACAGAGTGTTTGTTTGTAGTCTGTAACCATGGAAACACATAGATCTGCATAGGTGCTGGAGAAAAACATCATTTTTAACTTTGATACATTGAAGCAATAAAAAAAATGGTTGCAAAAGTATACATGCCATTGAAGACGAGTATTTGTTAGCGCTGGCTACACTATCCTCAGAATTTGGTTAACAAGCAATTGAATAATTTCCCAAAAAACAAATGACTTGTGTGTATTGACTAAAATTATAAATCTGTCCGTATTCTACATATATAGCCTCCGCTGCAATGAGGCTAATCCCCATTTAGAAATCCTCACGGCTCTTGTCTTTTCCATGTGTTGGTATTTTCTACCCAGCAATAACCTAATTTGTAGTGGATTAGTTTTGTGAAACCTACGGTTGCCTAAATATATTTAAATCCATCAATCGCCAGAGGCAGGAATGGAACTGAATCCCAGCACTGCATGATGTTAAATTCTCCACGGCTGTCGAATGGAATAAATTGTGTCTGGTATTGTGGAGTTTGCGATAGCCCATTACTGTGCCGTTCTACTTATCCTCTCTAGTACTAGCGGCAGCGGGGCTCAATAAGACATTTTACACCTAATTAGCAGAGTGCTCTGTAATGAGAAAATAAATTTCATGGTGGGGGCAGGGAGACCACTCTTCAATAGAATAGATTTATATTAACGGAGGCAGAGCACCATCTCTAAAACGACACATTACAGATCACTATTCAAAATCTGCTAGAATGTTTTTATGTAAAGAAGCAAATTTATAAAGCCAAACCTGACCTGTAAAGTTTGCTTTTAATTTAAATGACACAAAACATTAATACACCTGCAGAGCGCATACTGGTAGTTTGCAAAAAAAAAAAATAATTTTAGCAAATCATGCGTGCTGATTGCTATGAACTGATTTTTTGTTTTACAACAAAAACATTCTTATTTATAGCACAAAAAAATGGGTCTCGTCCACATAGCTTTATTATGGCTTCATAGAACCTGCAAGTAGTAAAGAACTGTTAAACCGCACCCAAGAGCATGGAGGAATACAACGGTTTCTTCTGTTGGATTGCGTACAAATCCAACAGAAAAAAATTGCATGTTGTATTACATAAGTCTATTCCTCTAGAAACGGGTTCAAGGGAAGAATAATTTGATAATGCGGAGCTGAATGGAGGCACCATCTGACGGCACACAGAGCGCCTACTGCTCCGTATTAGAGACCTTAGACAAAACAGCCATTGTCCTGCATGGAATATTCTCTGACATCTACCATTTTAAACGTCACAATTGTATCGCTCGGGTCAAATTCCTAACAAGTCAAATAAAATTTCCAATAGATTTTAATGTGTAAAAAAAAAAGACATACAGCCCCATTGGGTCGTTTAGGTGCAGTTTTTCAGTTCTTTTGCCATCTTCAGTTAAAGCTGAGATCTGCGGTAGCAGTGACCCAAGTCATTTTACAAATTCTCAAGACAGTTCGCAAAACATTTTGTTTGTGATATGCCATAGAATAAAACATGGAATATGAGTACATGGATACAGTCACCAGCATATTCATTTATGGTCATTTTTCAGCAGGAAGAGGAGTCTTGGGTGGGAAGAGGCCCAGAGAGGAAGAGTGGATGCTGGAAGGAGGTATGGATCTTATGCATCTTGTATAAGAGATTATCATCATCAAATATAGAGAAGATTCTAAAAAAAAAAAAAAACTTTCATTACTTCAGACCCATTCATGTATTTCACACTATTTAGAATATTACAGGGGCAAATAACTTTAACGTCTAATACTACTTTAATATAAAAATAAGGATTTATTTTTTTATTTCTTAAATGGCTCAAATAAGCCATTTTCACTGCAGTCTAATGCTGGCCATGTACATTATATAGCTGTCAACAGAGTGTGCGTGTATTATGAATCGGGAGAGGGGGAGTTGCCACTACCAGATACCTCAAGACACGGTGTTGAAATCCAACCTCTCGATCCTTCTCTCCCCCGACATCTGCCGTGAGGGGAGTTGCGAGGCCTCCATACACACTGGCTTGTTGGCCGAACCTGCCGAAATCGTCAGGTTCATCTGAGATTAATCGGTATATGGCCAGCTTTAAGAAAGAAGTAGCTGCAAAGACAATACAGATATACCTAAAGGTCCCTTAAACACCATTTTATTTTATTGTACAAATAAATCCAGATTCAATAAATTCACCTGTGGGTACTCAAGAATGTACATTTCTGCTCATCCCATGTAATATCAAATCAACAGACCGTAACGACCGCAAACAACCATGTTGCCTGCAAACCCCTTGCCCTGTATGTATCTCCACTATCCTCCAAGAAGACATATGGCCAAACAATCTCCTGTGAGATATGGAGAAAGTCTGAACACCTCCTCATTGTCTTGAGGTGGCTGTCAGAGGCAAATCGGCACATACTAAAATCAAAATGACAAGAAAATAAAAAATTATAGAAATTTCTTTAAGTAAATTTCCACCTTGTTAACACTCTATCATTTTTAGGTCCTCATCATAGGCTAATACATTTATTAGTATACTTTTTCATAGCCGTTTCAGCTGTTTTCTTATTCAGCGCACCAAATCTATGTAGACCTAAATTTTAAATTCTGGGTACCTGCAGCGACCACTAGGGGGAGCTTAGTGTGTACTGTTTTATTGAGTTCAGTATGCAGTAAGTGGCAGGATGCATCATAGACCTCGGTCTATGCAGTGGATTCAGAGCTCTGTATAATAAAAAAACAAAACCGCACTCTGGCCTCTATAAAGATATATGAAGAAATGTCATTCAACACAGAATATTGGACAAAAAAAATGTAGATATAGGTAAATAAATAAAAAAAATATAAGTTGTATGATGCACAATAAACTATGGTACAAAGTGAATGTGACCTTGAAAGCTGTCACTGCTGTCAATTCACTGGAAAAATGCTTCACTTGTGGTAAACGACCATAGGATTGTCAAGGGAATAGGTTACGATCAGTATGAAACAGTTGTTCCGTACAGTAACCCAATACATTCCTTCAGCTGCTGGACATGAACTCCACTTCTACTCTATATATTCAACTTTTTTCTGAAGGCCTAAAAGGCTTTATCAAGTCATGTTCTGTACCCCATCCCCCCCATTATGTCACTTTACATTAGAAGACTGCTAGATCTAGCTTTGTACTGTAATGTAGACAGGATCCTTTGATCTCCTAAGCTCTAGAAAATGAATATTTATTAATGGGTAACACTTGCTTTGTTCTAGGCACTCAATGACCAGATGCAAGATAAAGATATTGACTGTGACATAGATGCCAGCGGGACCAATTTAAAAAGGTAAAGATGACTTGTTCCCGTCCTCTGTAAATAATCACCAGCGTGTGTAACATTATCATTCGAACTTCATTCTAGCATTAGCAAATACAACATATTGAAATGTGACATCCCTTCATAGATGAGAACATTAGACATGAAGACCTGGTGTAAGAACTGCAAATGAGGACTGATCATCCTTTCCTATAAACTAGAAATGTGACATGTAACTTGACCTACTCCATTTTTTTTTTTTTAATGTATGTTTTGTTTTTTAATTCGCAGAACAAAATCTGTGTCCTCAATGTCAGAATTCGAAAGTTTGTTGGATTGTTCACCTTTTCTTCCTGGACAAACACCCCTTGATAACCCCGGGAACAATAAAGGGATGGAAGGTTTTATTTCTTCTCAACTGCTAACTAATGGTTCCATAGACTCCGATATCAATCAAAAACACTGCCTGTATATGAATGACAAAACCTTGTCTGACCACTTTGCTAAGGACAATTTGGGTATCTCTTCTTGGGATTATACTTTGAGTAAGTCTGGGAATAGTAGAGAACCTGGTCACAAGCAGATACAGAGAAGTTACACTGCCCCAGACAGGACAGGCATTCGAATTTATTACAGTCCACCCATTGTGCGAAGACTAGGTGCTCATTTGGTCCAAAATAAAGAAAAACTTATGGTTGAGCCAGGATTCCTATTCACAATGGCAAAGCCTAAAGATTCAGAAAAGATAGAAAGATTTTCTGGTAATTCTTATATTCGGTGGTTGTGTAATTTCTCCAAGAAGAAGTGTGACGTTTTGGACAAGGATGCTGTTAAGGAAACACAACCTCCGGTTCCTGCATTTCCATCTTCATTGGGGGATTTGGAGATATCTGGAAATATGAGTGATGACATGAAGGAAATCACAAATTGCGTTAGGCAAGCAATCCGCTCCGGTTCGTTAGAGAGGAAAAGTAAAAGCACATCAAACCAGACTGTTGGCCTCTCTACCATTGGGGTCCAGACTACTCGAATGATAAACATTGGTCTTCAAACTGATCTATCTAGACCAAGTCTTCATGTAAAGAGCTGGTCACCAAGAGGTTCCTCTCTGCTGTCTACAAGGAGCAAGCACATTTCCACATCATTGGACAAAGTCCATTCCCGTATTGACCGCCCCTGCTGTTCACCCAAGTTTGGCTCTCCGAAGTTGCAGAGAAGGTCATCATCTAAACTAGATGCCTCTAAAGATAGAAGCCTGTGGAATCTCAATCAGAACAAACAAAACGGTTCAGCCTGGGCAAGGTCTACAACTACTCGAGACAGCCCAGTGCTCACCAACCATTATGATGGCTCATCCAGCGTGTTCAATGTAGTGGATCATGCTGGAAGTACAGAGTGTCTGTACAAGGCCGGCGTAGCTGAAAAGAATAAGGCAGAAGCCTCTAAATATGGCATTGTGCAGGAGTTCTTCAGAAACGTGTGTGGCCGTAGTGGTCCGAGTTCTAGTACAAGTACTGAAAAGAAAGAACTAGAGGAAAATCACAAGAGACCTGATAATCATGACCATTGCTCATCTGCTGTATGTCATCAATCCTACAATGTTTCTAAACTGCTGAGCAAGAAGACCCCAAGACCACACGTGCCTGACGAACAGAAGTCTTATGTCTCAAGTCAAGGAGCGAAAGATGGAAACTCCAAGGACCCGGACGTAATTTCTACAACAGCAACTGAAGTAAGTGGTACCCTTTGAGCTCTTGCTGGCTTTCCTAAATTTATAATCTGTTCTCTTTGTAGTAGTGAAGCCAGAGAAGATGTAGTCATTTTGATCACTGGTGTGTTTCACTATAATAACATGTAGACATACCATATTCATCATGTTCATCTTAAAATCCATTTCCCTGCAGGATTACTCCTGTAATTGCAACTCACATCCTGTCACATCCTGCTTCTCCAGACCGTCCCGAATCAGCTCGCGCCAGACTCAACCCAGGTGCCAGCTCCACCAAGAACCAGCTCTGTCTGAGGAATATCCAGGAACCGGTTGCAACTGAAGATGAAGCTGTTTCCACTGCCTGCCATCCACTGTAAAGTTTGAACCCAGAAGCAAGATCACCGCAACTCCTAAAATAAGCTGATCATGCCTTCAATTCTGTACATAAGTGCATAGGATAGATTTCAATTGAATTTATTGATCTGCTGGATGCTAGTATAGCACTTAACCCTTGAAATCCTTGGTAAAAATGTACCTTAAGTAGGTATGTATGAATATACTGTACTCTGGATACTTTATGTTTATGTATAAATGCCAAGATTGCTAGGATCTACTTTTCTGCCATAAGGACCCACCACATGTCTGTCACGTAATACACGCTGTTTGGTCTTAACCATAGCTGGACAGGTTTATGTCCATTATTCATACCGAACTCTGAATCATTCCTTTTCTTGCACAAACCAGTCCTTATATTTTCACATACCTTAGAGGCATGGTGACCGCACTGGCTGCAAAAGTAGATTTATTTTTACAATGTTCAGAAATCAAAATATTGGACAATACTTTTAAGGGATCAGATTCTTGGAATTATTTATTAAATAGCAAAGAAAAAATAAAATAAGGCAGTCTA
The DNA here is from genome assembly GCF_050947455.1 of Rhinoderma darwinii. Taxonomy (NCBI): domain Eukaryota; kingdom Metazoa; phylum Chordata; class Amphibia; order Anura; family Rhinodermatidae; genus Rhinoderma; species Rhinoderma darwinii. The sequence continues at coordinate 31,871,291 of NC_134699.1, forward strand.
GATGGTAAAATAATAAAAAAAAAAAAAAGGCTACAAAATTTCTGTAGTTCTTATAACAAAAAGGGGTTGACCGTATGCCAGTGACTGTGCCAATGACGCATCAGTCATATGGGTAAAGAAACCTTTTAATTTTATTGTTTTATTTATGGCTGGTGCTTTTACTGGGGGGAGCAGAACAGAACTTGCATAATATTGTATAACAGAACCTGCCATGTTAATAGGAATATTCTGTAGATATGAATATTTAATTCTCTGAAAATATTTGCCATGTGTATATAATGTGTGTATATACATCTCCGTTCTCCTTGTCATTCTGAAATGCACTGTTTTTTTTCTTGTTTTTTTGTATACCTTTTTACTTGTTTTATATATGTTCTTTCCTGGATAAATACACATTAGTAGATTAGTTTGAGAATTGTTCTACCCACACCCTCATATATGGTATGTGGCTATTTCCGAGTCCTAAAATAATGGCAGAGATGGTAGAGAAAATCCTGAGACTGCCCATAGGCTGAACAGCGTTACTTCAGTATAGCTTTCAATGCAATACATTCCTCTATGCAAGGCACAGGTAAAATATTAAAAATAACAGAAATCATGTCTGTTTTCTGCCAGAAACGGCGACACCCTTGTCATGGTCGGTGTCTTGTATTGCAGCCCATTCAGCGGAATAGAGCTGAGCTGCAATACCAGACACCGCCTATAGACAAAAGTGGCGCTGTTCTTGGAATAAAAAAAAGCTGTGTTTTACTAATCTCCTACAATCTCTTTGAGTAAACTTTTTTTAAACTACATTTATCATATTAACAATCATACGCTTGATCATTTAGTCCTGTGGTGATGACGTACATAGTCCAGTTATTGGTCTGATCATTGTGTCCGGCTGTTAGACTGTCGATGACAAACGTAAATAAGTAGCAGCATGATCTGATATGAGTAGTTGCTACTCTGTGTGGTTTGTTGCCTATGTCCTCAGTCCACAAGCATATTGTTCTCCTACCGTTGGGCTTGAGGGAAGCTCTGACTTTTGGCACTAAGGTGGCCATACAAGCACTTTGAAGGTTTATATTGTGCTGTGTCCAACCTACTGCAATTTTTGCAGCTGTGAATTATTTATTTTATTTTTTTAATTGAAGGAGTTCATTTAACGTGTTTGCAGCCATTGCATTGGCTAAAGCAATATTCAAAGCTATGAAATCCCTATGAAAGGATTGGGAGTTATTGGGTACTTTCTGCGTTATGCCACCACTTAGTTAATTTATTTTTGTTTATATTTAGTTTCAGCCACTTTGTAACTGACTGTGTTTTTTGTAGCTTTACAGCAGCTTTATATCCGTTATTTAGAAGTCTATTCTGAATTATGAGCCATGTAGTAGGGAAGACACCTGAAATCTTAGGGCCATGTATACGGTTCAATTTCCCAGTACCGATGAGATCTTGTCACGGCAATCTGTTTCAAATGAAGGTTGCGGGAGTATGGAGAATGATCTTTTGTACGCCCATATGTTTAGTGGTCCCCTACCACTACTCTACACATTCCTCTTGGTAAAGATAGCTGAACTGCCGCTTTGCTAGCCCATCCCATGGGAAGTATTAGACTTTACACTCCTTTCCTTGGTTATGCTGGATTACTCTGCCACTCCACATTCTGCTATGTGACAAACACTGCTATTTCTATGTATACTCTCCTATAATTGCTGGCTGGTGATGACAATTTTTATTCCGATTTAGCTCTTGATAATTGGGGCCACACTAAACCAAAAGCAAACATTCGTTTACACTACCACTTTTTGGGCTAAATCTTTATGGAAAATGTCCCATGTAATGTTAACTGACAATACGAATTTGCACATTTCCCTCCCTCACTGCACTGACCGTTCTTGGAGTTGATCACCTCACGTGCACTCCCTAGCTCCTGTAATTCTGTTGCATCATAGTTGCCATGTTTTGGTTTTTTTTTGGAGGTGAAAGGGGCAAATCTCAAGGAGACCAGTATTCTCTTCTGGATGCATATGGTTGAAGTATAACCTAAGGATACCCACACACGTAGCGGAGATTCCACAGCACTTGTGCAGCAAAATCCGCACTTGCTACATGCAGATTTTGTTGCAGATTTCACACTTTCTACATTGAAAAGCGTAAAATCCGCAATGAACATCCAGAACAGAATGAGTATGTTTGTCGATTTTGAAAATCTGCAGCATGGTCTGAATTCTGTGTGGAAAATGTTCTGCAGCATGTGAATGAGCTTTTTTTCAAGTCTCATCCACTTGCCTGCAAAAGTCTTCCGCTACAGATTTTCCGCCCGCAAATCCAGATGGAAAAATCCCCAAAACAAATCCGCTACATGTGCAGGGAGCCTAACCGTACCGCTATGTTCACTCCCAGTTGCTACAGGGAACATTTTGTGTTACATGGCAGTCATTCATGTGAATGACCGCCCATGCTATACATAAAAAGCCTGAGTCCACCTGAGTGAGTGGCACTCCGCGCTGGCTCATAGTTTCTTTGACTTGGCTGGTCTGCATTTCCGATGTTAAAGTGTTTATACTGTGTGCAGCTGGAGATGTAAAGATAAATTGTACAGCATTATGAAGTATGATAGCGCTTTAATAAAACAGCAATAAGAAAAGTATTCCCATTTAATTGGGAATATGTAGATTTTCCCAGTATAATACTAAAGATTAAATATTTTTACTTAACTGATCTGAGGCTAAACAGAGTAATTCACAATTTTCTGCTTGGTCCTAGTGTTTAGTAATCCGCAACCGTGTAAATAGTCACACATTGAATATTGGAGTGAGTCTTGGCAATATTATTTTCACCATGAAGTCCACTTTTAAGTAGTTTAATACACTAAAACACAACAGATCCTGGCATCTTAATGAGTAACACTAATGTTGGGCTCTAACAGACATCCCACGCAAAAAACATGTATACTGAATGGCATACCATTTATTTTTTTACATGGGAGCCTTTAGGTGACGTATGCGACTGTATGCCTATACAGTGGAATCTGTCAGATATGCATCTGGAAAGGCTCTCTATATATACCTCCGGTTTACACTGAAAACACAGTTTAGCTAGGTTGTAATATATATATTTTATTTTTTTTATTTTTTTTTCCATGAAGATTTTCCAAATTCTCTGTTAACTGAAAAAGTCCTGCCTGCTTGCAGCCACCACTAGGGGGAGCTTAGTAGCTTACTGCATACTGTTATACATTGGAAACAATAATAAAGCTGTATTCAGTAAGCTCCTAGACTCCTTTAGTGGTGACTGCAAGTTGCCAGCAGGTTTTTTGTTTTTTTTAACTAAGGCTGGGTTCACATCTGCGTTGGGATTTCTGATTTTGTATTGTCAAAAGAACCTGAAAAACAGAAACCCTTTAATTAAAACACCCATTGAGTTCAAAGGGTGTTTTTAAGCTCCATTTGCTTCAGCTCAATTCTGTTCCACCAGGATAAAAAGAAAGCCCAATGGTATTCAAGGGTGGACATTCAGTGTGGTGCTAGCCTTCTATTCATGATGCAGGAAAATCCATCTGATCCTTGCCAGATAAGTGACTCATTATGAAGATGTAAAATAATTCATATGTATCATTGACTTTCTATACCCGTGTTACGACCGTTTTATACATACAAGCACTCAGCGCACACACACTTGTATCAAAGAACACCTTATATTGTAGACCCGTATATAATGATATATACTCACCGTAGATCATTTGTATATCTCTATTGCTGACACTGCCACGTCATACCTAGAATAGATATGGTTGTATATACTTCATGGTTCTCATCACATAACACATTTTGTATTGGAGGAGAAATATTTGTCTTTTTTATTTAATCTAGAAAACCAAAATAGAGTTATTGGATTTTGTTAATGTTTGCAAATGGCCTGTAATGATTCTATTATGCACTCCTATAGGGAAGACTTGTTAAACACAACTTTAATCAGAGGGGTGCAATGCCATATAGAGGAACAGGCTGGCATAATTTTTTTTTTCTTTTGTAGCACGATATTACATTTACTATAGGCCTTGTTCACACAACTGTATTTGTGACTGTATTCAGGATCTTCCGAACACTCCGAGCAATGTTGGTCTGTACAGGGATACACATGGTTGTATTTAGAATATGCAGCATGTTCATGTTGCCAGTGTTTTCCCAGAAAAGAGAGACAAGTTAATGAGACCTGTAAAATGCTGACCTAATACAGAAACAACACTGAGCTATTCGGGCATATGGAAGTCATAAAGCGGGTTGCTGCACTCGGGAACCCCCCCCCCCCCCCCCCAATGAACCAGAGTGGAAAACGTCTAACAAATACTGGTTCTGGTAGACCCGGCCCACCCATTCATTTGAATGGCCATTATAAAATACTTTAAAGGGAATGTGTTGCTAGAATATTTAGTATATAAATGATGACACATTGTTCTACATTTTTAATTTTTTTCACAAGTCAGGAAATATTATAAATTAGATTCTAATTTATAACATTTCCCTGTGCTGGTCACTAGAGGGAGCAATTCCCAAAATTGCAGCATTGGCATGTGGTAAAGCACCCTCATTGCTTTATGCTGCAAAATTGGAGAAGACCCATTCACTCTAGTGTGCTCAAACAATCCCCCCTCCTTTATCCTGGCTAGTGCCAGGAGAAAGGAGGGGGTTGAATGTTCAAACCTCCTACACTGTGTGCCGCCATTTTTTGAGCGAATGCACAGTGTAGGAGGATTAGATACAGTGGTAATCACACAGTATAACACGAACATACACAAACATAACTTACCTGCTCCTGCCGCTGCCTCCGCTCCCTGTCCTTCTGAACATATGGACGGAAGCCGTGACCGGAAGTAGTCATCTTACTGTCCGGCCACATGAAAATGGCGCCGGATGTCGCTGTGCCGAAGAAATTCCGTTTGAACTGTGTGGGAGCGGCGCATGCGCCGTTCCCACACAGACGGCGTACACTATAGTGAATGGAACGGCTCCCGTTCACATTCTTTATGGGGATGTATGTGCTGTATTCCATCTCTGTATGTGTCGTTAATCGACACATACAGAGATGGAAAAAAAAATGGCAGCCCCCATACAGAAGTAAAAGAGAGAAAAAAGTAAAACACAAAAACACAAATAAAATGTATTTTAATAACATACTAAAAGAAATAACGTATAAAAAAAATTTTTTTTGACACCTTCCCTTTAAAGACTAAAAAACCCCAACATGTCACAGCTGGGGTTTAGTGTATCAAACCTGCCTGCATCAAAAATAGACGTTTGGAAAAGGGTATGTTCACGTGCAGAGTTTTCAGGTGCATAAACGCCTCGAAATACGCCTTGAAAAACGGTAGGTAAATGCCTACAGACATCTGCCCATTGAATTCAGTGGGAAAAACTGTTTAGTTCAGATGGGGCGTTTTTTTACACTGCTGTTTTAAAAAACAGCATGTAAAAACGCCTCGTCAAAAGGAGCATGTCACTTCTTGAGCCGTTTTTGGTGCTTATTCATTGTGTCAATATAAAAAACGCTCCAAAAAATGTTTTCGGCTACAAAAACTTGAGGCTGTTTTCCCTTGAAAACAAATCCGTCATTTTCAGCCGTTTTTGGTTTTGCGTGTGAACATACCCCGTACCCTAAGAGTTAGAAAGGTAAATTACAACTTACCAAAAGGAGTCCGGAGGCATTTGGCGTAATGCGCACATGAAGCCAGAGGCAGTACACTTCAGTGTGCTGTCCTCTGCTTCATATGCACATGCGCTCTATGCCACTCCCGGTCTTGTATCAGTAAATTGTACGTTACTTTACTAACTAAGTTGGCAATCTGAGCAGGTTTGTAACACTAAACCCCAGCTGCATAATGACAGGTTGGTGGTTTAGTGGCTCTAAACCGAGTGACCGGTTCCCTTCAATGTATGGGCAGGCGTAGCTGCTCTCGGCAATAACGGGTTAGAGGAGCCAGACCTGTGCGATCAGCTGAACACAGTGCTGACTTCTATTTAAGGAAGTGTTGTCTACGTATATATGAGAGAGTCTCTTTTAAATAGTCAATACAGAGATGATATATATCCACGATCTGTATTTAGCACTATATGTATTTGAAGATTGTGTGAATGAGGTCTTAATTATATTTTCATTATATTTGTATAGATAGAAATACAGATGGGAAAACATTGACCCATAAGGTTTCTGCTAGCAGACTGCAGAGTCATCGGGGTTGACAGGAGATGGCTCTGCAGACCAGTGGTTAGGCGTCACAGTTGTATGTCTTCACTGGCACTTATGTGACTATAAATCTCCCAAACATTTTTGCATACATATGACTATCATAAACTATTTGTGTTGTTTTCAGACATATTTTTAATTCCGCCCTGTATATAATATTTATTTTATTTACTTGTTTTTTCCTTTTCTTAAGCACACATACTTGTTAATTAGATTTTAACTAGAAGATGCATAAAGTGCAATGTTTGAGGTGGGGAAATGACATGTATGTGGTGTACCCACATGTCTATTATTTATGCATGATATTGGACACCATGAGATTGGACAGTTACAATTTAGGATGTAAATATTTTTACGGCTTTCTTCGAGCATTTGTCAATGATTTTTATCTTTCTTTTTTTTTTCAACTTTTTTAGATTTTTTTTTTTCCCTACTTTATACCAATGACTTTTCAGAGTTTTTAAACAGAAAATTTCTCAAGTGTTTTTGTAAATAGGTTTCTAACTCTGTGTTGTAATAGGTAAGATTAGATCAAACTCAAGACATTCTAAAATTGGAAGATTTCAAAGTATCCGTCCACTTGTATTTGTTATAAAGGAGATGGAATTTCGTACAAATTGTTTTACCTTTCAAGACCTGTAACACTCTAAAATGAAAACCCAGTTGTGTAGGAGTAAAATATCCACCCCATGCACCACTGTTGCCGAGGGGTTACAAAAATGTTTGTTCCTTTTTTTTATGTTTAATAGAATTGTCTCATGATGTAAAGGAGAAAAAAAACCTTTTTGAATTTGGTATCTTTCATGCCTTTTTCATTGCGTCTTTGTAACTGTGTCAATTAACTGTCACACGTCCATCAATTAAACTATTGAACTCTAGTTTACGTGTATTTCTCTGCTTTTGGCCTGCTTTGAATTGTCGGCCTTCTTAGGTATCTCGCTTACAAGAGCTGGACTCATTAAACTCCACTGCAGCAAATCACTATTGTTGACTCCAAGGTATGTCATAGTTTTCTGCCTTCAGGCTATATCACAACTACATGTATTTTGATCAGTGTTTTTATTTTTTATGGAAAGCTCTTTTAAAAGAACATTGATCTATTATATGAGGCACATAGGTAGCTTTTAATTGTTCAGTTGAGTCAATTAAATCATGTTGAGCGCATCACACATACTTGTTTTCCAAAGGCATAAAGGTATCCACCTTGAAAGCTATTCCAACAGGTTTGTCCCTACAGATCCGCCATAACACTTAAAGAGGCTCTGTCACCACATTATAAGTGCCCTATCTCCTACATAAGGAGATAGGCGCTGTAATGTAGGTGACAGTAATGCTTTTTATTTAAAAAAAACTATCTATGTTTACCACTTTATTAGCGTTTTTAGATTTATGCTAATGAATTGCTTAATGCCCAAGTGGGCATATTTTTACTTTAGACCAAGTGGGCGTTGTACAGGGGAGTGTATGACGCTGACCAATCAGCATCATGCACTCCTCTCCATTCATTTACTCAGCGCATAGGGATCCTGCTAGATCCTTATGTGCTGTCTTATACTTACACATTATCGATACTGAAGTGTTTAGACAGTGAATAGACATTCCACGGGATGTCTATTCACAATCTCTGCACTTCATTACTGTTTCTATGGTAGTTACAGCAGAGCAAAGCGTAATCTCGTTGTAACCTGTCATTTACTCTGAATCTCGCGAGATTACGCGTCCTCTGCTGTAACTACCACAGACAGTAACGAAGTGCAGAGCTTGTGAATAGACATTCCGTGGAATGTCTATTCACTGTCTAAACACTTCAGTATTGTTAATGTGTAAGTATAAGACAGCGCATAAGGATCTAACAGGATCCCTATGCGCTGACTAAATGAATGGAGAGGAGTGCATGACACTGATTGGTCAGCGTCATACACTCCCCTGTACAACGCCCACTTGGTCTAAAGTAAAAATACGCCCACTTGGGCATTAAGCAACTCATTAGCATAAATCTAAAAACACTAATAAAGTGCTAAAAATAGATTGTTTTTTTAAATAAAAAGCATTACTGTCACCTACATTATAGCGCCCATCTCCTTATGTAGGAGATAGGGCACTTATAATGTGGTGACAGAGCCTCTTTAAAGCCTTCGGCCTAATATTGTGTACGTCCCCTTCATGCTGCCAAAACCGCTCTGACCCATCGAGGCATGGACTCAACCAGACCTCTGATTTCCTGTGTTGTCTAGCACCAAGACTTTAGAAGCAGATCCTTTTTATCCTGTAAGTTGTGAGGTTGGTCCTCCATTGTTTTTCCAGCACATCCCACAGATGCTCGATTGGATTAAGTTGTGCGTAATCTGGAGGCCAAGTCTACACCTTAAACTCCTTGTCATGTTCCTAAAACCTTTCCTGTACAGTTTTGCAGTGTGGTAGGGGGCATTATCCTGTTGAAAGAGGCCACTGCCGTTCGGGAATATCGTTGCCAAGAAGGGATGCACTTGGCCGACAACAATGTTTAGGTAGGTTGTACGTGTGAAAGTAGCATCCACATGAATTTCAGGACCCAAGGTTTCCCAGCAGAACATTTCCCAGAGCATCACACTGCCTCCACCAGCTTGCCTTCTACCCGTAGTGCATCCTGATGCGATCACCTCCCCAGGTAAGCGACGCATATGACCCGGCCGTCCACGTGATGTAAACTAAAACGTGATTCCGAAGTCCAGGCAACCTCCTTCCATTGATCCATGGTCCAGTTCTGATGCTTGTGCCAATTGTAGGCACTTTAAGCAGTGGACAGGTCAACGTAGGCGGTCTGTGCAATATATCCTAATAGGCCATACGGCCACCATAGAGGGGTTTCTCTGCTAGGAGCAGCTTCTGCATTACCAGGATTAATGCAGCTATGTATTATGTGGTCGCCTATTCATTTACATGGAGATTATGTAATACTGTATTCTGGCTGCTGCAGGGGAAATGAGCGGATTCTTTTTTTCTCATCTTAAAGCCATAAGTTACTGAAACTTATGGCCAGGCTTGGTTGAATCTATGCGTATAGGGATGTGAAACATGATCCGGTTTCACAGACCAAATATTTATTTGTCCATCAGGGATGTATCAGACAGGTCATAGCCGTCATTTAATTTACAACTTGTTTTTTGTGTAACTGAATGGTGTCATTCGCGCGGGAGGAAGTAACCAGCTTCTCGTCCTACTTTCAATAGAAATCGATATAGATGGCAGCCTGGGGCATAAGTACATGAAAAGAAGGTAAGACAACAACTTTTAAGTAAACTAGTGTAACATTTTTATTGTAGACCCTGAGACCCATAACTTAAAAAGTTGTTGCCCTGAAATGCACTTTAATTTTAACGGGAAACAAAAGAAAAGAAACAGGATGATATGTACATTAGAAAATGAAGACCGTTCTTGTAGTCGAATGTACAAAAATAATGGAAACCACAATCCATTGTGATGAGACATGGCAGTAATTAGTTTTCTTTACCACATGGGCAGCATTGGTCAATAAATGACTGAGTTGGGCACAAGATTGTCACGAATACTCAGCACTTGGATATTAATTAGTCAAAATGGTGGAGCTTGTTGCCACCACAAAGTAGGGCTTTTAAAGGACTAGATATATGCAATGACTTGTAATATTTAAAGCAGCTGTAAACCTAACATATGTAAAATAAAGTAGGGATCATAGACGCAGACCCCTTCCCCTTAGTTCACATTCGCGTAATACGGTACGTGCGCTTTTTTATTTATTTTTTCCCATATTACGGACGCAACACCTGGACCTCCCGTGGTTCATGAGAACCGGAGTTAGAGCACCATAGACTTCTATGGTGCGCTAACTCCGGTTCTCTTTTTTTTTCCACAGCACTATCCGCATGCCTCAACCTAGACTGTAAATGCAGACATAACCGTGCAGCACTGAATCTGGCCAGTGATGCATTAATCCGCTATGGGACTATTTCTGCACATTGTCTATATGAGAACAATGTCTGAAATCACCACTGAAGTTCAACATTATACATTTTTGGTGATTATTTCATTTAATTATGATGATGATCAGGGGCAGACATCCATAGGGTCCTTCAAGGCAAACGGTCCGACCACCACCTTTTAAGTGTTCTTATGTTATACATATATCAAATTGGTTCAAACTTCTATGCTGGATGCATTTCATAATAGGTCTTTAAGGGTTGGAGCCCCATTTTTCTGAAACAAAAAATAGAATCTTCTGCTTTCTTTCACACACTAATAAATTAAATGATAAAATTCTGGCTGCCTGCACCTACCAGTAGGGGGAGCTCATTGCATACAAATTTTATACAGCTCCCAATAAATTCAATGGGTGCTTTATAAATTAGTATGCAGTGAGCTTCTTCTAGGTAGCCAAAATGTAAACTCTTATTTTTTATTTTTTTTCAATTTTATTTTTTATACAGTAACAAGCTATGGCATATCATTTAGGATACACCATCGCTTATCAGTAGGGGTCCTACTGCTTGTACCACTATGGTACTAACTCTTGACAAATCAGCTGTTGGGCAGCAAAGTGGGTATATATTTGTGGTCTGTTAGCCCCTGACAGATTTATGTAACAAAAACCCCAAATCTGCAAAAAATTATAAAAGTTAGCGAACACCCTTACTTTAGTGATATATTTTAAGTAGCAGACAAGACATTCAAGTATCTTATTAACAATCCACTGAGTCACAGGACACTGGGACCAGTTCTTTTAGAGAACAAAAATACAAGTCTTCGGAAAATGAATGATGCTTTATGTAGAAACCATGGTAGCGCAGACTCGCCATTCACTTGCTGTCACTGAACTCCAAGCTGTGCAACACACACAATACCGTGTCCTCAGGGGGCCTAGGACATCCAAGCTTAGGCTAGTTTCAATAGCTACTGGACTATACTCAACCCTTAACGTTCAACAAAGTACTGTGCATCTGACTACGAGCCCGGAGCTGCTGCTCATATGTTGTGCGGATTTTGTAGACAACCTGTTTAGTTAAAATGGGTTTTCCCATAAACCACATTCATCACTTATCCACAGGATAGATGATAAATGTCTAACCACTGCGGGTCTGATCGCGAGAAATCTGGGCTCCTAGTTCCCTGTGTGAATAAAACGGTAATGCAAATGAGGGACCACCGCTCCATTTACGATCTATGGGACCGACAGAGATAGCGGAGCACTGTATTCTGATATCTTTTGTCAGTCCCATGAACGACAATTTACACAGAGCACACTCCTATGTTATAAGTTCATTTTCTATGTTATGCAGCATCAAATTATACAGGGCATCTCTATAATACGATTACCGTACAGTTTAATTTATGCATGTCTATATGACATTTTGTCTATATGACACTACATGAAAGCCTGTGCATATAAAACGCACAGGCATCGCTAGCATGGATTTATACTAAACAGCCCTGGGGACCTTGTGTAGGCCCCAGGCTGACAATATAAAATCACCAGCCCTGTCGATCGCAATGGTGAGATGACAAAGGGTGTTGAATGGGTTAAATGGGATCTGAGTTTTCTCCAATCATGGGCATTCGTACTGGAGGGTCGCTGTAAATCACAACTACCCTCCAGCGGGTGATCATGCAGGCACAACTTCTGTGACCTGTGTGGTTACCATTACGGAAATGTATGTTGGCATGCAGGAAGGAGTTTAGGGCTTCACCTGCCACTTTTATTAAAAGGAATGTTCAACTTTTAAAAATCTTCTGATGCCTCCGGGACATAGAAGATGTGATCGATGGGGGACTGTGCCCCTTTGTTTCCTGACTCCGATCTAGAAATCTGTTGTCAGGATCTCCCATTTACTGCAAAGGGACTGTATGTTTAGTCTAGTGATCAGTGGGGCTCACCAATGACATCTGATATTTCTCAGTGACCTAACAGAAGACGTTTAGAGGAAAAACCTATATAAACAGTATATTTTTGGAATAAGTTTCACCTTGAATATGATGTGTATTTCCTTACTTCCTTTTTTTTTTTTTTTTTCTCTCCTTGGCTACCATGGTGGGTCCTTTTTTGAGTTTTAGGTTACTTTTAAACGGAACCACACACAAAATGAGTCCTTGCCTTTCTATCAGTGAGCGCTTCATTGTAAAAGACCCATTAAAATAATGCAACTTGTTACAGAATGTCCCTTCCCTGCCATTAACTAGTTGGATTTAACATGTATTACAAATGAGTAGCTAACGCTAAAATATTTCTGTACTTGAGATTAAGTGACGGATTTAATGTATTGATGTATCTCACAACATCAAATCACTGATGGGATTATTTGGTGTTGCTTTATTTAGATTTTGAGTATCCTTATTCCCATTCGGTCCTGTGCGCTGTGTGGTTCTTTGGGTCCGATTCCCACATGTGTCAGTGTGAGATTTGTTTCTAATCCAAACAGCTGCTGTATATCCTTGGAATTAATGGAATAGCCTTGTCCGTGACCCTGTGCTACCAGTGCAGATCTCTCTAATGCTCCTATTCAGCTAGTTAGATGCCGATGCTACCCAAGCCATACTTTAAATCCTCTGCATAGTGTTTTATAGTCAAGATCTCCTGCTGCGTCGCTTATAAAATATATCCAGACGGTATTTCTAAATCAACAAATACTGGGAGCTGGGATGCAGCCATTTGATAGTGTCACCTTGCAGAATGCAGATGATTTAGTTATCCCAGCCGGCCATTGCTGGTTTTTCACAAAACGCCATTTGTTAATTTCTACTTTTTGTATTCATCAGAATTATAAAATACAAAAACATGGGATTTTTTTTTTTTTAGTATAAGTCGCTGAGTTTATTGATATAAAACTAGAATGTACAATGCAGAACTCCATAAATATCATCTGTTGGAGCTGTCTGGGAATCAAGGTTTATCACTTAGCTTTCCTAGAAAACTATCTTTGCTGTGTGCATAAACCCTACGGGCCCATATTACGGACAGCTAGGAAATATCTGCCGCTATGTTCTCCCCTAACAATATTGATTCTAAATTCCTCTGTAATACGCAATGTGAAGTATAAAATGAGAAGTGCTGGATTGACCCATAGCAGACTATAGGCGCTATATTATAGATCTCTATAACACGGATCTGTAATACACCCATGTACATGAATCCTAGGATAGCGCTGGGTACAAACTAATTTTGCATTTAATAAAAAAAAAAAAAATGTATGTTATTTCTTCAGTTTGTTTTTCCAAGTTAAACACAGTATATTTTCTCAAATGACAGGGCAGATCTGGCTATATTTTTGCTCTTTATACATAGATTTATTTATGCTAGTGACATATAAAGAGAAATCCAGAAATTCTCTCTGTATCACAGTATGCAAATACCAATCCAATCAAACGGAAATCAATCAGAATTAGTAGGTAAATGGTTAATCCAAAGGTGATCTCTACGGACTCATGTGTTTATCATTACAACATGTCATCAGTCCGCTTTTTTTCTTTTAGTGGAGCCTAAAGTGACAAGTATAGCTGAACACTTTAGACGCCTCCTTTGTTTCCATTGTCTGTTATAGCTGCTTGAAAATGCAAAGTGTCGTAACAAGATCCAGTATGGTAAAAATAATCAGCTGTTTGGGCAGTGCCACCCTGGCTGGACCGGCAATGTTGCATCTGTCTGGGCTGACTTCTGCGTACCTCCTACTGGACCGCTGTAGTGACGTGTATATTCTGACAAGTATATTGGTTCAGTAGTGACGTATGGTGAAGAGACTTGGATCAGAAGAATGTCCCTGACCTTCCAAACTTATTGTAACATACAATAACAATTTGTACAGAAATAAATAAAGGATTCTAGAAGACTACCCAAGAAAGACTAGGGTAAAATCCTTATTCTTAAGACTGAGACTCAAAGACTGGTCCTAAATAAGGTTCATGTAAAGAAAAAAATAGTATAGTAGAAATCTCTGCTCTAAGTGCTCATTCAGATGAGCGTGTATCACGACTTATGTATTTCAATGGGGCCTTTCACACGACTGTTTCAACGTAGCGTGGGAAGGGTCCATGAAAAATAGGACATGTCCTATTTTACTGCGTATCCCTCCGCGCATCCCTCCGTAGACTTTAGGCTATGGGGGATCCGTGACCACGCGCCCCCTACGGATGCACCTCAGATGTGAAAAAGTCAGTTTTTCACGGCCGAGGTTGCCGATGCCTGCATGTAGAATTAAGCACATACAGGATTCAATAGTCATATCATCCTACCATCAGTCAAAGATAATAGTGTTCGAGTGCTGGTGCAGATGTGCGTTGAGGTCTCAGTACCGTTGCTATTACTGAAGAAACCATGAACTGTAGTTCCGTTATCTGTCTGTAAACTGATACTGACATGTAATTTGGGCATCCAGCAAGACAATGGTCAGCAAGCAAGGACTGCGTTTAGAAAAGTCTGATCGTCTTCTTTCTGTTGGCCACAACAGATACATTTAGCAGCTGATCTACAAAAGCATGCCTTCCAAGCATCCAATAGTTTGTATGGCAGTCCTGGATGGTCAGCACGACCTGTAACACAAAGTTTTTGACCCAGGAGAAACCATAAGTAGATTACTTCTACCGGAAATATTTCGACCTGTGAAAATACCTGACAGAAGAAAAGGGATGTTGCATATGAGAGGTTAGCGATTGGATTCCTGCTAGAGGACAAGAGGAGCATGGAAGAGATAAGTGTACTATCTGTCTGCTACTGTTATGGGGGCACTGTGAATGTCCGTATTGCTCCCACTTTTAGAACTGCATTTTATTTGCCTGTAACTGTATGTGGTATTTGCTGACACCTCTGAGTAATGCTGTGGCATCTGAAAAAACTGCGGCTCGCTCTGAACTCTACATATACCTGTCCCTCTTTCGCAACGCCAAAAGATTGGCGGTATGCAAATAATACAGAATAACACATCTACCATGTACAAACATTGCCACTTTTAAACGTTATTAGTGTAAAGTATAGTTTACCTATAGATCGAATATAATTATCTTGTATAGATCCTCTTGGGTTTCAAAACATTTGGAGAGATTTACTAATGTGATAGCGCCTAGACCTTGTCGTAAAATGCGGCACAGTTCCTGCGCATAATGTCTTATCAAGTTAGGAGTCCAGCGGGCAGTCCTATTCAGTGATTGACAGCTATTTCTGTATACATGCTCTTACTGGGAAGGCTGTCAATCATTGAGTGAGACCGCCCACTGGACTCCTAAGCCCAGCATTAGCAGAGGATTATTAAAATACAAGTTATAACTAATCTTTTCCCACAAAACTATATACAAATCTGCTCAGCTCCTCCTGCTCTATAACACAATGGCTGCAGGTTAGACAGCATTTTTAACGTGACCGGTTTCCTTTAACATTTACTTTCCCTTTGATGTTACTTTGCCAGATTAAACAAAAAGATAGCTCTAAAAATCCAATGAAGGAATTAGATATTTATTCTTCAAATAATAAAATCTCCCAAATTACCTTTTGGTTCAGTACTGGGGGTATCATTTCAGGAAGCTTATTGTTTTCATTTACCGAGTACTCGTGTCATTTTACATAGCAATCCTGGCGCCCACAATAGGAAAGGAGGAAACTTCCTGCATTATGTAAGCCCGTAATTACTGTTCTTATCCCTGCCTAGTTTTATGCCTAGAAGAATTCAGTTTTGGAGTGTGACACAGGAAATACTGGTGATTTAAAGGGTCGCTGCTAGTTGGTGTTACCCTTTCACTAAAAACATTCTGCCCCAATAATGCCACTAGATCACGATTTAACAGATCTAAAGTTAATGTTTTCTATGAGAATTTTTTTGGAATAAAATATACTTCCTACGTAGTTCCATCAATTGAAAAAAAAAAAAGACACAAGACATGCATGAAAGTACAAATTTGTGAAGACCCAATTGTGACTCTCAGAACAGAAAAACAAAAGCCCAGGTTTGCCTCAATGAGTGGAAAAAATTACCCTTTAGGACCCCAGTTGGAAAATTTATCAAGATCAATATAACGTCTTTCTCCCTCCTAGTTAAATATCATTCTCAATGACCAGTCTCTACCCTCCGTTCAGTGGCAGCGCTGCCTTTAACAAAAGACTGAGTAACCGGAGACCAACTGGTTGCTAACCATGTGCTGCCTAACAACCAGACTAGACTGTCAGTCACGACTCATATTTTCATCTCACCTGTAGAGGGGAGGAAGGATTGATTGATTTACCTATGGCTTATCCTTGTGGGATACATCCATAGGAATTTTAGTATGTATTCAAGCATAAGTTAACAAACCATGCCACCCTTTAACGCTCCTGCTGCTGCTGTCACAGCGATCTGGGGGAGGGGAAACCATTAAGACATATTATTCATATATTAAAAATCCTTTTATTGCAAACTCAGCAAAATAACACAAAGGATGAGACGTGATGAGCTGGTAGAAATGATCATATTCCTTTGTGTAGCCGTGAATACAGGGTTAATACACGCTGCGTTAATACGGGTTGTCATGAGAGTCCTCTTTTAGTGCCCTTTGATTTCAATAACCACAAAACATATGAATTGGAAGATAACTGGGATTGTTATTTCCAGTCTTTTTTTGAAGAGATGGGGTAAGATGCCAGGTTAATGCTACAGCAGGGTGCTAACGCAGTTCATTCTGCTACTCAGGCAGAGCTCTGGTTGCTATGGAAACAAATGAACTAGTTACTATGGAGACTGCTGACAGCGACCATACATCACGAACCGTAGAACAGAATACATACAACGGCGGCCAATAGAACACACCGTTGTTTTTTTTTCCCTGGATAAAAGGCAAGATGAAGGATGTCTTGCGAAGAAACTCTCCAGGAGCTCAGCGGTTTACTTATACGTGAATTAGA
The DNA here is from genome assembly GCF_050947455.1 of Rhinoderma darwinii. Classification (NCBI taxonomy): domain Eukaryota; kingdom Metazoa; phylum Chordata; class Amphibia; order Anura; family Rhinodermatidae; genus Rhinoderma; species Rhinoderma darwinii. The sequence continues at coordinate 31,888,386 of NC_134699.1, forward strand.
GGTTAATACAGGTCACATCGAAGGTAAAAGTTCTAATACATCTCCCTTCACGACTATGGACAAAAAAAATCTATATTTATTTGTGCATGTATATATGTAATATCTGTACGTATCTACAAATCAGACATTATCTATAGCAAAAATATTTTATAATAAAATAAATATAAAACAATAAGGCCCTGTTCACACTGGAATTTTGAGGCAGATTTTGATCTGCCTGCACGCCGTTTGCTGCATTTTTCGCGGCCATTGTGCGCCGTGGGCAAAAACGCAGCGAAAAACGCTTTCTCTGCCTGCCATCGATGTCAGTGGGAGGTCAGACACATAAAAGCCCGAAGATAGGGAATGTCGCTTCTTTTTCCCGCGAGACGGTTTTTCCGCTCGTGGGAAAAAAAACTCCTCCGCCTCCTATTGAAATCAACGGGAGGCATTTTCAAACGTTTTTTGCCACGTTTTCCGACGCGGTTTCTGCGTCAAAAAAGTGTCAAAAAATCCTGTGTGAATGGCCTAAATGTGGTATTTCCATTCACTTCATCGCAAGACAGAGGGTGTAATGTTGTGCTCACGTGTAATGTAATCTTGTATAAGGTTTTCTGGTAAGACATTAAGCTTTTTTCAGGGACCCCCCTCACTCTGATGCCCATTATACCTGTCTTTTTGAGATTGGGAAAAATGAAAGTATATGTGCACATTGCATCACTTTTTTTTTTCAGAAGCCCCAAAGTATCCAGCAGTGCCCTCAAAACAGTGCCTACCAGAATACCTCCACAAGTGTTATTAACTCTGCAACAGAGCCAGCTATTGTCCCGTACCAGTACCAGTCCCAGTCCCTGCCCCACACCAAAAACAGTTCACCCATAACATAGACAGCCATAGTGCCCCATAACCGTATCCCTAAGGCTTCGTTCACATCTGAGTCAGGGCTCCATTCATGGGTTCCGTCTGAGCTTTTTTGTCAGGGGAACCGTTTATCCCCATTGTGACGGAAACAATACCGTATTTAACTACGCTATTCATTTCGTCAAAACGACGGAACCCTTAAACAACGGTGACAAACAGGAACCATTTCAGTCCCTATCGAAATCAATGGTGATGTAAACGTATGGTTTCCGTTTGTTTCAGTCAGGGTACCGTTCGTGGGTTCCCTTGATGGAAAGCTCGGATGGATTCCATGACGCAGATGTGAACGAAGTCTAAGTGACCTAATACCATCCCTAAATATATACGTAATAGTTCTACCACAGTGATACTATCACCGCGCCAGCCACAATGCCCCTTAATATGATCTCCATGTTTTTTGCTGCAGAAGCGATCAATTACTGATTGATTCTGTCAGGACAGTAGGATGGCATCCTTGTACAGTGTATAAGTACTGAAAATCCAAGCTACAGAGGGATTATCCCTTCATGTTGTGCTTGCCTAAATCCCTCAATGACCTAGCTCTTTGCTGTTTAAAATAACGTTCTGTGCGATTTATTGATGCTATTGTCCTGTCCTGTTATGTGTCAGATACAGACCCACTCGCACTACAATTATAGAGCGGGGCTGCTACTGGAAGGTGGTATTCTACTGCCCTGCCCAGCGCTGCTGCCTTTAATGGGCATTAAATGACAGCATAAAAGCAGATCATATCACATGGAAAATTGATGCCCTCTTCTTACAGTAATGAATTTTATTTAGTCTTTTCTTAATTTAGTCTGTTTTTGAAAAATTGGTGAAAAACTAAAATGACCACAACTGCAGCTTTGCCAAGTCCTGCTGGAAAATGAGATCAGCATCTCCATAAAGCTTGTAAGCAGAGGGAAGCATGAAGTGCTGGAAAATGTCCTGCTAGACGCTGCACTGACTCCAGACTTGATATAACACAGTGGACCAACACCAGCAGATGACATGGCCCCCAAACCATCACTGACTGTGGAAACTTCACACTGGACCGCAAGACACTTGGATTGATGCCTCTCCACTCTTCCTCCAGACTCTGGGACCGAGATTTCCAAATGAAATGCAAAATTTACTTTCATCTGAAAACAGGACTTTGGACACTGAGCAACAGACCAGTCCTAGTAAAGGCTTAGGAAACCTTTGCAGGTGTTTTGTGTAGATTCGCTGATTAGAGTGTCACACCATGAGTCTACAATCTTCAACTTTAGCCCAATACTCTAATTTTCTGAGACACTAAATTTGGGGTTTTCATTAACTGTTCGCCATAATCTTTAACCTTAAAAGAAAAAAAAATATGCTGGAAATAGATCACTCTGTGTGTAATGAATCTATATAATATGAGTTTCACTTTTTGAATTGAATTACTGAAATAATTTAACTTTTTGATAATTCATTGAGAAGGACTAGTAGTGCCATTCCTCTATTCTTCATCCTAGAAATGTTATGAATAAATTGACAACTGCTTATTACCATTCGCCTTGTCAAAGGGGCGTGTCCCTACACAGTCTCACTCTGTCAGCACTGATTGGACATTGTCAGTCTGTATAGGACCCCCCCCCCCCCCAACTGGTAACACCCAGCTGGCAGTTTATTCATACATTTCTAGGAGGAATAACAGAGGCTTTGCACAACATAGAGTTCTAGGAAAAAATGTTTCAGAATTGTTATTTTAAGGCGAATACAAGTATTTACTAAAACAGCCCTGTTAGGAGAGGTGACGTGTCCTCTTTAAAGCTCCTGAGCCCCAAAACTAAATCTGTAACTGTCCCCCATCAAATGTGCTATTTTTGAATACTGGTGTCTTATGTGGTAGAGGGGCTCTTAGAGCCCCTCAGACAACAGAGCCCATGTATCACTGCTACATCTGTGCACCCCATGGCTACACCCCTGCTCTACAAATATGACACATCTGACGATATCCATAGCTTTTTATAGACAAATCCCACATATCTTATGGAAACAGATTGTGTATATGGATGAGAAGTACAAAAAAGATGTTTCCCCTGCAACCACCGCTCTATTGATATCAAACCATAGAACCCCTTTCGCTGCTTTCTCAGAAATGTTTACTTCCACAGTATGTGGCACACGATCATCAGCCCAGTGTATATCAGCTACCCCCTCGCTAGCTGCTATTACTGTTCACAACCGCAGACGTTCTTCCTCCACATTATTTCCCTTCTGTCCTTATTACTTTCATCCATCACTGCAAATTGAAGCTTGTGCATCGCAATGTTATACAGTGATGTAAGTGCGCCCCTTACTGGAATGTTGTTAGTATTACAGAAGAAGGAAATATATATATATATATTTTTTTAAAAGGCTTTATTTTCAAAAACTTTTGTTGTACAAAACCCGTACCAATATACAATCAATACAAAACAAAAGGCATTCAGAAAGGCATTAGTATCAGAAAGAAATGTTAATCCAGAGCAGATTCATTATATAACATATACAAAATAAATGAGATTATCTTCCCCAAGAGCCTAACTGAATCCAACTACCATACACAAACATTCATCCTTGCGCTCGAACCCCCCCCACCTCCCGCCACTGTCAAGTGACAAACCGCAGTCTCTAGAGTCTCCAACCACCTCGACCAAATTTTTCCGAATTTATCCGGACATTTCCTACTAAGGTAGAGCTTCTTATACATAGGTACATATTTATTTACTAGTTGCAGCCAGTGCATCAAACTCGGGCGTTCTGTGCTCTTCCAAGCCATAATTAAAATCTTCCGGGCACAAAACTTAACAAAGCGAAAGAATATCTTATCATAGTGGTTGTATATAACGTCATCCATAATACCCAAGAGGCACATCTGAGGGGTAAGAAGCTGCGGAAACTCATAATGGGTATGAAGAAATTCCACCACCTCCGACCAAAAGGGGGCAACTCTGGGACACATCCACACGCAATGTAGAAAGGTACCGACGTCTGACTGGCAGCAAAAACAACTATCCGAAGTCAATGCTCCCATCCGCTGAAGCCGAACTGGCGTGTAATAGATCCTATGCAAGAACCTAGACTGTATCAGAAAATCCCTTGCACTCACCACTGAATCAAAAAAAGAGGATTCCACCTCCCGCCAGTCCTCCGTCAAGGTAGGGACATAATCCCTCCATCGCAAGTCTATTTTTTATTTAATTATGAATCCCATGTTTTGTAAAAATAGTAAAGCAATATTTTTATGTAAAATACTAATTAAATTAGGTACATGAAATAGTTCAATTTAATTAGACGGAGAAGCCATGGCCAAACATTCAGATAAGTTTCAGCCAGAGTGTCTCAGGCTGAAACTGGTCTGTTTTGGCTCAATATATCGGAAATCAGTTTCTTTATTCGTTCCTATGAGGCCGACATTGAGCATCTCATAGAAATGCATAGAGAAAAAGACATCCGGTCCGCACTGTAGATGCTGTGGGAATCACCGAGCCGGATCGGGGGTCACATGGTCTAACAGAAAGACCGAACGAAGGCTCAAAATACAAAAATAAAGTGCTCAGTAAGTTTTTGTTTTTTTTACCTCCACTATAGTTTATGCCATCAAAATTACAAACGGAAGTGGGCAAAAGTGCTTCTTTAATGGGAACTTACCGCAAAACTGATAAACTATTTTATACTGAATACAGGGCATGAGGGGGTGGTGAATGACAGGGATTCACTTTTTGGTATTTTTAAAATCCCTTATCATGCAAAGCACTCTCAGAGCCTGTTCTAGGCATAGCTGCATATCCATTTTGTCTGAAGCGCTCATTGAAAGAGTAACTGTCGTTTCAGGAAACTTTTTGTCAAAATAACTTGTCAAAAATATTGATCGGTGGGGTTCATAGTGCCGAGACTTCACCAATCGCTAAAATGAACGGGCAGAAGCGCTCACCTGAGTGCTTTCCATCTGCGGCGGCTATCGGCAATCCTAGTATGCCTGAATATAGGCTCACGTAGACAGTCTATGAGCGCGGCTTCAGCCTGAATACTGTAAACTAAAAATAATTCTTAATTTTTTGGGGAAAAAAATAATCCTATGGCTGTGATCTAACTATGAAATATTTGGCAACTATAAATAACTGCAATAGAAATGTAATACATTTACAGAATTGCCACAAGGGGGCAGTAGATACTAAGGTAAATAAATGACCGTTTCACCAGAGTTCTCTGGACTTGCTCAGGGGTACCAAGAAAGACTGCAGTGGCAAGAGCTGTCGCTTTTTCAGTAATGCCATGTCTGGAAACAGTTGGCATGGGGGTGGGGGAGGGGGTTTCAACACATTTTTACACTGGAATGATTTGCCTACATCCAGTCAACACATTTTTGTACTGGAATGGTTTGTCTGATGGGGTAGAACTGGGAATCTCTGTCTTACATGTAAACAAATCATTCAAAGCTATCAAATATCTAGGACGCCCCCACAACACACACACACATCCCATAACAAGACCTGTCCAACAACTTTCTGCCCATAACATTGTTTGATGATGAATGAATTTGCGCTTATGGCAGTCTATGCAAAGTCTATGTAAACACGCCTGTCCCCGCACGCCTGTCTCTGTCTCTTTGACTGTTATAGCCTACAAAATTATACCACTGCTAAATGATGACTACGTAGCGCAGCCATACAGCAAAAGATACACTATATGGACAAAAGTATTGGGACACCAATACATTACACCTACAGGAGTTCTTGTGATGTGCGATTCTAAATCCATAGGTTTAGGTCTTTTCTGAATGAACATGCTCTTGGTTTGGCTTCGTACACTACATGGGAAAAAGTATTGGGACACCAATACATTACACCTACAGGAGTTCTTGTGACGTGCGATTCTAAATCCATAGGCATTAATATGCAGTTGGTCCCTTTGCAGCTAAAACACCTTCCACTCGTCTGGTTAGACTTTCTACAAGATTTTGGAGTGTCTGAGGGAATGTTTGACCTTTCATCCAGAAGAGCATTTGTGAGGTCAGACGCTGATTTTGGATGAGAGGTCCTGGTTCGCAATCTCTGTTCTAGTTTATCCTAGATGTTCAATGAGGTTGAGATCAGGGCTCTGTGCGGACCAGTCAAGTTCTTCCACACCAAACTCCCCCAACCATGGCTTTATGGACCTTGCTTTGTGTACTGGGGAACAGTCATGCTGGAACAGAAAAGGGCCGAACCCCAAACTGTTCCCACAAAATTGGAAACATACAATTGTCCACGATGTCTTGGTATGCTGAAGCATTAACCCCTTAGTGATCAGCCTATTTTAGGCCTTAATGACCAAGCAATTTTTTTAATTTTTTCATAGTCTCATCAAAGAGTTATAACTTTTTTATTTTTGCGTCGACATAGCTGTATGAGTTCTTGTTTTTTGCGGGACAAGTTGTATTTTTTAATAGCCCTATTTTGGGGTATATAGAATTTTTTTTATTAACTTATAACTTATTTTGGGGGGGGGGATAAATTTATGCCGTTTACCGTCTGATATAAATCAAATTTTTTTTACGGGGTTCACCGTGCGGGTTAAATAATGTAATAGCATTATAGTTGGGGTCGTTACGGAGGTGGCGATACCAAATATGTGTAAGTGTTTTTTCCTTTTTTTTTTTTTTTTTAATAAAGCACATTGTAAGAGGAAAAAGTGGGTTTTTTTATTTATTTTTTCACTTTATTTTTTTTAAATGAAACATTTTTGTTAACATTTTTACTAGTCCCACTAGTAAAAGCTTTTATAATACACTGCAATACTTTTGTATTGCAGTGTATTTGTGGCTGTCTATGTAAAACAGCACTCGGCGACCCCACAGTGTTGCTGTGGTGCCTAAGGGTATGTTCACACGAGGTCATTACGTCCGTAATTGACGGACGTATTTCGGCCGCAAGTACCGGACCGAACACAGTGCAGGGAGCCGGGCTCCTAGCATCATAGTTATGTACGATGCTAGGAGTCCCTGCCTCTCCGTGGAACTACTGTCCTGTACTGAAAACATGATTACAGTACGGGACAGTTGTCCGGCAGCTTGGCAGGGACTCCTAGCGTCGTACATAACTATGATGCTAGGAACCCGGCTCCCTGCAGTGTGTTCAGTCCGGTACTTGCGGCCGAAATACGTCCGTCAATTACGGACGTAATGACCTCGTGTGAACATACCCTAAATGCTTCCACTTTGTAATAAAATCACTCACAGTTGATTGCGGAATATCTAAGATTGAAGAAATTTCATGAACTGACTTTTTGCAACGGTGGCATCCTATTACAGTACCATCTTGGAGTTTAGTGCGCTCTTTAGAACGACCCATTCTTTCACAAATGTTTCTAAAGGCGACTGCATGGCGAGGTACTTGATCTTATATACCTGTGGCAATGGGACTGAATGAAAATTATGAATGAGTTAAATGATTAAGAGCTTTTGTCCATATAGTGTAGCTGTTGTATGATGAGACAATCTGCTTGTTAAATTGTATCACATTTAGTTAATAGCAGCTTGTCTAAAGCCCTATTATACCGGCCGATTTTGGCCCGTGCAGCAAGCGCCGATCAACGAGAACGCTCGTTGGTTGGCGCTCGCTTGCTCCTGTCACAAGTAGCTATGGATGGGTACGAGCGGTCGTTACTCCGATCGCTCCTCCCCACACATTATCATCATGTCGGCAGAACGACTCCGTTTACACAGGGAGATGTGCTGTCGACAACGATGATATTTTACTTTTTTAGAACGATACGATCATCTATGAACGATTGTTTGCCAGATAATTGCCCAGTGTAAACCCCCCTTAAGGGTATGTTCACACGTAGAATAAAGTGGCTGAAAATTAGAGCTGTTTTTGAAGCTGAAAATTAAGCTTCTTTTAATTTGAAGCTTATTTAGAAGCGTCAATGGAAAATCAGTTCCAAATTCAGCAGCATAAAAATAAGCCTCATGTGAACAGCACAGTGTATTTCTCATTGAAATCAATGGGAAAGTTTATGCAGGCTTATTTCAAGTGTATTTTGGAGCGTAAAACTAGGCTTTTCGATTTCAAAATCAGCATGAAAATAAGCCGGTTGAACATACCCCAAAAGATGTACTGCCAAAACAGAGTGTAAACCAGTCACACCTGGAGGTTTTTTTTTAGGTTTTCTCTCCCACATTTTCATATGTGGATAACATTTGAAATTCAAAAAGTGCATTTTTAGGCTATGTTCACACAGAGTATTTTGCCGAGTTTTTTGACGCGGAAACCGCGTCGCAAAAAACGGCCCGAAAACGCCTCCCATTGATTTCAATGGGAGGCGTCGGCGTCTTTTTCCCGCGAGCAGTAAAACTGCCTCGCGGGGAAAAAGAAGCGACATGCCCTATCTTCGGGCGTTTACGCCTCTGACCTCCCATTGACTTCAATGGGAGGCAGAGAAAGCTTATTTCACTGTGTTTCATGCCCGCGGCGCTCAATGGCCGCGGGCGAAAAACGGCGCGAAAATCGGCGTGCAGGGAGAGGAAAATCTGCCTCAAAGTTCCAAACGGAATTTTGAGGCAGATATTCCTCCTCCAAAATACTCCGTGTGAACATAGCCTTAAAGGTTTTCTGCACTTTTTGGAAACCGCAGTATGACCAGTCGCACCTTTGGCATTTTTTTCATTAGTGAATGCAGTCACCTTGTTTTCATACTGTTTTTCAATAAAAGCAGTCCTTGTAGTATTTCCTAGAGCTGCTTCTTTAAAAAAGAAAAAAAAAAAAGTGCCTACTGCCGATTAAGGAAAAACTCCTTATTCTCCAGGACTTTTTCAGCCAGATCACAGGTCGCGGTCCCCACATTAGTCATCTATTGTCAGGATCATAGCCAGGGTTCTACAACAGTTATTAGTCATGAAGTAGCAAGCTGGAGGATGGGGCAGAACAGAGACCAGGAGTCGATACCAGAAGTAGAACCACAGGGACCAAGTGACAAAACCAAAAGGAGATCTAGGAGCATAATCCTGGAACAAGATCAATAGTCGGGAAAAAAGTAAAAAAGCAATAGAAACAATAGCTAAACAAATGATGTTCCTTAATTTACAGACTAGTAGTGAAGGTTGGAGTCCTCTTTAAATAGGCCGCCAGGACCGATATCATGTAGGAGCACCGGTTACCCTAGCGACCTGATGCTGCCAGCCGTGCAGAGGAGAAAGGGCCGCGGCTGAAGACAGTAGCATTAGGGGAGTCGAAAAGATGCGCCACTGGAACTGGGGATGCTGAGTAACATAACCCATAAAAAAATAGACCCTATTGACTAGTGATTGGCTCCAATGGTGTTTTCTGCTTAGACCTTAGACCTAAACGTCATCCCAGTAGGCCGGCCTGGACTAAGAAGCACAGAATTCCAGGTAAGTATAAGATTCTTTTTTTTTTCTGAGTCAGGACAACTGCTATTTGTTGTGGGTTTTACCTAGCCATTGAATTCAATGGCGAAAACCTGCAACAAAAAAGCAGCGATTACGCATATACAATTGACATGCTGTAGATTAAAAAAACGCACTGCAGGTCAATTTCTGAGCATTTTTTCTGCATATCATTGATGCAGCATGTGGTTGAGATTTATTCAAATCTCATCCACTCTGTTGCTACTGTATCATGCTTTTTTTTCCGCAAGAAATTACATTGCAGAAAATCTGCGGTATTTACGCTTCGTGTGAACTTACGCTATGGCATTATTCAGACGAACGTGGGGAAACTTGAACGTGAAAAACGTCAGTCCGCGTTGCCTCAGTGCGGGTCCCGTTTTCACAAATCACCTTAGATTTGAGTCTATGGAGGGATCCGTGAAAACGGAAGAAAATAGGACATGTCTATTTTTCAACGGACCCTTTCACACGGTCTGTTGAAACAACGGCCGTGTGAACGGCCCCATTGAAATACATGCGTCCGTGTGACGGCCATTGTAATGTTCGTCGGAATAAGCCCTTAGGAAGAAAAAAAGTAGTTTTTTTTCCTTTCGAATTCCATGAGAAACTAAAAAAAAAAGAAAAAGGTGGCATGATCCATCGATTACTATGCTTTTAGGGAAGAATACGTTGCCTCATGAAGACCCATAGGGACTCTTTGAACCACTGTACAAGCTTCATCAGCTCTGATGCAAAACACTTCTTAATATTCCTGTTTGGACATCTTTGGAGAAGGACTGCTTTGAAGTGGCGGTAACTTGACGTAATGGACTCCTTATATGTACCTGCTGAAACGTAATGTCAGTGATGTCATCATCACTACAATGTACAGATAACTTGCACCACTAAACGAAAACCCTGTGATATCTCAAAAATAAAAGCAGTTCAAAACGCGGTATGTGAAAACATGTTTACTGAGGTAAAAATTGGCAATTTTTTCCATTGGCTTCTCTATATGACTTCAAGAACGCTAGAAAAATGCATGTTCAAAATCAACATTTTTTTTAAAAACACACTAAAAACGCTTGTAAAAAAATCAAAAATGAAAAACCCTTGAAGTTTTGGGCAGAAAAAAAATGTGTTTTTGCGAAGGCGGCCTTAGACTGGTGGCACCAAAAGGATAATTGCAGGGTAAGAGGTCACAGCAGTCTATACTTCACTTCTATTTCTAGTACTTCCTTCTTCCACGCCCCCCCCCCCCTCTGAATACTTCACTATTGCCAAGTAGAATATGAAAAAGACGTCCACAGAAAAATTACTTGCAGATAAGTAACAAGTGACTCCCGCAGTGTAGCTCCCCCTAGGACATATGATGCATGCAGGCTGTTGGTCCCCAGATGCATAACTTTACATTTATCTACATTAAACCTCATTTGCCAAGTGGATGCCCAAACAATTAGTGTGTTCAAATCCGCTTGCAATTCACGAACATCTTCCATAGTCTGAACTATATTACATAGCTTGGTGTCATCTGCAAAAATAGAAATAGTGCTATTAATCCCATCCTCTATATCATTAATAAACAAGTTGAATAATAGGGGTCCCAGCACTGAACCCTGGGGTACACCACTTATAACCGGGGACCATTCAGAGTAGGAATCATTGACCACAACTCTCTGGATACGATCCTTGAGCCAATTCTCAATCCAATTACAAACTATACTTTCTAAACCTATAGCCCTTAGTTTACCCATTAGACGTCTATGAGGGACAGTGTCAAATGCCTTTGCAAAGTCCAAAAACACTATATCCACAGCGGCCCCTTTGTCTAGGCTTCTGCTCACCTCTTCATAAAAACAGATCAGGTTGGTTTGATAATTTCTATCCTTAGTAAATCCATGCTGGCTGTCACTTATAATACTATTTTTTGTCACATAATCCTGTATATAGTCCCTCAATAGCCCCTCAAACATTTTCCCCAAGATGGATGTTAAGCTACTGGTCTATAATTACCCGGGGAAGACCTAGAGCCCTTTTTGAAAATAGGCACCTCATTTGCCATGCGCCAAGCCCTTGGCACTATACCAGTCATTAGAGAATCTGAATATTATGAAAAGGGGGACAAAATTCAACAAATTCAGTATATTATATTAGTTGATGTATCAACAGCACTGGCGCCGGCTACATCAGCTGCTCTTCCTTCTGTTGTACATACAGAGCTAAAGAACCCATTTAGTAACTCTGCCTTCTCTTGATCCCCCGTGACCAACTCCCCATTACCACTATCTATGGGTCCCACATGTTCAGACCTTGGCTTTTTTGCATTTATATACTTAAAGAATTTTTTGGGATTTGTTTTACTATCCTTGGCCACCTACCTTTCATTTTGTATTTTTTCAGATTTTATTAAGCTCTTTATAATTTATAAAAGCTACAGCTGTACCCTCAGATTTGTATTTTTCAAATGCCCTTTTTTTGTCATATATTGCCCTTTTTACAGAAGGTGTAAGCCATGTGGGGTTTAATTTTAGTCGTTTATACTTGTACCTATAGGAATACATTTTGCACTATAATTATACAAAGTGGATTTTAAGATCTCCCATTTATCATTTGTACCATTATTTGACATTAGTTCTTCCCAGTCTATGTCCTGAATTGCAGCCCTCATCCTGGGGAAATTGGCCTTCTTAAAATTAAGTGTTTTTGCCCTCCCAGCCTGTGTTTGTTTTTTACAGTATAAGGCCCCATGCACATGGCAATGCCCATAATCATAGGCCGTGATTGAGGACACGGCAAGCCGCGGAGAGCCGTCGCATTTTCGGCCCGTGCTCCCATACAATGTATGGGAGCACGAACCATAAAAAGCAAAAGATAGGACATGTCCTACCTTATTTGGTTTTAAGGCTTCAAAACTCTTGACAGGATCCACATACCGATTTTTTTATTTTTTTGTGAACAAGATTTTGTTTAGGTCATATTGTTTATTCTAAAACTGAAATACACCCCATCTGCCGCAAGCAATACCATACCGCAATGCAGTTTTCCATAGAAGATGTTGTAGGAATATAAACCATAGCTACCAATTGTGGCAAAACATGAAACCACATATATTGTAGATGTGTGGCCTCCAACAGCAGTCTGTCGCTGTTACATGTGATGGGATATTCCTCTCTGTACTGAAAATATCTTCCATTCTGTGGAAAAAACACAAAGCGCTGATTTAAAGATGTGCTGCAGCCAGACAAGATATCTGCAAGAACGCTGCCCCCCGGCAGTTAGGGAAGAAGGACGAGGTGAAGTGCTCACCTGCCCTCCTGGATGGTACACCCTATACCAACCTTGTATGCATTCTTAGGGTATGTTCACACGCGGAAGATTTGTTGCAGAAATGTTTGCGACAATGCGGTTGCATTGGATTTCTATATGCTCCATTCAGATCAATGGGAAAGTCGCAGAAATTTCTGCAACATGCGAATATACCTTTATACATCCTTCTCTCATTCTCCTACGCACTCCCATCATCTCTCCACTAATAACGCAGTCCGGGATTGCTGGGCACTAGGAACAGTCTACATTAATTTAATATGTAATGAATATGAAGCCCCTTCCTGTAATTGAAAGAGCGCCTACAAGCCAGAGCACTAGAACTGATTAAAATAAAATCAATACAGATTTCTATTTCAGGAAGCTTTTCATTTTGTTAATGGCTCAGGGTAATAAATAAATGGCAGCCTTCAAATGACCGGCAACATTTTGATGCAGATGGGAATGAGTAATATGAGGCTGCGGGAACAGGGGCGATCACATCCTGTCCCGTTATAAGGACACTGTTGCAGCTTTGCGCTATTGAAAGAGTTAAAATTTCACTGTGACTAAGGAAATGGCAAAATAACAAATCTCATCCACATTCATTGAACAAGTCTCATCCACACACAGCGGGAAGAATCCACTGAGAAACTGTTCCTGTTCAGAAATTAACCTGCAGCACATTTTTTTTTAATCTGCAGCGTTTCATGTTTTTCCCATTAAAAATAGCCATGAGTTGAGATTTTTCTGAGGAAATGCTGCAATTCCACCGAAAATCAATGAGAAAAAAAACCACTGTTTTTCTTCAAATTAATAAAAAAAAGCTTATACTTACCCCCAGCTGTTGTCATAGCGATGTGGTCCTCTGTTCTGAGCGCAGCCTGATCTCCTGGGATGATGATTCATCTCATGTGACTGCTGCAGCCAATCACAGGCTGCAGCGGTCACATGGACTACAGCGTCATCCTAGGAGGCCAGACTGCACTCAAAACAACTGATTCCGCAGCAGAGATTCTGCCCAAAAAAATCTGCACCACAATTTGGTGCAGTTTTTCGGAGCGGAGTTCCCTGCGAGTTGCAGAACGTATATGTTGTGGATTTTCTGCAATAGAATAAAATCCACAGTGGATTAAATTTTTTTTTTAAAAACGCAGATAAATCTGTCACAGAATTCCAAACCAAATAGTCCGTTATGGGGGGGGTTTTTGAGGAGCATATTGCTGCGGAAATGCTGCAGTTTCTCTGCAGGGATTTTACCTGCGGATTTACTTATTGATTATAGCAAAGTATATGTGCACATGCGGATTTCCAGCAGTTTTTACTGCGTTTCCGCTGCGTCAATGCCGAAAAAAACGCAACAACACAAATCTGTTACAGAATCTTGAGATTTAAAGTGTACATTTTCATTTTTAGTTCCCAGACCCCCAATTACCCCCAATGTGCTACAGATTTAAGGGCGTTTTTTGTTCTTTTGGAAAAATATAATTTTTGGCCGTTTTTTGGGCTGTAAACGCCCGAAAAACGTCAGAAGAATCGGAAGCAGAACGCCTCCAAACATCTGGCCATTGATTTCAATGGGAAAAACGGCGTTCTGTTGCGATGGGCCTTTTTTTTACGCGGCTGTTATGAAAAAAAGCGTAGAAAAACGGCCGTGAAAAAGAAGTGCATGTCACTTCTTGGGACGTTTTTGGAGTTGATTTTCATAGACTATTGAAAGCAGCTCCAAAAACGGCCGTAAAAAAACGCTGCGAAAATTGCGAGTGGCTTAAAAAAACGTCTGAAAATCAGGAGCTGTTTTCCCTTGAAAACATCTGTATTTTCAGTTTTTGAGTTTGTGTGTGAACATACCCTTACCCTTTAATTACTTAGCAGAGCTATGGCACCCTTGGCATATTCTAATATGTCATTATGTCGATAAATTGGGGGTCTGCGAACTAAAAAGTGAAAATGTACACTACCCTGCAGAGACGGAGGTGGGGAGAGGACAGGGATAGACGGTATATTTTCCAACGTGTTGCCCTCTTGCAAAAGGTGAAGGGTGCTGCCTGAGGTGACGTTCTCACTTTGCCTCATGGATGGTACACCCCTGGGGGTAAGTGACAGAGTATTATAATCATGCCCTTTATATCTTATCTACAATATGGGCACTCCTGCACATGGGAGGGACTGGGACATCAATACCTAACTACCTTACCACTTCATCTATATCTAGAAAATACTGCTCCTGGATTTCTGAAGTTTGAATCAATAAAGTTGAATGACTGGAGCTATTCCGATAATTCATCTCAAGCAGATTATTTGCTGAAAAGTCCCTGTGGGAATTTGGATGTCAGAAATCTACACAGACTAAACTGTGGTTATCGAACTGTGAGTTTGTGAGCAATCCTACTATAAACTGTAGCCGTCATCTTTCCTTAGTAAGCCTGGATTCACACACAGCGTTTTGCTGCGTTTTTCTTCTTTTTTAATGGGGTTTTTAACAGCATTTTTTTGGTGCGTCAGATGTTACATTAAAGTCTATAGTCAAATATGAAAAGCACTACGTACACTTTTAGTTTGTGGCGTTTTTGTTGCATTTGTGTGGTAAGTGGTATTTTTTTTTTAAAACGCAGCATGCTCTGAATGTGGTATATATTTCCTGTCATTTTTTTTTTTATAGGCTTCTATATAGGACTTCCGAAACGCCAGAAAAAAACTTATGTACAAAATTACACTATATAAAAAATGACACCAAAAATACCATAAGGAACGCATGTTACATTCTAACCCCTTCCCGCCGCAGCCATTCTTCGGATTTTCAGTTTTGCTTTTTCCTCGCCACCTTCAAAAAGCCATATTTTTTGTTATTTTGTTAGTTGTAGTTTTTCATTGCACCATTTATTGTACCATATAATGTACTGGGGAAATTGGGAAAAAAATTCTTTGGGGTGGAATGGAAAAAAAAACAGATTCCTCAATCATTTTTTGAGTTTCGTTTTTATGGCGTTCACCATGAAATATAAATATAAAGGAAAAAACGGATTGTTAAAAAAAAAAGTGTGGTGGCCATAATAGTGCGGTGACTATAAAAAATCAATTCTTGCAAGGATTCACACGAGCATGTTCAATCCGTGATATACGGACCGTATGTCGGCAGTATTTTCCAGACCGAACACACTGCAGGGAGCCGGGCTCCTAGTGTCATAGTTATCTATGATGCTAGTAGTCCCTGCCTTACTGTGGAAAACTGTCCCATACTGAAAACATGATTACAGTACGGGACAGTTTTCCCGCAGCGAGGCAGGGACTCCAATCGTCATAGATAACTATGACGATAGGAGCCCTGCTCCTTGAAGCGTGTTCGGTACCGGGAAATACTGCCGGCATACGGTCCGTATATCATGTACTGAAAACGCTCATGTGAATCCGGCCTAAGATGAACTTCGCTGTGATCGGTAACAGCTCGATCCCGCTGACACTGAACCCGTCAGTCCTGGGGACCTGACGGATTCAGATCTCAGTGCACGATACAGCTGCTTTGTTTACAGAATACAGAGCATCTGTATCTCAAAAATATTTTTTAATAAAAACAAATTATAAAGTTGCACAAAAACACTGATTGAAATTTTTATTTAAAAAAAATGCTTTCAATGGTGTACATAGCTTTTAAGCCTTGCCTATGGCAGGGCTTAATAGGAGCACAAAGATGGGAGACATGGAGGATTTAATTAGGCCCATCGTGCGGAAAGTGTTCTGCGGTGCAATTCGCAATTCCGCAGTATGTCAATTTATGCTGCGTTTACTGAGCGGAGATGTTTGGCTCATAGACTTAAAAAAGGGGAGCATAAATTCTGCAACAGACTGTGTTTTGTAGAGTGGAAACACATTAAACATTTTTTGGAAATCCGCAGGTGCACATATAGTTGACTATAATCAATGTTTGACACTAAATCCGCAGGTAAAATGGCTGCGGAATAACCTCAGCATTTCCACAGCAATATGCACAGCAAAAACTGCAAATTTCTGTTAATTGAATTACTTGCGTTTTTTTGAGATTCCGCTGCAGATTTTCTGTTACAGAAGTTCTGCAGCGTATCCTGTTTGTGGAAACATACATTAAGGGTTGGAACAGACACAGTGTAAATACTGCGGATATTTCGCAACAGATTAATTGCGGAAAATCCGCAGGGTATTACAGTAGCAGCAGAGTGGGTGAGAATTCAACAAATCTCATCCCCACACTGCGGTAAATATCCTCCCAAAAAAAGCACATAAATTGACCTGCAGTGCGGTTACTTCAACCGCAGCATGAAAATTAATTCAGCGGATACGCAACTCTTATGTTGCGGGTTTGACCATTGAATTCAATGGGGTGCTTAAACCCGCAACAAAGCAGTGGGTGTTGCGATATTTGCGGCGGAATCACAGCGATGCGCCGCAAAAATCGCAAGTAAGATTTTTTTTTAATAAAGTTATACTTACCCAGAGTTACCTGCTTCTACGGTCCGGCCTCCCTGTATGACGTTGCAGGCCATGTGACCGCTGCAGCCAATCACAGGCTGCAGCGACATGGCCTGCAACGTCATCCCAGGAGGCCGGACTACGCACCGAAAAGAGGGAGGGGGTAAGTATGAAAAAAAAATTATTTTATTTTTTGCAGTGAAAATTCCAATGGAAAAATGCATCAAAATGTGGTACCATTTTCCGGACGGCATTCCCTGTGGTGTTCAGGGCAGATATGCTGATGCGCAGAAGTGTATCCGCACTGAATACATTGTGTGTGTTCCTACTCTGAGGCTGGGTTCCCACGGGTCGGATACGCTTCGTAAAATTACGCAGTGTATCAGACATAGAACCTGTGGCACAATTTATCTGAAAAACCGCACCACATTGTCGTGTGGTTTTTCGGGGCAGTATTTCCGCTATGGAAGCAGTGCTTGAAAACAGAAAAAAAAAAGTTTATACTTACCCAGAACTGTAGTCATGGCGACGCATCCCTCCGTTGTCCGTGCAGTCCGGCTTCCTGGGATGATACTGCAGCCCATATGACTACTGCAGCCTGTGATTGGCTGCAACTGTCACATGGGATGAAACGTCATCAGACCCTTCTGAAAGAACAGAAGAAAGCATCGCTATGACATGCCCGGTTGATAACTATAAGCTTTTTTTATTCATTTTAAACCAAAAATAGTGTTTTGTTTTTTTGCGATTTTAGCAGCGGAATCGTAGCGTTTCCACCACAAAAGTTGCAACACTTGGCTATTTGTTGCGGTTTTACATCCCCATTGAATTCAATGAGGACAACCCGCATCAGAATAGCAAGGAAAGAAAACACCGCATAAATTGACATGTTACGGATTAAAAATCGCCACCGCAGGTCAATTTCTTAATGATTTCAGTGTGGTTTTTTTCCCCGCAGCGTGGGCATGAGAGTTTCTAAATCTCATTCACTTTGCTGCTACTGTAAATGCTGCAGAATTTTCGCTCACAATTTAGTTGCGGAAACTCTGCAGCGTTTATACTACAAGGAAGCCCACCCTAAGGCCGGATTCACACGAGCGTGTGCGCGCAAAAGGCACTTAACAGCTCCGTGTGTCATCACCATATGATGCGCGGCTGCGTAATTTTCGCGCAGCCGCCATCTTTATGACACTCTATTTGTATGTTTGTAAACAGAAAAGCACGTGGTGCTTTTCTGTTTACATTCATAGTTTTACTGCTGTTGCGCGAATCATGCGCGTCCCACGGAAATGCGTGTGATTTTCACGCACCCATTGCGTGATGCACGAAAAACGCAGAAATATAGGACATATCGTGAGTTTTACGCAGCGCAAAAATCACTGACAGTCTGCACGGCCCCATAAACTAACATAGGTCCGTGCGAGGCGCGTGAAAATCACGCGCGTTGCACGGACGTATATCACGTTCGTCTAAATAAGTCCTTATACTGTCTAAAACTGAGACCTCAAAAAAATAGATCAGTTAGGCCTTTGGGCTTATTCACACGACAGAGTGCAAACGCGGATGTGAAAAACAAATGTTTTTCACGTCCGAGTTGCTCCCATGCGGGAACCGTTTTCACGGATCCCTCATTGACTTGAGTCTATCGACGGATCCGTGAAAACGGAAGAAAATAGGACATGTTCTATATCTCAACGGACCCTTCACACCGTCCTGTCCGTTAAAACAACAGCCATATTAACAGCCCCATTGAAATACATGCGTCTGTGTGACGGCTGCTGTTTTAATGGCCGTCATACGGGCGTATACAACGTTCGTGTGAATAAGCCCTTTTTCAGACGAGCGTGTCGTTTTGTGTCCGCATTAAAATGGACCGTATTTTATGAATTTCCGTTCCATGTGTCGTATTCGTGTGCTTTCCGTGTATCATCAGTGTTCCTGTTTTATTTTTTTTTCCTAATTTCTTTAGCAACTGGTGAGTGAAAAACACGGGACAGCACACAGATGTTGTCCGTGTGCTGTCCGTGTTTTTCACGTACCCATTGACTTTAATGGGCGACATGGTCCGCAAAAAATGACCTAAATAGGACATGCAGTGAGTTTCACGCAACGGACACGCTGCGTGAAAAACCACGGACGTGTGAATAGCCCCATTGAATTACATAGGTCCGTGTGCTGTCCGGTTTTTTAACGGACAGCACACAGACGTGAAATACATTCGTCTGAATAAACCCTAATGCGCACATTCTGTGTTTAAAGTTGGCACATTTTGGCACGTCACTTTTCTCCTCTAGAGTGTTTTACTTTACACTTCTAGTGTTTTATTTTCTTTTTCCGTAGTTGCGATTTTTGCGGCATAATCGCTGCGAATACGCCGCAAATGTCGCAACACATGGCTTTCTGATGCGGGATTTGCATCCCCATTGTATTCAATGGGGAAAACCTACAACGAAAAAATGCAGCATAAACTGACATACTGTGGATTTAAATTCCGCACCGCAGGTCAATTTATGAATGGTTACACAGTTTTTTTTCGCACCGCGTGGGCATAAGATTTTCTAAATCTCATCCACTTTTCTGCTACTGTAAATGCTACTGTTTACGCTACGTGGCAACCCGGCCTTATACCTCCTATCCCAAGTGGAGTTTTATTACTTTCAGCCCCTCCGAAAATCCCACTATTTTTTTCCTAGAAGTATTCTACATATGGACAAGGTATTTGCACTGCTGAATGGCCAGAGGGAAGGACCGCAGCGACTACGACATTGCTCGAAGCACAACAACAAAAGGTCAGCACACTAACTTACTGCTATATACCTGCTAACCGGTTTTATTTTTGAACATATTACACCATGAAGCGCTGTTCTTTTCTTTTGCTTTGAGCTATTTTTTAACCTAATGGATTCCTATGGACTGCAGCTGTCGTGCCACAAGAAGGCATCAGAAAAAGTTCGAATTTTGAAATTGAGCTGCTCAAAGGTTATCGGTGCCATCCTGCTCTGGTTTCAAAGCAGAAAGTTTTTGATAATTAAGTGAAATCTGGAATTATTGTAGGAATTCCCTATACACGTAGCAGAAGTTTAAACTCTACTTTTGCCTGCACTGCGAGCTATTCTTGTGTCTGCCTGGTGAATATTTAACCATCATCAGACAATTAACAATTGGTGCCAAAATAAATGTAGAAGTACTGGCATTTCTCTCTAGAAAAGCAGCGGTAACCTTGCCCTTACCTGACAGAATGGCAAGCAAGGGATCAAAGTCAATGCCTAAAATTCTGACTAAATAAGTGGGGGGAGGTTTTGATTTGTAGTATATTATAATGGTCTGATATAGACAACCTTGCGTAAACTAGTCGATTAGTTGTGACTCTCTGTTCTGGAGAAGTCCGATAACGCTGTTTTTTGGCAAGCAATGGATGCCAATTTTATTGGGTGCAATATAATGCTTAAACGAACACTCCCGGTAAAACTGATATGCAGTGTTATTCCTAGTGCATAATTCAGGGATATTCTGCGTCATGCACCACCTCCCCAGGCCCTGCACTAGGCACATAGTTGCTAACATTTGAATTTTTTTCGAGGGACACTTAGGCCCTGTTCACACTGAGTTTTTTGGCGCAGATTATGACATGGAAACCATGTTGGAATCATCGCCTGAAACCGCCTCCTCTTGATTTCAATGGGAGGCGGAGGCTTTTTTTCCAGCTCGGGGTTTTAGCCACTCGGGCGGGAAAAAAAGCAGCATGCTCTTTCTTCCTGCGGTTCCGTCTCTGACCTCCCATTGAAATCAATGGGAGGCACAGAAACCGTTTTTCGCTGTTTTTTTCCCACTGCGCTCAATGGGCGTGGGCAAAAAACATAGCGAAAAATGTGCGTGAACCGTGGTTAGAAAGTGCAGGCAGGTCAAAATCTGCCTGCAAAATACTCAGTGTAAACAGGGCCTTAGGGTGTGGCTTCTTTGGTGGGTGTGTTTTATGGGGCGTAGCTTATCTGGTTGTGTGGCTAATGGGGCGTGGCTTTCTTCACGGAACTTCTATCAATTCAAATAAATGAACAAAAATGTCTGCACTAGTTTGGCTGACAACTACTATGGTGGCCGGTATCTCTCTCTGGTTATCTGGTTGTATACAGGCAGCTGATGTTTCACTTTATCACTAGTGCTAGGCGATACGTGCTGACCACTACTGGTAGCGTAAAGACCAGCATAGATACTGCCACACTACATGCCCCTTGTAGATGGTGCCCCACACTGCTCCCTGTAGATAGTGCCACACACATCTTCTTTTTAGATAGTGCCAGTGCCCTCTGTAGATAGTGCCACACACCCCTCCCTGTAGATAATGCCATACAGTCCCCCTTGTAGTTAGTGCCACACACAACTCCCTGTAGATAGTGCCATTGGAATTCCCTCTAGGACTAAAATACCCAACCAGAGTGTTGCCAACATATATGGACAGTAATGTCAGGGGCTCCCTCTATGAGCGGAATCCCTGGCTAGAGCATCAGCAATGCTCTGGCTGGGGATTCCACTCCAGAAGGAGCCCCTGACGTCACTGTCCATATACTGATAGTGACGTTAAGGGCTTCTTTCAGGAGCAGAATCCCTGGCCAGAGCGTCGACAAAGCTCTGGCTGGGGATTCTCCTACAGGAGGAGTGAATGGCAGAGCAGGGAGTGGATAGTTTCCTGCTCTGCCATAATATTCAACTGTATATTCGTCCTGAGGACACAAATACAGTTGCCGGGACACTTTTCTAGGACTTGGGACAGTCACGGCAATTTCAAGACTGTTGGCAACTATATAGGCATAACACACTTTATGAAAAACTCAAAACACCAAATGGGTATGTATATTAGGCAAAAAATTATATCATGAAATAACCATATTAGTAGCCAAAATATATTTCTTTAAATTTTAATACACCACAAAAATGATAAAAACATTTAAAATCAGCGCAAAAATGCTCTACAAGAATCGCTGGGAGGGGGGGCCACCCTGATTAGTGGCAAACAATAGAAACCCCCACTCACTCACCTAGACCCCTCAACGTGCGTTCAATATGAAAAATATTGAGCAAAATGTTGCATCAGATCAACGTATCCTGGTCCCGAACCATGAGGGGAAAAGGATTGAAAGCCCCACGAGTATCGCCACAATGTGTGGCCAGTGACGTCAGGGGTTTCTGAAGTGGAATCCCCAGGCAGAGTGTTGGCAATGATCTGGCTGGGGATTCGACTCCTAGAGGGAACCCCAAAGGCGCTACCTACAGGGAGGGTGGCTGTGTGGCACTACCAGCTAGGAGGGGGCTATGTGGCACTACCAGGGAGGAGGGGGCTGTGTGGCACTACCAGGGAGGAGGGGGCTGTGTGGCACTACCAGGGAGGGTGGCTGTGTGGCACTACCTGGGAGGAGGGAGCTGTGTGGCACTACCTGGGAGGGGGGAGCTGTGTGGCACTACCTGGCACTATAGAAGGCTCTAAATTTATGGGGGTACAAACTGGGGTCTTAACTTCTATATGGGGGAACAAAGTGACGTTATCTGCCATTTTACTGCCGCCGTGAGTTCCCCCACATAGGAGCCTACTAAGTCTGTGTCGCCCGAGGGCCGCCATAAACCTGGAGCCGGCCCTGGGTGGTGCCCCCAGAATCAGACAATTATCACCTATCCTTTGGATAGATGATAATGGTCGATTCTGGAAATACCCCTTTAATTATTGGTGACCCTCCTAAATATTAGATGTGACTTAAGCTGTCTCCTGATTTGCTGTTCCAGACATTATTTAGATCCGAGCGTGTCACTGCGCAGTGGAAATTAAACAGTTTTTCGGTCATGCACCTTGCAAAAGGTAACAATACATTGTCCTCCCCCAACCCTATATCACACTGTACTCCCCCACCCCTATATCACACTGTCCTCAGATCTGCTGACATATTCCCTTTTATAAGTCTATCACAATGGCCGAGATGTTTCATCCCTGGTGGAAAGAAAAAGTGGGCGCTGTTTTCATTTTTAGGAAGGTTTCTATAGACAATCACTCCACTTTTCCTTTGCACCAGTTTGGATCATTTCCCCCATCGGTTGTCACCCAGATAGCTAGAATTCTTGAGGACAACTCAATGACATTACTAATGATTATTGTTTATCTACGGTCCGTATCTTCTTTCTGCTGCCGATGCTTTGTCACACGCATGTCCTTCCTTATACTTTTATCGTTAAAATCTTCATTAACAACCACACCCATCTGTGACTGAGCAGTGAGCTCCATCTACACTAAGAAGAGCTGTGTGCTCCTCCAGACACCAGGGGGCGCCATAGAGCAGATCAGTACATTGCGGCCGCTTCTTTGTATGTCTTGCAGTCTCCTCCTCTGTAGGGTCACGCCTGGACATGAGGAAGACCTCCACCTCACACCGCCTGTGCACGGAGCTGCACGCACACTGACACCTCAGAGGACACGGTCACCCGCGGCAGCACCTTGAAGACTTCGCTCCTCCTCAGACTGCATTGCATTCAGCGAGTCCCTGTCACCTTCCTGTAGCCCGGGACTGAATGAAACTTCCTTTTCTCAGTACTTTCCTCTTGTGCGGGTCCTTGTGACTCTCTGTGGCGCTTCTTCCTTGCGCTGCACATGGCAAATATTGATATTTCAAGACAGATTTTTAGCTTTTTAAAGTATGAAGTATTTTTTCGGTAAAGATTGTGCTTTATGGCAAAGTAGAGAAAATCTGCAGCTTGTTGCATAGGAAGTTCAGTTCTGGTCAGTTTGTATCCTTGCCTTGCTTTTTCTGCATTGCTGTATTGCATATATGTAGTTGTAGTGTACTGTCACACTCCCTTTCTGTGCATTATTGGATTTGGTACTATTATCTTCTCTTATATTTAGATTTATTGCTCATTCTTGAACTTTTTTTTTTTTTTTCAATTGCATATGACAGGTTGAATATTTAAGAATTTGACACATTTCTAATTTGCATTATTTATATTTGACTATTTACATTTCATTTAAAGTGGGATTTTTTTAATTTTTTTTGTTCTCATTGGACAGAGCCCAATTTGTATATTTTTACCGTGTTAGTATTTGCAATTGCTACATAGCTGTCATGTCTACGCCTGATGTGTTCCCCCCTGCGCCAGAGTTCTCTGCCACCGCGCACGTCCCATCTTTTCAGAAATATCAGGAGATGTATGAGAAATCAGTGCGAGAACCCAGCGGTGAGTGATGTCTCATTTTACAGTATGATCTGCGTATGTTTTAGGGGATCTTGTGGGAATCCGTTATGACATGTCAAAGTCACATCGGTGAGAGTCTGACACCTGTCAAGAACTATGGCTCTGTCCCCTTTTTGAGGGGTGGTGATATGTGTGGTCACCTATTGAAATCAATAGAGGTCAGATTGACATGCCATAAAAGTAATTCCCCAGAAAATCAATTAGTTCTTATTAATGATTTACGTTGCGCCACAATATCGTGTTCCGTCTTATAATGCAATAAAAAACATTGGTAAGAACAAGTTTAAATACATTCACATGGTGGTAGGTGACAGCCCTGCCCATAGCCGCTTACAATCTGGGACTATCTTATGTACGTGAACAGCTCCTGTATACATAATTCATAGAGATGTAGTGGAGATGAGTTTGCAATTTAACTGTTCTGGGCGACTTGGTTTATGCACTATGCTAGCTGGTAAGGGCAACAGAGAGAACATAGGCATGTTATAGTTTGTTTTTTAGGTGAAAAAGACCATTAATCTGAGTTTTATATTGTACCCACTTCTTCTAAGGCCCCATGCACACGACCGTGCCCGTAATTAAAACCTGTAATTACGGGCACGGCCGGCCGCGGACAGCCGTCCCTTTTTTACGGGCTGTGCTGCCATTATAAAGTACGGGAGCGCGGTCCGTAAAATAAAAAAATAGGACATGTCCTATTTTTTGGGGAAAGTTTCTACGGCACGGATACCTTCCTGTAAATATATTAGAAGGTGTCTGTCGGCCATAGAAATGAATGGGTTCGTAATTATGGACTGTAGTTACAATCTGTAATTGCGGGCGATTTTTATGGTCGTGTGCATGGGGCCTTAAAGGATTATCTGGCCCTATTGATATTATGAGATCCTAGATGATTTCTAAACTACGGTGTATTGTTTCAGCCCGTAAAATTGCTTCTTGCTCTGACCAGCGGTTTCTAAGCAAGGTACCCTGAGATGCGGTCGGGACTACTCCAGAGGACCGCAGGAGCAACTGCTGTCACTTTAAGGCCACATGCACACGATGCGTAAGCGCAAAAGCGTACAGTACCAGCGAACGAAGTGAGGTTTCGAGTAATCTCATTTCGATGTTGAAGATTTTTTTTTTTTCATGTAAATTGACCTGCGGCGCGGATTTTAAATTCGCAGCATGTCCACCTATCTTGCGTTTCCGTCTCAATGCACCAAAATCTGCAGCAGATAATCCGCACCTGTTTGTGCATCAAAATGTAAAATCTGAATCTAAAAATGCATTAGAAAAAATGAATTATTAAAGGGCTTTTCCCATCAGAGACAATATGTCATAAGTGTCCGATAGGTGCGGGTCCCACCTCTGGGACCGGCACCTATACCTAGAACAGGGCCCCCTAAACCGCGTTCTACCTCTCTGTGTTGTGGATGATGCGTGTCGCTGATCTACGCTGTTTCTGAAAGTCCCATTGAACTGAATGGTAGTTACGGAAACGGCATAGCTCAGCGATAATTCACCGTAATTCATGGTTGGGAATCACACGCATCATCCACAACACATAGGGGTAGAACATGGTATAGGGGGCCCTGTTCTAGAGATTGGTGCGGGTCCCTGAGGTGGGACCTGCTACTGACATTTATGACATATCCTCTGGATATGTCAAATCTCTTTCATGGGAAAATTCCTTTAGGTGCTGATTTTATTTGCGATTTTGATATGGACTGTCCCACATCAAATTCCGGAATGTGTGCATGAAGCCTCAGGCTGGGTTCACACACACTATTTACGGACGTAATTCGGGCGTTTTAGCCCCGAATTACGTCCCAAAATGCAGCTCAAAAGCGTCGGCAAACATCTGCCCATTCATTTGAATGGGTCTTACGATGTTCTGTGCTGACGGTCATTTTTTTTACGCGCCGCTGTCAAAAGGCGGCGCGTAAAAAAGACGCCCGCGTCAAAGAAGTGCCTGTCACTTCTTCAGACGTAAATGGAGCCGTTTTCCATGGAAAAACCGCTCCAATTACGTCCGTAATGGACGCAGCGAAAGACGCCTGCAACATGCCATTACGTCTGAAATGCCACAAGGATTTTCATTTGGCATATTCTTCCCGGCAAATACGATAAACGTTTTCATAGAGTCCCACTACCCTGTTGTATGCCAAAGACCAGTGTGGATAAAGCCTTATACTAGTTCAGATGGCTTATTTTCGGCCGTTTTTTGGGCCATATAGGACGCCTCCAAACATTTGCCCATTGATTTCAAATGGAAAAACAGCGTTCTGTTCTGATGGTGTATTTTTCTGCGGCTGTTTTGAACAACGGCCGCTTAAAAAGAGCCTGCAAAAAAGAGCATGTTACTTCTGGAGCCGTTTTTGGAGCAGTTTTTCATTGACTGTAAATAAACAGCTCCAAAAACGGCCATAAAAAACGCCAAGTTGCTAAAAAAAAAGGCTGACAATCAGGAGCTGCTTTCCCTTGAAAATAGCTCCATATTTTCTGAAGTTTTTTTATTAAGCGTGTGAACATACCCTTAGAGAGACCATAGAACGTTTTTGATTTTTTTTTTTTTTTTTTTTGCTACTTGGGCTCATATCGATCCATCAGATCCCACCACTCCCATAGCCATGGTTCCTGATATTAATGTGTGGGAACTGAATGTTAGCAGTTAGTGGATTATAAAGATAAAGACTATGTTGATCAACGCAACAAAAAGTTTTATTGCAAATTTGGCAGCAACTATGGCCTTTTCTTAAAATTTAGGTGTGGCTAAGCATTTGCTATATTGCAAAATATGTATCCCTTTAGTACGCCAGTTATTTATACCAAAACAATTGTGTAGCCGACAGACCAGACAATTCATATAATGTTTCCTCCAGTTCAGGTTGTAACAAATGTACGTGTTGTAAGAAGTTTTCATAAATGTGTAATAGTTTCAAGGGCATCACAATTAAAACATTATCTAAATATTTTTGCATGAACCTCAGAATCTCAAGACTTTTGCCCCTTTTGAGAGGAGCGTTGTAAAACTTGTCTGTGTTTTATCTAGAAAAAACTGACTATTTTCCATCCAAATGTAATCCGTATGGTCAGAGTTCGTTTCGTTCGTCCATTTTTTATATCGGTAAGGCATTAAAAACCATTCGTTTTTCACGTCCGCCCCTGCTTTTTTTTCAGCGTCTCCTAGCAACCCATCTGTGGAAAACGAACCGTTTGCATAGCGTCCATGTGCTATCCAATTTATTTTTATGGAACCGTTGAGTTGTATGGGCTCGTCTTGCCCGAGATTTGCATCAAACTAGTGCATGCCGCGATCTTCTCTGCAGAAAATCGCGGCATGTGAATTGGCCCATTGACTTAAATTTGTCAGTGTTCAGCTGGTGTGCTGCCGGTTCTGCGCTAAAAGCACAGGGACATGAACAACGCTTATCTGAATAGGGCCTTAGACCAGGGCTTCACAGTGGCTTAAGATCACAATGTCGTGCTACTTCATCGCACCTAAGGGTATATTCACACGCTTATCCAAAAACGTCTGAAAATACGGAGCTGTTTTCAGAGAAAACAGCCTCTGATTTTCAGGCGTTTTTGAAGCGGAAAATGAAGCTTCTTTTAATTTGGAGCTTCTTTTGAGGCTTCTTTTCAGTGTTTTTTTGAGGCGTTTTTCATAGTCTTCAATGGAAAATCAGCTCCAAAAAACGCCTCAAGAACTTCTTTTTACGCAGCGTTTTTTTACACTCCGTTTTTTTAAAACGGGGGCATAAAAAGACGCCCTGTATGAACTAAATGCTGTTCTTCCCATTGATTTCACTGGGCAGATGTTTGTAGGCGTTCAGCTTATGTTTTTTTTAGCCGTTTTTTGAGGCATAAACGCCCCAAAATACGCCTGAAAACACTGCGTGTGAACATACCCTAAGGCTGGGTTCACAGTTTTTTTTTTTCCAGGCGGAAATTCTGACTCAAAATTCCGTTTGGAAGTTTGAGGCAGATTTTCCTCTCCCCTGCACGCCGATTTTCGCTGAGTTTTTCGCTCGCGGCCATTGAGCGCCGCGGGCATAAAACTCTGTGAATTACTCTTTCTCTGCCTCCTATTGATGTCAATGGGAGGTCAGCGGCATAAACGCCCGAAGATAGGGCATGTCCCTTTCTCCCGCGAGACGGTTTTACCGCTCGCGGGAAAAAGACGCCTCCGCCTCCCATTGAATTCAATGGGAGGCATTTTCGGGCCGTTTTTGACGAGTTTTGCAACGCGGTTTCCGCATGAAAAAAATCGGCAAAAACTCTGTGTGAACCCAGCCTAATAGTAGTGACCAAGACCTTACAGTTGGCAGAAATCCAAACCTGCATGAGTTTAGGTGCAATATTGACACTAATGTCATAGTTTCCAACATTTTCTTGGAAAAAAATGTCCAACATGATGAGAATACAGTCTGTTACTTTACAAGGCTTCAATCCAAATATGAAATTATTAAATCGTAGCAGTGAGCATAGATCCTAAATACACAGAGCTTTTACATAGGTTGCGGCCTGAAAAGGGTTAAACGGAGGAGCGGGGCTGTATATTACAGCCGTTGCCCCGCTCCTGATCGCACTGGCACAGTAACAATGCCCGTTTTTTTTTAAAGGGGCATGTTTAGAAAGCTTTTCTCCAGCTGTATAAGCACATAGTGTTGGTTTAGTGTCTGAAAATCTAGTGACAGATTCCTCTATGTAAGGCTGTGTTCACATCTGCGTTAACGAAAGACCGAAGCCGCCAGTTCCATTGCCTGACGAAAGCCATTGACGTTAATGGGCGCAGTCGTGTTTCTAACGCAGATGTGAACAAGTCCTAACAAACCATTATCTCTCTCCAGAACGGTTTGACAGTACCTTGAAGATTAGTTGTCACCAGTAGTCGGTATGGCTTTATGCTTCTTCTTTTCCTTTGTGACAAATCTGAGCCGTGAATCCTAGCAGTATTGGCATACGTCCGTTCTAACATCTCAACATAATAAATGGCTCTGCATGTACCAATTGCAGTCTTTGAATGAATCGCCTTTCACTTGGTAGTGAGATAAATGACAACATTCATTGAAGAGAAAGTTACTAGAAATATATGCAGCCATTATACATACAAATTCCCTGATAGTTTACAAATTGTAGTTTTTCAGCCCTATCCTAGTCCAATGACAAGTTTTTTCAAAAAAACTCAACATAAGGCCTAAGGGTTAATCCTCAGTCACATGGATCTGCCTTGAATATACCTGTTATTTTATTCCTCTCGTCTGCTATAGGACCACGCTCTCCCTCCATGTGGTTTGGATTTTACATGGAGGCACACCGGTTTTAACTCCGATTCATGTGGAATCCGCATGCTGTATTATGGAGGGATTCTTCATTAGAACCCTGGTTGAGGATCACTGATAGAAATGTTTCTTTAAGGCCTGGTTCACATTGAGTTTTCACCTTACGTTTAGCATGTACGTCAGGCAAGCTCCCGGCGTACACGCTAAACATGTCATTAGGGCTCCGTTAGATTAACGGAGGCCAAAAGCGTGTCATTTGGGCCTTCGTTTTTTTTTTAGAGGATGGAATAACGTAGTAGATTAAGCTATTCCTGCCCACGTGATCCCGCTAAACAAAAAGCATATTGCACTGTATGTCTTTTTTTTTTTTTTAACATGGGAGCCTATGTGCGACGGATGCCACTTTGTGGGATCTGTCAGAGGTATACGTTAAACGTATACCTTTTGGAACTTCCGCAGGGCCATTGTCCCCGGGAAGAGCATCAAGTAGTGCTAGTCTGGGGTTTACGGCCCTGGGGAAGTTCCTGAGGTCACTGTCCGTTGTTGCCGACGCTCTGTCTTCGGATTACGGCATCTTAAAAATGTCACTGTACATATATGGACAGAAACGTCAGGGGCTTCCCTGGGAGCAGAATCCCTGGCCAGAGAGCTACTGATGCTCTGGCCGGGGAATCCTGTATCTTAAAGAGGCTCTGTCACCAGATTTTGCAACCCCTATCTCCTATTGCAGCAGATCGGCGCTGCAATGTAGATAAGAGTAACAAGTTTTTGTTTTTGTTTTTTTTTTAAAACGAGCATTTTTGGCCAAGTTATGACCATTTTTATATTTATGTAAATGAGGCTTTCTAAAGTACAACTGGGCGTGTATTGTGTTCGTTACATCGGGGCGTTTTTTACTTCTTTTACTAGCTGGGCGTTGTGTATAGAAGTATCATCCACTTCTATTCACAACGCCCAGCTTCTGGCAGTGCACAGACACAGCGTGTTCTCGAGAGATCACGCTGTGACGTCACTCACTTCCTGCCCCAGGTCCTGCATCGTGTCGGACCAGCGAGGACACATCGGCACAACGCCCAGCTTCTGGCAGTGCACAGACACAGCGTGTTCTCGAGAGATCACGCTGTGACGTCACTCACTTCCTGCCCCAGGTCCTGCATCGTGTCAGACCAGCGAGGACACATCGGCACCAGAGGATACAGTTGATTCTGCAGCAGCATCGGTGTTTGCAGGTAAGTCGATGTAGCTACTTACCTGATGCTGCTGCAGAATCAACTGTAACCTCTGGTGCCGATGTGTCCTCGCTCGTCCGACACGATGCAGGACCTGGGGCAGGAAGTGAGTGACGTCACAGCGTGATCTCTCGAGAACACGCTGTGTCTGTGCACTGCCAGAAGCTGGGCGTTGTGAAGAGATTTGGATGATACTTCTATATACAACGCCCAGCTAGTAAAAGAAGTAAAAACGCCCAGATGTAACGAACACAATACACGCCCAGTTGTACTTTAACTTTAAACACGCCCAGTTGTACGTTAGAAAGGCTCATTTACATAAATATAAAAAGGGTCATAACTTGGCCAAAAATGCTCGTTTTAAAAAAAAAACAAAACACGTTACTCTTATCTACATTGCAGCGCCGATCTGCTGCAATAGGAGATAGGGGTTGCAAAATCTGGTGACAGAGCCTCTTTAAAGCTCCTAACGTCACTGGACAGTGACGCCAGGGCTGCTTCGGGCACAGCGCTTCAAGTAGAGCTCTGCCTGGGGAGTTCGGCTGGTATGTCCCACTGTATGTATATGCAGTGGGATATGTCGCTACTTTCCGTCGAAGGTATACAGCTGTAAAAAAATGTTGTGTACCAGGCCTAAGTATTAAAAGCTGCAGATATGTGATAAAGTAGTAATCATGGGGGCAATTAATTCACCTGTCAGTAATACCATTAAAGAACACACCAAAGTCAGCCCACGGTCAACCCACTGTCTGTAGTTTAGCAAGAACACACTGCAGGATTAAATAACACAGGGTTTGTTTAAAGTCTGTCACCATGGAGACACATATGTCTGTATTGGAGATGTATACACAAAGGTAGTTTATTTCTAAATATTGCAATGTTGCTTTATTTTGTATCTTAGATGCATTGGAGCAATAGAAAAGAATTGGTTGCAAAAGTGCACATAGTCTTTAAAGTTTCAATGCTAAATATAAACGATAAATGCAGAGTTCTTTTTGGTTCACACTCTTCTGCTATTCTTAATCTTTATTGTATCTATTCCACAACTTGTTGTTTTTTTTTTTTTTTTCAGAGTTCTGGGGGGAAATTGCAAATGATTTCTACTGGAGATTGCCTCCTACTCAGCCATTTTTGAAATACAACTTTGATGTAACTAAGGGGAAAATCTATATTGAATGGATGAAAGGAGCTGTCACCAATATATGTTACAACGTCCTTGATAGAAATGTCCAAGAGAAGAATTTGGGGGACAAAGTAGCATTCTATTGGTAAGTTATTTTTTTGTCGAATGAGGGTTTTATACATCGCCTGCAATTACTTGTAATTAATTTCAATAGTATTAATGAAAATATGTTAAAGAAGATGTATTATTAAGACAACCCCTGTCCATATACTCTCTTAGGACATAAGGACATCATAGAAGGGTGTTCCCCGCTCGAGACCTCCTTTTGTGAGCCAAAGTGAAAAGCTGCTAAGTAATCGTTGCTCCCGCTTTAGTGGACTCACATGGTTGTTCATCTATGGCCAGATGATACTGATCCCTGGGGAATTCCAGGTGTCAGACCCAGGGCGCTACTGAGTCTGCCATTAGATTTACTGTCAAGTGTGGGCATCTGAGTTGAAACAGCCCACTTACCTCACCAAAGCATTCAAAGGGCTCATCGCCTCAAACAATAGGTCAGGTAGGAAAGCTGAGAACCCTCTAGACATTGATAATTTGATGCGTGCAGTCAGCCTATACTCTCCATTGACATGACAAATAGTTTGGGTTAGTGGAAAAAGAGTGCCCTTGGTTCAATTCAGTGGGTGCAACTGACAGATGAATTTTATTTACACGTTTCATCTCCAGGGACAACCTAGTAAGCTTTTACTCTAAAATTGTGTTTTCACACGTAGCACGATTTTTCCTGGAAAGGCACAATTTAACACTGTTATTTCCAGTACATTTGGTTTTAGGCTTTGTGTTTATCATGTTTGCAGAATTTTTCCTTTGCTGTCAATATAAAACATATCTAAACTGTGCAAAAAAAGGTCAGATTACTGGCACCTACAAATTCGTAATAATTTCAGCGTCTCGCTCGTACCTTTTGGCTAACCGTAACCAAGATGTCAAAAGTTTTAGTTGTGTTTTTGTTTTTTTTTTTTATCGTTTTGTTTTACCATCCCTTAACGGGTTGTCGGGATTCAGCAGTAAATGTTATTTGTATAATGAAAAGTTCTAAAAAAAAATTTCTTCTAGAATATCTGTATCCATTCTTAAAGTTTTTTAAGATCTCTAATTGCAGTCATTCAGTAGGAACTTTCATTATTTTCTTCCATGGGATAAAAATCTTTCTCAGACAAAAAAGCTTTGAAAAGGTTCTTTTACACTGGCCAGTGATTGGGCAAACGAGCATTCATATGGACGCTCGTTCCCTGTGTAAACCGGGGAACAGCCAACAAATGAGCAAATCTACTGATCTGTTCGTTTATGCGGCCAATAAAATGGTCACTAGTCGGAAAGCAGGGAGATGTGCTGCCGACACTATTAAATGTATGGAAACTAACGATCGCTCATCCCCGTACGTAACCGACCATTGCTCCTTGTGACCGGCACTCGTTTTCACGGCCCAAATCAGGCCCTGTAAAAGGACCTTCAGTCCCTGTCAAAGATCTTTTTGTGAACTCCCTCCATAATGCTTTCCTTGCATGGTCACCCAACCCATACCTCTCAACCATTCCGGACAGAGTCCCACTGTCCTGGGAGGCCGGTGGTATGTCTCGGTGTCAACTATGTCTGCATCCTCAGGATAGAGATACAGTTGAATCTAAAGCTGAAACAAGTAAAAAGTCAGCTCTCTGTTTCAGCATTCAACTATGGAGTCCCCGGTCAGAGCAACGCAAGCTCTCTCTGGCCGGGGACTCCTGGCTTGGGATAGCCCTTGATGTCATTTGCATATATGGACCATGATGTCAGTGGTTCCTCCAGGAGCAGAATCCCTGGTCAGAGCGTTGGCGACACTCTGGCCAGGGATTCCGGCGTCTTAAAGCCCTTAACATCACTGTCCATATATGGACAGTGACGTCAGGGGCTCCTCCTGGAGCAGAATACCCGGCCAGAGCGTGTCACTATTCATATATGGGCAGTAACGTCCGAGGCTACTCCTGGAGTGAAATCCCTAGTGTTGCAGACGCTCTGGTTGGGGATTCTGCTCCTAGAGGGAGCTCCAATGGTGCTATCTACATGGGCATTGTGGCACTATCTACAGTGGGCATTGTGGCACTATAGTAGTAGTATGTGGGCACTGGCACCATCTATTTGGGCACTTTCTATAGTGGGCACTACTGTGGCACAATCTACAGGGTCATTGCGGCACTATAGGGCATTATACTGTATGGTGGCAGCTAAGGGCATTATACGGTGTGGGGCAGCTAAGGGGGGCATTATACGGTGTGGGGCAGCTAAGGGGGGCATTATACGGTGTGGGGCAGCTAAGGGGGGCATTATACGGTGTGGGGCAGCTAAGGGGGGCATTATACGGTGTGGGGCAGCTAAGGGGGGCATTATACGGTGTGGGGCAGCTAAGGGGGGCATTATACGGTGTGGGGCAGCTAAGGGGGGCATTATACGGTGTGGGGCAGCTAAGGGGGGCATTATACGGTGTGGGGCAGCTAAGGGGGGCATTATACGGTGTGGGGCAGCTAAGGGGGGCATTATACGGTGTGGGGCAGCTAAGGGGGGCATTATACGGTGTGGGGCAGCTAAGGGGGGCATTATACGGTGTGGGGCAGCTAAGGGGGGCATTATACGGTGTGGGGCAGCTAAGGGGGGCATTATACGGTGTGGGGCAGCTAAGGGGGGCATTATACGGTGTGGGGCAGCTAAGGGGGGCATTATACGGTGTGGGGCAGCTAAGGGGGGCATTATACGGTGTGGGGCAGCTAAGGGGGGCATTATACTGTGTGGGGCAGCTAAGGGGGGCATTATACTGTGTGGGGCAGCTAAGGGGGGCATTATACTGTGTGGGGCAGCTAAGGGGGGCATTATACTGTGTGGGGCAGCTAAGGGGGGCATTATACTGTGTGGGGCAGCTAAGGGGGGCATTATACTGTGTGGGGCAGCTAAGGGGGGCATTATACTGTGTGGGGCAGCTAAGGGGGGCATTATACTGTGTGGGGCAGCTAAGGGGGGCATTCTGTGTGGGGCAGCTAAGGGGGGCATTATACTGTGTGGGGGCTTCTGTGCGGGCATTATACTGTATGGGGGCATCTCTGTGGGCATTATACTTTATAGAAGCTTCTGTGTGGAGAAGGTATGGGGGCATTCTACTGAATGGGGCAGCTATGGGGCATTCTACTTTATGGGGGAATTTGTGGGCATTATACTGTAAGGGGGCGTCTGTGTTTGCTTTACACTGTATGGGTGCATCTATGGGGCTTTATACCGAATGGGGGCATCTGTGTTGGCTTTAGGCCCCATTTCAATTGTCTATGGACACCTTCCCCTTTATTTACGGGGAGGTGTCCAGGCTGTAGAAGTGTACCGCAAAAAACATGTCCTATCTTCTGCTTTTTATGGTCCGTGCTACCATACTTTGTACGGGAGAACGGGCCGAAAATGCGGACGGCTGACCCCGGACGGCTGGGCCCACAGCTGTGGGCATGAGGCCTTATACTGTATGGGTGCATCTATGGGGCATTTAACTGCGTGGGGGCATGATAAGAGCATGATTCTATGTGGGCTGAACCAGGTGGGGATTTGGCGGGGTTTGAGGTGTGAATTAAAAGGAAAAAAAATTTGCCTCTTTGCAATACTTGAAGTTGGGAGGTATGCCCAACCTGCTCTACGGTAGAGTTGTTTTCTGTTCATCATTGTCGGACAAATGGGCAAATGAAATTCTCTGATTCAATGTTACACAATAAATCATGAACAAACCTAAGCAGGAGAATCCTTTTTATAGGTCCTGTCCTGCTAGAATTTAATCTACTGGCCAGATACAGTATGTCCGTCCTCCTAATAGGTTCAGCTGTTGTGGCAATTTATCATTTTATCAAATTCCATCAAGAATCCATTTGTCAGATAGTGACACCGAGCTTTCATTTAACAAGCACCCGGCTGTAACGGCCCTCTGTAATATCTCATCATAAATTGCATATTGGGAAAGATAGCAGCATTTTAATGAACCTGGCATAACCAAATTGGACTCCCCTTGAATTGTTACATTCTATAATTAACAAATTATAGGCCGTACAAATAGCTCATTGGCTTAATTTATGTTTCTACCCGACATCTGTTCATTGACTATTGCAGAAATGACTGTTTTCCTAGTATGCCACAGACCGAGATTACATACGTGCCGCTAGAAGGTTTTACAAAATAAAATGCAGTCAAATTCCTTTTATTGGGACCCGAGAGTTGTTTTATTATCAAATATTCTGGATTATCAGATGGTTATAGAAAAGTAGATAAAATGTACTTGGTATGATAGAGAACCAGCAGGAAAACCTAAATGAAATGCAAAGTTTTCGCTTTAATCAGAGGAGTTTTTTTTAAATCTATATCCATGAGCTCTGATCTCGATATGTTCTTTTGGTTTAAGGGGCGCAGTAAAGTTTTCACGTGTTTTAAAGGGATGCTGGATAATATTGTTTCTTAAAGGTTCACTGTTAGTAGTATATGTCTAGAGTTCGGACATGGTGGAGGTTCGGGTCTGGCTGAGACCCCCACCATTTGTTCGAA
The DNA here is from genome assembly GCF_050947455.1 of Rhinoderma darwinii. Classification (NCBI taxonomy): domain Eukaryota; kingdom Metazoa; phylum Chordata; class Amphibia; order Anura; family Rhinodermatidae; genus Rhinoderma; species Rhinoderma darwinii. The sequence goes on from NC_134699.1 coordinate 31,924,836, forward strand.
TGATGGGGGCTGAGTGTTGTGCCCTTCATCTCTGGTCATCTTTAAGTGTGGTATGTTAGTGACTGGAATATACACGGAAGCCTGGTTTCCCTATTGTTTTTATTTTCATGATAGCCTGATGCTATAAAAAGAAATGACAAAAAAAAAAGCTCTAGTCAGGACCACAAAAAACTGTACAGCTTTTATATGTGAAAACACCTAGTGGTATTTATAGTATATTGTATCGTCTGACAAGTGCAGTCCTGACCTTTTGAGCCAGAACAAGAAAAAATCAGTTATGACCTGTTTGTCTAAAGCTTGTCCTGTTGGAAAAAGTATACGTATGTTTACAATACATAGATATGTACTGAAAGCATACAGAGATTGATGGGGCTGTTATGTTTTGTATCATTATCTTTGTTTTTTTACCTTTTTTTTTTATATTTTCTTTTTCTACTTTCCCCATGTTCTTATAAAAATAAACTATATTTATACTTTTATAATGCCTTTAAAGTCTATGTACACCTTTTTGAAAGTTTTTTTTTTTTTTTTTAAACATTTTTACATTTACTTAAATTTATTTTTTTACTTTTTACGTTACACTATATATTACAGGAAGCTGTATCGCTCAGTCCCAGCCGATTTGATAGAACAATACAGCTTCGATCTATACAGGGCACATAGAAGCTGTATAGTAAAAACCATTTTTAATAAAAGTAAATTTAAAAGTTGTTTAAAAACACACAAAATGATATATATTTTTTTATATATATATTCTTTTAAATTCCTTTCAAAGGTGTACATAAGCCTTTAAGTTCCCAGCTGCTGTACATGTAAGATACGGAGGGCTTTAAATACATAACATGTGTACACACATTTAAAACAAGCAAGTATAATAAACACAGGCTTACAGAGTGACAAACTGGTACAGAAGGAGAGAAGAAGCAGATTAGAGTTGTAGTGGCGACAAGGTTATTACAGGTTGTAAGTTTTTCTGAAGAGGTGGGTTCTCCAGTTGCTTTTGAACATTTGAAGAATGGGAGAGGAGTCTGATATGCTGGGGTAGTGAGTTCCATGATGTATAGTGGAGACTAGTGAAGAAGGTCTTGGGAGGACAAGAGGCTGTGTGGGTAGGTATCATGGGGTGGAAGTGACAGGTTATGGACAGCCTTATATGTCATTGTAAGTATGTGGGATAAATGTACACCTGGTCGATGAGTATCCTGTGAACTCAAGCTGGGGGGAAGGCAGTAGAGGGACGAGGGAGGAGTTGGATTATTTGGGCAGAGGAGTTCAGAATGGATTGGAGGGGTGCAAGATAGAAGGATGTTACAGAGATCAAGACAAGCCATATGGTTAAGGGCCAGTTCACATCATCGTTGGCTTTCCATTCAGGCGTTCCGTCTGAGGTTTCTGTCGTGGAACCCCGCAATGGAAAGTCAAACTGAAACCACAGCTTCCATTTGCATCACCATTGATATCAATGGAGGCGGAAACGTTGCTAATGGTTTCAGTTTGTCACCGTTCCGGCAAGTTTCCGTTTTTTTCGACCCAATCAGTAGCGCAGTCGATTAGCAGTGGTTCTGTCACCATTGATATCAATGGTGATGCAAACAGAAGCTGTAGTTTCCGTTTGACTTTCCGTTGTGGGGTTCCACGACGGAAACCTACGACGGAACCCCTGAACGGAAAGCCAACGCTGATGTGAACAGGCCCTAACTTGTGTGTATTTACAAAATCGGTGTCTGACTGGTACCTTGGACCATCCAGAAGAAAAGATACTGAGTGCCCACCCTCCTCCTATACAGAATACTTGGATTTCCACTTTTAATTGCATCATAAACTTTTGCTGTTATTGCATTGTTAGGAATATCTGGTTATCTTATTAATAAAAGAGACACTAACAGCAAGTGATTAACTCCAAAGTTGGTTTCAAATATAGTCTCCTTCTGCAGGTCCTGTTGTAGTAGGGCCCCACTGTTTTGTCAGAACTTAGGCCCACTGCAGGTTCCTCTGGTACACTGGTGGGTCACTCCAACTCTCTACAAAAATACAAACCTGGGTTTTATTGCAACAGTAGTACTATCTTTTGCAAATATATTGCAGTTCTCTATGAAGCGACTGCAAGGTTGCATTAAATATCCTGTCCTAAGCCATGTTGTGATTTGACTTGTTATAGGTAGAAGATTGTGGTTCTTCTGGTCTGCAAATTCGACATTGAAGAGGACCTGTCCACTCTCCTGACATGTCTATTTTAGTAAATACCTGCATTCCCTGTGAAATTTAAAAAAAAATTGGAAGAATCTTTTTTTTTTTTTTTCTTTTTAAGAGCACTGCACTGTTAGGCCGGGTTCACACGACCGTGTTACGTCCATATTGGACGGAACGTATTTCGGCTGGAAGTCCCGGACCGAACACAGTGCAGGGAGCCGGGCTCCTAGCATCATAGTTATGTACGATGCTAGGAGTCCCTGCCTCTCCGTGCAACTACTGTCCCGTACTGAAAACATGATTACAGTATGGGACAGTTGTCCTGCAGCGAGGCAGGGACTCCTAGCATCATACTTTTGGGACTCCTAGCATCGTACATAACTATGATGCTAGGAGCCCGGCTCCCTGCACTGTGTTCGGTCCGGGGACTTCCGGCCGAAATACGTTCCGTCCTTTACGGACGTATCCTGGTAGTGTGAACCCAGCCTTACATGCCTCTATCATTCCTCCTGGAAATCTATGAATAAATTAACAACTGGGTGTTACTTGTCAAATGGGCATATGTTCTTATACAGTCTTACACTATCACTGATTGGACATTGTCAGCCTGTGAAGGGGCACACCCCCAACTGGTAACACCCTGTTGTCAATTTATTCATACATTAGTAGGAAGAAAAACAATGGAACGGCACAATTCAGAAAAAATGCTCGGGGTCCTCTGTAAATAAATGTATACTTCCTTTTGTTTATTCTTTAAATAGAAGCTTTCTGTCTTTAATTTTCTTCAAGGGAAGGGAATGAACCAGATGACTTTACCTCTATCACTTACGCAGAACTCCTGAAGAAGGTGTGTCAGTTTGCGAACGTCTTACGTGACCAAGGTATTCAACTAGTTTTGACATTTGTCATTCAGCCAAAGATGCTTAATTTAATATTTTGTCAATGTAATAAAGTTTGGAATTAAAACATGGCCTCTTATCATCATCTCTCAACTAACCATGTTTCCTCAGGTGTTAAAAAAGGAGACCGTGTGTCCATTTATATGCCCATGGTGATAGAGCTTGTAGTAGCAATGCTGGCATGTGCTCGAATTGGAGCTATTCACTCCATAGTGGTAAGTTAATGTTTGGCAAATGCTTTTTGTAGAATTTACAATTGTGGGGAGTGATCTGGTATAAGGAGCTTCATTGACATTAAATATACAGCTTATGCAGAGTTGTAATACTTATGTGCACAAGGTGTTATAGTGAATTGAACATCTATACCGCGGTAATGAACCAGTTTGCTATGGTGTCGCCAATTGGAGAATGGTGGCATATTCTAGCAATGTGCCACCAATGTCTATGCTGAGACAACCCCTTTAAGCAGCTACTTCTCGGCTTCCAGCTTTTCTCATCCCAGAGAAAAACTAGATGAGCTGAAAAATAAAAAACATGACTAATGCTCCATTTCCCACGGAGTGAATGGTTGGTGGGTTTTGTCAGCCCTCGTACACCTCAGATTGTCAGCAGATGAACTTGACAGCGTCTGCTGACAAAAAATAAATTATTACGCATGAACCGCTTTCTAATAGGTAAGGATTTTATTCCAGTTTGCAGGGTTTTCTGCTGAGTCTCTGTGTGAGAGGATCTTGGATTCTGACTGCTCCCTCCTTATTACAGCAGGTAGGGATGGTTCTTAAATGCTGGAACGTACCGTAGGACATCATGCTTTTATAAAACGGCACATTTTCTGTATTTTTCTTGATATAACGGTTCTGACTTTCTTTACAGATGGCTTTTTTCGTGGGGATAAGTTGATTAACCTGAAGCTGATTGCAGATGAGGCACTGAAGAAGTGTGCAGAGAAGTAAGTGGCGCAAAATAAAGCCGGTAGAAATCAATGAATATATCTGCCTTCCATTGAATTGAAATAATCAAATTCCCTTTTGCCCTTCTATATCATTAGAAGGGTTGCCTCACAACAAGAACAACAACAACCCCTTACCCTGTTCCCTATTAAGGCATTGTGCCGTCCTGCATATTTTGGGGTGCTATAAACTGAAAGACCCCAAGCTTGAACAGTCCTTGTATTTTGGTCCTTACGTGCTAGTGGGGAGAGAAAAAGTTTGTTTCAGTTTTAGATACAATATTTAACACGAGATTGACATCTCAAAGACTTTTATATGTGACTGGTGCCTCTTTGTAGGAACCATCCCCTCAGAAAGTGCATTGTGCTGAAACATTTGGCGAGAGATGACGTTGTCTGTGATGGAACAAGCCAGTCATCGCCTCCGTGCAAGAGACTTTGCCAAAATGTGCAGGTAAACCCATAGAGATTGTGCCAATATCCCAGTGTGCATTTTAATAGACTGTGTGAAGCATGTTCCTTGGGAAGGACTTTCAAGGTACCCGGCTAATGCAGGAATAATGGCAAACCTTGATTAGGGGGTGCCGTGGATGAGAGGTGGAACACAATTGAAAGGATGGGTTTACACATCATAGTGACGTTTTTTGCTTTGATTTTTGTGAAATAGTTGTGGGTCCGGCCTTGGAAAGCTGCAGCCAGCCATACAAAGTAATAAAATATAGTCTTGTATACTGGCCATTCCAAAGAATTGCCTCTATTTACTACATGTATAGTCTGGGTCCACCAGAGTGGGAGCTGCTGTTTGTTAGCAGTTGTCTGCTTTGGCTAATTGAAAGTAGCCCCGATTGATGGTCCTGTTATTTGACAAGAATGTGACAGACTTTATACACAATATATACAATAAGCATTTGCACTTATTAAAAATAAAAATATATCCTGATCTGCTAACAATATCACTACCAGTTAGGACAGTCGGATATATTCAATTTGCAGCGCTAAATGTGAAGTACCAAATGAGTGTATTCCATCTTTCGGTGCACGCTATGCCTGTAGCGTAATATCCTACAATTGCATTATATACTTTTACATGTATAAAATTTTGTTTTTAGGTCTGAATGTATTATTCATAGGTCTTTTAATCCGATAAAGCTCACACTGCATACAATTGCTAGGATCAAGACCTGCAAGGGAAAAGCTCCCTGCTACGAGTTTCCAGTGGGTCAATAATCACAATAGTTAAATCAGGTTATTTGGCAAGGGTCCTTTTACAAGGCCGATATGGGCAGTAAAAACGAGCGGCGGTTGACGAGACAACTTGTTGATCGGCGCTCGTTTGCTTCTTTCACAAGGAGCTATGATCAGTTTTGTATGGGTATGAGCGACCTTTTCGATGATCATTTGTCCCCATACATTTCCTTCATGTCGACAGCACATCTCCCTTTTTACGCTGGGATATATGCTGCCGACTTGCGACCATTTTATTGCCACATAAACTAGCAGATCAGATCATGTTCTTCATCTGATTGTTGTCCTGTTTACACAGGGCAATGATCGGGAATGAGCATTCACATGAATGCTAATTTTCTTGATTATTGGTTCGTGTAAAAGGGCCTGAAGTGTGGCCCTGTTTAACCTCCCCAGCAGTACTAAGTGTGTGGCATTCTTAACTTCTTTACCCGGTCTTACTTTGCCTTTTTTTTTTTTTTTTTAAACAGGTGCTGGACCCTGCTTTCCACACTAATGCTCAGTTATATTCCGGAAAAAAGATCTGTACATGTTTATTGTACTAATCACCAGTTACATACACAGTCGAGTCACATTATTATGACCAGCAGCTAATGTCCAGTTTAACCGCAGCGCGGACAGCAGCTAGACGGACAGGGAGTGACTCAATAAGGTGCTGGTAGGTTGTCTCGGGTATCTGGAGTCGTGCTGACTGCAGTGCATCTCACATTTTGCTGGAGGGTGCGTGGGGGAGGATCCATAGAGCGAACAAGACAATCGAGTTGGTCCCACAGATGCTCAATTGGGTTCAAGTCTGGCGAGTTGGGGGGCCAAGGAAGTACTCGGAAGTCTTGGTCGTGCTCTTCCAACCACTGTCAGACATCTCTAGCCGTGTGACATGTCGCATTGTCTTGCTGGAAGATTCCATCTGCCCCAGGGAAAACAAACAGCATGTATGGGTGGTCGTGATCTGCAATGATGGATTCATACCCAAATCGGTTCAGAGTGCCTTCCACATGGATGAGTGGGCCCAGAGAATGCCATGAAAAAATTCCCCAGACCGTAACGCTGCCCCCACCAGCTTGTGGACACAAGTAATGGTTGCGGGTGTTTGTTCTCTAATGTTTCTCACCTGACACGCCAACGTTCCATCCGTTAGATGAAGCAGAAAACGTGACTTATCGGAGAAGACAACTTTTTGCCAATCATCGGTGGTCCAATTTCAATACTGCTTTACAAATTGAAGCCTTTTTTTCCGATGCACCTTTGTTCACATAGGAGCAGTGACCATCCGTCTGCTTTGGAGCCCCATACGTAGTAAGTTTTGCTGAACTGTTTTAGACACACGTCAGGTAGCCCCCTGGTTGATTTTCAGGGTGAGCTGCTCCATTTGTAGCGTGTCGTTCGACCCTCGAGCACCTTCGTAGCAGACGTTGATAAGTCGCTTCAATGGCACGTGGTGCGCCACAGTTTCCACGTCGGTTATTCCCAATAGTGCCATTTGTCCTCTCACGATACACTTTCACCACAGCAGCACGCGAACAGTTTACAAACTGCGCTGTTTTAGAAATACTGTCACCCTTGGCCCGAAAGCCAATAATCATCCCTTTTTGCAACTAAATCGCCCCTTTCACCCATGGCAACAACGAGTGATATGTGTTCAGACAGCTAATCGCACACCTTATATACCCAACAAGCCAGCTCACAACATCAATTCCTTCATCGGCTACGCACTGCCGACGCCGAAAGTGGGAGGTGGACATAAGTGTGACTCAACTGTGTATATACTGCATTCCCAGATGTATCGATGAGAATGATAATAAAGCTTTAAGGTAGTGGTGATAATAGCACCCCTTAGTTCTATCATTTGGATGATGAGGACTAATGGTTAATATAGGAATTTGTCCTGGCAATGTTGCTTTTTGCCTTAAAATAAAAAGTAATTAAATTGACGTCTTCTTTCAAATTATTGAAAGTTCTCGTCATACTTTTTTAGTTTATATGTTTTCTGATAAGCTGTGTGACCACTGATATGACTGCCATTACAGTTCAACAAGGGATTGGCACCGAACGTTCCTAATATGAAATCTGCCCAATTATGCTACAATTGGGGAAAGCGAAAACGTTTCTCTGCATAACTAGACGACCACTTCGGTAATGGTGGCTGCATTGGTTGTCACACCGCTTTCCTCGAAACATATAACTGAGAAATGGTTGAAAAGAATCGGATGGATGAGGACAACTCAAGGACTTGGGGGATTTTCGCCTTAATTCTCCGTTGTAAATGTTCTTCTGCTTGTTTTGCAAGTACAGATCTTATTTTTCCACCTGTTTAATTTTGGTGTTGTGTTCTTCCTTGGCTTTAAGGCTACTGAATATACTTGTATATCTGGGTTTTTAACAGGGAAACAAGCAGGACAGAGCAAAGAGAGCTGTACCCCAGGTATTTCGCCTGTCTCTGCAGGCAGCTGTGTTTTGTTAGTCATTTCCAGTGCGTCTCACTAACGGCACCGTGGCTTTCTGTCTCTGCGTATGTCTATGTCACAGGGTGTGTTATTAACATGCACGGTCTTCTCCATTGCTACATGTTTAACTTGGACTAGATCTACCATTAAATAATCATCCCAGTTCAGTAAAGGATTAGGTGCCAACAGGATTCAATGATAAGCTTATTATATTAAATAAACTGACACATGCAATGTATTACAAGAGAAAAGTAGCAGTCCGTCTCATGTGTTAGAGCGTATATTACTTGTTATCTTTATTACAGTTTTTCCACCTAAAGTTCCTAGGCTGGGCCTGGGTAGAAGCTCTGCTTGCACACAGGCTTTCAAGTGAATGAAGCAAAGGGAAAACCTCCTCTGGACACGTAGTCTCCTGAATCCCATTCTAATTAGGGAGACATTTGGCCTTTCTAATATATAATTTTTATCATGTGCTGTTTTCTATGCAGCGCCTGACAATGTCCCAGCCTTTGTAACAGGTGCTGCTTTCAGATGACTCTACTAGATCACCCCTCTTTTGTAGAATTGACATGGTAAGACCTCGTTCACATCTGCGTTGGAGGCTCCATTAGGGCGTCTCCGTCGCAGATCCGCATGAAAATACTGGCAACAATAGTGCAGCATGCTGCTCTCTTGTTTCCATTAAAATCACAGATACCCCGACGGAGCCAATTAAAGTCGATGGGTAATTTCGGCCGCTGGTGGTGTCCATGGTGCAACAGAACCAGGGCTTCTGATGTTCTGCTCCTGTGACGGAGCAGAACAGCGAAAAGCCGAACGCTCGTGTGAACCCAGCCTTACCTGCCAGTCTGCAGAAATGTTGGTGGAGCATATTCATGATACCACACCAATACTACAACCCCAAATATTTCTTCTGGGAAGATTACTGCTAACCCAAAGAGCTGGAAGGAGGAATATAAGAACAATATTGCTGTTTTATTTTTACTTATGTGGATTTAGAAAAAAAAATTTCCCAAATGCCTTAAACATACTGTGATTTTTGGGCAAATCACTGCTTTTTACACATTCCTGGCAGGTTCTTCAATGCAGAAGTGAGGTCTGGCCCTGTAAATGAGACCAGGGACCTCCACTGTGTGTGATGAGCAGGATCCTGTGTTAATTGCTTCTTGCCACACACAAAGCTGAATCACCCGGTTCTGGCTCAGCAATGGTGCTTTCTTCTGTACAGATGCAGAATCGGAGACTAGACTGCTGTTATGCACACAGCCAGCAGTAGGGGCTACTTGTCACACCGAGCATGTTGCTGCAGTACGTGTGACGAGGAAACCTACTGACCTGAAGAAATGCAGCTGCTGCTACTCACAGAGCGGCGGCCTGCTCTGTTTTTTTTGGAATAGAAGTATTTTGTTTATATTTTACCTGAAATTTTCACTTGAATATTTGCAATGTTATCCACAATATTAATACAATGACCCCATTACTCTACTTGTTTTGATATATCTCGTTTGTGTTTGGCTGTTTCTTTCCAATTTATAATATTTCCTCACCGTATGTTGAATAGTCAGTTGAACTATAATTTATGACTGCAGCCTGCGGGTAAATAGACAGTATACTTCTGTCAGGTTGTAAATCTAGTTTGATAGCAGGACAGTCTAGCACTGGCTGCTGCTGTCACACATATGGTTTGCATGACTGATTTCTGACTTTGTGCTGTCATTGCGCGGTCTTATGTTATGTATGTGTCTCTTGATGTGATCTGAGGTTATAAACAATTTGATGCAGCCTTCAGCCAGTTAGGGTTTGTCTGCTTTCAAGCGTACAGAGCTGTAAAATATGATCTCATTACTTTTTATCATATTCTAAACTTGTTATTGATGAATGGATTTTCTGGAGGAGTTTGGTCATAGCTTGATAAGTATAACAGAACCGCAAAAATATTTACATTCGGTTATCATTGTAACATAATTTTCATTCATATTTGGACCAGCATTTACCTCTAAGGGACCATTCACATCAACGTTGTCTTTTCATTCCGTTCAACCTTTCCGTCAGAAAAGAGATACTCATCTTTCATATGCCACCAGAACCACTGTTCTAGCTAGTCCAAAGCCAAGTGAGATATGGCCATTTTGACGTGATCCCCCTTCCTTCCAGCCTCAGTCTCTCACACAGTGTGAAGCAGCTTCATGCTGATAGGACAGCGTCGGAGGCTGTGAAGTAGCTCCACCTCAGGAGAATCGCTGCTATTGACGCCCACTTGTCTAGTATAGGCTCATTTGCATATTTTGAAAAAAGCTCACAACTTTTAAAATAATAAATGTTTTGGGACATAATTTTCACTATCATCAGTGTGGCAGCGCCTATTCGATTAGCTAGGAGATTGAAGTAGAGATGAAGTAGATGCATTCTGCTATATAACAGTACTATAAGGATGCATATTGGGAGGGTTGGGGTAGAAGAATAAAAGAGGTAAGAAGTTTTTACGTTCATTACATATTTTTTTTTTTAATCCTTTACTGCATGAATTCTTTCAGATTTTGTAGCCTCAATTTAATAGATTCATACTTTTGATTTGCTTATGGCTAGGGCTCCATGGTAACACAAGGTCACAGCGAGTCTAGGTAAAATTGCTGCATTATCGCTATATTGATGTTTCCCTATTGAGGGAGGGGGGGTGGGGGAGTGTTGCATAACCATCAATGAATTTTAAACATGTTGGCATGATCACAAGTTTCCCGCCCCTTTTTCCCTCCCAAAAACATTGGAGTCCTGTGTGATTTGACTCGTGATCCTGTGTGGCCGTGTAGTCCTAGCCTACTGAACATAGTATAATGGAAGTACACAAATACGCATTCTTTTTCTGATATGTTGACGTTCTGTCATCATGCTTTGATAGAACATATGGAAAGGATTAGCTTAATACAAGTCAACCCCTTTAGCAACAGCTGATTTCACCTAATATATTCAAGCTTATGTTGTGTTATTTTATTTTCGCATTTTTAAATACTTTTATATGTCAATGGTGACGAGTTTGTGGATAACAACATCAGCGTCCGGGAACTACTGATATTTGCCTAATGGACGTTTTGGATAACCTTTGCGAAATTATATATAGATAGATGGATTTCCCTCGGGACACCGAGCAATACCCAATAGTCTGTCTATCCATAGCTCTTCCATATATTTTATAGGCAGAGCTTTTAGGACTTTCATATAGAATATACCGACACTAGTATTGGTTATTCATATATCCTTGGTATCTATAAAAAGTTCAGCTCTTTGATGGAAGGAGATCACTATTTAAAATACTATTATCTACTTTGCTAATGACTATGCAAATCGAATAAAAGTATAAAAGTGCAATGGTGGGTCAAGCTAATATTGTACTTTATTCAGAGAGTCTATACATTAAAGCTGGTGTTTTTATTCCAGACCACATGGAATCCATCTGTGGACTTGTGGTGGCATGAACTTGTGAAGAATGCCAGCCTGGAGTGTGAGCCCGAGTGGTGTAATGCTGAAGATGAGCTGTTCATTCTTTACACCAGTGGGTCTACCGGCAAGCCGAAGGTGAATACATACTCGGGGTTAAAATGTGTACATTAGATTTTTTTTGTTGTTGATTTAGGCAATGTTAACTCTAAAAGTGATGTTCCAAGTGCAAGAATGGCTTAATCCGCTGTTTCACTTATTAACAGGGAGTTGTTCACTCTGTCGGAGGTTACATGATCTTCACTGCCACCACATTCAAGTATGTGTTTGATTACCATCCTGATGATATATACTGGTGCACTGCTGACATTGGATGGATTACTGGGCACTCCTACCTCGCCTATGGACCTCTAGCTAATGGGGCAACCAGTGTATTAGTAAGTAAATTCCTTTAGACAATATGCAGCCTATTTATTTAATTATAAATGCGTGTTCTCTATCTAATTTCTGTTATCTTCTCTTGGCAATTATTTGGCATCATTTTTTCATTTCCATTCTGTTCCCAGTTTGAAGGTCTTCCTATATATCCAGACATTTCCCGCATGTGGCAGATAATTGATAAGTACAGTGTAAGCAAATTCTACACGGCACCAACAGCAATTCGCATGCTGATGAAGTACGGAGAGGAGCCGGTTAAAAGGTACTACACCAGCAGATACTGTGAGCTGTAATTTTGCCTTAAGATAATATTGTAGTGAAATATCGTCCTACAGAGGTAAGTGTGCATGTGTAAAGTTGGGCTAGTAAAATACATGCAGTCTAAAGATTAAAGGGTAACTAAACTTTCAACAAAATTCTGACATGGCATAGTGACATGGCAGAAGTTTTGATTGGTGGGGGTCCGAGCACTGGGACCCCCACCAGTTGCTAAAACAAAGCGGCAGAAGTGCTCAGGTGAGGGCTGAGCCGCTTTGTTTCTGTTCTGCTTTTTCCAGAAAGCTGATGTAGCGATGTATAGGCCAATAGACTTTCTATTGAGTCTGTAGAATGCCACATTGATTTCCGGAAAAAGCTGAAGAGAGACTAAGTGGCTCAGCGCTTACACAAGCAATTCCGCCGCTTCGTTTTAGCAATTTGGTGCGGGTCTCCGTGCTCGGACCCCACCAATCAAAACTTCTGCCACGTCACTGTGACATGTGGAAGTTTGTTGAATGTTTAGTTACCCTTTAAAGAAGCTCCTGGGCCCGGTTCAGTGCCAGATTAGGAGTGTCTATGGTGTTAGGCAGTTTAGGTATCCAGGTATAATGTTAACATAGAAATGTCCATGATAACCCCTAGATGACGTTATGAGCAGGGACATCCTAAAAATGGTGGTCTTGGCCCCTGTGGCGTCATCACACACTATGGAGCCTTAAAGGTATGCCCAAATTCTCCAGCAAAGGGGCCATCTCTGTTCCCTGGTTAAGCCGCTGTCTAGCATAACCTGTGACATCACCGCATGCACTGGTGCCCTACAGTGGACCCACCAGCCCAAGTACATCACATAGGCAGCAATATTGGTCCCTGTGATTTGCCAAATCTTATAGAACCTTAAAGGGTTCTCCAGGACTGTAATATTGATTGCCTATCCCGGCACCACCGCAGATGGGCTACATGAAAGGGCAGCAGCACGCTTTGCACACCCACCATTTACTCACTCAGAGACAGCACATTTGGTTGTGGCTGGGCCTGGTACTGCAGATCAGTCCCATTCACTTGAATGGGACGGAGCTGCTGTGAGCTGAAGTATCCGGTCGAGCTGCAACTAAATGTCCTGCGATGGATAAACCATAATATAGCCATTCACCAGTATGACAGCGAATCTGAGAACAGGCCCCACTCTTGCCGGCCAATGTATAGTTTTTATTTAATTCAAACTCGCACTGGAGGACCCGGGGTACAGCAGCAGGAAGCAGGAGCTAAAACCGCGTCAATGATGATCTGACCTAGTGACAGAACTATATCTAGACCTTCCACCTCACCACTGACTACTTCATATGTATTATTATGTAATAATGCACCACTTTAGTGATACCAGATCTGTATATAGTACTATATGAAAATCTGTGTGTAGTACAATATAAAAATATATTAAATGTTGTGGGAGAATTGTAGTTATTGATTATGAAACATGCAACTTTCTGCACCTCTTGATATTTTATTGCATTTCTGCGTGTAGCCCCAGCCTTATATGACACAAGTGCTTCTACACTTGCAGCTGGAATTCAACATGCATACATCTTTCCTGGCAGGTATAGTAGAAGATCCCTGAAGATTTTGGGAACGGTTGGCGAACCAATTAATCCTGAAGCTTGGCTTTGGTATTACAAAGTTGTAGGAGAAGAGAGATGCCCAATTGTCGATACATTTTGGCAGACCGAAACGGTGAGAAATACTGCTTGAGTGTTTAAAGTGGAAGGGCACTAAAAGATACAAAGCAAATATAAATATGGTCCATATTGAATTGTGGCAGTGGAGTGTAATGTATTGCAAAAAATATCTACAGTAATACTTTGTTGTTTTTTGCAGGGTGGTCATGTTTTAACTCCACTTCCAGGTGCAACAGCTACCAAGCCTGGCTCAGCAGTAAGTTACTTTTAATACAAGGAGTCCAAATACTACCAATCAATACCAATTAACAGACGGTAGCTTATATATCACCTATATTAATTGTCTCTCTTTTCTATCATTAAGACTTTTCCATTTTTTGGAGTAGTTCCTGCCATCTTAAATGAGTCTGGGGAGGAACTTGAAGGAGAAGCTGAAGGTTATCTGGTAAGTATTTTTCATTTTCCAGAACCTCTCCTCTAACTTTGACAAGCACTGAGCCCCTTGTACAGATGGCTCTGTTGCCTTGCCTTGAAATCCCACCATGGACAACATCTGCATGGAGTTTATATGTCCTCCGGGTGCTAAGGTTTCCTCTCGCACGCCAAAAACGTACAGATCGGGAATTTTGTTTGTGAGCCCCACTGGGGACAGGGAGTGAGGACAGCACTGCAGAATATGTTGGCGCCACATAAGTAAATAAACCTGTAGGCAAATATTTGGAAAACATACGGAGCCACAGTGGTGTACCTTTCATAGAGGCCTAGCAGTGAACTGCTTCTTTACATACAAAAGGCAGGAGCTATTCACATTTGTCCTTTGTGCCTGTCCGTTTCCCTCAGGCGTGTTGCAGAAAAGCCGGAGGGAAGCTGATGCTAGAACGGAACCCATAGCTTTCTGTGGAATCTGTTCTGGCACAAGGGACCTAAGTTGTGCCACTGGATCCCAAAACGTTACCTGTAGTTCTTTTTGTGTCCGGCTCTATGCGGTCCAGAAACGTATGCGATTTAATGTATTGTTCCCAAGTTCAACGCCAGGTGTTGCCGCTTCCATCTAGCACCCGGCGTGGGAATCCCCGGCCAGAGCATTGGCTGAGGAGCAGGAGTGGAATTTAGTGCCACCCACGCCCCCCCCCCCCCCCCCTTGTGTATATAGTTCTACCCCCTTCGACCCTGTAGATAGTGCCACTGTAGATCCCTCTAGGAGTGGAATCTCCGGTCAGAGCTTTGCCGACGCTGTAGCCAGGGATTCCGCTCCAGGAGTAGCCCCTGACGTCAGTCCATAAATGGACAGTGACGTCAGGGGCTCCCTCTAGGAGCGGAATCCCCAGTCAGTGCCGCAACACTCTGCCCAGGGATTCCACTACTAGAGGAAGCCTATGACGTCCCTATCCATATGTTGACGTCAGGGGCTCCTACAGGAAGGGCAGTGTGTGGTGCTATCTACATGGGGGGGGGGGGGGGGGCGTGCGTGAGTGACATTATCTTCACATGACATTCATCTGTTTTTAAAATTTATGCAAAACGGGTCACAATTGTCAGTCAAAGATGGAAACATAGAACGGATACAATACTATGAAAAATGGTCGTCAAAACTGGACCGACACGGTCATTACCCAGACCCTATTGTACGAATAAAAACAACAGCAATCCCAGTGTGGTGTGGGTAGCAGATGCGGGGTGGGATTGGGTAGCTGTAAAGGCGCCAAAAACTAGCTACTCTCTGAAGTTAAGGCTAGTGTCTGGTGTCTTTGCAGACTCATAAGGCTGCTTCGAAGATCTGAGGTGAGTGGATAGCAGCTGCCTTCTGGGCTCTCCCTCTAGGCACCGGCCTCAGCGCTGCACTCATTATGACAAACGTGACATTACAAATTGTGCCAGACTTCAGTGTAGGGCCAGAGCAGAGAAGGAGAGCTTTGACATGCCAGGATCACATCAGAGGTTTTGTGAAATGACAAGTACACAACTTGTATCTAATCTATCATGTATCCAATCTATTGCAAACTATGCACTGATTGGCACATTTTTAGACCCTAGACCACCTTTTTGGTGGATCATTGTGGTAAAAACTGATGACCACTAGTAACAATCGATGACAACTTTTGTAGTAAAAACTGTGAAAAAGCCTGACTGCAACTGATACATTTTTGCATAAGGGTCTGTTCACATCAGCGTTGCCCTTCTGTTGAGGAGTTCCGTCTGAGGTTTCTGTCGGCCTTTCCGTTGAGGGTTAACCTGAAGGAAACCTCTGACGGAATCCCTCAACGGAAGGGCAACGCTGATGTGAACAGACCCTAAGTTGTAATCACTTGAGAGACATAAAAACTGATTCTGATGCAACAGATATGTGAATGCAGGATTCAGCACCTCCTAACAAAGTTAAATAAATGGGCAGGTGCAAGTCTGCTGTGACTGCAATGCAATAGCGAACAAACACAAAGATGCAGCAGCACCCTGCGGGTGCTAAGGTGGAGTAGTTTAATATATGTAATATAAATTGCGTTATTGCTATATTTGCTATAATTTTAATGTGAGGTTCTTAGCGTACATTTTGAGTAAGTTGAGTGAGCCCAGCTTTATTCTTCTTTATTTAAAAACCGCCTTTGACAGATGGACGGGGCGCACGACCAAGATGGAGGCATACAGATTTTAACAGTTCCTATTGAGTTTGATAGTAGCTATATAAATCCATATTCAGTGAGCTCCCCCTAGTGGTGGCTGCAGGCAGCCAGAGTTTTCCAAATTGAATTATATTTGTAAAATGAAGCAGTGAACATTACTTTAGCAGAAAACTGGATAAATTATTCTACACGTTGGTTCTCTAAGAAAAAAAAATTGTAACAAAATCTGATTTTGCTTGATCATCTTTTTTTTTTTTTTTTAACCAAGAAAATAAAGAACTTTTAACATGGTTTTCATACAACAATATTCCCTTTGCTCTAAAGGTATTTAAACAACCCTGGCCTGCACTCATGCGCACTGTGTACAGAAACCATGAACGGTTTGAGACAACCTACTTCAAGAAGTTCCCAGGATATTATGTGACAGGAGATGGTAAGTTATACACTTGTCCCTCACTCCATTGGAGTTTAAAATACTGGAATACATATCCTTATTTCTGCCTTGATTGTATTATATGCAGCTCCGTAATTGAAAACTGGACCATCAGTGAAAGGCAGACTATGCACATTTTTAAAGATTCATTCATCTCTATTAAGAAAAGTTCTAGTACACGGGTTGTCTCACAATGTCAATCACTGCCATAAATGTCTGAGTTGGGAATACTCCTTTAACCCCCTTAATGACCAGGCCATTTTGCACGTCAATGACCAAGGATTATTTTTTTGTTTTCTCACGGTCGCATTCAAACAGTTGTAACTTTCTTTTTATTTTTTATTATTGCGTCGACATAGCCGTATAAGGGCTTGTATTTTGCGGGACGAGTTGTATTTTGCAATTGCATCATTTTTGGATGCATATAATATATCGATTAACTTTATTTTAGGAGAAAATGGAAAATAAGCAGCTATTTCAGCATTGATTTTCACGTTCTAAATCTGCGCTGTTTACTATGCAGCTTAAATAACATGTGACCTTTATTCTATAGGTCGGCACGATTACGGGGATACCAAATGTGTAAAGGTTTTATGTTCTCCTACGTTTGCACAATTAAAACCCTTTTAGAAAAAAATTACCTGTTTTTGCATCGCCGCATTACAAGAGCCGTAACTTTATTTTTTCCGTCAATGTGGGCTGGATTTTTGCGGGGCAAGGTGTGGTTTTCATTAGTCCGATTATGGGGTACATGGGACTTATTGATTAACTTTATTTTTTATGGGGGGAATGGGAGAAAAAAAGGTATTTTGCCATTCTAATTTTTTTTTTTTTTCGGACGCTATCCATCCGGTGGTTTAATTAACGTGTTAATTTTATTGTTCGAGTCGTTACGATCGCAGCTATACCTTTTTATATGTGTTTGTGTTATTTGTTTTGACACTGACAAAATAAAACCACTTTTTGGGAAAAAAGTGTTTTTGTTTTTTTACTGTAATCTTTATTCTTTCTTTCCTAAACTTAAACTATTTTGCTTTTTTATTTTTTGTCCCACTAGGGGACTTTACGATATTTAGATTGCAGATTTCTTTGCGAGGGTGCTCCCTCCCTCTGTCAAACACATTAGATGCCGCTGTCGCTATTGACAGCGGCATCTAATGAGTTAAACTGCCAGAATCAAAGCGTGCTTTGATTCCGGCAGTTGGGGCAGGAGCCAGGCTGTGTATAACAGCCATGCTCCTGCCGTCGATCGCGTGGGTGTAGTGGCAGTACCCACGCGATCAGAGGACGAATATATCCATCCTTATGTGGGAACTCGCTCTTGCATGTAAAGTTATACAATTTTCCAATATACTTTCTGTATCAATCCTTCCTTGTTTGTTTTCAGTGGTTAAAAATCTGTGCTGTCAATGAACACATTTTATCCCCTGAAAGTAAACAATTAAGCTTCCAATGGAATAACCAAGCAGTGATCTTGAAAAGGGCGAGAAATTGATACACAAGTAATATTTAAATTCGTTTCACAAAACAAAAATCGTTGTTTGCTGAAACAATAATATTCCTTAGCCAATTGTTTTTATCCAGAGAAACCTCCCAAACCGGTTTTGCTCGCTTTACCATATTAAAACTAAATTCCATGACGTTTGTATTATTTATGGTTAACACAAACAAATTCTTTCCCTTTTAAAAATAATGACCATTAAGATTTGTCTGATTCCCAACAGTGGTTTCCTTTATATAAAAAGTCTATTGACGCGCTCCAGGTCTGTAGGAAAACTTTGGCTTTGTAAAACAATGTGAGTCAAGTTTCTCAAAATATCTTTTATTTTTTAGGCTGTAGAAGAGACAAAGATGGGTATTATTGGATTACTGGGCGCATTGATGACATGCTTAATGTATCTGGTGAGTTATTTCATCTGATCTGTAGTAGAAACCCCTATAAGACCACAATAAGTGTCTGGCTGGAGCACCACTCCTGTTTCTATGTATTAAATGTATGATCCTGATGGATGTTCCGATCTGTCACTTTATCCTCAGGTCACTTGTTGAGTACGGCAGAGGTGGAGTCTGCACTTGTTGAACACTCTTCTGTAGCTGAGGCCGCTGCCGTAAGCCATCCACACCCAGTGAAGGGTGAATGTCTGTACTGCTTTGTCACACTGCGTGACGGACAGGAGTTCACGAGCTCACTAATTGATCAACTCAAGAAACTAGGTAATACTTTTTATGAGCCGATTGTATTTTTGTTTATGTAATGTATATGTTAAATATTGCTGAGCTTACAGACATCATGGAAATAGGTTTATACAATATTTAGTTACTATAAACTGTGTATATTTATAACGATCTAAGTAGTGTTATACTTACTGATCTTTATAGTAAGAGAAAAAATTGGACCAATTGCTACTCCAGATTATATCCAGAATGCCCCTGGACTGCCTAAAACACGCTCAGGTAAGAAATATTTCATTACATTTTTAAATTTTAAGGTAACCAAATATAGTCAGTTATTCTGTGTTATTAAAGTGTCTCTCCACCTTTAAAACTCTGTGCTGATTTATTTCTGAATATTTTTATAGTGGTCTTAGCTCTGTTTTCCTGATACAGAGCACCAAATCCTCTGCATTAATATAAATTCAAAGTTTACATACGGACTTCTTGCAGCCACTTCAGGGAGCTTAGTTTTATTATATAGTACTAAGCACGCTCTACTGGCGGCAGCAGGTAGCCTACAGCCCTCCCTTAGGTTGCTCGTACATGATGTGGCCTAATGGTTATTGCCGCCGCACGGCAATAACAGTACACAGTTTTTAGTTGCAGTTTCACAGCAAATACAGCTGGGGCACACAAAAACCAATTACCGCGGCTCGGCCACATCAGGTATAGCACCCTTAAACCACGTTCACACAGGACAGATACACTGCATAAAATTTCACCGCGTATCCATCCTGGAACCCGCAGGAAATTGTGATGCGGGAAACAGTGGTTGAGGGGGGGGGGGGGGAAATAATATTATACTTGCCTTGTTCTGTTCTCGTCCAGGCTGGTCTTCAAGGATGATGCTGCAGCCCATGTGAGCACTGCCAGTGATTGGCTGCAGTAGTCACATGGGGTAAAATGTCATCCCAGGAGCCCAGCCTGGAAAGAGAACAGAAAAATTTTGTAAGTATTAGCTTTTTTTTTCTTTAATTTTACACAAATAAAAGCTTTCTTTTTCTGAGTTGCGATTTTTGCCACGGAAAAGCTGTGTTTCCGCTGCAAAAATCGCAACGTTTGCTATTTGTAGTGGGATTTACCTCCTCGTTGAATTCAATGGGGAAAACCCACAACAGAAAATCTGCGATTCCAAAGCATAAATTGACGTGCTGTGAATTAAAAAAAAAAACGCACCACAGGTCAATTTCTGAACATTTTTTTTTTGGCTTTTTTTTTTTTTTTTTTTTTTTTTTTAACACCGCATGTGGAAGAGATTTGTTTAAATCCCATCTACCCTGCTGCTACTGTAAAACACTGCAGATTTTCTGCAATTAAATCCGTTGCGGAAAATCTGCAGTGTTATGCTACATGTGTACACGTCCTTCGTATTTAAATTTTGTTCTTGCACCATGGTGGGTCTTCACTAGCCATGTTCTGCAAATTATTTTTGTTATTGAGTAATTACCATACGTATGAAGATAATGATTAACGTGCCCTTTGGTATTCTGAAAATGTATAGGTTTATATCCTACAATAACATTTACATGTAAAGAATAATTTGGAGACAGACCCTATAATACAGCACAAATATAACGCTATATGTACACTAGAAAAGGTGGTTGTTGTTTTTTTTAAATTAATTTATGTAGAACAATCCATTATGCATAAATTTATCTTGGGTTTTAGATCTCTGCTTGTAGTCACTGAGCAGGAACATTCAGAGTGAGACCTCTGATAACTAATGTAACTGGCTGTGCACCTGTGTGATCATCACGACCAGGACCGATTCTTGTACTGAAGAATTTTCCCATTCAATGACAGCAAGCACAAATCTTGAAATCCTTTTTGTAATTGATAAAGTATATGAAAATATGCTGGAAACTCCTTGAATTCCCCAGTCAAGATCTGTACTTCGTGTTGATAAAAAGTGACAATCTCTTTTTTTTTTTTTTTTTTTGATCTTATTACAGGTAAAATAATGAGACGGGTGTTAAGACAAATTGCCAAAAATGATCGAGAACTGGGAGACACTTCAACTCTTGCAGACACAACAGTCATACGTCAACTATTTGAGAACCGATGTAAAACCATTCACTAGGACATAACCACGAAACCTTCATACAGAAATGTAATGTTAACTGTGATTCCAAGGGACGAGTTAACACTTTCGGATGTTGCAGCCATATAATCATTTGGTGTTAAGGGATATTGTGTATATTTTGTGAGGATTGCGTCTTTTGCGTGTTTTGTGACACACTTTCCTTTAAACTCTGTGTTAAGTCCTATTGCCACTGGCAGCCATCTTCCTTTTCAATGCCAGGAACCAGATTATCTGGTAATTATCAATATGTACTATCTGTACCAAAATTGTGCTTTAATGCAGATTTTCTGCTACAGAAAACAGCCAACAGTATGAGACCAGCTGGGGAACCAGGGACATTTTTTTTATTTTATTTTTAACTTAAAAAAAATAGTGGAGTTTTTTTTTTTTGGGGACTTGCGGATTTTGCTGTGGATCTGCAGGTAATCTGCAACAATTTACATTTGTTGTGAATTTAGACTTCCCCCATTGACCTTAATGTGGAAAATAAGCCACAAATTTGCCGCAATTCCGTTAAATAAATTGACATGTTGTAAATGTAAAATCCGCACCGCAATTACCACGCAGATTTTATTTTCCCCACAACATGTGGATGAGATATTTAAATTCTCATACTTTGCTTGTACTGTAATACATTGCAGATTGAGTCTGCAAATCCGGATGTAAAATCTGCAGCATGTGTGAACATAGCCTTACGCCACACAAGAGTCACACGAGCGTGTTCGGTCCGTGATATACGGATCGTATGTCGGCAGTAGTTCCTGGACCGAACACACTGCAGGGAGCCGGGCTCCTATCGTCATAGTTATCTGAC
This sequence comes from Rhinoderma darwinii, assembly GCF_050947455.1. Classification (NCBI taxonomy): domain Eukaryota; kingdom Metazoa; phylum Chordata; class Amphibia; order Anura; family Rhinodermatidae; genus Rhinoderma; species Rhinoderma darwinii. Next base: position 31,946,526 of record NC_134699.1, read on the forward strand.
GCTAGGAGTCCCTGCTTCGCTGCGGAAAACTGTCCCGTACTGAAAACATGAGGCAGTGACTCCTAGTGTCCTAGATAACTATGTAGTAGCCCGGCTCCCTGCAGTGTGTTCGGTCCATGATATACGGACCATGTGTCGGCAGTATCACGGACCGAACGCGCTCGTGTGAATCCATCCAATGTATAAACAGTATGCAGTAAGTGCCCCCTGGTGGTTGATAAAGGCAGCCAAAATGTAATTATACTTCGGTCTCTGCAGGGGATGTGTAGGTAGTTCTGTATCAGAAAAATGAAACTCTGACTGTTGTAAAGAAGTATTAAGAAATCAGACATTGTGGATCTATTAAAAATAGATTAATTATAATAGAGATTAAAAAAATAAATCCTGGTTAGATACAACAGTTATCCATTTAATAGATATGCTGGAGATTGTATTTACGTTCGGTAGTACCAGCATCATTACTAGGCAAGGATGGCATTTATGTAGGAAGACAAGTAAAGCAAAATCAAGGTGCTGCCTGCAATAACCAGAGTCCAATTGTATTTCTGTAGGTCACAAAATAATCAGTTTCTTAATACTCTAGTTTTCATAGGGCCAAAGTGCATCCATCTACTACATTAAATGGAGGTTGCCAAGAGACATATATTGAAGAGATTTCGAGCATTAGATCCTAGGAGACCTTTTAAATAAATAATGGGCATTTTAATGTGTGATTATTGCTATACTATTTTTGTATGTTCCGACATCTATTTTCATCCTCATATAGAAAGGTTAAATAACACCTTGAAAGCCATAGGTAGCTTTCACTTGGTATGTATATATTTTCTGGGATGTACTAATGGCAATATTAGATGCAAACCGTCCATGAAGTGTCATTTAAAGTGTACTTTCAGTGAAAAATAAACTTTTTAGTGCTCGTAGATCTCCATGTATAGCTTTGTAGCTATTTGTGACCTCTCCTAATTCACTAACAGGAGGTTGCTGTTATTGTTTGATATGTTAAAACATACTCTAAAGCTGCAGCCTAGTCCCTGTCTACAAGCCTGCTGGCTCACAATACACTAAAGCGGCAGCCTAGTCAATGTTTACAAGCCAGCTCGCTCACAATACACTAAAGCGGCAGCCTAGTCAATGTCTACAAGCCAGCTCGCTCACAATACACTAAAGTGGCAGCGTAGACCCTGTCTACAAGCCTGTTCGTTCACAAGACACTAAAGCTGCAGCCTAGTCCCTGTCTACAAGCCTGCTCGCTCACAATACACTAACGCTGCAGCCTAGTCCCTATGTACAAGCCTGCTCGCTCACAATACACTAACGCTGCAGCCTAGTCCCTATGTACAAGCCTGCTCGCTCACAATACACTAAAGCTGCCCCCTAGTCAATGTCTACAAGCCTGCTCGCTCACAATACGCTAAAGCGGCAGCCTAGTCCATGTCTACAAGCCTGCTCGCACACAATACACTTGCCATTCCTTCCCCCTCGCGCTACTGAGAGACTACATGTAACTCCAGCAGGGAGGAAGTAAAGGTCTGCAATAATTCTCCACCCCACTCCGCCCCATATTGAAATTTAATGGAGTATGCAACCTGCAAGTGACTAAGCTAATACACCGCACAGAGCTCTCATATTTGTTTTTATTCTAGATGAGAAAAACTTGAATGAAAACGCTCTTGTAAAATAACTGTATTAGCTGAACGAAATCTGTGTTCTTATTGATATGAAGATCAATGTATGTGTGGGAAAATGAAAATGAATACACTATATAATTTTATGTGGTATCCTTTTATGGTATTAGAAATCCTTTTAGGAAATGTGACCAAACCCAAAAATATTTTAGAGATTGTCTTTCTTATAGATGTGAGCTTTGAACATTAGAGCTCCTACTTGTGGTCAGGGTCAATTATTTTTTACTGAACCCTATGCTGATCCAAGATTGGTTCAATAGGGAGGTGGTCTTGCGGCTGCAATATGGATACTAAAACGTGGCCATATTACGGCTTTGATACCGACCGTGGACTGAATTGTTGAAATTTTTAGATTTGAAGAAAAAAAAAAAAGTAATGCAAAAAATAAAATGAAGGGGTTTACCCATCTGTTACATTTATGGCACATCCACAGGATATGCCATAAATTTCAGATAGGTGCAGGTTCCAGCGGTGGGACCCACATCTATCCCTAGAACGGGGCCCCCTAAACCCTGTTATACCTTTCCCGTTGCCACTTGTAATTTCTGACCATGTAATCGGAAACCTACGCTGTTTACTTTAAAGGGTTATTCCCATCTACAAAAATCACCCTTCTACAGTTAATAATTTTACTAATTATCTGTTTGTAGCCCAGCGATGTCGTTTTCGTGATAATCTTGATTGTAGTTGCTGTCAGTCCCTCTTGGTTTGTAGCTCGTTGTCTAGGGATCCGGACACCGCTATTTACCTTTAGCGGTGGCCGCGCATGCGCAATGATATCCATGAGAAAAATGACATCCTCTTCTAAGGACGAAGAGGATGTCATTTTACTCATAAACGTGCATATTGACGCATGCGCAGTAGGTGCAAGGCACCAGTCGTGAGAAGTCTGCGGTCCACTGAAGGTTTGTAAAGTGTTTGTGTGTGTGTGTGTGTGTGTGTGTGTGTGTGTGTATATATATATATATATACACTACCGTTCAAAAGTTTAGGGTCACTTAGAAATTTCCTTATTTTTGAAAGAAAAGCACCATTTTTTTCAATGAAGATAACATTAAATTAATCAAAAGTACACTCTATACATTGTTAATGTGCTAAATGACTAGTCTAGCTGCAAACGTC